>NC_138780.1:201590659-202245659 GCF_965119305.1 Pelophylax lessonae
CGGTGGGCGGTCCGTAAGTGGTTAATACATTTTTTTTTTTAAAAATACACCACCACACAATATATACACCAATTATTTTGTATCATACGAAGGATGATGTTACACCGAGTAAATAGATACCCAACATGTCATGCTCCAAAATTGCGCACACTTGTGGAATGGCGACAAACTACGGTACTTCGAAATCTCCATTGGTGACATTTAAAACGTCTTTACAGGTTACCAGTTTAGAGTTACAGAGGAGGTCTCACGCTAATGTTTCTCACATGTATGGTGCAAACACCGTTTACATATACATTCACTTCTGTGCGTGAGCATGGAGGGATGGGGGCACTTTTTTTTTTTTATCACTTTTTTCCCCATCACAAGGAATGTAAACATCCCTTATAATAGAAATAAGGATGACCTCTTTACAGAGAGATCTGAGGTGAAAGAGACCCCACATCTCTATCTTTAAAAGAAAAAGATAAATAAATAAAAAAGTTACTTCCAGCCTTGACGGAAAGGGACGTCATGAAATTGCTCCGTTCCTCCAAGGCCATAGAGGTGATCAAAGAATATCTACTCTGATTTCCGGATTGTTTCACGGGCAAACCGGTGAAAACTGAGCATCCCTGATACCATGTGACCAATGACAGTCTGTTGTGAACAATGACCTTCATTCATAGCCATTGTGTACTATTAGGAGCTCTGTGATTGGTCACAGTGATCACTTGGTACAGACTGGGCCAATCGCAGCTATCACCAATGTAGACAATGGCAGGTGAATGGATGCCATTCGCAGTTTACTAGAGAAATAAAGGATTTCCTATACAATGATCATCACTGTAATAAGCAATCAATGTAAAACAAATACTGAACACCTCCCCAGGGCAGTGCAGTGTTACCATGGTGACTGGTTTTACATCGGGATCCCAACCAACTACCAAACCATTTACTTCAGATAAAAGTTCCATAAACGTCATTTGTCACTACAGTGAGTGTAGGACAGATGTATGGATTTACACCCACCTATCAACGGTCTCATCATCGGGTAATAAACCTGCCAAACGGTTTCCAGGGACATGCCGCTGTCCATGTAGATGGCTCCAGCAAGTGACTCGAATATATCTCCCATCGCCTTAGGGACTTCTATGTCTTCTTCCTTCTCCTCATCTTCTTCTGATCTTCTCAACTGAAATAAAAAAGGGGGGGGGGGGGGGGTTGAGATGGGTTATTATTGCACTTACAGTTTATTTTCAGTCTTATGGGTGGTGATTCTGATCTTCAACCTCGAGAGGAGAGAGAGAGGAGGAGGAGGAGGAGGAGGAGGAGGAGGAGGAGGAGGAGGAGATGATAGCGGGGACAGGTCAGGAGGAGCAGAAGATAGACAAAGGAGATAATAGAAAGACAGAGAGAGATTGAGAGAGAGAGAGATCTAGAGAGAGAGAAAGAGAGAGATCTAGAGAGAGATCTAGAGAGAGATCTAGAGAGAGAGAAAGAGAGAGATCTAGAGAGAGAGAAAGAGAGAGATCTAGAGAGAGAGAAAGAGAGAGATCTAGAGAGAGAGAAAGAGAGAGATCTAGAGAGAGAGATCGAGAGCGAGATCTAGAGAGATCGAGAGAGAGATCGAGAGAGAGAGAGAGAGATCTAGAGAGAGAGAGAGATCTAGAGAGAGAGAGAGAGAGAGAGAGAGAGAGAGAGATCTAGAGAGAGAGAGAGAGAGAGAGATCTAGAGAGAGAGAGAGAGAGAGATCTAGAGATCTAGAGAGAGAGAGAGAGAGAGATCTAGAGAGAGAGAGAGAGAGAGATCTAGAGAGAGAGAGAGAGAGAGATCTAGAGAGAGAGAGAGAGATCTAGAGAGAGAGAGAGAGAGATCTAGAGAGAGAGAGAGAGATCTAGAGAGAGAGAGAGAGATCTAGAGAGAGAGAGATCTAGAGAGATCGAGAGAGAGATCTAGAGAGAGCGAGAGAGAGATCTAGAGAGAGAGAGAGAGAGATCTAGAGAGAGAGAGAGAGATCTAGAGAGAGAGAGAGAGATCTAGAGAGAGAGAGAGAGATCTAGAGAGAGAGAGAGAGATCTAGAGAGAGAGAGATCTAGAGAGAGAGAGAGATCTAGAGAGAGAGAGAGAGATCTAGAGAGAGAGAGAGAGATCTAGAGAGAGAGAGATCTAGAGAGAGAGAGAGATCTAGAGAGAGAGAGAGATCTAGAGGGGGAGAGATCTAGAGAGGGGGAGAGATCTAGAGAGGGGGAGAGATCTAGAGAGGGGGAGAGATCTAGAGAGGGGGAGAGATCTAGAGAGGGGGAGAGATCTAGAGAGGGGGAGAGATCTAGAGAGGGGGAGAGATCTAGAGAGGGGGAGAGATCTAGAGAGGGGGAGAGATCTAGAGAGGGGGAGAAAGAGAGATCTAGAGAGATATCTAGAGAGATATCTAGAGAGAGCGAGATCTAGAGAGAGATATCGAGAGAGAGAGAGAGATATCGAGAGAGAGAGAGAGAGAGAGAGAGAGAGAGAGAGAGAGAGAGATCTAGAGAGAGATCGAGAAAGAGAGAGATCTAGAGATGAGATATACATGATCTGTGTGTACCGCAGACTCTATGTCCGCCAGCACCCACCGATCAGTACACAGGCAGACCGGTGATCTCTCAGTAGGGAAGGAATAGGTCCTGTGTTTCCTGTAAAGCAGGGACACGGATCCATGCCTTCCCTTAGTAAAAGCACCTCCCCCACAGTACACAAACCCACTAGGCTAGGCACACTGTTAACCCTTTGATCGCCCCTGATGTTAACCCTTTCCCAGCCAGTGTCATTAGTACAGTAACAGTGCATATTTTTAGCACAGATCACTGTATTAGTGTCACTGGTCCCCACAATTATGCAGTCCCACTATAAGTCATGGATCGCCAGCATTACTAGTAAAAAAAATAAATAAAAATATCCTATTATTTGTAGACGCTAAATCTTTTGAGCAAACCAATCTATACGCTTATTGGGATTTTTTTTTTTTTTTTACCAAAAACATGAACCAGAATACTTATTGGCCTAAACTAATGAAGAAATTAGATTTTTACATTTTTTTTTATTGGATAGGTTTTATAGCAGAAAGTAAAAAATATTGTTTCCAAAACTGTTGCTTTTTTTTTTTTGTTTATAGCGCAATAAATAAAACCGCACAGGTGATTAAATACCCCCAAAAGAAAGCTCTATTTGTGGGAAAACAAAGACATCAATTATATTTGGGTACAGCATCGCACGACTGCGCAATTGTCAGTTAAAGTAACGCAGTGCTGTATCACATAAAATGGCCTGGTCATGAAGGATGGTAAATCTTCTGGAGATGAAGTGGATAATGGTAATGGTTTGGGGTGTGTTGGGGGGGCGGAGTTATGGACGCCTCTGTTAATCACCTAACCAAAGATTCTACATTTTAGAAGATTGGAAACCTTTGTCTCCCTCCATGTTGGATTGTGTGCAGTATTATACATGGACATCTGTCTCTGGGAGATGACCACACTGGTTACTGCTCAGGGTTCCTCAGCATAGAGGACCGCACCTGAGGGATTGCTCTCGGTCACGGCGAGGCTGGCAGATACAGAAATCTGAAGCCGGAACCAAGACCATTCAGCTGCAGGAACTTCATAAACACAAAAAGGAAGCAACAATACTCTATATCAGGAAATAAATTCATTTCTAAAAATTCCCCAATTCAGTTTATTAAATTTGCTTCAGACGAATAGTGGGACTCTAAGGGGGGAAACCCCTCATTCTGGGTCATTCTCCATTATATTACAGTGCTACTAACCACTTGCCCCCTGGAAGGGTTACCCCCCTTCATGACCGGGCCATTTTTTGCAATATGGCACTGTGTTATTTTAACTGACAATTGCGTTTTCATGTGGCGCTGAAATTTAGATAATTTTTTCCCCACAATTAGAGCTTTATTTTGGTGGCATTTGACCACTGCATTATTTTTTCGCCATAAAAAAAAAAAAAAAAAAAAAAAAGCCAATTTTAGGAGGGAAATTTTTTTTTTTTATATATATATATATATATATTATAGGTGGGGAGTGACATCATGGCGTTCCTCCGGTCCTCCTAGATCAGGGGTTCCCAAACTACGGCCCTCCTGTTGTTCAGGAACTACACTTCCCATCATGCCTAGTCATGTATGTGAATGTCAGAGTTTTACAATGCCTTACGGGATGTGTAGTTCTGCAACAGCTGGAGGGCCGTAGTTTGGGAATCCCTGTCTTAGATCATAGAGGTGGGGAGTGACATAATGGGGTTCCTCCGGTCCTCCTAGATCATAGAGGTGGGAAGTGACATCATGGCGTTCTAGATCATAGAGGTGGGGAGTGACATCATGGCGTTCCTCCTAGATCATAGAAGTGGGGAGTGACATAATGGGGTTCCTCCTAGATCATAGAGGTGGGGAGTGACATAATGGGGTTCCTCCTAGATCATAGAGGTGGGGAGTGACATCATGGCGTTCCTCCTAGATCATAGAGGTGGGGAGTGACATCATGGCGTTCCTCCTAGATCATAGAGGTGGGGAGTGACATAATGGGGTTCCTCCGGTCCTCCTAGATCATAGAGGTGGGGAAGACAATCTGGTCTATGGCCAGCTGCGCAAACCGTCAGATCCCGGGTTTACTGGTGAGAACTAACAAGCGGGTTTGAATGCCCCCTCCCACTGCTTCTAAAAGTGGTCCAGCTGCTGATCGGCCACTCTGAATTCTTTTATGAGAAACATTATTGGGGCTTAAAAAATAAATAAAAAATAAATACCGGGGTTATGGTTCATAGCATCAAAGCTGCAACGTATATATATACTTGTTGGGGTCAGCAAGTGTTTGAGGGTAGTAATCTTGGAAGAGCAGAGCCATCATAACCCACCTCAGAGTCCATCCCCTGCATCTCGTTCTTTTCCAGCTGAAACTGCACAAAGTCGTCTATGACATGGAAGAGTTCAGGAGAGACGGCCTTGAAGTACTTGTGGTAGTCGTATTTCACGGCCAAGGAGGCGAATATGGTGTTGTTGACAAGAGCGGATCGCAGGTCGGTCAAAACTCCGGGGGAATGCTGCCGAGGGTCTTCATAAAGGTGCTTAGTAATGAGGTAGTCCAAAATTGCATCTCCAAGGAATTCCAAACGCTGATAGCAGTCTTGGGGGACAGAGAAGAGAGGAGTTTTTAAGCAAAGAGTTCTCTCCAAGTCTGAATTTATACAGAACTTATTTCCCTACATGACGACTGACAGGAACTAGGTAGGTCATTTCCCTACATGACAACTGACAGGAACTAGGTAGGAAAGCATTAAAGAGCCATCACTACTCAACTACGTCAAGTTTTGATTAGTCACTAATGAGATGTCAGGGCAGGAGTTTGGGTCTCCACCGCTTACACATGACCACAACTCAAGTTTTACTCTTACACCTCAACACCATTACTTGTCTTTTCTCCTACAGTTTGGAGAACCCATCGGATGAGGAGGACACCATCATTTGGCTTTGTTATGGCTTGAATATACACCATATTATGGTGGAAGCTTTGTGGACACAGGAACCATCAAACCTTCTAACCTCCCACTTATGATGTTCAGGTGTTTCCAGAGAAGGTTTTGTTAATTCTACACCATACAAAACACTGTAGACAAGGGTGCTCTTCCAGTCTTGGTAACAGTTTGTACCCCAAAACAAGGAAAATCATACGGCTCGAATGCACCCCTCCTCCTCAAACTTGTATCAGTCGGATCAGCTAGACTAGAGCAGGGGTCTTCAAACTATGGCCCTCCAGTTCAGGAACTACAATTCCCATCATGCCTAGTCATGTCAGAGTTTTACAATGCCTCATGGGATGTGTAGTTCCACAACAGCTGGGAGGGCCGTAGTTTGAGGATCCCTGGACTAGAGCAAGACAGAATTGGCTGGTCAGGTTCTAGTAGACTTCAACAAAATGGCGACCATCTGCACACAGATACCGCCTCCCTGTTGCATAAATGTGAATGAAATTAAACCTGCATCCTAAAAAACGATGAATGAATGGTGTATTACATGCTATTCATTCTCAGTCACTATGACATTCCTTTTCTGTATTCTGCAAAAAACCTGGTTGATCCTGCTGCCTTCCATCTCCCCCTTCTGTCCATGTCCCCGAATCAGCTAGGAGTTTTGAAGAGCAGTGGTGGCAGCTCTGCACATGCTCAGTTTTCAGTGAGTTTCTAAGCGGAGCATTTTCTCCCCATCACATCTGAGCAGCCCATGCGACTATAGAGTCACACATGTGGTAAACGACAGCCCACTCCCTCCAAGCCCACTAACCAGCCAAACACAATGGCGGTGGGATATTACATGTAGATTAATGGAGGCTTGACCTCCCTTCTATTCTAAGACACAGGCTGGAGGGGCGGGACACAGCCTTTGACTGACAGAAATCTGCCCACACCATGTTTTTGCCAAAAAAAAAAAAAAATTGATTTCAAATGTATATTTGTATGACATTTTATAACCGTTTGTTATTTTTTACTATTTTGTATTCCTAAAGGCTTTTTTTTTTTGAACATGTGACCAGCAGCAGATGACTAGAAGATCCTCCTGCTTATGTATCCCTGCAGAGAGGCTGGGAGAGAGCCGGGTCATGCGACAGCTGAATATCAATGTGTGCAGACGGCCACAATTTTGTTGAAGTCTACTTGGTAACAGTTTGGTGAAGACCCTTTTCTGTTCTAGGATGCCTGTGCCCCATATGTACAAAGCCAGCTCCATAAGGCCATGGTTATAGCCGCATAAAGGGGTGGGGGTAATAATGATGACCTCGGCTAACCAAATTCTAGACCAAAGATTCTACATATTAGACTGTAAACCTTTTCGTTTTGTTGGATTGTGTGCAGTATTATACATGGACATCAGTCTCTGGGAGATGACCACACCTGTTACTGCTCAGGCCTCCTCAGTAAAGAGGACCGCACCTGAGGAATTGCTCTTGGTCATGGCGAGGCCGGCAGATACAGCAATCTGAAACCAAAACCAAAGACCATTCAGCCGCAGGAGCTTCCTAAACATAAAAAAGGATCCGGCACTAGGAATTAAATTCATTTCTAAACTACTAATTTTGGTACCTGTGATTGTTTTTAGACGTGATTCCAATACCTAGAACAGGGGTGTCAAACTCCATTTCATGGTGGGCCGCATTAGGGTTGTCCTCGAAGGGCCGGGATGTATCTGTAAATCTATGCATCTACTTAGAATTATACAGTGTACAGACGGCAGGGTTGAGGAGTGTATGACGTACAGACGGCAGGGTTGAGGAGTGTATGACGTACAGACGGCAGGGTTGAGGAGTGTATGACGTACAGACGGCAGGGTTGAGGAGTGTATGACGTACAGACGGCAGGGTTGAGGAGTGTATGACGTACAGACGGCAGGGTTGAGGAGTGTATGACGTACAGACGGCAGGGTTGAGGAGTGTATGACGTACAGACGGCAGGGTTGAGGAGTGTATGACGTGGAGTGGGCAGAGTTCAGGAGTGGGCAGAGTTCAGGAGTGGGCAGAGTTCAGGAGTGGGCAGAGTTCAGGAGTGGGCAGAGTTCAGGAGTGGGCAGAGTTCAGGAGTGGGCAGAGTTCAGGAGTGGGCAGAGTTCAGGAGTGGGCAGAGTTCAGGAGTGGGCAGAGTTCAGGAGTGGGCAGAGTTCAGGAGTGGGCAGAGTTCAGGAGTGGGCAGAGTGCCGTCCCCCCAAAAAAAGGTTCCTCACATTTCCTCTGCCTGGCTGTGAGTGTATGCAGGGTAGACAGGGATCTGCAATAGCTGGAGGTGGCGGATTGGCTTTCCATCACGTTCCAGCTGAAAAAAAGCCCTGGCTGCAAGGGCTACATGAAATGGCCTAGCGGGCCGGATTCGGCCCGCGGGCCTTGTGTTTGACACCTGTTACCTAGAAGAACTTGGGAGTACTGGGAGGGTGAACCACATTGGATCAGTCTCCTTTACATTGCAGAGTGCTGCTAACCTAACATTTTTTGGGAAATAAAGGCGAAGGGTAATTGTGCATTTTCCCATACAGCGCGTCTGCGTTCGGATCGCTATTCAGAGAAATTTGTCAGGTGCTGTGGCAGCGTTATACCTCCCCTTTGTTGGTTGCTTTAGAGCACCACAGCCACATGCATTGCACACAGTTACGGGGTGCCCCCATGAACGCAACAGTGGGTAGCATTTATGACGCACCATACATTTTGCAAAGATCGAAACTGAAAATTTAGATCGTATTTGAAAGTAATTGGTCTTTCGATACACCAAGAGAGTTTTTCGTCATTTAACCCAAGTGATAACTGCAATTAAAAATACATTTTATTGAAACTTCCATCCAATAATAGGGTGTGGCTGAACTAAGACCTTAAAGATCACCAGCTATCCTTTGAATGAAAGCTACAGATTTAAAACTATGGAAACAACTCTTGAAGCTTTTATGATACTTTAGTGATTGAGTTTAGGTTTACTTTAATTTTTACTTAAATTTTTTTAATTCTTCAACCGATCATACATCCTTTACCTTCCTCTTGATAACCCCTCCCAGAATGTCCCAATACTAAGAGAAAAGTCCTCAGCCGCACATGACTACAAAAACCTAGGTGTGAAAACAGCCTCAGCCCCATGCAGGCCACTCCCCCCCCCACCCAAACGCGTTTTGTCTCTCCCACAGGGCTTAATCAGAGTGTTCAGCCATTGGTACTCACCAGTTATAGTATTGTAGTGGTAGGAGGCATGAGTAAAGGCCTGCAGGAGGTAAGCCTTGTTTTTAAACCGGTAGCTGATCTTCTTCTCAAAGTTTTCAAACCCAGATATCAGGTGATCCAGGGTCTTCTCTGCATCGGGGTGGTCGAACATACAGCGAGGAGGGATTTTTAAATAACCATATTCCACTCCTTTGCAGGAAAGGTCATAACTGGACTTACAGTCATCAATCTTATTGCACAGAAGGCTTCTTTTGCTGCCAGAGATGCCATTCTCTGACTTTTTTTTCCCGGGAAGAACCTGAAGGCCCAGGGAGCAGAGGAAGAGTTGGGCAGCCCGTTCACCGCAGCTGGTTAGGTAGCAGCCCAAAAGAGCTTCAACACAATCGGCGATGCTCTTGTCAGCGATACACTGCTCGGTGTGAAGGTCGTAAGATATTGACTGTTTTCCGGCATCCACTCCACAGTTTTCTTCAGACGGGTTCCAGAAGCCCACCACAAAGTCATCTTCCTCTACAGCCTTGCTGGGGTCCAGATAGCACATGGCATCCCAGGAACTGTAATCAAAGTCATCCAAGTCGGATGAGAACTGGACATTTTCCAGAGTAGGTTTTTTTGGGGCTTTCCACTCGTAATTTGAGTCGGGAGCAGAGAATGTAGTGAGAGGAATCTTCTTCACGAATGCTCCAGATCCCATCAACATGCTGTCGATAAACTTGATATGTTCTTGATCGTACTCCAAAAAATCGTCTTCGAAATCCGCTTCCTCTTTAGGATTTTGCCACATCAGATCTTCATCTTCCTCATCATCAAAGTCTTCGTCAGTTTTTCCATTGGCGGTCACCCCTTCGCTGGCCTGTTCATGACAATACTTTGTTAATCAAGAGACAGTAAGGTACAAAAAAAAAAAAAAAAATATATATATATATATATATATATATATATATATATATATATATATATATATATATATATATATATATATAATACTCAGCAGGTTGGTGCAAATGATTAACAGACTTTCTCAGAGTTCCAAAAAACCCTAGGGCAATGAGCAAATTTTGTCTTCCAGATAAGTTTTTACTGACAGGCTTTTTCTGGCATCTGTAAGGGTGTTGATCCTCCCGCCGACCGCCAGCCCAAGGAACCTTCCTCCCTCCCTCCCGCCGACCGCCAGCCAGCCCAAGGAACCTTCCTCCCTCCCGCCGACCGCCAGCCAGCCCAAGGAACCTTCCTCCATCCAGCCAGCCAGCCCAAGGAACCTTCCTCCCTCTCGCCGACCGCCAGCCAGCCCAAGGATCCTTCCTCCCTCCAGCCGACCGCTAGCCAGCCCAAGGAACCTTCCCTCCCGCCGACCAGCCCAAGGAACCTTCCTCCCTCCAGCCGACCACCAGCCAGCCCAAGGAACCTTCCTCCCTCCAGCCGACCGCCAGCCAGCCCAAGGAACCTTCCTCCCTCCCGCCGACCGCCAGCCAGCCCAAGGAACCTTCCTCCCTCCCGCCGACCGCCAGCCAGCCCAAGGAACCTTCCTCCCTCCCGCCGACCGCCAGACAGCCCAAGGAACCTTCCTCCCTCCCACCGACCGCCAGACAGCCCAAGGAACCTTCCTCCCTCCCGCCGACCGCCAGCCAGCCAGCCCAAGGAACCTTCCCTCCCGCTGACCGCCAGACAGCCCAAGGATCCTTCCTCCCTCCAGCCGACCGCCAGCCAGCCCAAGGAACCTTCCCTCCCGCCGACCAGCCCAAGGAACCTTCCTCCCTCCAGCCGACCACCAGCCAGCCCAAGGAACCTTCCTCCCTCCCGCCGACCGCCAGACAGCCCAAGGAACCTTCCTCCCTCCCGCCAGCCAGCCCAAGGAACCTTCCCTCCCGCCGACCAGCCCAAGGAACCTTCCTCCCTCCAGCCAGCCCAAGGAACCTTCCTCCCTCCAGCCAGCCCAAGGAACCTTCCTCCCTCCAGCCAGCCCAAGGAACCTTCCTCCCTCCAGCCGACCGCCAGCCAGCCCAAGGAACCTTCCTCCCTCCCGCTGACCGCCAGCCAGCCCAAGGAACCTTCCTCCCTCCCGCCGACCGCCAGCCCAAGGAACCTTCCCTCCCGCCGGCCGCCAGCCCAAGGAACCTTCGAGGACAGGGGAGAATTAATCCACAAGACACTAATACAGCCGCAATATGTGGTGGATAGAGAAATGTACAAACTAGGTGCAGTGCCCTAGTGGAAGGCGATCCAAGTCACATTTCAGCTCTGGCATTGAGGAATCAGACATAGTCCACTAGTGACTCACCGTTTCGTTGCTCTCCCACTTATCTGAAGCGCTCTTATCTTGGTTTACAACATAGCCCGGGGGAAGCCAGTTCACAGGTGGATCAAATATGGAGACGACCATGCGGCTTGGTGAGCCTTTCTTCTTACCAAGACGGTAAAGGTTACAGTTACTGACCTGCAATCAGACCAGGGTATTGGTATGTAGACTACCAAAATTTTTATATTTTACTTTTCACTTTACTTTAATAAAAATGCAGGATAAAATGTATCATTTTATGAAAAAGAAAGCTAAAGATGGACTGACAGATTAAAAAAAGAAAAAAAAAAAAAATGACTGAAAGGATAGCTCAGTTCGTGCAAAAAAATCTAACACATTTCAGGGCTCAACACTCTTTTCATTATTGTAGAGCAATAACCATAGGGCGATACAAATAAAAAAAAAAACCACCATAGGGTGAAGGATACTGTCCTGGACTGCAAGTTGAAAACCAACACATTTTCGGGACAAACCACTCCACCTTCTTCAGGGCTTGTGTAGCAATGACCATAGAGAGGGATACTGTTCTGGACTGAAAGCTGAAAACCAAGTAGGCATTTACACATCATGCAGGCGCTGTGGACAAAGATAGCTTATTTTTATCAAAATATCTGCAAGATCTATACCATACTTGGTTTTCAACTTATAGACCAGGACGATATCCCTCGCTCGATGGTCATTGCTCTACAAGCCCTGAGGGAGGAGTAGTTTGTCCCTGAAATGAGTTGGATTTTGTCATGGAATAAAATCTTTTATGGACTGTACAAACCTATGGGCACTGTGGTTGTTAAAGTAGAACTCCAGCCTCAACCTAACAGCAGCTTAAAAAAGGTTTGTTGATTGTGTGAAAGCCACCCTCCCAAACTATGCAATTCCTTCTCCTTGCTATACTGAGGAGTCACCAGTGAAGGACACAGGTAAATGGTCTGTTAACCTCAAGTAGAAGTCCAATCAAATACTAGCTATACCTAAACCTTCTAACACCCCCATTCTAAGCCTATTCCAACTATTTATGCTGAGGGCACTCTGGTCTGGTCACATGATTGATTCCCAGCGCTGGCTTCAGTGTAGAGGAGGGACATCTAATGATCCCTGCCCCATGGTCCCTCTATGGGCGACGCCCGTGACCCATCATTGTTGCCAGTGGGAGAAATAGTGACCCATCATTGGTGTCCCTGCCCCATAGTCCCGGCTATGGGCGACGTCCCTGCCCCATAGTCCCGGCTATGGGCGACGTCCCTGCCCCATAGTCCCGGCTATGGGCGACGTCCCTGCCCCATAGTCCCGTCTATGGGCGACGTCCCTGCCCCATAGTCCCGTCTATGGGCGACGTCCCTGCCCCATAGTCCCGTCTATGGGCGACGTCCCTGCCCCATAGTCCCGTCTATGGGCGACGTCCCTGCCCCATAGTCCCGTCTATGGGCGACGTCCCTGCCCCATAGTCCCGTCTATGGGCGACGTCCCTGCCCCATAGTCCCGTCTATGGGCGACGTTTCTGCCCCATAGTCCCGTCTATGGGCGACGTCCCTGCCCCATAGTCCCGTCTATGGGCGACGTCCCTGCCCCATAGTCCCGTCTATGGGCGACGTCCCTGCCCCATAGTCCCGTCTATGGGCGACGTCCCTGCCCCATAGTCCCGTCTATGGGCGACGTCCCTGCCCCATAGTCCCGTCTATGGGCGACGTCCCTGCCCCATAGTCCCGTCTATGGGCGACGTCCCTGCCCCATAGTCCCGTCTATGGGCGACGTCCCTGCCCCATAGTCCCGTCTATGGGCGACGTCCCTGCCCCATAGTCCCGTCTATGGGCGACGTCCCTGCCCCATAGTCCCGTCTATGGGCGACGTCCCTGCCCCATAGTCCCGTCTATGGGCGACGTCCCTGCCCCATAGTCCCGTCTATGGGCGACGTCCCTGCCCCATAGTCCCGTCTATGGGCGACGTCCCTGCCCCATAGTCCCGTCTATGGGCGACGTCCCTGCCCCATAGTCCCGTCTATGGGCGACGTCCCTGCCCCATAGTCCCGTCTATGGGCGACGTCCCTGCCCCATAGTCCGTCTATGGGCGACGCCCCTGCCCCATAGTGTCAGTGGGGGGGGAATAGTGACCCATCATTGGTGTCAGTGGGGGGAATAGTGACCCATCATTGGTGTCAGTGGGGGGAATAGTGACCCATCATTGGTGTCAGTGGGGGGAATAGTGACCCATCATTGGTGTCAGTGGGGGGAATAGTGACCCATCATTGGTGTCAGTGGGGGGAATAGTGACCCATCATTGGTGTCAGTGGGGGGAATAGTGACCCATCATTGGTGTCAGTGGGGGGAATAGTGACCCATCATTGGTGTCAGTGGGGGGAATAGTGACCCATCATTGGTGTCAGTGGGGGGAATAGTGACCCATCATTGGTGTCAGTGGGGGGAATAGTGACCCATCATTGGTGTCAGTGGGAGGAATAGTGACCCATCATTGGTGTCAGTGGGGGGAATAGTGACCCATCATTGGTGTCAGTGGGGGGAATAGTGACCCATCATTGGTGTCAGTGGGAATAGTGACCCATCATTGGTGTCAGTGGGGGGGAATAGTGACCCATCATTGGTGTCAGTGGGGGGGGGAATAGTGACCCATCATTGGTGTCAGTGGGGGGGAATAGTGACCCATCATTGGTGTCAGTGGGGGGGAATAGTGACCCATCATTGGTGTCAGTGGGGGGAATAGTGACCCATCATTGGTGTCAGTGGGGGGAATAACATGGGCGACGTCCCTGCCCCATAGTCCCTCTATGGGCGACGTCCCTGCCCCATAGTCCCTCTATGGGCGACGTCCCTGCCCACAATGGCTGCCCCACAGTAAGTCTATGGGTGACGTCCCTGCCCACAATGGCTGCCCCACAGTAAGTCTATGGGTGACGTCCCTGCCCACAATGACTGGCCCACATTGAGTCTATGGGTGATGTCCCTGTGGTGTTGCCGCCCACAATGGCTGCCCCATCATAAACCTATTGGTGACGTCCCCAAAAAAGCATTGCAGCAATTGTGGACAATCTCTTCACTGAAGCTGACTGCCGGAGAAGTCATGTGACCGGACCGGAGCAACTTCAGAACAGGCAAGTATAGACATCTTTCCTTTACAGGGTAGTCAGAATAGGCTTAGAATGGGGGTGGGGCAGGTTTAAATATAGTTAGGATGGATTTCTACTTAAGCAAGCACTGATCTGCAACCTGTAAGAGGAAACAGTCTCTATAAATGCTTCATGGCTTACAAATTTGTAAATGGGAGGTTATGAAACCTAACGCTACACCCATTTTCAAACATTTCAGTAACTTGTAGAAATCGCATGTTTGCAATCAGTCTCAAAAACCAGGTAGGGATCAGCAATAAAAAGAAAAAAAAATGATATATATCTATCTATATATCCTAATGTAGGTTGGGAGGGGTGGTGGTTGGGTAGAACCTATCCGTCCCCTTTTAAGCCCCATTCGTTTGTCCTCCCCACCAACCTTTTTGCTTCTCATGTATGAAAGCCTTCCCTCGTGAGCATCTGGGTAGGTACAGAAAAGGTAGGTGGTGATGGCATGCTTAAGAAAAGAATCCCCCAGCATTTCAAGCCGTTCCAGGTTGAACCCGTCGCTGGCGTTAGACAAAGTCAAAGCTTGTAGGATAAGCCCAGGGTTCGGCCCGAGAGTTCTTGAGGAATACACGCTGGAAATCCCGCTTTCACACTTGACACCGTTCGTAACAGGAGGAGCTTCTGGGTTACACGTAGTTGTCAAAGAGCCGGGGCACCCATCTGAGGTAGGTTTTGTAGCATTCATGTCATTCCACTTTTCACTCGCAGTACATTCGTTGTTGGCGACGGGCTGGTGGTCATTAATTGTGTTTTCAACGGGGAATGAGGTAGAGGACTGAGCAGGTATTTCCCGTCTGAAGCTAACCGGCTGGCTCCCTGGGTGAACATCGCACCCTCCATTGGCGAGACCGTTGCAGGAGACGCCATTAACCATTGGGAGGTCGCCTGATGCAGGCGCCGTCTGGAGGTTGCTGGGAAATTTCTGACTTTTCTGCTCGGTGTGGTTCACAGACATTTGGTCATGACTTTCCGTTGGGGCCTCCGGCTTAGCAGCACGATCAGAGAAACCTGGGGCACTGGGCTTACAGTTATTTCCGGGGTCAGGAGACGGCGGGTTGAGATTTGAGATGAAAGTCTTGCTGTCAATGGACCGTTTCCATCCAAAATCCAAGTTGGGATACCTACAACATAAGGGCAACTTCATGTGAAATATAAAAAAGATCATTACATTGCGGTGTCAAAGAAATACACAAAGGAGACCACAGCAACTATTCAGGCTGAAAACTCCAAGGACTCTTTCACATTGGTCAGTGTGATGCGTTACATAGTTACATAGTTAGTGAGGCTGAAAAAAGACACAAGTCCATCCAGTTCAACCTATGATGTGTGTGTGTGTGTTTGCTTTTAACCGTACATTGTATACCCCTGTATGTTGTACATTGGATACCCCTGTATGTTGTGGTCTTTAAGGTGTCCATCCAATAGTTTTTTATAACCATCGATGCTCCCTGTTGATACGACTGCTTGTGGAAGAGAATTCCACATCCTTACCGCTCTTACAGTGAAGAACCCCTTACGCACTTTAAGGTTAAACCGCCTTTCCTCAAGTTTTAGTGAGTGGCCACGTGTCTTATTGTATCTCCTTTCTCTGAATAGTTTGTTCCTTATGCTAGGGTCGCCAGTATACAGTATTTGTACATTGATATCATATCCCCCCTCAATCGTCTCTTCTCCAGAGAGAATAAGTTCAGTGCTTGTAGTCTTTCCTCATAGCTGATGTCCTCCATTCCCCTATTTATTTTTGTTGCCCTTCTCTGGACTTTCTCCAGTTCCAGCACATCCTTCCTGAGGACCGGTGCCCAGAACTGGACAGCATACTCCAGATGTGGCCGGACCAGAGTCTTGTAGAGTGGAAGAATAATCTCTTTATTTCTGGAGTGAATCCCCTTTTTTATACAACCCAGTATTCTGTTGGCTTTGCTTGCAGCGGCTTGGCATTGCATGCCACTTCCAAGCCTGCGTTATTGGAGTTCAACCACTTGACACTTGTAGTGCATCTTATGGCATCTTGGGGTTGAAGTGGTTATAGCAATATGGTGCCTGCACCTGCAGGCATTATCCCGGTTTTAAAATTTACAGCTGGCGATTCTGTTATGAACAATTCCACAGATGGTGGGAGGGAGGCCACCTTGCCGCATTTACCAGGCTCTCCCTTTTAATCTGTGAGCCTGGTAAGGATGCGACCAGAGGCAGCCAGTTCCTAGGACACAGCAAGAGGGACTCGCGTTGTTCCTTCCACTTTGTGTATATCCACTTAGGAACCAGGCCTTTTCTGGCACTTTGTTTACATATAAACTTTTTGCTAGAAAATTACTTCGCTAAAAGAAAATATATATATTTGGGGTTCTGAGACTCTAGAAAATAAAATGGAGATCGCTTCAATTCTTTTATGTCACACTAATTACGAAGCAGTTTTTCGAACGCAATTTTTTGGGGAAATAAAATTGGATTTTCCATAAAATTGGATTTTTGTCTTACTGTAAAATCCTTTTCTCTGATGGTCATTGACGGACACCGCTCCATAACCATTGGGTTATGCTGCCCCCTACAGGAGTAGGATACTAGGAATGAAAAAGCTTTACCACGCCTATGGGGCAGTCCCAGGTGATATACTCCCACTTCCTGCTATAGGCATTCAGTTTTAGTTGCAAGCAGTGTCAGAAGACAAATAACCCAACTCAATAGAGGGGGTGGGTGCTGTGTTGGTCAATGAACATCAGAGACCAGGATTTTACGGTAAGACAAAAATCCAACTTTCTCTTTCGTTCATTGACGGACACAGCTGCAAAATTTTCTTGACCATTGGGAGGTCCCAAAGTAGTGTTAAACATGAGGGGTGGGAAAAAACAGCAGAAAATTCCCAAAAGGCTAAACCTAGCCAAACAGGTATTGAGGAGCTCAACCAGGAACAACTGGAGCTCACCTGAAAAAAAAAAAAAAAAGAAAAAACAAACCTACACCCTCAAAGAGGACTAGTCCTCTCAAACCGCGGCCTGCAAAACCAAAAGCAGCATCCGCAGATGCCAGTACATCTAATTTATAAAAATTTGGGAAAGTGTGCACAGACGACCACATGGTCGCCTTGCAAACGTGCATCACTGACACCTGATGGCAGAAGGCCCAGGAGGCACTAAGTGCCCGTGTAGAATGCGCCTTAGCAGGGAAAGGAGGAACCTGACCCATGATTGAATTTCCTGCACTACCGTCTGCCTGATCCATCTGGAAATGGTCGCAGCAGATGCGGCCAACCCCTTGCGGGGTCCATCAGTAAGGACAAAAGAGTGAGTCTAATTTTCTAAATGATTCGGTACACCCTGATCGCCCGAGCCACATCCAGAGTGCAAGGCAATCTCCCTAGGATGTTTAGCCTTCGGATACTTGGAAGGCAACAGATGTCTTCATTCAGATGGAAACCAAGGGCGAAGCACCACTTTATCTCTATGAGCCACCAGGTAAGATGGACAAGACAACGGCACCAGCTCCGACACCCTGCGTACAGAAGTAATAGCTACCTTCTGGGACAATGTAAGTAGAGGAAGTTCACAAATATCTTTGAAAGGCGATTACTGGAGAAGCGACAACACCAAAATTGAGATCCCACAGAGGAAACGGAGACCATACTGGGGGAGCCAAGTGACGAACCCCCTGAATAAAGGTGCGAACCAATAATGCGTAGCCAAAGGACGGTACAGGAAGACCGCCAAGGCAAAAAACCTAGCCCTTAAATGGTACCCAAGTTAGGCACTGCGCAACACCACAGCGGAGGAATGCCAAAATCCGAGCCACCAAAAGGGAACAGGGATGACCTTCAAGAGACTCACCACGCAATGTACGTCATCCAGGCGCGATGGTAAATCTTCCTAGGAGGTAGATTTTCTAGCCTTTAACAGCATGGGAAATCACAGATTCAGACAACCCCCTATCCTTCAGCACCTGGCTTACAAACAACCAAGCCGTTAAAGACAGCAACTGTAAAAGCAGGATGGAAGCTTGGCCCTTGGGCCAATAGATCATCTTCGAGGGAAAGTCTCCAAGCAGCAGCCATACCAGATCAGAGTACCAAGACTGGTGAGGCCAGTCTGGGGCCACTAGAATGACTGGGATTCCTTCTGCTCCGATCCTGCGCAGGAGGCTTGACAGAAGCTTGAGTGGAGAAGGCACAATCAGAAAATACTGACCCCAGAGAGCCACTAGTACGTCTCCAACGTCAGCTAGAAGATTCCGAGACTGTACCTCTCTACCTCACTGTTAAGACGAGAGGCCAACAGGCCCACCTCCGGAATACTCCACTGGAGACACAACTGAAGAACACCTTCAGATGAGGAGATCATTTCCCCTGGTCAAACGCCTGTCGACTGAGGTAATCTGCCAATTTTCCCCTTCTGGAGAGTGTACAGCAGAGAGGGCTGGAACGAACGTTCTGTCCACCTTAGAATGCCGGCTACTTTCTGAGCTGCAAGGACATTTATAGTGCCCCTGTGGTGATTGACCTAGGCCACAGCCGAGGCATTGGCTGATTGGATTCGCCTAAAACGATTGCCCAAAGATCCAGACAAGGTCTAAACACTCAAAGTTCCAGTACATTGATCGGCAGTTTGGACTCCAGAATCCAGACCCCCTTAGCACAATCTGTGCGGAGAACTCCTCCCCAACCAGACTGGCATCCAGGATGACCACTGTCCAGTATAAAGGAAGGAAAGAACAGTACTGTCGACGTGGCAGAGAACAAAGCCACCAATGCAGGGATCCTCTTGTACCCCCAGCTCAACAGGATCAGGTTGTCTAGAGACTGAATCTTGTCCCATTTGACAGAAATCCATTGCAGAGATCTCAAATGGAACTGTGCAACAGAACCTCCTCAAAATGTAGAAACCGTCAGGCCCACGAGTGTAGGTCTAGAAAGACAACTGTCTGCTGAACAGCAGCAGCAGCATTGCATCCTGCAATTTCTGAAGTTTGTCCAGAGGAAAGACTCTGGCTGAGGTCGAGACCAGATACAGGCCAAGACAGTCCAACTTGAGGGAGGGAAGCCGAACAGAATTCTGAAAATCAGAATCCCACCGGACTCCTTCAGGAGTTCGCAAAATAATTTCCCGTAGTCCATCGGAACTGTCAGCGACACAGTTTGCAGAAGATCATCCAGGTGCCCCAGTACCGCGATCCCCTGCTGATATAACACCTGGGCCAACACTGTTGTGAAGGCACGAAAAGCAGAAGTGAGGCCAAAGGCTAACGCCACAAACTGATAATGCTCCTTGCCAATGGCAAAACAGAGGAAACACTTATGGCCAGCGTATATCGGAATATGAAGGGAAGCATCCTTGATATTGATAGAAGCGAGAAGATCCCCCTGATATAGGGACGCCACTACCATACGAATATATTCCATTTGGATCTTCTGTACCCGCACAAAGAGGTGAAAGCCTCGAGGTCCAGGATTGGACGTACCTTGCCTACCTCCCTGGGGACTGTAAACAGCTTGAATAAAACCCTTTAAATCATTGGAAGTCAGAACTGGGATAATCACCCCTTGCAGTAACAAGACTTGCACTGCCCCAAGAGACCCCATAAGTGGTCTGGGGACAAAGCAGGTCAGGGGGAAAGAACCTTTCCCGAAGATAAGACCAAAACGTAATTTTGTAGCCAGAACTAAAGACTTCGTGGACCCCTTGTCCTATACTAGGGAGGTCCATGGATCCGGGGACCAGTGGTCGACATCCCCCCACCCCAAATATGGGTGGGGACACCCCTTCATGCTGAGGGAGCCCGTCCACAGGTCTGGAGAGCCTACTCATGGCTAGCCAGGCAAAGTCTTCTCGAAACCTCTGGTAGAGGCCCAGAAGGGCTGTTTGTTTTGAGATCCTAGGGGATGAAAAAATAGACGTCTTATGAGCCGAGAAGAATGGGCCATGTCTAGGATGGGGCTCCTTGTCTTTGTTGCCTACTCCAAACAGGTGATCCCCCACAAAGGGATATCAGACAGGGCCTTCTAAGAAGTTTGGTCAGCAGACCAGCATTTCAGCCACAACAGGCCGAAAGGCCGCTGCTGATACGTACAGCCTAAGACCAAGGGAGCCACAGCAAAAGGGATCACAGGGAAAAAAAAAAAAAAAACTGTAGCCCTTGGACCAACCTGTCCACCAGATCCGCAAAGGCAGGGAAAATTACTCTCCAGGTCCCGGTGTAAAAAGGTTTAGCATACTCGTTATTTTGCAACACCAGGGCAATAGTAATTACGGGCCTAAGTGCCGAACCAGCCACAATGAACATATGGTGGGCCGGAGCCTTCGCCCTATCAGCCAGAGCTGTAAAAGGTGAGGGCTCAACAACTGGGCGTAAGGTGGATTCAGGCAACCAGGAAACTGACGAGTCCATTATAGATGGGACCGCCCACTTGCAAGCAGGGACACCGCATAACCGAGATTAGAGCGTTTTGGACAACCCCACTGTTTTTCGACATTGTCAAGTAGTGGAAGAAGGGGGAACACCCTTGCCGCCTTGGAAAGCCTGTGGTACTAAAAAAAAAAAAAAAAGGACTGACACCTCAGATGCAGCAGCAACTTCATTTGCAAAAATTTTTTGTCCCTTTTATACATAGACACAAAACAGGCAGGTGAGGGTCGTCGATTGTCATCCTGTAAGAGGACGCCGACCTAGGGAAGAAGACGAAGAAGAAGAAGACGAAGAAGACGAAGAAGACGAAGAAGACGACGACGAAGAAGACGACGAAGACGACGACGACGACGAAGACGACGAAGAAGACGACGACGACGACGACGACGAAGACGAAGACGAAGAAGAAGACGAAGACGAAGACGAAGAAGACGAAGAAGAAGACGAAGAAGAAGGCCACCCTCTGAGCCCCTCATGAAAATAAATGGGGCCTTCCACTAAGACACAGACGTGCAGGCAAGGTGCAAAGATGGTCCGCAGGGCTAAAAGGGAAAGTGCCCTACGCAATAATGGCGAGCATGTTGTCATCAAAAAGGTGACCACCCCCACAGCGCCCCCCCCACTCCATGGAAGGCGCCACACTGGCCACATGGCCTAGTAGGCCCCGGCCAAAATTTTGGTGGAGGCTCAGCAGCACAGATCCCATCCAAAAGAAAGCGGGTGGCTACAGGACACTCCATTTTAAAAGGAATTCCATTTAAAAAGGAAAAGATGCTAGGACCAGAAATCCCAGTAAGGAACTAGGTCTTTACTCCTGACTAGGCAGAAAAAAAATGAATGGCTATGGCAGGAAGAGAAAGAGAGAGATACCCCCCTCAGACTGCCCCATAGGTGTGGTAAAGCTTTTTCCTGTCTAGTGTCCTACTCCTGTAGGGGGCAGCATATCCGAATGGTGAAGAAGATTCTGAAGCTGTGTCCATCAATGAACAATAGAGAAATAAACATTAATTTTAATGTAAAAAAAAAAAAAACACCATATATATAACCCAATTTTCTGGTAAAATACAAGAGATGTTATGCCAAGTAACAGGTCACCTTTTAATCACTGAAGGACCAGGCCTATTCTAGCACTTTGTTTACAAGTAAAAATAAGTATTTTTTGCTAGAATTTACTTAGAACCCCCAAAAACAAACTTTTTTTTTGTAGCAGAGACCCTAGAGAACAAAATAGCGATTGTTGCAATTTATGTCACACGGTATTTGCGCAGCGGTTTTTTAAAAGCAATTCTTTTGGAAAAATATATTATAATGAATTTTAGTGCAAAAAGACTAATTTTTTTTTTGGGTAAAATATAAAAGATGATGTTACACTGTGTAAATAGAAACCGAACATGTCACGCTTGAAAAAGGTTTGTTCAATGATGACAAACTATGACACTTAATCTCCATAAGCGACGTCTTAGAAATGTTTACAGGTTACCGGATTGGAGGTCTAGCACTAGAATTATTGCTCTCGCTCTGATGTTTGTGACTATATCCCACGTGTGAGGCGAACACTGTTGCTTCTGCGCTTGAGTACAGAGGGATGGGGGCACTTTATTTTTCTTTTCTTTACACTGTCCATTTAATGTTTTTTTTTTTTGTTTTAAATCATTTTTTTTCCTATTACAAGGAATGTAAACATCCCTTGTGATAGAAGGAAGGGATGACGGGTCCTCTTTATGGAGCGATCTGGGTCCCTGAGGTATCTGGGCGCTCTTTACCCGTGGCCAGCTTCGTGAACCGTCAGATAATTTCCTGGGCTCGCCGGTGAGAATGGTAAGCCCGAGAAACGTGTGTGTGTGTGGTGTGTGTGTGTGTGGAGAGACCCCTCCCACTGCTTCTTAAACAGATCCAGCAGCTAATCAGCTTTGATTGCTTTTATGAGACTATTGCCGGCTGAAGAAAAAAATATATAGGGATTATGGCTGATAAGTTCAGTCATAAAGCAATAATGTTCAAGTACAGCGCCACATAAAAGGGAAAAAGCCTTTGACAACGTCTATAGCAGGACGAAACGCGTCAGCAACGCCAGCCCCCATGCAGACACGTTTGTAGCCGCGGCCATCATCTTTTACTACATGCCTGTATCAAGCAGATAACATGTGAGTGCTTTTACCATTGTTTTATCATTAAATTTGTACATACTTCACCATGTGAGCCCCTATTTGTATCTTTGGAGGAACATCAATGTCTATCACTTGGGGTATATGAAGTTGACAGAGTGTATGGTCCTGTTCGAACATTCCGTGGAGGATTGGAGGCAGATTCGGTGCGGGCTCTTCCTTGAGGATCGTTTACACCTCATGCTCGGTGGACCTTCCTCAACAGGGGGTCTACATTTCTGGTAAGGAGACAACCTTATTTTTTTCGCACGTGGTGATCGTCAGGAGTGTATCTGCACGATTGGTGTTGGAATTTATGAGTATATTTTTCTGCCCCTGAATATCAGCCTCAGACGGACTTTTGTGGACTCTGTTCATTTCCTTTATCATTTAGGGTTTTTCCCTTTTATGTGGCGCTGTACTTGAACATTATTGCTTTATGGTTTGATTATACTACTGTAATGGCAGCCTGTACTTTGGTTAGTGTATTGAGCGCAGCTTTCTTCCCTTTTTTAAGTTCAGTCAAACCTAGTAAACCACTTCAAAGCCACATTATATATATATATATATATATATATATATATACACACACACACACACACACACACACACACACACATACATATACATATACGTAATGTGATCTTGAACTGGATCAAGTGCTGTGATCTTTAAAGCAACGGATAAAAAATAAAATTCTTAATTCCATTGGTTTATGATTTTCAGTTATTCTCAGGTCAGGTATTATGACAGATGAAAGGTTGGGAGTTTCTAGAGTGGATCTTACCGGAAATCTTCAGGTAGGGACTTGATTCCAACACCGGCATCGATTGCTGTCTGAGCCCGGAGCTCCTCTGCTGTCAGGAGGCAATGCATGCGATAGAGAATGCTGGGCAGGCAGACGGCCTTCCTCCACAAGGATGCCGGGATGGGGTGTATGGCGCAGAGCTCTGGAACCAGAATCTGAAATGTACAGAATTGTGTCAGCAGAGAAATGGCATGACTGCGGACTTCTTTAATATGGCACAGCAAGGAGCGACATGCAGCCTGCCCCCACATCACTGCAAGATCACTATCGTAATTACTAATAAAAATGTGTACGAACCCTGTTATTTTTTTACCAATAAAATTCCATGACTCCAAGTAAATATTCATGACCTAATGTTTCATGAAATGTCTATGTAACTATTGTAATTTAACCAATATTATCAACTATATTCGAATATACTGGAGAAAGAAAAAGATTTGATGGGCGCTCCTGCTTGGGGATAAAGCTACAGTTCAGGCAGTCATGATGGAGGTGCAGCCGGACTGGTATGGATGGCACAGATGCACAAATACGGCGCTTACATCGAGGGCAGCTCTTTGTTAAGCCGAAGCAACAGTCCCACGAACAGGCAGAAAAGAGAGAAAGGCACCACTGAGTGTAGCAGATGTAAATAATTTTATTGACACATATTAAAAACGTACATGGAGGTAAGCGTCTATCTTCATAGCTCAGCGTCCTGATTGGTTCTCCCCTAGTGTCATCTCCCGGCTGCTGGCCAGCCTCAGGGATGGAAACACCGCTAACCCGGAAGGAAGCCGAGCTATGAAGAGACGCTTACCTCCATGTAAGTTTTTAATGTGTATCAATAAAATTATTTACATCTGCTACACTGAGTGGTACCTTTCTCTCTTTTCTGCATATTCGAATATACAGTGATTGTGAAACAAATTTCCATTACTTTTCCAAAACTTTTCCAGGCCTGGAAATTGCCATTTTAAAATTCCATGACTTTTCCAGGTTTTTCATGACCGTACGAACCCTGTAATAATCATTTCATCAAGGGAAAGAAATAATTAGGGAAGATGTGCACACATGCACTTACTTTCACTTCAGCTTCTTCACTACAACTTTACAATATTAACTACATTTTTTTTATTGGCTGATCTCCGCCAAAAAAAAAATAAAATAAAAAAACAGAAAAGGTATATCACTGTAAAAAGACTGACAAAAAAAAAAAAATTACCAGAGTTTTCACAGCTGCTATCTAGAGATGGCCATAGATGACTTTTGCAATCAGCCAGGAAAAAAAAAAAAAAAAAAAACAAATCCTCCATCCACACAATTGAGGTGGATAGAGGAATCCTAGTTGGGGTATTGTATTCTGACCACAGGACCTCAGCTGCCAGAATAGTTATACCATCCTTGACCTTTGCCGATGCCGTCCAGACGGTTCCCATCCTTGACCTTTGCCAATACTGTTCAGACGGTGACCATCCTTGACCCTTTCCGATGCCGTTCAGACGGTGACCATCCTTGACCCTTTCCGATGCCGTTCAGACGGTGACCATCCTTGACCCTTTCCGATGCCGTTCAGACGGTGACCATCCTTGACCCTTTCCGATGCCGTTCAGACGGTGACCATCCTTGACCCTTTCCGATGCCGTTCAGACGGTGACCATCCTTGACCCTTTCCGATGCCGTTCAGACGGTGACCATCCTTGACCCTTTCCGATGCCGTTCAGACGGTGACCATCCTTGACCCTTTCCGATGCCGTTCAGACGGTGACCATCCTTGACCTTTGCCGGTTCCGTTCAGACGGTTCCCATCCTTGACCCTTTCCGATGCCGTTCCCATCCTTGACCTTTGCCAATGCTGTTCAGACGGTTCCCATCCTTGACCTTTGCCGGTTCTGTTCAGACGGTTCCCATCCTTGACCTTTGCCGGTTCTGTTCAGACGGTTACCATCCTTGACCCTTTCCAATGCCATTCTGACGGTTACCATCCTTGAGCTTTGTCAATGTCGTTCTGATGCTACCATCCTTGAGCCTTGCTGATGATAACATCCTTAAGTCATGCCGATGCCTTTCTGATGATACTATCCTTGAACTCTGCTGATAATATTCACTCATTGCAAGTCTGTCGGACTGAAATCAATAAACACTCTGCAGTGCCTAATGACATGAAGCCCCTACACTGTTCTTGGTGAGAGAGAGAGACCCCAGGTGAGAGAGAGACCCCAGGTGAGAGAGAGACCCCAGGTGAGAGAGAGACCCCAGGTGAGAGAGAGACCCCAGGTGATATCAGCTGAGGCTTTAGGTCACATAATTGAAGCCAGGAAGGTGGTTTGGCTTTGTGGATAGAAAGACTATTGGCCACATTAAGTAACGGAGCACTGCTAAACTGTTCACTATCAATTTCTGTGAATTTTGTGGAATAGTCCATGATAAATGTGCAGTTTTTAGGTTTTTGCAAAGTGTTTTTTTTAATATAATAAAAAGCAATGATTACCTGCTTGTTCTGTAAACTTTCCCACTTTGCTTTCCTCTTCTCTGCGCTACTTAAAGGAAGAGCTTTCCCCTTCTGGTTTAGGTGGCGTGGAGTCAGCAGGTTTAGTCTACAAAATATCATTGGAAAACGCATTTTATTTTGAAACTGTATAACAGAGGCTGCTGACAACACTGCCTCTGCTGCGCCAAAATCAAAAAAAATGATGGTCAGCCCTGCATGACTTCTCTTCTGCTGGACTACAGAATGCGCCTCTATGTTACAGAGATGAGGAAGGGGGAAGAGTAACGTAGTCTGGCAGATACTCAGGCAGGGCTGACAACACTGCTTGGGTTTTTAGTGCAGCAGGAAGGTCGTGTTGTCAGCTCACTACAGGAAGTTAGGTGCTCAATAAATCTCTAGTAGATCAACAGGTATTTTTCTTTTGGCGAACCCGATGAAAAGGACCTATACTGTAGGTGCCCAACACAATATTTGTGTACAGGCGGTCCTCGGGTTACAAACATCCGACTTACAAACGGAGGGTGATAACAGGAAGTGAGTGGAAATCTCCCCCTAGGAAGGGAAGTTCACTCCTGTAAGAGTTCTCATAGGAAAAAGATGTCTCCACTAAAGCTTTATCACCAATCCTTGTTTCCACAACAACCCAAAATTTTCAAAATCCAGTTTTCATAAGGACAGAAAGTGAGGTGAAATCTTCTGAACAGGGGCACAGACGGCAAAACAAATGTTAGAGGGGTGGTAATCCTTCCCTATGCTATCCAAAAAAATGAAAAATAATATTTTGGCTGGAGCTACACTTAAAAATATACCTGTCCGACTTACAAATTCGACTTAAGAACAAACCTACAGTCCCTATCTTGTTTGTAACCCGGGGACCGCCTGTATACAGAGGAATCAATCTGCAAGTTAAATAAAATTACATTCATGACTGCATTGTGATCCTCAGACATTTTCCTATGGTTAAAGCACCCACAAAACTTTACAAACAAGGTTATACTTCCCTCCTCTAATGGTTTTGCACAGAGGGGCCCCAATCCGCCTCTTCTCAGGTCCATCTTCGCTGCTTCTGGCTCCTCCCTCCTGTTGAGTGCCTCCACAGCAAGCAGCTGGCTATAGGGGCACCCAAGCCATGGCCAAGTTCCCTGTGTCCATTCAGATATGGAGCTGCAGTTCGGCCCTACCCCCCTCTTTCCTGGCTGACTGCAGCCGGAGCCAATGGTGCCACTACTATGTCTCAGCCAATCAGGAGAGACAGCTGAGGGACTAATGGACATCGCGAGTTAGTGATGGGGCTCAGGTAAGTATTAGGGGGTGCTACACACAGAAGGTTTTAATGTTCATGCATAGAATGCACCTTCTGCCTACAACTCCTTTAATCTGCTTTTTCTCTCTCTTCAATATGCTGTATATATCCATTTTCATTACAAATCTTATTTTAGACCCAATGACACCAGTAGGTCTTAGTGCTTCTCTATGTACAATGGAGACAGATTATGGCTGGTGGGAGGGGCCTGCAGGGTGCTGAAAATAGATTCCCAAAAACATCTCAGCACCCTGCCTCAGTCCTGACGCAAGGGCTTGTGGGCGGTATTATGCAAATATCAAAACCCTAATGGGTTAAACATCAGTCTGGAGAAGGAATGGCCACTCCTAGGTAGGCTGTATTTGCATGCAGACCACCCTAGGTAACGCCCACAGGTGATGATGAGCCTGCATGATTGAAAGAACTGAAATCCAATTAACAAAAGGGGCGGGGCCAGGGACAGTTAGGCTGGGAAGGAGAGAGCTAGATGTTAGACATCCTCCAGATAAGAAACAAGGTGGGTTCTCCATCGCAGTGGTCCTCAACTCCGGTCCTCAGGGCCCACTAACAGGCCAGATTTTAAGTACTACCTTGGGGAGATGCAGACTAGAGTACTGCAATCACTGAGCAGCAAATTATATCACCTGGGATGTATTTCAGTTATCTTGCAAACCTGGCCTGTTAGTGGGCCCTGAGGACCAGGGTTGAAGACCACTGCTCTATCGGATTGCTGCAGCTTCTAATGCACATTGTGAGAAGCTCACAGTGTGCAGTGAAATCAGAGGAAGCCGGAGTAAGGAGAGGAACCTCTAGAACAGTGCAAGACTGATAGTAAGGCTGGAGATTGGAGGTGGATTTCATCTCAGAACTGCATCTCTTCTAAATCATCCCGCAGAAGTGAACCTGCAAACACCCCTCCTCTCAGTATTCTGCCTCTCTGTGTAAGCGCGCGGCTCACTCACCTTGACGACGTGTGGTCTACATCCAGAAGGGGCTGGTTGAGGTTTGTCAGGTCGAGGTTGTATTTTGTTTTGTAATATTCAGCAAAGGTTTCATATTCTGGGGAAGGGAATTTACTAAGCGGAGTTAGATCAGTGTAGACGTCAGCAACGTAGAAGCGATGAGGCTGATCGAAATTGCGATATCTGAGAAGAGAAAATAAGGGAAGTTTATGAGGCATTGCACAGAGATTCCAGGAGACCCCCCCCCTACTACTTAGGCCCCTTTCACACTTGTCATGCAACTTTGGACATCAGGGTTGCACGACATGTCGTTCCCCATGTTTTCCAATGATGCCCATTCATATATGTGCAACTTCACCACTTCCTGCAAACCAACGTACCTGAACGTCGGCTTGAACAAGTGGTTGTACCAGAGTGATGCCTGCAGCTAGAGGCATCGCCCCGGTACCGTTTTTTTTTTTTTTTTTTTTTAGAGCCAGTGTTCTATCAGAAAACCATACCCTATCAGAATTCCATACCTCCGTCATCTCCGGTGCGGATCAGCTGTGGTTACGTTATGCACCAGCTGTAGCCGCGTCACACATTCTAGTGTGCACGCACGTAATAGGTAGGGAATTCAGATAACATTGTAACGGATCATGCAAAAGTCCTACTACGCATGCGCACCAACGGGTCGGGCAGAGGCATCTCTTATAACAGACATCCATCCGATCTCCATGCCCCACACTGCACCGACCCGACAATGGCACATAGCTATGAAATGGACAGTGGGCGTGCGGGTAGGGAATAGGATTGTCCCATTGTCGGGTCGGTGCAGTGTAGGGCATGGAGATCGTATGCATGTTTCTTATAAGAGATGCCGCGGCCCGACCTGTTGGTGCGCATGCGCACTAGGACTTTTGCCTGACTTGTTGCGATGTTATAAAAATTCCCTATCTAGTCCGCGCATGCGCAGGAGGACTTGTGACGCGGCTACAGCTGATGCATGACGAAGCCACAGCTGATCCGCAACCGGAAATTACGGAGGTATGGTATTCTGACAGAACACCGGCAGTCGGCTTTCTTTTGACAACAACCGATGTGGCTCAGCCGCCGATCGGCCGTTATCCCAGCGAGCAGGAGGGGGCATCCCCCCCACCATTCTCTCACTGCTCCGCCCGGGTCTCCCGTCCAACCGGGAGACCTGAGAAACCAGCCGACACATCCGCCAGCTGGTTGGTTAGAGTCCCGAACGAAGCTGGATTTGGCTTCGATCAAGTAACCCGGAAGCAACGTCATGAGGTCACTTCCGGTTTACTCGGCTGCTAATGGCATTGATTTAAAAAAAAAAACAAAACAAAAACAAAAAGAAAACAAAAACTGAGTATAAAAAAAAAAAAAAAAAAAAAATGGGATTTTTGACTTTACCGTAAAATCCATTTTTCTGATGTTCATTGACGGACACAACTCCTGATCTTCTTACCATTGGGTTATACTGCCCCCTACAGGGATAGGACACTAGACAGGAAAAAGCTTGACTACGCCTATGGGGCCATCCCGGGGGGGTAT
The DNA here is from genome assembly GCF_965119305.1 of Pelophylax lessonae. Lineage (NCBI taxonomy): Eukaryota > Metazoa > Chordata > Amphibia > Anura > Ranidae > Pelophylax > Pelophylax lessonae. Next base: position 201,620,414 of record NC_138780.1, read on the forward strand.
ACTCCCACTCTCAGCTATAGGCACTCAATTTTGTTACAAGCAGTGTCAGAAGAAAGCCAACTCCACAGAGGAGTGGGTGCTGTGTCCGTCAACGATCATCTGAGAAATGAATTTTACGGTAAACCAAAATCCCATTTTCCACTTTCATTCATTGACAGACACAGCTCCTTATCTTCTTGACCGTTGGGACATCCCAAAGCAGTGTCAAACATGAGGGGTGGGAAAACCAAGAAAAAAAACTCCCAAAGCTAAACCGTAGCCAACCTGGTAACATGGAGGTCAGCCTTAAACAACTGGAGCTCACCTGAAAAAACAAATACACCAAAGAGGTGACGGACACAGCTCCTGGTATTCATAACCAATGGGACATCCCAAAGCAGTGTTAAACATGAGGAGTGGGAACAACCCAAAAAAATTTCCCAAGGCTTAAACATTAGCTACCCAGGCAACAGGAGCTCAACCAAAACAACCGGAGCCCAACCGAAAAAACAATACACCATCAAAGAGGACCAGGTCCTCTAAACAGCAGCCTGCAAAACCTTGTGGCCAAATGAAGCATCCATAGATGCCAACACATCCACCTTATAAAAAAACTTTGTGACAGCGTGCAGACGACCAGGTTGGCCGCCTTGCAAACCTGCAGCACTGACGCCTGATGACGGAAGACCCAGGAGGAACTAATCATAGAGTGCGCCTTAACAGGTAAAGGAGGAACCTGACCCTTCATTGAATAGGCCTGAATCACTGTCTGTCTGATCCATTTGGAAATGGTCGCAGCAGAAGCAGCCAACCCTTTGAGGTCCATCCGTGAGTACAAAGTCGGACTTCCGAAAAGACTCCGTAGTGAACCCCATCCAGGGAATGCAAGGCAATTTCCTTAGGATGTTTAGGCCTGGGACATAGGGAAGGCAACGCAATACAATGTCTTCATTTAAATGGAAATCAGAGACGATGTTTGGAATGATTGATGGACAGGGAAGGAGAACCACCAGGTAAGGTGAATGACAAGACAATGACGCCAGCTCCGACACCCTGCTTGCATAAGTAATAGCCACCTTCTGGGACAACGTAAGCCAGAGAACCTCCCCAAGACTTTCAAAAAGGGGGGCTTCTGAAGAACAGACAGCACCAAATTGAGGTCCCACGGCAGCAATGGAGACTGCACTGGAGGAGCCAAGTGTTGGACTCCCTAGATAAAGGGGCACACCAAGGAATGTGTGGCCAATGGACATTGAAAGAAAACCGCTAAGGCTGAAACCTGGCCCTTGATGGTACTCAAAGCCAGGCGCTGCTCAACCCCCCCGTTGGAGGAAAGCCAATATCCGAGCCACCAGAAAGGGGCGAGGATGAACCCCAACAGACTCACACCACGCAATGTACGTCTTCCAAGTACGATGGTAGATCTTGCTAGAGGTAGATCTTCTAGCCTTTTAACAGCGTAGGAATCACCGATTCAGACAAACCTCTATCCTTCAGCACCTGGCTTTCAACAGCCAAGCCGTTCAAGCCAGCGACTGTAAAGCAGGATGGAAGATTGGCCCTTTGGACAGCAGATCCTCCCTGAGGAGAAGTCTCCAAGGAGTATCGGCAGCCAGCTGTACCAGATCAGCGTACCAAGACTACCAAGGCCAGTCTGGAGCTACTAGAATGACTTCTGCCTAGATCCTGCGCAGGAGTCTTGGCAGAAGTTTGAGAGGGGGAAGGTGTAAATCAGACGATACTGGCTCCAAGGAGACACTAAGGCATATGTGGCCTCGGCCAGAGGATCCCGAGATCTTGCCACAAAGCTCTGTACCTTCCTGTTGTAACGAGAGGCCAAGAGGTCCACCTCGGGAGTACCCCACCAGAGAAGACTGATGAAACCCCTCCAGATGAAGCGACCATTCCCCCTGGTCCAACGCCTGTCGGCTGAGATAATCTGCTTGACAATTTTCCACCCCTGGAATGTGTACAGCAGAGTGGGCTTAAACGAATCCTCCTGCCCACCTTAGAATACCGATCACCTCCCAAGCCGCCAGGGCACTTATGCCCCCTGGTGATTGGCATAGGTAGCCACGCTACCATTGTGATTTGACACAGCGGGAGCCAGACGGCAGGAAGAGCAGGCTCGATTGCCGAATTGCAAAAATTGGCCTGGTCATGGAGGGTAAATCTTCGGGAGGTCAAGTGGTTCAGGAAGAGCCAAGGCCCCCTCTCAAATCCCTCAATAACATACCCAAATAGAGCCATCTAGTCCGGGTGATTTACTCGCACTACCTGTGACTGAGTCCTTTTAGCTGCTAGAATCAAGTCAAACACCGAAATCTGTATTCCACTGGCTGGCGTTGTTTAAAAATAAAGAGAAATTCTGACCACCCCCCCTTATGCTCTCACCTTGGAATGATAACTGCATCTTGGTAGTCTTCTAGCTTGAAGATGAAGGGGTTTTCGGCTGTATACTGTGTACTAGGGATTCCAGTACGTGCTTCCGATTTTTCAATATCCTCCACAAATGTAAAGTCTATGTCCAAAGTGCCAGAGCCGTTAACTGCGGAGGAGAATTAAAATTTAGAAAGTAAATTTTGTGCTCAAATTGAAAATGTGTTACTATGGGGGGTCTAGAAACATCAAATGTGCTTTAAAGTGGTTGCAAAGGCTCAAGGTAAAAAAAAAAAACAAACAACAAAAAAAACCCTGTGTGCAGCAGCAAACGCCCTTTTATCCAGCTTCTTTCTGCTGCCTCCCCCCACCTCCTTAGCGCACTACAAGCCATCTGCCGTGGTGGGAATGGGACTTGTAGTTCATTCACAGATAGCTGTGAATGAATAATGCAGCTTGGCACCCGGAGTCTAGCGCACACACTGTCAATTGTGAAGAGAGGATCCCCCATCCTGTCATAGTGAATTGGGGGGGGGGATTAGGGGCGGCTGCTGCATTAGTAACAAGTTACGCCCTGAATATGGGTGGAACATGTAACATGTTAAAGATGAACATATCCTTTAAAGGAAATAATGACTTTTTTTAACCAAGTTTCTTACCTGGAGGATCCGGCCAGCAAAGAGCACTTCCTGTTGTAGGCCGAGGACACTGAGGGGTTTATTTACTAAAGCTGGAGTGCTCAGGCTAACTTCTGCACAGAAACCAATCAGCTTCCAGGTTTTATTGCCAAAGCTTAATTGACCAAGCTGAGATTAGAAGTGGATCGGTTTCTTTGCAGAAGTTAGTCTGATTTTGTACTCTGCAAGCAGTGGCTTTTTTTTTTTTACTAAAGCTGTAATCAGTAGTAGCATTGTTCGCCTGACATATGTGCTCTTTTAATTGACCAATGAAGTGATCGTAAAGTCTAGTTTTTTTTTTCCCCTATAAAAAAAACAAACATGTCATAACTTAACTGCTCTGATGCAGTGGATTTGCACAGAGCAGCCCAGATCCTCCTCTTCTGAGCTCTTGGCCCCTCTCTCCTGATCAGTGCCCCCACAGCAAACAGCTTGCTATGGGGGCACACGCACGAGCAGAGTCACAGCTCCATGTGTCCCTTCAGACACGGAGCCCCACCCCTCCCCTCAATTGGCTAGCTGACTGAAAGCAGCGGCCGCCAATGGCGCCAATGCTGTGTCTCAGCCAATCAGGAGGGGGGAGTCTCAGATGGCTGAGACACTCGTGGACACCACTGGCCAGAGGGGGCACACCACTGGCCAGAGGGGGCACACCACTGGCCAGAGGGGGCACACCACTGGCCAGAGGGGGCACACCACTGGCCAGAGGGGGCACACCACTGGCCAGAGGGGGCACACCACTGGCCAGAGAATGCATTAAGATAAAAAAAACTACTGATTTTACAACCCCTTTAGGCTGTTGATCAGATAGACAGGGCAAACAGCCAAATGAATATGCCAACGTAGCAGGCTGACAATGCTGCTGGGAATTGTGAGGCAGTAGCTTAGCATTATCAGACTACAACAGGAAGTTCTCTTACTGGCAGGATCTCCACATAAAAAAAGTTTGCAGCATTATCATAAAAAATGGGACGGTATATTTAGAACCTGGCTCTAGTCAAAACTTTATTTATTGTGGATAGATTAAGGAAAGGTTAGATCCAACGTTTTCCCTACTCTATCCAAAAAAAAAAAAAAATGGCTGCAGTTAGGCTCCCTGGCCTGGTTTTGGCTATGAACAGAACTGCCTATGATGACAGGACAAGGCTTCTAAGGGAAGACCACTCACCAATATTGAGAGGTAGAACGCAGTAAGCGGCGTCGGCCGCCGTGGGTTTGAATTCTAGTGCAGGTTTCTCCAGGCGAAGGATGTGAGAGAAGATGTACTGGTGGAGCCGGGTGATCAGCTCCAGCTGCTGTAAGGTCAGAGAAAAGCCGGACTTTTTCAGCTCGATCGATATGGTCACCTCCCCGGACCGCGTGTAGACGGGGAAGTGGGGAATCTGCAAGACACGCCAAACCAAACTTTAAAAAAGAAGAATCGCATTATTAAAGCGCTGGCTGAAAAACGTGTGAACTCTACTCTGTCTACAGATCTGAAAGTGCTTTTAGCTGCTACAAAAACACTTCCCTCTCCAGCCTCCCAGTGCCTGAAATAGGTTATACCAGTGCAAGGGGAAAGGGAGTGCAGGGGCAAGGGGAAAGGGAGTGCAGGGGCAAGGGGAGCAGAGAGGGGGGCAGACCATGTTAGTCAGGGCTCAGCAGCCATGATTATCATGGTCAGCTCACAGAGGATCAGCCAGGTTTTTTTTTTTACAGTTTCCAAAGGGGCAGGTTGGACAGCACAAGCACTGTGCTGTGCTGTTTAACCTGCTATAAAAGGAAACAGGATCTCCATTTTTTTTTTTTTTTTTAGGGTAACAAACACTTTATTAGCAGTTTATTTGTAGAAGGGGAGGAAGCCCAGGCAATTTGAGCAGTCCGTGCATTTTACTGCAAAGCCACCTTTAAAATACCAATTCTGTTTTCCCCATCACTTTCTATGCCAGTGTCAAAAACAGTGCAAATATCCCCAGCGCAGAATCAAAACTGCAGTAAGAATCTTACAAAAAGGTTCCAGCCATTTTCATCTCTACCCAAGCCAAAAGCAAGAAAATTGTCTCTGAAAACAGTTCAGCGATTCCTTTACCCTTTCGCTGCCAGGTCCGTACGGTGTACGGAACCTAAAGAGCCACGCCCAGTCAGACATGGCATTCCTCTTTCAGAGTTATTCACCTAAAATGTGACCCTCCCACCCACTTCTCTACCATGCGTCTCCCCTGCTTCCCTCTTATGGAAACGGCACCGCTGAGTCCCTTTATCCCTTTACAGCAACAATCCCAACAGCTGGCACAGGGGAACCACAGGGGGCTTTGACTATTCAAACAGATTCTCATCACCCCCCCCCCCCCCCCCTTCACTGCTCTGACCCCTTCAGTACTGGCCTATAACTCACCGATCTCCCCCCCCCCCCCCCACACACACACACGCACCCACTCCCTCTGCAGCATTGCTCGACAGCTTCCCCTCCTCCCGCTGTCTGCAACTGCTGGTGGGTTACATGGAGAGATATCCCGTGTCGGAATAAAAAGCAGGAGGGGGCTAGTAAACTTCTGTTTATCAGGCCCCTTCCTAAATGAATACAGTGAGCACTAGATACCGATCGCTCCTGTGTTCATTCATAATTGAAGCAAAGTGAACGGTTTACTATGCTTCAGTTTGTGAATAGGAAGCCTCTGTATAGAGGCTTCTATTCATTCATCTGCAGTGCAGCTTAGGATGCAAAGAAAGGGGCTGAGAACTCTAGGTCTATCCAAAAAGGGACAAGGGACACGCACCTCCCCCCCTCCCAAAAAAAAAAAAAATAATGTTAAAAATAAAATCACATAGTGGGGCTTCATTAGTCTGTCTGAAAACTTTGAGCAGATATTACGAGGCTTTATTCTACTTATGTATGCTTTAGGAAAATGTATGGTTATGGGGATCTTCAACAAACTCCGAAAGCTGGAATTGAAAAATAAAAATAGAAAAATGGTCTGGCCACCAGAGTTTAAAAGTGGAGTGCAGGGCCTGGCAGCAAAAGGGTTAAACTGGGGAACCTTTAAAAAAGGAGACCCTGGAGCGCGTCGGGTGGTTCTGATCTGCATGCTATAGAACAAAGAGAAAGGACCCAGCTTTACCTGAGGTATGGGTTTTGCAGTCAGGATGCCGAAGCACCTCGTGGTATCTTCAGGAGGGTAAAGCTTCCGTCTCCTGAAGTTCAGTTCATCCGGTAATGGCGTGGTTAATACCATTCCTATCACATACAGGTAACACGGCTGTCCGGGCCTTGGATAGCTATTCCGAAGACACTCCGGGATCTGGACAGGAAGAAAAAAAATCTAGAGTTATTACCGGATAACTCCTTTTCCAGGAATCCTCCAGGACGGTCACATGAGAGACATAGGCTCCACCCCCTGTAGGTAACACAAGAACACACAAGTTTAAAAAAAGGCCGCCCTAGGCTGCCCCTTCAGTTGTACAAAGATTGCCTTGCTGTCCAATACAAACGTTCTGATATATGCAATTTATTTTCTTCCATTGGTAAGGGTGGGGGGGTCTACCGTCCTTGAGGATTCCTGGAAAAGAAGTTATCAGGTAATAACCAGCTTTCCCCAGTCATCCTCCAGGTAGCTCACAAGAGACCCCAAAGATTCATACCTAGGGTGGGACTACCGCCTGCAGGACCTTTTGGCCAAAGGTCAGATCTTGGGCGGAGACCAAATCCATCCTGTAGTGCTTCACAAAAGGTGTATCACTGGACCAGATGGCTGCTCGGCAGATTTGCTTGCCATAGCTCTCTCTGCCCAGGAAGTAGCAATTGAGTGTGTGGAGTGCGCTTTCGGGTTTGGCGGACTGGCTTGGTTTTGATTGGCATAAGCTGTTTTTATCCCTGTCCTGAGTCTTCTACTTATGGAATTTTTGGATGCTGGCTTCCCCTTCCTGAACAAAGCAAAAAAGGTTTGGAGCTTTTCTAAATAGATTAGTGGTGTCCAGATAGCGGAGGATACAACTTCTAAGATCCAAAGTTGCGAACGCTTCCTCTCCTTGGTTGGATGGATTTTGGCAGAAGGATGGTAAGATGACCTCATGTGTCCGGTGGAATGCTGAGGCAACTTTGGGGAGGAACAACGGGTTTGTTCTGCGGACCAGTTTATCTGGAAAGATGGTGAAAAAAGGTTTTTCCATAGGAGGGCCTGAAGTTCGGTAACCCGTCTAGCCGATGTAATAGAAACTATTAAGGCTACTTTGAGTGTCGGGTATTTCAATGAAGTGTTCGAGAGGGACTCCCAAGGTGCTCAAGTTAGAGCCCTGAGTACTAGAGAAAGGTCCCATGGGGCTACCATAACGCTTTCGCATGTTCTTAACCACTTAAGCCCCGGAAGATTTTCCCCCCTTCCTGACCAGGCCCAATTTTGTGATTCGTCACTGCGTGACTTTAACGGACAATTGCGCGGTCGTGCGACGCTGTACCTAAACTAATTTGACGTCCTTTTTCTCCAACAAACAGAGCTTTCTTTTGGTGGTATTTGATCACCTGTGCGATTTTTTGATCATGCGCTATGAACAAAAAAAAAAAAAGCGTCTTGCTTTGCGCAAAAGTTATTGCGTTTATTAACTAAGGGAAAGATTTTTCTCTTTTTTTTTTAACGAGTAATGGCAGCAATCTGCGTTTTTTTTTTTTTTGCGGGACTAAGACATTGCAGCGGACAGATCGGACCCTTGATTGACATTTTTGACACTTTTGGGGTTACCAGTGACATTACTGCAGTAATTAGTGCTATACATATGCACTGTTACTGTAAAAATGACACTGGCAGGGAAGGGGTTAACTTTATTGGAGATGCAGGGGTTAAATGTGTCCCTAGGGGTGTGTTTCTAACTGTACAGGGATGTGGCTGTGTGTGTAACTACAGAGATATACGATCCTACATAGGACCGTATGATCTCTGCACTTCCACAGGGGAGAATGACAGGCGGCTTTGTTTACATTAGTCGGTCACTCCCTCTGTAACTGACGATCGCGAGTGACCGGCGGACATTGGGTCCGCCGGGCACATGCGCGGGGCTGTCCGTGAACGAGCGGGGGAGGGAGTGCGCCTACGGCGGCGCGCGCTCACCCCCTATTGGCTCACAGGCTAGTGACGTACCCATACGTCATTTTGCCTGCACGGGGCTGACCGCCGCAGTATATGTACTTGCGGCGGTCGGCAAGTGGTTAAAATGGACTTGAACTGCTTGACTAGAACATTCTCGCTAAGCTGTGTATCCAGAAAACTGAAAGTGCCGCAGGGTGCACTTGGGACGTGCTTACCGCTGAGCTGGCTTCTGCTCCTTTGAGAAGTCCAGCACCGTGCCCACATCTTGCAAGTCTGTTTTCGGGTATCGTGTTTGCTGCATACTTTTTCCAGACCATGTGGTTATGAGTAAGCGATCTACTGAATCGTGAAACGCGTTAACCTGTCCCATGTTCCTGTGATGCACTGTATGTATTCATCTTTTATGGGGAATAAAAGCACTTCCATTTCATCATATCCCTGAGTTCGGTCAACTTTCCTTTTGATTGTTAAGTATTTGGACGGCGGATCCGACCTGCACCGGAGTGGCTTTTTCTGCCATTATGAATGTTTATCAGGTCCGTTAGCTGACCCATGTTTTAAACGAAAGATCTGATTTTTTTTCAACACCTTGGCCAAGGATGCGTCTCGTCTTTGGCATTTCGTGAGAACGCTTTGCTGCTTATTGAATGGAAAGCTCCTCTTCAGAGCTTTTTGTTTTCTGGGTCCTGAATGGTCGCTTTAATATGACCTCTGAAACTGCAAATGCCTCTGTCATGCCCCTGCCTGGTCTGCTGGAATGGCCATCGCTATTTGCGGCCATGTTGCTCAAACTACAGATGGCCATCTATCCACTTCCTGTGGGGGCGCCATCTTGAAGTCACTTCTGCGTACTTGACAACTTCCTCCCCCTGCAGGAGGTGGAGCCCATCTCTCATGTGACCGTCCTGCAGGAGATGGAGCCCAACTCTCTCATGTGACCGTCCTGGAGGATGACTGGGGAAAGGTTGGTTGATAAAGGATTCCCATCTACATACATTCATAAAAATAAAAGACCAATAAAAAAAACGTAATAGGAGTTTCCTCAAATAGGAATGTGCAACCAGAGAACTGCCTACAAACCAGACAAATTTTCTCTACCACTGGGGAGATTTCCCTTCACTTCCTGTGCGCACAACAGGAAGTGAGAGGAAATAGGTTGGCACTATATAAATCTTGTATAACCATAGTTTTGCTTATAAATGATAATTTCCAAACTAGGGAAAATCTCTTCTTGGACAGCTCTCACCAGGACGAAAACAAGGTCTCTAACCCCTCACCACTATTTAAAAAAAAAAAAAAAAATCCTCCCCCGGCAGGAAATGATAGGGATTCCTTACAGCTTTAGGATAGCACTGTCTCCTCTTGGTGGAGCCGGGCCGGCCTGGGACGCTGGTTTCCTCCTCGTCGTGTAGGTCCAGCTCCTCCTCATATTTAACGGTTTCCTTGCCAACCGGCATCAAATGGTCATCCAGTTCACCTGAGAGGAAGAAAAGGTTGGGATTCTTTATGAATGACCCATCAGAAAAAGTACTGATGAGCATTACATCAGAATTAATCTGTGAAAGTTGCACCCAAAAATGGCAGGCAGGGGATACCCATGCCTTGTTCTGCACTGTGTCTGTGTGTGGAGGCGGCCATCTTGGTAGAGGGCAGTGCTTTGCTTCCCCATATGCCTTGTTCTGCACTGTGTGTGGAGGCGGCCATCTTGGTAGAGGGCAGAGTGCTTTGCTTCCCCATATGCCTTGTCCTGCACTGTGTGTGGAGGCGGCCATCTTGGTAGAGGGCAGGGCTTTGCTTCCCCATATGCCTTGTTCTGTACTGTGTGTGTGTGTGTGTGTGTGTGTGTGTGTAGGCCCCAATCTTGGTAGAGGGCAGGGCTTTGCTTCCCCATATGCCTTGTTCTGTAGTGTGTGTGTGTGTGTGTGTGTGTGTGTGTGTGTGTGTGTAGGCCCCAATCTTGGTAGAGGGCAGGGCTTTGCTTCCCCATATGCCTTGTTCTGCACTGTGTGTGTGTGTGTAGGCCCCCATCTTGGTAGAGGGCAGTGCTTTGCTTCCCCATATGCCTTGTTCTGCACTGTGTGTCTGTGTGTGGAGGTGGCCATCTTGGTAGAGGGCAGTGCTTTGCTTCCCCATATGCCTTGTTCTGCACTGTGTGTGTGTGTGGAGGCGGCCATCTTGGTAGAGGGCAGGGCTTTGCTTCCCCATATGCCTTGTTCTGCAGTGTGTGTGTGTGTGTGTGTGTGTGTGTGTGTGTGTGTGGAGGCGGCCATCTTGGTAGAGGGCAGTGCTTTGCTTTCCCATATGCCTTGTTCTGCACTGTGTCTGTGCGTGGAGACGGCCATCTTGGTAGAGGGCAGTGCTTTGCTTCCCCATATGCCTTGTTCTGCACTGTGTGTGGAGGCGGCCATCTTGGTAGAGGGCAGGGCTTTGCTTCCCCACATCAGAGCCTCCAGCAAGGGGAACAATGAGCACTTCAAAACAAAGTGCACTTCTCCTTTTTGCTACTCTCCCCCCTACCTAACCTAACTCGCCTTCCCCCTCCACAGATGCATAATTTAGGCTTAGTTCACACCCGTTTTCATTTTTGTGTACGTTTTCAGTTTTGCAGAAACACGCTACAGTTTTCCTATGGGTCACGTTCACATCTGTGCATTTTATGGAAAGGGCCAGGGACTCTCTGGTTTTTGGTTACATAGACTTCAATGGATCAAAAATGTGTATTGAAAAAATTCAAAAATGCACCTGAAATATGCAAACTAAACCTGCATAGGTGTGAACCGGGCATAAATCAGACAGTCGCGTTATGCTGTTTGTTTCCAATAGTGCAAGTCATCTGTCATGGTTGACCTGTGCTTTAGGCCCCATGAACTTCTAGGAGACCACTCCCAATTGCCCCTGGCTTTGGGATGCAGCCTAATAGAAGTCTATGGGGCACTAACAGGCTGTTGAAGCAAGATCAGTGAAGACTTACACCTCTGAATATAAACAAACAGCCTGTCTATACTTTGTGAAGTTTATGGAGCATCTATATTCATGCTTGTCTGGGGTTTTTTCACCTTCCTCTGGTTTTTTCGCCTTCCTCCATGTGGATGTATATAAAACAAATGTAAGAACACGCTCCCTGTGGGACGCTAATACAGTATACCAAATAGGTAACAGTGGTCTATCTTGAGCTCAGTCTATAGGTCCCCAACAAGCCAACGCGTTTCGCACCAAGGCTTCCTCAGGGCCAAAGACACCTTAAAGACCAAGAAAATGGACATTGATTACATATCAATACTTAGTGTACATAACAGCCTCATATTAAATACACTTCCATCTATCTTAGTTTTGGAATCCATATGTTGTGTTCTATAGCAAGGGATTCTTTGAACCGTCTGTTTGTATTTTTAATATTTGTCCAACTTTTGTATTACTATGATTATCTTTTGATGCCATTGTAGCATATAGATCTATTCATTTTAAAATCAAGATCATTTTTATATACTTTTTTGCATCAACTTTTCCCAACACATTTCCTTGGAAGGGGGGAGTGGAGGGTAGGTATATAGATAAGATGAAAGGGCCAAAAAGGAAGAAATGCACTTAGTTTTAAAGTGCATCAGTCCTTTATTCCTTCCCCAGTGAGACAGGAGTCACTTTGGGTGGGGGGCTCATGGAACCCAGATTACTTGAGAAGTCAGGAAAGTCCTTGTCCAGCTTCCCCGGACCCTCTTATGTGCAAGTCACCCTGTGTCTATTAGGGGCACAGGGTGACCAAGAACCCCAGTCAGGTCGCACCAATCAGACTTGGTGTACAACCACACCGGACTCCGCCTTTCCAGTTACCCCGGTTATGCTGGGTTCTATATGTGTGGTTTGTGTTGAAAGAGTGAAGAGCCTCTTTACCTTAGGACAATAATATTTCTGGACAATGTCCCTCAAGAGATATATAGAGATAGACAATTTGACTTGTAAGATTGCTAGAATATTGTACGAGTGTCTTCTAGACCCTTGCTAGATAGTGAGGTGGGGTTTGTTATTGTCAAGTGCCTGTATCCCATTGTTCTATTGTTTCAGTCAACCTATTAAGGGATGTATATTAGTGATCGACGATGTCAAGTGATAAAAAAAAAAAAAAAAAAAACACTTTTAAATGTACGAAAATAATCGGCCAATGTCGATATGCAATGGCCAAAATATCGATATCGGCACGAAAAAACGATAACGATCACTAATGTGTATGTGGATTGGCTGCTAAAGGGGAGGGGGGGGGTTGTCCCACAGTGTATATCTCTTTGTGCCTGTCTTTGAAGAAACAGTTTTTTATTCTGGTTGACTCCAAAAACTGGTACTGTCGAGTTCTTGGCGTAACTATAGCCAGATTCACCGATCTCGTTTTCCAGAGCTTCATGGCGGAGATACCCAGTCGGGGTGTCCGGGTTCCGTCACACCCAATATAACCAAAACACCAAAAGTAAAAATAAGTTGTCACAATCTAGCAGTGAGAATGGCCTTCCAGACATTCACTGATCCTGCTTTTTTACAATAGTCTCATTACAAATTCTTACCGATTTCATGCAGCTTCTTACAGCATATCAGCGCCACCGCTCGCTCAGCAAGCCTTGCACAGTTCATGGGAGGACCCTGCAACAACGACACACAATGATACATGGCTGGTGATACAGGACATGTGATCAACTGTCACTGCAGACAACATCCCTTCCTTGGCAAATCAAAGAAGAATATGGATGAGAAAAAAAAAAAAAAAAAAAAACACAACCTTGAGGCTTTAGAGACACTTAGAACAGTATTAGGCACTTATTTTTAATGCTTCACATAGCTATACAGTGAAGGGAAAAAAATATTTGTTCCCCTGTTGATTTTTTACATTTGCCCACTGACAAAGAAATAATCAGTGTATAATTTTAATAGTAGTTTTTTTTTTTTTTTAACAGTGGGAGACCAAAAAAACAAACAAACACTCGTTTCAAAAAAAGTTATAAACTGATTTGCATTTTTAATGAGTGAAATAAGTATTTGATCCCCCATCAGTCAGCAAGATTTCTGGCTCCCAGGTTGTCTTCTATACAGATAACAAGCTAAGATTAGGAGGACTCTTACAGGGAATGCTCCTAATCTCAGCTTGTTACCAGTATAAAAGACACCTCTCCACACAAGCAATCAATCAGATTCCAATCTCTCCACCATGGCCAAGACCAAAGAGCTGTCCAAGCATGTCAGGGACAAGATTGTAGACCTACAAAAGGCTGGAATGGACTACAAGACCATCCCCAGCAGCTTGGTGAGAGGGTGACAACAGTTGATGCGATTATTCGCAAATGGAAGAAATAAAATAACTGTCAATCTCCCTCGGTCTGGGGCTCCACGCAAGGTCTCGCCTCGTGGAGTTTCAATGATCATGAGAACAGTGAGGAATCAGCCCAGAACTACACGGGAGAATCTTGCCAATGATCTCAAGGCAGCTGGGACCATAGTCACCAAGAAAACAATTGGTAACACACTACGCTGTGAAGGACTGAAATCCTGCAGCACCCACAACGTCCCCCTGTTTAAGAAAGCCCATGTACAGCCCATCTGAAGTTTGCTAATGAACATCTGAATGATTTAGAGAAGAACTGGGTGAAAGTGTTGTGGTCAGGGGAGACCAAAAATTTAGCTCTTTGGCATCAACTCGACACGCAGTGTTTGCAGGAGGAGGAATGCTGCCTATGACCCCAAGAACACCATCCCCACAGTCATACATGGAGGTGGAAACATTATGCTTTGGTGGTGTTTTTCTGCTAAGAGGACAGGACAACTTCACCACATCAAAGGGATGTACAATCAAATCTTGGGTGACAACCTCCTCCCCTCAGCCAGGGCATTAAAAATGGGTAGTGGATGGGTATTCCAGCATAACAATGACCCAAGGCAACAAAGGAGTGGCTCAAGAAGAAGCACATTAAGGTCCTGGAGTGGCCTAACCAGTCTCCAGACCTTAATCCCATAGAAAATATGTGGAGGGAGCTGAAGGTTCAAGTTACCAAACATCAGCCTCAAAACCCTAATGACTTGGAGAGGATCTGCAAAGAGGAGTGGGACAAAATCCCTCCTGAGATGTGTGCAAACGTGGTGGCCAACTACAAGAAACGTCTGACCTCTGATTGCCAACAAGGGTTTCTCCACCAACTACTAAGTCATGTTTTGCGAAGGGGGTCAAATACTTATTTCACTCATTAAAATGCAACTCAATTTACAACTTTTTAGCGTTTTTCTGGATATTTTTGTTGTTCTGTCTCTCACTGGTAAAATAAACCGACCATTAAAATTATAGACTGATCGTTTGTCAGTGGGCAAAACGTACTAAATCAGCAGGGGGGGTCAAATACTTTTTTCCCCTCACTGTACCTGCATAGGATCCAGCCTGAAATCATCTAGCAGGACTTACATTTTCTGACACAAGTTCCACTTTAACCACATAACGACTGCCCACCGCAGATATACTGCGGCAGGCAGCTGCTGCTGGGCAAAGTGACGTAGGGGTACGTCACTCGCTCAGCCGCCTGTGGGGGGCCAGCGCGGGCAGCCGGAGGCACGCTCCCACCCCCGCTCGTTCACTGAGATTCCGTGCGAGTGACTGGCGGCTCCGATGTCCACTCACGATCTCCCGCTGGAGAGGGAGAAAGGCAGACGGCTGATGTAAACAAAGCCGTCTGTCATTCTCCCTGGTGTAACAGCAGAGATCATATGATCCTGCTATGTAGGATTGTATGTCTCTGTGGTTATATCACAAGGCACGCCCCCCCACAGTTAGAATCACGCCCCTAGGGATACATTTAACCCACTGATCACCAATAAAGTTAACCCCTTCCCTGCCAGTGTCATTTTTACAGTGACAGTGCATATTTATAGCACTGATTACTGTAGTAATGTCACTGGTAACCCCAAAAGTGTCAAAAATGTCAGTCAGGGGTCCGATCTGTTCGCCGCAATGTCGCAGTCCCGCAAAAAAAAAAAAAAAAAAAAACAACAATAAAAATGACAAATCTTTCCCGTAGTTAGCAAACGCAATAACTTTTGTGCAAACCAATCAAAATACGCTTATTGCATTTTTTTTTACCAAACATATGTAGCAGAAAACAAAATCGGCCTAAAATGTTAAAAAATTGTTTACATTTTTTTTTTTTTGAGAATTTCATATAAAAAAACTATTGTTATTTTTTTTAAATTGTCGCTCTTTTTTTGTTTAGAACACAAAAAAAAAAAAAAAAAAAAAAAAAAAAAAAAAAAAAAAAAAAAAAAAAAAAATCGCACAGGTGATCCAATACCACCAAAAGAAAGCTCTGTTTGTGGGGAAAAAAAAAGGACATCAAATTTTGTTTGGGTACAGCGCCGCATGACCGCGCAATTGTCCATTAAAGTCACACAGTGCAGAATCGCAAAATAGAGCCTGGTCTTTGAGCAGCCAAATCCTCCGGGACTTAAGTGGTTAAGGTTTGACTTTTGCTGCAAGTTAGAAAAAAAATCACTAAAAGTTCACAAATAACAGTATCTGTGCGCATGACAGTATATTCTTACCAGGTACTTACAACAATGGGGGCTCTTAAAGGGGAGTTTATCGGCAGGTAGAGAGTAGACCGATAGAGACCTTCGTAACTTTCTCGGGTTTTACACTTCGGAGCGAGGTGGGTGAAAGGGTCACTGGGTAACCGGGCACAGTAGCTGCAAGAAACCCATGAATATGAAAACCGAGGTCAGTCTACAATGGAACACAGGCAGTAATATCTGAAAGTTTCCAACGCCAATACATTCTTTATACAGTGTCTCGGTGGATATTGAGCTTTAAGAGAATCTTCAGTCTGCCCCCCAAAAAATTGAAAGCAATAAAAGATTTTTTTTTATTATGTTAAAACTTCTATCAATTTTTTTATTTTTATATAATTTCTATCAATATCTAGTTCTTTATACATTACGCAGTCCACGTTACTGTCAGAGGTCCATATTATGCTTACCGATTAATGTGGCCAATAGCGGTGTTAATGGTCACCCTTGGACTGCCGTCATCTTGCCGCAACACATAGGGAGGAATAATCTCATCGTCATCTACAACAGCTTCTGACTCCGCCTCCCCACAATCCATGGACTTGGAGCATTTGTTCCGCAGTATCTAAAAACACCATCCAAAGTCAAGTTGCAGGAAGAGAATACCCATGACATCATCATAAGGAACGGTGGCTGTGCTACAAACCTTCTCGATGGCCTTATAGGTCTTCAGATCATCCTCGAACCCCTTTATCTTGTCTGTGTCCGCTAACATGATATAATTTGAGATGGGGGCTCTTGCCCGACCCTTGGACTGGACATAGGACCTGTACTCCGTGGGCAAATCAAAGCGGACCACCAGGTTGCACTTCGGGATGTCCACCCCCTCCTCTACGATGCTGGTAGCAATCAGCAGATTGGTTTCATGCGCTCTGAATTTTCGAAGAACCTGAACAAAAAGATAGAAATTCAGAATAATTTTTTCTTCTATTCACAGGTTCCCTTTAATCTCCATTTTTGGATTGTGCCCCCCTTCTCCTTCCCCCACCGCCGGGCCATTAAAAAAGCGCAGCATGCTTCGCGTATGCGCAGTAAGGAACCAGTTGTGAAGCCGGCTCTGGTGAAGACACCACTAGATCCCTGGACAGGTAAGTGTTCTAATATTAAAAGTCAGCAGCTACAGTATTTGTAGCCGCTTTGTTTTTTGTCTGAAGGAGCTTGGAGCTCCACTTGAACGCATTCCTTGCATTAAGAAAAAAAAATGCAGGCATCAGCATCCAATCTAACTCCCGCGACCAGGGAGAGTGGGGGCCCGTGGCCCGAGTCCCGCGACCAGGGAGAGTGGGGGTCCGTGGCCCGAGTCCCGCGACCAGGGAGAGTGGGGGCCCGGGGCCCGAGTCCCGCGACCAGGGAGAGTGGGGGCCCGGGGCCCGAGTCCCGCGACCAGAGAGGGGGGGAGGGGGCCGGGGCCTGCGACCAGGGAGAGGAGGGGGGCCCGAGTCCCGCGACCAGGGAGAGGGGGGGCCCCGGGGCCGAGTCCCGCGACCTGGGAGAGGGGGGGCCCCGGGGCCGAATCCCGCGACCAGGGAGAGGCCGAGTCCCGCAACCAGGGAGAGGGGGGCCCCGGGGCCAAGTCCCGCGACCAGGGAGAGGGGGGGGGGGCCCGCGACCAAGGAGAGAGGGGGGCCTGGGGTGGCCGAGTCCGGCGACCAGGGAGAGGGGGGCCTGGGGTGGCCGAGTCCGGCGACCAGGGAGAGGGGGGGCCCCGGGGCCGAATCCCGCGACCAGGGAGAGGCCGAGTCCCGCAACCAGGGAGAGGGGGGCCCCGGGGCCAAGTCCCGCGACCAGGGAGAGGGGGGGGGCCCGCGACCAAGGAGAGAGGGGGGCCTGGGGTGGCCGAGTCCGGCGACCAGGGAGAGGGGGGCCTGGGGTGGCCGAGTCCGGCGACCAGGGAGAGGGGGGGCCTGGGGTGGCCGAGTCCGGCGACCAGGGAGAGGGGGGGCCTGGGGTGGCCGAGTCCGGCGACCAGGGAGAGGGGGGCCTGGGGTGGCCGAGTCCCGCAACCAGGGAGAGGGGGGCCTGGGGGGCCTGGGGCAGAGTGTGGTCTTCAACACAAACATTTCAGAACAGCCTTGGATACGGCCATGGCAGGAAGATCTTGGATCCAACAGTCGTTTTGGAATGGCAGAGAGATTGGGGCAGCACAGTGGCTAGGAGGTTAGCACTTCAGCCTGGCAGCACTGGGGTTGCTGGTTTGAATCCCAACCACAGCACTATCTACATGGAGTTTGAATATTCTCCCTGTGCCCACATGGGTTACCTCTGGGGTCTACGGTTTCCTCCCACACCCCGAAGACATGCTCGGAGGTTGATTGGCTTCCATCTAAAAATGTCTCAAGTATGTGTATGTATGAATGGGAGTTAGGGACCTTAGATTGTAAGCTCCATGAATGCAGGGACTGTTGTGAACGTACCGTAGATAGCGGGTAAAATAAGTATTGAACATGTCACCATTTTTCTAGGTAAATATATTTCTAAAGGCGCTGGTTGTCGTGCCCGACTCTACGTGACGTCATGGACCATAGCGCACCACGCTTTTCTGTCCTCCACTGCCTCCCGGAGCTTGCTTAACTTCATGTTCAATGTTTCGATGATGCTTTCTATCCATCTTGTTTTCGGTCATCCTCTTCTTTTTCCTTCCATGTTTCTAAAGGTACTACTGACATGAAATTTCCCCGTCGGTAACAACCCATGCAATCCATACATACGAAGACAACAAAAAAGTTCAGAAATTAAGTTGTGTGTAATAAAATGGAATGAGAAAGGGAAAAAGTTTTCAACAATCTAACTCAAATGTATTTAATACTTGGCACAAAATCCTTTGTTGGGAATGATAGCTTCAAGAAGCAGGCTCCTGTATGGAGAAACGAGTCACATGCGTTGCTCGGGTGTGATTTTAGCCCATTCTTCCACACAGTCTTCCAACCTTGAAGGTTCCATGGGCCTCTATGAACTCTGATCTTTAGTTCTTTCCATAGATTTTCTATTGGATTCAAGTCCGGTGATTGGCTGGGCCATTCTAGCAGCTTTATTTTCTCTTTCTTTGAAACCAGAAATGAGTTTCCTTGGATTTGTGTTTGGAATCATTGTATTGCTGAAATGTCCTCCCTCGTTTCATCTTCATCATCCTCGTAGATGGCAGCAGTTTATCATCACCGTTCATCCTCCCTTCAATGGCACGAGGTTTGCCATTACCGTATGCTGAACAGCCCCGCCCAGGATGTTCCCACTTCCAAACTGCACTGTGGGTATGGGGGTGTTTTTGGGGTGATGTGCCATGTGACCTCCAA
This sequence comes from Pelophylax lessonae, assembly GCF_965119305.1. Classification (NCBI taxonomy): domain Eukaryota; kingdom Metazoa; phylum Chordata; class Amphibia; order Anura; family Ranidae; genus Pelophylax; species Pelophylax lessonae. The sequence goes on from NC_138780.1 coordinate 201,639,380, forward strand.
ACATGGTGTGTATTAGGGATAGACTGATATGGTTTTTTCAGGGCCGATATCGATATATTGGTCACAACGTAACGGTATCAGCCGATATTTTGTACATTCTATGTCAGGGTCCGAAACTAGTCTTCTCCTCCTCCAACCATTAGGTGGTGATGCTCATGTAAGGGTAAAATTATGTCACATAACATTTGTAAACAGAATTATGCTATTGAATAAACCTACACACTTGAAATGCCACTCACATATGTACAAAAGATATAAGCAATTCCCCATTAGCAGATCTGCTGGCAGATTGGAATCTCTCACCCATTTGCCGTAAGTGAAACCTGGTGATACCACTCCATCCGGCATCCACTCAATACCGCTCAGTTTCTCACCCAACCGATATCGCTCCGTCTCTCACTCGCTCCATCTCCCACCCATCCAATACCGCTCCATCTCCCACCCACCCGATACCGCTCTGTCTCTCACCCCGTCAGTCTCACCCACCCGATACCGCTCCGTCACTCCCCCGCTCCGTCTCTCACCCACCCGATACCACTCCCGTCTCCCACCCATCCAATACCGCTCTGTCTCCCACCCATCCAATACCGCTCCATCTCTCACCCGGCCAGTCTCTCACCCACCCGATACCGCTCCATCACTGAGCGCTCCGTCTCTCACCCACCCGATACCGCTCTGTCTCACCCGGTCAGTCTCCCACCCACCTGATACCGCTCCATCTCCCACCCACCTGATACCACTCTGTCTCACCCACCTGATACCGCTCTGTCTCACCCACCTGATACCGCTCTGTCTCTCACCCACTTGCTTTAAGTGACACCGGGTGATACCGTTCCATCTCTCACCCACCTGATACCGCTCCATCTCTCACCCACCTGATACCGCTCCGTCTCTCACCCACCTGATACCGCTCCGTCTCTCATCCACCTGATACCGCTCCATCTCTCACCCACCTGATACCGCTCTGTCTCTCACCCACCTGATACCGCTCCGTCTCTCACCCACCTGATACCGCTCCGTCTCTCACCCACCTGATACCGCTCTGTCTCTCATCCACCTGATACCGCTCTGTCTCTGACCCACTTGCTTTAAGTGACACCGGGTGACACCACTCCATCTCCCACCCACCCGATACCGCTCTGTCTCTCACACGCTCAGTCTCTCACCTACTTGCCATGACACCCGGGTGATACCGCTCCGTCCGGCATACAATATCGGAGACCACGTGTAACTCCGAGATCTTATGCCGGGGCGTGACCACGTGACCTCTGAGATCGTATGCCGGACGGAGCGGTATCATCCGGGTGTCACTTACGGAAAGTGGGTGAGAGATATCGACCTGCCAGCAGATCTGCTAATGTGGAATTGCTTATATATTTTGTACATATGTGAGTGGCATTTCAAGCGTGTATGTTTATTCAATAACATTTGAATATATTGGAGGAATTATGCTATGTGACATAATTTTACCCTTACATGAGCAATATTTGGAATATCGGTAATATCGGCCAGTTCCGGGGGGTCGATACAGATATATCGGCAAAAGTGAATATCGGCCCTCCAATAATCGGCTTTGCCGATAATCGGTTGATCCCTAGTGTGTATTATGACACATCCAGAGAGTTCCATTTTGGTCTCATGTTACCAGACTATTCTCCCAGTATTTCACAGGCTTGTCTTAATGTTGTGCACCAACTTTAAACTAGATTAAACATGCTTTTTCTTTAGTAATTGAGTCTTGCCTGGTGAGTGTGCGCACAGGCCATGGCGGGTGAGCAAATTATATTGTTTTCTTTGAAACCATTGCATCTGCTAATTCCAGGTCTTTATGAAGCTCTCCACTAGTAGTCCTTGGCTCTTGGACAACTCTTCTGGTAATTATTTTCACTCTTCTGTCAGAAATCTTGTGAGCAGCACCTGGTCGTGACCAATTTATTGTGAAATGATGTTCTTTCCACTTCCGGATAATGGCCCCAACAGTGCTCACTGGAACATTCAGAAGTTTAGAAATCCTTCTGTAACCAATGCCATCAGTATGTTTTGCAACAATAGGATTGCGAAGGTCTTACAGAGCTCTTCGCTTTTACCCATCATAAAATGTTTTTGTGACACCTTTTTATAGGGTTAGGATAGCTTTCTAAATACTGATCGATTTCAGTTAGGGGTCTTGGCTTTCAATGCCTTTTTGCACCTCCCTTTCTTCCTGTGTTTAATACTTTTCCATTTGTCATTCCATTTTAGATTACAACTTCATTTTTGAACAGATTTGTTTTGGTGTCTTTGTATGTAAGGATTTCATGGGTTGTTACCGATATGTGGTTAAAAAATTATGTCAATAGCACCTTTAAAAATACACTATATTATTAAAAGTATTGGGACGCCTGCCTTTACACACACGAACTTTAATGACGTCCCAGTCTTAGTCCGTAGGGTTAAATACTAAGTTGGCTCCGTCCTTTGCAGCTATAACAGCTTCAACTCTTCTGGGAAGGCCGTCCACAAGGTTTAGGAGTGTCTATGGCAACGTTTCACCATTCTTCCAGAAGTTAATTTGTGAGGTCAGGCACTGATGTTGGACGAGGCGGCCTGGCTCTGCTCCAATTCGTCCCGAAGGTGTTAGATCGGATTGAGGTCAGGACTCTGTGCAGGCCAGTCAAATTCCTCCACCCCCAAACTCATTCATCCATGTCTTTATGGACTTTGCTTTGTGCACTGGTCCAAATCATACGGAAGAGGGGGGTTATGATTTGGGGCTGTTTTAAGGGGTTGGCCCCTTAGTTCCAGTGAAGGGAGCAATTAAGGCGTCAGCATACCAAGACATTTTGGACAGTTTCATGCTCCCAACTTTATGGGAAGAGTTTGGGGATGTCCCCTTCCTGTTCCAACATGACTGCGCACCAGTGCACAAAGCAAGGTCCATAAAAACATGAATAAGCGGGTTTGGGGTGGAGGAACTTGACTGGCCTGCAACTATAATTTATATATCTTTTAGACAGGCTCATGCGCATCTACCCCTGATGAGTGGGCAAATATGACTCACAAAATGCGTCGAGTTCAACAAATAAGATGCTCCATATCCATATGCAACACTGATACTGTAATTTTACCATCATGTATATCATTGATGTCTGTATTAGTGTATTGGCTTTTGCATTTTATAATTTGTATGTTGTTTTTACATAACAAATTCACATTTTATTGATTATAATTGACTATTGAGTCCACCTCATTCAAAGTCCCACAAGGGCAACTCTGTTTTTAGAACTTTTGGTAATATAGTGTATATTTAACCAGAATAATGATGACGTGTTCAATACCTATTTTACCCGCTTGTATATGTGAAGCGCTGTGTAAATTGACGGCGCTATAAAAGTACTTGTAATAAATAAAATAAATACTAAACTACATAAAAAAGTGAAATCACAATAAAATGAAGAAAGTTCGCATACTGAGGAATGTGCAGGTGGAGTGGCAGCAGAAGGGCGAGGGAACGCCAATGCATATCTGACTCGACATACCTCAACGCAACAAATTAGGTTATTTAACTGTCAGCGCCAATAAGGAGCACGTAATGCAGAAACAACCTGTGAGAGTATAACAAGCGATATCTGTGCGTCTCTAATGCCAGATAATTATGGCCTCTGCTGGAGGGAGTCCAGGGTGCAGGGCGCTGACACAGAGCAGACTGAGGACAGGGTCTGCAAGCGAACCCATTAAACAAGAGGAAAGGGCTCGTTTTCCAATATGGAGTCACTTCCATTACCTCTTCTTGCTTTCTGAACTCCACTTCCATCTGTTTGTTACGTGGCTGGTTCTTTCCGATGCCGTGGCCAGTTATGAAGTTACTGCTAATGTAAGCCAGTTCTGGGTCCTGTTTCCCGGCCTCCTTAATCAACCTGTAATGGTAAGTTGGAAGCGTCCGTTAAATCACAGCTGCACTTCAAACGAGGCAGACATCAGCACCGGCAATACCAAGGAGCTTTGTCCTAAACCAGCCCAATTCAACCTTCTGAAATAAGCTTCAGGTCTCAGGAAATCCTCACTAATAATTATCGGATCCCCAGATCACCATGCATTACATGACCAGTAAGAGGAGACATAGCAATATATACAAGGATAAGGAATGAGATGTACACAGAATATCACACCCAGGACAGCTCTATGTGATATAATACAATACTACAAATAAGAAAATAATGGGAGAGTAAAATTGTAATATTCCCCTCACATTGGCCGCCGGTGGGAAGAACGTCCCTCACATTGGCCGCCGGTGGGAAGAACGTCCCTCACATTGGTCGCCGGTGGGAAGAACGTCCCTCACATTGGCCGCCGGTGGGAAGAACGTCCCTCACATTGGCCGCCGGTGGGAAGAACGTCCCTCACATTGGCCGCCGGTGGGACGAACGTCCCTCACATTGGCCGCCGGTGGGACGAACGTCCCTCACATTGGCCGCCGGTGGGACGAACGTCCCTCACATTGGCCGCCGGTGGGACGAACGTCCCTCACATTGGCCGCCGGTGGGACGAACGTCCCTCACATTGGCCGCCGGTGGGACGAACGTCCCTCACATTGGCCGCCGGTGGGACGAACGTCCCTCACATTGGCCGCCGGTGGGACGAACGTCCCTCACATTGGCCGCCGGTGGGACGAACGTCCCTCACATTGGCCGCCGGTGGGACGAACGTCCCTCACATTGGCCGCCGGTGGGACGAACGTCCCTCACATTGGCCGCCGGTGGGAAGAACGTCCCTCACATTGGCCGCCGGTGGGAAGAACGTCCCTCACATTGGCCGCCGGTGGGAAGAACGTCCCTCACATTGGCCGCCGGTGGGAAGAACGTCCCTCACATTGGCCGCCGGTGGGAAGAACGTCCCTCACATTGGCCGCCGGTGGGAAGAACGTCCCTCACATTGGCCGCCGGTGGGAAGAACGTCCCTCACATTGGCCGCCGGTGGGAAGAACGTCCCTCACATTGGCCGCCGGTGGGAAGAACGTCCCTCACATTGGCCGCCGGTGGGAAGAACGTCCCTCACATTGGCCGCCGGTGGGAAGAACGTCCCTCACATTGGCCGCCGGTGGGAAGAACGTCCCTCACATTGGCCGCCGGTGGGAAGAACGTCCCTCACATTGGCCGCCGGTGGGAAGAACGTCCCTCACATTGGCCGCCGGTGGGAAGAACGTCCCTCACATTGGCCGCCGGTGGGAAGAACGTCCCTCACATTGGCCGCCGGTGGGAAGAACGTCCCTCACATTGGCCGCCGGTGGGAAGAACGTCCCTCACATTGGCCGCCGGTGGGAAGAACGTCCCTCACATTGGCCGCCGGTGGGAAGAACGTCCCTCACATTGGCCGCCGGTGGGAAGAACGTCCCTCACATTGGCCGCCGGTGGGAAGAACGTCCCTCACATTGGCCGCCGGTGGGAAGAACGTCCCTCACATTGGCCGCCGGTGGGAAGAACGTCCCTCACATTGGCCGCCGGTGGGAAGAACGTCCCTCACATTGGCCGCCGGTGGGAAGAACGTCCCTCACATTGGCCGCCGGTGGGAAGAACGTCCCTCACATTGGCCGCCGGTGGGAAGAACGTCCCTCACATTGGCCGCCGGTGGGAAGAACGTCCCTCACATTGGCCGCCGGTGGGAAGAACGTCCCTCACATTGGCCGCCGGTGGGAAGAACGTCCCTCACATTGGCCGCCGGTGGGAAGAACGTCCCTCACATTGGTCGCCGGTGGGAAGAACGTCCCTTACATTGGCCGTCAGTGGGAAGAACGTCCCTTACATTGGCCGTCCGTGGGAAGAATGTCCCTTACATTGGTGGTCATTGGGAAGAATGCTCCTTACATTGGTGGTCAGTGGGAAGAATGCTCCTTACATTGGCGGTCAGTGGCAAGAATGTCCCTTACATTGGCGGTCAGTGGCAAGAACGTCCCTCACATTGGTCGCCGGTGGGAAGAACGTCCCTCACATTGGTCGCCGGTGGGAAGAACGTCCCTCACATTGGTCGCCGGTGGGAAGAACGTCCCTCACATTGGTCGCCGGTGGGAAGAACGTCCCTCACATTGGTCGCCGGTGGGAAGAACGTCCCTCACATTGGTCGCCGGTGGGAAGAACGTCCCTCACATTGGTCGCCGGTGGGAAGAACGTCCCTCACATTGGTCGCCGGTGGGAAGAACGTCCCTCACATTGGTCGCCGGTGGGAAGAACGTCCCTCACATTGGTCGCCGGTGGGAAGAACGTCCCTCACATTGGTCGCCGGTGGGAAGAACGTCCCTCACATTGGTCGCCGGTGGGAAGAACGTCCCTCACATTGGTCGCCGGTGGGAAGAACGTCCCTCACATTGGTCGCCGGTGGGAAGAACGTCCCTCACATTGGTCGCCGGTGGGAAGAACGTCCCTCACATTGGTCGCCGGTGGGAAGAACGTCCCTTACATTGGTCGCCGGTGGGAAGAACGTCCCTCACATTGGCCGTCGGTGGGAAGAACGTCCCTTACATTGGCCGTCAGTGGGAAGAACGTCCCTTACATTGGTCGTCAGTGGGAAGAATGCTCCTTACATTGGCCGTCCGTGGGAAGAATGCTCCTTACATTGGCGGTCAGTGGCAAGAATGTCCCTTACATTGGTGGTCAGTGGCAAGAATGTCCCTTACATTGGTGGTCAGTGGCAAGAATGCTCCCTACATTGGTGGTCAGCAGGAGGAATCTCACCCCCCCCCCCCCATTACCGATATTTAAAAAGATCATTGGTATCGGTGGTTACTTATCTGGGTGTCAGAAATTGCTGACTGTTTGAGAACCCGCTAGTAAACTCTAGAGGAAACCCTGGGCTTCCATGGAAACCTGGCTGGGAAAGTTTGGTTGAGACATTCATCTGTGATGGTAACGCTAACTTTAAAGGAAAACTCCACTCTTGCTGAACATTAAAAACATATTCTGAAAATCAGCCTTTCAAAGTAGAATACAAAAGAGCCTCACACATTACCGATTTAAGACAACAGCTGTGTATCTTCGCTCCACAAAGATGATTCCGCACAGGATGTTGGTAAACGGAGAAGGGAAGCTGGTTTCAGTCTTCTCTTTCTCCTCGATCTCTTCATCCTCATCCTCGTCGTCCTCCGAGTCGCTCCATGACACATAGTTGTCCTGGTTGCGGTTGTTGTACCACTCCACGCTCTCGAACTGCTGGCGCTCGTAGGGTTTGTACTTGCGCAGGATCTCTAGGAGTCGCAGGACCTTGGGGGTGACGAATTTCAGGTCGAGCGAGGCCGGGGAGAAATGTTCCTCACAAAGGGCATGGATCTTTCTCAGGATTGTATCGGTGAACAGCAGAAATTTGCGGTGGAGCTCCTCCTGTTCATGTTTGATGTATTTCTGCAGTTCACGCACCATCATCCCCGCCACCTTATCTGCGCACCAAGGGCCCAGGACCAACAGGACCGCCCGGCAGTCCGACAAGATCTGCAACAGAAACATGCACATTAAAGTGGACCTGAAATCACAAAGATTTGCTGTCTTACAGGAAAGATCTAGAAAGGCAACTTGTGCCTAAGCAACCCCTGAAAGATAGTGATGCACTTCCTGTGCCTAGGCACTACTATTCTATATCGTAGCAGCTGTTTATCTGCAGTGTGAGATCCAAGTCACCGCTGACTCTGACTGGTAGTCACAGGAGATTTGACGACATCACCATGATGCTACTCACTTGTTCTCCTTCCTGAAGAGGAAGCTGCACCTGGGGACCTGCAGTGCAAGAACTCCAGCTTCTTTCATTCTGTGTGTGCTTCCTCCCATCTCTCCTGCTGAATGTTATTCTCACCAGACCCAGAGTAAGGATTTGGGGATTTCACTACTGTACTGCTCTTTATTCTCCTTGCTGGAGAGGAAGCTGCACCTGAGGACCTGCAGTGCAAGGCTCTCCCTGCTTCGCTAGCATTCTGTGTCTCTCTGCCTTCTTCACCTTTCTTACTGTTGCTTGATTATTCCTGCATCAGTTAGAACTTCATCCAACATAAAAAAACAGCAGCTCGCAAAGCCCTGCCAATACCAAGATGGATGCCTCCCCACAGAGGAACAGTGCAGAACAAGGCATGGAAAGTCAGTAACGATCAGCTAAGGGAACACTACAGGCAATATTAGTAACTTCAATGGCTGCCAATTTTATTTCGCCTGTGGGATATGGTGCAGATACACTGGAGACCATCAGTTGCCATTGAGCAAGAATGGGAGTCTGCACCTGTAAAGGAGTAAGGCCTGGTCCACACTACTGCGAGCTACTAGTGAGCTTTATTTTGCGTGGGCGTGGCAGAGGTGCTCAGCACGGAAACCACCAGTGCAGTGCGGTTCCCAGTGCAGTTAGCGGCTGCTGCGATTTCCGGTACGTGCAGGTGGTTGCATCTACAGGAACAGGTGCGGCCCCGCAGCAGGAACCAACCGCACAAGTGCGAACCAGGTCAAAGGGGCTACATCCAAGGTGTACCAGCTCTCAATTTACAAACTGCTATTATACGATTCAAGAAGGGGGCTCTGTTAGACTGGAGTTGGGGACCACACTTTGTAGCGGTGCTTTGATATGCAGCGCAGCCTCGCACAGATCTGTAAATACATGCAACAAAAAAAAAAAAAAAACGTATTGCCACAAACTGTTCATACAGTTTAGACTGATTTTTTGGGGGGTTTTGTGAGGGTTTATTGTTGTTTGTGAGAATTTTTTTTTAATAAAGACTGTTAAAAAAAAAAAAAAAAAAGACTTGGATTTGGTTCAAATGGGGTGGTAAGTGTGCAGAAGAATGGTTTAGTGAACTGCCCTGCCCATATGCACTTTCGTTTTGCTAGGTATACATTAATCTGATTGGATGCCATTTTGCAATACTGATTAGATACCATTGCCTTTTCTGAGCAAAGCTTGTAGAGATCAGGATCCCTGATCAGGATCAGACTGAAGTACCTGTTTGGAGATGGCTGTGGAGTCTCTTTCCTTTGACTGTATTGGAATGTTGCAGTCATCCAGAAAGTGAAGAGCTTCCTCCAGTTCTGACAGCAGTCTCTGATAAAGTCCACTTTTGTCATGATAGGAGCCACAGTCCAAAACAATCTCACAGGGCTGAGAGGCGTACCTGGAATACAAGAGAAGAAGTTGGGAGGCACTGCATGCTGGCAATAAGAAAAGGTAAAGACCAACAATTTTTTCAAGATGCAACAATTCTTCTTACCACTTTGGGGTGAAAAGTCTGCTTTAAAGCCCAACTCCTATGGGTCCTCTTTAACCACTACAATACCAAACACTCCTACCCCCTTCCTGCCCAGGCCAATATTCAACTTTCAGCGCTGTCACACTTTGACAATTGCACAGTCATGCAGCACTGTACCCAAATAAAATCGTTTTTTTTTTCCCACACAAAAAGAGCTTTCTTTTGGTGGTAATAAATCAACATTGGGTATTTTTTTGCCAAATAAATAAAAAAACGAAAATTAAAAAACAAAATAAAAACAACCTTTTCCTTTGTTTCTGTTATAAAATGTTGCAAATATGTAATTTTTCGGCTGCACTGATGTGTGCTGATTAGGCGGCACTGATGGTGTAAATGTCCCCCGTCATAGGATAGGCAGTTATAGAATTTTCTTTACTCAGAAAGCGACAGCGCTGAGGAAAGGAAATGCAGATAACCAGCGTTTACATGTGATCAGCTTTGATTGGACACAGCTGATCACATGGTAAAGAACCTACATCATCAGCTCTTTACCCTGATCGGTGATGTGTCTGAGGTACACCGCTCACCACTGATCGCTGCACTTCACGCCCCATACGTGGCAAGAGTAGGAGAATGTCATAGGACGTCCCCCCAGAACGAGAGCGTTCCTGCCCGACCATCATTTTATTATACAGCGGGTGGGAACCAGTTAATGACAACCCCTGCTCCCACCATTTCTAAGCTCCCTCAATTACCGACCCTACCCCTTCTGTCCAGTAGCCCCTCCACCCTTCCTCCCCATTAATGGAGAACATAACCCTGAGTAGATGTACCCCCCCCCCCCCCCCTACCTAGTACGTGATCGACAAGTCCAGACCTATTGTAAGCATGCAAACCGCCAGCGGGCCGATTCTGCTGTGATCATACACAGCAGGAGCTGATTGGCTGGTACCGCGGGCTCGATGTCCGTCAGCGCACACCGATCCTTCGGTTTAGAGGGAGAACGGCGGTCTATGTAAATAAGGCAGATTGCCGTTCTGTAGGGAAGGCATGGATCCTGTGTTCCTGCAAAGCAGGGGCACCAATCCATGCCTTCCCCTAGTACAAGCACCTTCCCTACAAGAAAACACCAGCTAGGCACACAGTTAACCCTTTGTTCACCCCTGATGGTAACCCCTTCCCAGAAAGGGTCATTATTACAGTGACAGTGTACTTTTTTTTACATTTTTTTCTATTAAGTGTCACTGGTTCCCCAAAAAGTGTCAGTGCCTGATTTGTCCGCCGCAATCCTGCTATAAGTCACTGATCGTCGCCATTACTAATAACAAAGAAAAGGAAAAGAAAATAACTAAAAATCCCATGGTTTGTAAACGCTATAACTTTTGCACAAACCAATCAATACGCTTATTGGGATTTTTTTTCTTACCAAAAACAGAATACTGGCTTAAATTCATGAAGAAAATTAGAATTTATTTTTTTACATTTGTTTTGTTGGATATGTTTTTATAGCAGGAAGTAAAAAATACTTTTTCAAAATTGTTGGTCTTTTGTTTATAGCGCAAAAAAAAGGAAAGGTGTTCAAATACCACCAAAAAAAAAAAAAAAAAAAAAAAAGCTATTCGTGGGGGGGGAAAAAAAAAAAAAAAAAAAAAAAGACAAAAATTGTATTTGGGTACAGTGTCACACCTCATGCATTTGTCAAATTAACGCAGTGCCATAAAGCAAAAAATGGGCTGGTCATGAAGAGGGCTAAATCTTCCGAAGCTAAAGTCAAAAAAAAAAAAAAAAAAAAAAAAAAAAAAAAAAAAAAAAGGGTCCTGTAACGTCATTTTATTCGACGCCAGGTTCAGCTCAGGCAGGTTGAAATGGGAGAACATTTATAAAACGTTAACCAATTCTGAAAAGCTCCTATTTGGAAATGTTATGACCCGAAAAGGCAGCCTGGCAACCAAAGCCCCTCCCCCCGGTACGAATTCCCAGTATTCTAAGCTGGGGATGAAGTCATGGGATCTGCGTCCTGTTTACCTGTCTAACACCACCAGATCGGTCGCAGTCTCTGCATTACTCCTCAGAATTTCCTCAAGTCTCTGGATCTTCTCCTCCAGGTCAGAAGGGTCGCATTTCCCGTTCAGGATGGAAGCGGTCAGCCCCAGGATCCGCGGACACGTCTGGCAACTCTCACAGATCTGTGCGTGACGAAGAGTGTGGAGGGGACATATGAATGAACTTATTACTGAGAGACCCGAGGCGTGATCTCCATTACACAGCGAGGGCCGCTCCGCTCCCGGGGATGACATGCAAATGACGCAACCACATGTCATCACCGGGGATGGAGGCGGCTGCAGAGCTTTCATTTATAAGTCAGGAGATGGACTACAAATCTACATTGTCATTGTATCACACTGAACTATGTCAATGAGGAACTTGCTTGACAGGAAAGTCATCCTAATGTAAAAAACGAGTGAACTGACAGCAAAGGTTAGAACTGAGCTCCAGGAAAATTGCTAAATACAGATGACAGAAATACATACATAAGAAATTGAAGCACCAAACTACTGCCAAGAGGTCCAGATACAACTTTGTTCCATTAAATGTCAGAGGTACAATCCAAGAAAAAAAAAAAAAAACAGCCAGCGCGTTTCGTCAGGGCTTGACTGGCAACAAAGTGAAGAATCCAGAAGTGAACGGCACCTACAGTAGTATTTTTTTCCCCCAGCGTTAAAATACAAGCACAGGCCTGATCAGCAGCTTGCTTGGCAGCCCTGATGAAGGGGGTAAAATATGTTGCTACTTTTTGTGGATTTAACTTCTGACTTTTCATGGAATAAAGTTATCTGGACCTCTTAGCAGTGGTGTGGTGATTTCATTTCAATTCTTGTTCCATTATACTAAAAGCCAAGGGGACTGGAGATCCTCTGGGGGCAGGAGCCTCCTGCCCAGGAACCAGATCATTTACACCAGGTGTCCCCAAACTTTCTGTGCAAAGGGCCAGTTTACTGTCCTTCAGACTTCAGAGGGCCAGACTGTAGCCAGTGGGAGCAGAAAATGCCTCAGACCTGGTGGTCAGTGGGAGTAGAATAAGTATATAATGCCTGTGGGCAGTAGGTGTTGTTAGTATTAGTGAGAGGAATGGCGCCCCCCCCAATCTATGGTGTCCGTTGGAGGAATTGCGCCCCCCCCATCCCATCTATGGTGTCCGTGGGAGGAATGGTGCCCCCCCCCCCCCCATCTATGATGTCGGTGGAAGGAATGGCGCCCCCCCATCTATGGTGTCCGGGGGAGGAATGGCGCCCCCCCCCCCCCCCATCTATGATGTCGGTGGAAGGAATGGCGCATCCCCATCTATGGTGTCCGGGGGAGGAATGGCGCCCCCCCATCTATTGTGTCCGTGGGAGGAATGGCGCCCCCCCATCTATGGTGTTTCCGTGGGAGGAATGGTGCCCCCCCGTCTATGGTGTGTCCATGGGAGGAATGGCGCCCCCCCCCCCCCCCCCCATCTATGGTGTCCGTGGGAGGAATGGCGCCCCCCCCCCCCCATCTATGGTGTCCGTGGGAGGAATGGCGCCCCCCCCCCCCCATGGTGTCCGTGGGAGGAATGGCGCCCCCCCATCTATGGTGTCCGTGGGAGGAATGGCGCCCCCCCATCTATGGTGTCCGTGGGAGGAATGGCGCCCCCCCATCTATGGTGTCCGTGGGAGGAATGGCGCCCCCCCATCTATGGTGTCCGTGGGAGGAATGGCGCCTTGCATCACTGGGAGGAATATAGTGTCCTAAGGGCCGAATAAAGGCAAGCTAAGGGCCAAAGCTTGGAGACCACTGATTTACACCATCAATACCTTACTAATAAGATAACCCTTCGGGTCCAGCGCTATCTTTCCACTTTCCTCAGAAACCCATACATGGCAGCTAATGTACCAGCCAAAGGATTTGTATTTCTCTCTATCCAGCCCTTTGATTTACACAGCTCTGCTCTATCTGGCAGGAAAGAAATCTGATTTTACTCTGCAGCAGTTCTAGTAGAACTCGTGTCCTACCCTAACTAGTCCTTTAATGTGCCCCCCCCCCCCCCTTACTAACGCCTATGCAAAACCTTACCCATTTTCAGCCCCCTCCAGTCACGTTATCCCCTGTGTTAGCCAGCAACTGCAGGGAAGAGGGCAGAGCTCTTGACAATGGCTGATTATGGAGCGGTGACATAACCCATAGGCTCCTATGACTCAACCTTTGTTGGTGCTCCCTCCTCTCCCCTGCATCTGCCACAGAGGAGCTGGACTACATGATTGGGCTGAAAATACATATATATATATATATATATATATATATATATATATATATATATATATATATATATATATATATATATATGTAGTCAGCATAGGTGTAGAGAGTTCATAAAGCAGTGTTGCTGCTTTAAGAACCACTTTAAAAAAGGTAAGTTTCTGGGAAAATTAACCAGTTAAGCTCTTTGGCTGCTCTTTTGAGTGTACTATTGATTACGTACATCCAAAGAGCAAACCTTTGATCACAGGCGGATGGCTGCAGTAGCGGATTTTGTACAGCAGGCGATCAGCTTCAAAGTAAAAGTGATGTGGGAGCTCCATAGCTGCCAACCCACTTTTACACAGCCTGCCGTGCAGATGCAACCACGTCCCGCCAGCGACACGCCTTTCAGCACTTACCAACGCCCGGGAACGCATCTGAAGGTGGGGGCGGGGGGGGGCTGATGGGGGTAGGAGACAGCAGTGAGACTGAGGCAAAGCCATGCCTCGCTCTCACATGCAAACAATGAACCTGGAAGTGATGTCCCTTCCAGTTTCATATACACCCTTTCCTGGCCAGTACAGCCAGGGGACACCTCTAACCAAGCTGATCTGTGATTGGATAGATGGTGTGAAGGCTGGAGGAGACATTGATTGGGGTCTTTTAGACCCCTGTCTCCATTAAGAGTACCTGGCACCTGCCCAATACTATCACATAGAGGTTTATGAGAACTTGTGATAAGTCACATAAAAAAATAAAAATAAAATATATTAAAATAAAAAAAAAAAATAGCCAAAACCTGTTGCCCCACACACTTGCGCCCACGCACACCCAGGGTGCGCACGCAAATGTAAACTGCATTCACACTACACATGACTTATCGCCGCGAACGTCAGTAAGAACAAGAATTCTAAGACAAGAGCTCCTAGTTAACTTTAAACTGATGAGCTGTAACGGCTTTTAAAGCTTCCCCTTTGGTGATTTTGGGGTACCATAGTATTGGGCAATATCGCGGGTGCACACAATCTTAAAACATGGAATATTAGGTATTTACTCGATGAAACCGGATTTTATATTTTAACCAAAAATGGGTATTATATGGCGTATATATAAAGTGTTTCTGTATAGGTCACAGAAAAAATGGATTTTTGTAAGAACTTACCGTAAAATCCTTTTCTCTTAAGCTCATTGACAGACGTAGTCTTCTTGATTCTCAAGAGCTGGGTTATGTTGTCTCCGCAGGAGTAGGACTAGGCAGAATGACAAAACGTTCTGGCTCCACCCTAGGGGCAGTCCCTGAGGGTATATCCTCCCTCTCTCTGCTACAGGGAATCAGTTCTGTTTAAAGCAGTACAGAGAATTTAACCCAACCCAACTCAATGATAGAGGGGCGGGTACTACGTCTGTCAATGAGCTTAAGAGAAAAGGATTTTACGGTAAGTTCTTACAAAAATCAATTTTTCTCTATCGCTCATTGACAGACGTAGTCTTCTTGATTCTCAAGAGCTGGGACATCCAGAAGCAGTGCCACAAATGAGGGGTGGGATTGACAAAATCAAATCCAATCTAGAAGGCCCAACCGGTGCCAAACTAGAAGTTTTAAAGGCTCATTATAAACAAAGAATGAGGCTAAAGAAAAATTTTTCCAACGGAAAAAAAACCCTCGAGGTAGACCACTGGTCTCCTCAAATTGCGGCCTGCAAAACCTTGCGGCCAAATGAGGCATCAGACGATGCCATTACATCAACTTTATAATGTTTAGAGAAGGTATGCACCGACGACCAGGTAGCCGCCTTGCACACCTGGACCACTGACGCCTGATGGCGAAAGGCCCATGACGCACTAAGTGCCCGAGTGGAGTGCGCCTTAACAGGGAACGGGGGCTCCCGACCCTTAATAGAATAAGCCTGCACTACCGTCTGTCTGATCCATCTGGAAATGGTCGCGGCAGAAGCAGGCAACCCCTTTTTGGGTCCATCTGGGATCACAAAAAGTGAATCCGTCTTGCGAAACGAGTCTGTCGTTTTCAAGTATACCCTGATCGCCCGGACCACATCCAAGGAGTGCAAAGCAAATTCCCGAGGATGACTGGGCTTAGGACACAGGGAAGGTAATACAATTTCTTCATTCAGATGAAATTCTGAAACCACTTTTGGTAGGAAGGATGGATTCGGACGAAGAACCACCTTATCTCTATGAACCACCAGATATGGTGAACGACAAGATAATGCGGCCAGTTCTGACACCCTGCGTGCAGAAGTAATAGCCACCAAGAAGGCCACCTTCTGGGACAACGTGGGTAGAGGAATCTCCCTAATATCTTCAAAGGGAGGTTTCTGAAGAACCGACAACACTAGATTAAGATCCCAGGGGGGTAACGGCGCGTGCACTGGCGGAGCCAGATGTCGCACCCCCTGGATGAAATTCCGCACCAAGGAATGAGTAGCCAAAGGCTTCTGAAAGAAGATGGCTAATCCTGAGACCTGACCCTTGATAGTACTCAAGGCCAGTTTCTGCTCAACCCCTTGTTGCAGAAAAACCAATATTCGGCTAATCGAATAAGACCGAGGACGGAACCCCAAAGGTTCACACCATGCAATGTAGGACTTCCATGTGCGATGATAAATCTTTCTGGAAGTCACTTTCCTTGCTTCAACTAGAGTAGGAATAACGGAAGCTGACAAACCTTTGTCCTTCAGCACCTGGGTCTCAATAGCCAGGCCGTTAAAGCCAGCGATCGTAAAGCAGGATGGAAGATCGGTCCCTGAGACAGTAGATCCTCCCTGAGAGGAAGTCTCCATGGGACGTCCGCCACCAGTCTGACCATGTCGGCGTACCAAGCTCGACGAGGCCAGTCCGGAGCTACCAGGATTACTGGGATTCCTTCCTCCTCTACCCTGCGAAGAAGTCTTGGCAGTAACGCGAGAGGAGGGAAGGCATATATTAGCTGGTATTGCCCCCACGGGGCGATCAGTGCGTCTGCGGTTTCTGCTAGAGGATCGCGGGAGCGAGCCACGAATCTCTGAACTTTCCTGTTGAATCGTGATGCCAACAGATCCACATCCGGGGTGCCCCACCGTAGGCACAACTGGTGGAAAACGTCTGGATGGAGGGACCATTCCCCCTGATCCAGGGTCTGACGGCTGAGATAATCTGCCTGCCAATTCTCCACCCCCGGAATGAACACCGCAGAGATTGCTGGAACAAATCGTTCCGCCCAGCGAAGAATGCAAGCCACTTCTTTGCCCGCTCGGACACTCTTGGTGCCCCCCTGATGATTGACATAAGCCACGGCCGTGGCATTGTCCGACTGGATCCGAACCGGGCTGCCCTGGAGCTGCTCGGTCCAGTGAATCAGACAAAGTCTGATCGCTCTCAGTTCCAATACATTTATCGGTAACCTGGATTCTTCCGGGGACCAAAGTCCCTGGACAGATAACTGACCAAGAATTCCTCCCCATCCGGATAGACTGGCATCCGTGGTCACTATCGTCCAATATATTGGCAGAAATGACTTTCCCTGGCTGAGCATTGGAGACCGAAGCCACCAAACCAGAGACTCTCTGGTCTGTTTGCTCAATCGTATCTGATTGTCCAGGGATTCCGGATTCCGATTCCATCTGAGAAGAATCTCTTGCTGAAGAATTCGGGTATGGGACTGGGCAAATGGGACTGCTTCGAATGAAGCCACCATCAACCCCAGAACCCTCATGCACGTCCGAAGGGAAGACCAGCTGTTGGACAGTAACAACTGGACTACTGATTGAATCTTTCGAAGTTTCCCTACCGGAAGGAAAACTCTCGTCCTGACTGTGTCTAGAATTAGACCCAGATATTCGAGCCTCTGGGTGGGAACCAGAAATGACTTTTGCTGGTTCACCAGCCACCCGAATTCCTGTAAAGAAATCATAGTAATTTCTATGTTTTGTAGCAAGGTCTGAGGAGACTCTGCATGAAGCAGAAGATCGTCTAGGTAACCTAGAATCGATATACCTCTTTGGCGCAGAAGTGCCAACATTGGGGCCAACACCTTTGTGAAGACCCGCGGAGCCGTGGCGAGACCGAAAGGTAACGCCACAAACTGATAGTGGTTCTCCTCTACAGAAAAGCGTAGAAAACGCTGATGTCCTGCGAAAATGGGAATGTGAAGATAGGCGTCCTTGATGTCTATGGACGCTAGGACATCCCCTGGATGCAGGAAGGCTGCTACCGTGCGAATGGACTCCATTCTGAATCTTCTTATGTTGACGAAATAATTGAGTGCTCTTAAGTCCAGAATTGGACGCACTTTGCCCTCTTTCCTGGGTATTGTAAACAGGTTTGAATAAAACCCTTGAAATCGTTCTGTCCAAGGAACGTGGACTACCACTCCTTGTTGTAGTAAATCTGTGACTGCTCTCCTCAGATCTTCTAAACGATCTGCGGATAGACGGATATTGGAAGGGAAGAATCGCGCCGGTGGGAGAGATCGAAACTCGATCTTGTACCCTGACCTTATGACTTCGCAAACCCAATTGTCCGGGATTCTGGAAAGCCATGGATCCGGCGAAGACGTCCCCCCACCCCAGTTATGGGTGGGGGCGCACCTTCAGGCTTTGGATGGTTTATCTTCAGGTCTGGAGGGGGCGGGCTTTTGCTTGCCCGACCAACGACCCCTGACGCCTCCTGTAGGAGCTTTGGAGGACTTAGTTTTTTCACCCGCTGGACGAAAAAACCTCTTGTGAGCAGAAAAAGAAGGCCCTCGTCTTTGACGAGTTCCTCTACCTTTAAAATTTTGCGGTAAAAAGGTGCTTTTTCCACCGGTGAGATCCTTAATGATCTCATCTAAGTTGGCTCCAAATAGACGCTCTCCTGAAAAGGGGATATTAGCCAATGCTTTTTTGGAACCCCTGGTCGGCTAACCAACCTTTTAGCCACAGTGTACGCCTGAGAACCACTGCTGAGACGGATGCTCGCGCCATTAATGGAGTGGCGTCTAACGCCGCATCACACACAAACTGTAACCCCTGTATCATTTGTTCCAACAAATCTGATACCGCCTGAGGGACTTCTTCTAAGTCCCGGCGTAACCACTTGGTCCATTCAGTTACAGCCTGCGAAACCAGACCAATAGCAATTATTGGTCTGAAAGCTGATCCAATCAAGGAAAACATGGTGCGAGACATAGCTTCTATCTTGCGATCCACTGGATCTTTAAAAGACGGAGCGTCTTCTAAAGGAATAACCGTGGCTTTATTCAATCTAGCAATAGGTGAATCCACCACAGGTGGTTCTGTCCATTTCTTAATAAGGGTTTCCTCAAACGGATAACGCCTGTCAATGCGTTTAGAAATATTAAAAGTGCGTTTTGGCAGACGCCATTCTTCTTCGATTGGATTGCCAAAACATTTGGGCAATGGAAAAACCTTCGCCACTTTGATGCGCTTTTTAGTCCCAAAGGGGATCTCAGTTTCAGCTATTTCCGATGGAGTGCCCTGTAACCTTAAAGTCTCTTGAACAGATACAATGAGTGCGTTTACCAACGCTTCCTCTCGGGCTATGGCGGATGCCGAAACATCCTCCTCACTGTCTGAAGAGACAGGACCCGAGACACCAATACCAGATGAAGTACCTGCAACTGCAGAAATAGGCTCAGAGTCTGAATCCGAAGTTTCAGATAATAAGGGGTTAGGCGGGGGTCGCTTTCTTGCGCCCTGTCCCTGACAAGCCACTTCCACCCGGGACACAAAAGTTTCCATAATAGCTGACAAAGATTCAATTGTCAATGGGGTGCTGGAGGATCCCGCAGACCCCTCGAGGGGATCCGGAGGAGATACATGAGTGGCAGGGTCCATGTTAATACAGGACACCTTTGCCAGCAAAACAAAAAAACTTTTTCTTTTTTTTTTTTTTTTGTGTGTCTCCCCCTAGCGCAATAGCGCCCCTCAGAGTACCTGCTTCTCGATCCCAGAGAGAGAGAGAGAGGGACCCCCAAGGCTCACCAACCGATGCAGTGCAGTTTCCAACAAACTGCAGTCAGCGTCTGTCTTACACAGACTGGAAGGAGCTGTTTGCTTTTTTCCCGGGCAGAAGGCGTGGCTCCGCCCCCTGTGTACGCCTTCCGGCGTTCCCAGCCCTCCACGAGGTAGCTGGGCTCACAAAACATGGCCGCCCCCATAGAAGAGACATAAGACTCCAAAAACATGGCGGCCGGCGTGACCTGAGGACATACATGCATACGGTCTACGGCAAAATGGCGGCGGACCGCCGATATCGTCTTCCCAGCACATCCACCTGCACTCTGCTAAGAGGTGACATATGGATCTACAGAGATACACTGCACATAAGGTAGGATTATACCTCCCATGTCTGCTGTAATTTACAGCTGCTGGGTAGAGTGTTAGCTCCTGAACCAAGTCCACTTCCCACAAACACATGCTGTATTACAAGGGGGACTTGTAAGTATCAGATATATACTGACCATATATGGAGGGGCCCATAATATATACTGCCTCATAATGAGGAAAAAAGGGAACGTTTACTCACCATACCGAACCGACAGGCACCCTCTCTTCACAATACCCTCTCCACCGGGGTGGGGGTTTGTGGACGCCTCGACTCTCTGGTACCTGGCGTCCCAGCGAGCTTTTAACTCGCAAAGTCAGTCCCTTTGCTGGGACTCCGTCGCGGCCGACTCAGCGCACTGGTCTGCACGCGCTCTTAGGCAGAAACCGGGGTGACCACTGGATCTCAACATCCAGCCCGTCGCCCGGCCCCGCATACTTACTTGAATATGTCGCGGCCGACCAAGCGCAATGCCATGGTCTGCGCGCGCTCGTAGGCCGGCTGGGGTGACCACAAGTGTCGCCCAGTCCGGCATTTTTGCTTGAAGATCTCACAGGAAAAAAACACTGGAGAAAACTACCTAAAAAATGTCTTTTTCTTAAAGAAAAAAAGTCTTGCCAGGACCAAAAGATCCCAGCAAGGAACTTAGGTCCTTACTCCTGACTAGACAGAAAAAAACTGATTCCCTGTAGCAGAGAGAGGGAGGATATACCCTCAGGGACTGCCCCTAGGGTGGAGCCAGAACGTTTTGTCATTCTGCCTAGTCCTACTCCTGCGGAGACAACATAACCCAGCTCTTGAGAATCAAGAAGACTACGTCTGTCAATGAGCGATAGAGAAAAGAGGGTTAATTAGTCATCAATGATGTATAAGGGCCTTATACATCATTGCTGACTAATTAACCCTCTTTTTTTCTGTGACCTATACAGAAACACTTTATATATATGCTAGTTTTGGTTAAGCCAGCCCAAAAATACTCAAATCCACACAGGCACAGACAGACTCCATGATATAAATTACTCCTAAAAACCACTTTATATGATTATATGGCGTAGTTTTGCACTAAAATTCATTATATTTTTTCCGGAAACTTGGCTTTTAACAGTTACGCAAATTCTGCTGTCAGAAAATGTATAATGTTCTTGGAGTTTATGTAATTTTATCGCCAAAAAATTGGATTATTGACTTACTGTAAAATCCATTTCTATGATGATCATTGACGGACACAGCTCCTGGTACTCATAACTATTGGGTTATACTGCCCCCTACAGGATTAGGACACTAGGCAGAAAAGAATTCTGGCTACACCCATGGGCAGTTCCAGGGGGTATACTCCCTCTCTCTGCTATAGCCACCCCACCCCCTCTCTCTCTGCTACAGCCACCCTCTCTCTCTCTGCTACAGCCACCCCCTCTCTCTCTCTGCTGCAGCCACCCCCTCTCTCTCTCTCTCTCTGCTGCAGCCACCCCCTCTCTCTCTCTCTCTGCTGCAGCCACCCCCTCTCTCTCTCTCTCTGCTGCAGCCACCCCCTCTCTCTCTCTCTCTGCTACAGCCACCCCCTCTCTCTCTCTCTCTGCTACAGCCACCCCCTCTCTCTCTCTCTCTGCTACAGCCACCCCCTCTCTCTCTCTCTCTGCTACAGCCACCCCCTCTCTCTCTCTCTCTGCTACAGCCACCCCCTCTCTCTCTCTCTCTGCTACAGCCACCCCCTCTCTCTCTCTCTCTGCTACAGCCACCCCCTCTCTCTCTCTCTCTGCTACAGCCACCCCCTCTCTCTCTCTCTCTGCTACAGCCACCCCCTCTCTCTCTCTCTCTGCTACAGCCACCCCCTCTCTCTCTCTCTCTGCTGCAGCCACCCCCTCTCTCTCTCTGCTGCAGCCACCCCCTCTCTCTCTCTCTCTGCTGCAGCCACCCCCTCTCTCTCTCTCTCTCTCTGCTACAGCCACCCCCTCTCTCTCTCTCTCTCTCTGCTACAGCCACCCCCTCTCTCTCTCTCTCTCTCTGCTACAGCCACCCCCTCTCTCTCTCTCTCTCTCTCTGCTACAGCCACCCCCTCTCTCTCTCTCTGCTACAGCCACCCCCTCTCTCTCTCTCTCTGCTACAGCCACCCCCTCTCTCTCTCTCTCTGCTACAGCCACCCCCTCTCTCTCTCTCTCTGCTACAGCCACCCCCTCTCTCTCTCTGCTACAGCCACCCCCTCTCTCTCTCTGCTACAGCCACCCCCTCTCTCTCTCTCTCTCTGCTACAGCCACCCCCTCTCTCTCTCTCTCTGCTACAGCCACCCCCTCTCTCTCTCTCTCTGCTACAGCCACCCCCTCTCTCTCTCTCTCTGCTACAGCCACCCCCTCTCTCTCTCTGCTACAGCCACCCCCTCTCTCTCTCTGCTACAGCCACCCCCTCTCTCTCTCTCTCTCTGCTACAGCCACCCCCTCTCTCTCTCTCTCTCTGCTACAGCCACCCCCCCTCTCTCTCTCTCTGCTACAGCCACCCCCTCTCTCTCTCTCTCTGCTACAGCCACCCCCTCTCTCTCTCTCTCTCTGCTACAGCCACCCCCTCTCTCTCTCTCTCTCTGCTACAGCCACCCCCTCTCTCTCTCTCTCTGCTACAGCCACCCCCTCTCTCTCTCTCTGCTACAGCCACCCCCTCTCTCTCTCTCTCTGCTACAGCCACCCCCTCTCTCTCTCTCTCTGCTACAGCCACCCCCTCTCTCTCTCTCTCTGCTACAGCCACCCCCTCTCTCTCTCTCTCTGCTACAGCCACCCCCTCTCTCTCTCTCTGCTACAGCCACCCCCTCTCTCTCTCTCTCTCTGCTACAGCCACCCCCTCTCTCTCTCTCTCTCTGCTACAGCCACCCCCTCTCTCTCTCTCTCTGCTACAGCCACCCCCTCTCTCTGCTACAGCCACCCCCTCTCTCTCTCTCTCTCTCTGCTACAGCCACCCCCTCTCTCTCTCTCTCTCTCTGCTACAGCCACCCCCTCTCTCTCTCTCTCTGCTACAGCCACCCCCTCTCTCTCTCTGCTACAGCCACCCCCTCTCTCTCTCTGCTACAGCCACCCCCTCTCTCCCTCTGCTATAACCACTCAGCTTTGTTACAAGCAGTGTCAGGAGAATACCACAGAGGGGGGGTGCTGTGTCCATCAATGATCAGAGAAATGGATTTTACGGCAAGTCAAAAATCCCATTTTCTCTTTCGTTCATTGACGGACACAGTGCCTGGTATTCACAACCATTGGGACATCCCAACGCAGTGTTAAACATGAGGAGTGGGAACAACCCAAAAAAAATTCCCAAGGCTTAAACAGTCACCCAGGCAACAGGAGCTCAACCAAAACAACTCGAGACCACCTGGAAAAAAAAAAAAAATAAACACACCCTCAGAGGACCAGGTCCTCTTAAACAGCAGGCTGCAAAACCTTGTGGCCAAAGGAAGCATCCGCAGATGCCAACACATCAACTGTATAAAACTTTGTAAAAGTGTGCACCGACGACCAGGTGGCCGCCTTGCAAACCTGCTTCACCGACGCCTGATGACGGAAGGCCCAGGAGGCTCTAAGCGCCCAAGTTGAGAGCGCCTTCACAGGGAAAGGAGGAACCTGACCCCTGATGGAATAGGCCTGAACCCCCGTCTCGGTCTGATCCATATGGAAATGGTCGCAGAGGAAGCAGACAACCCTTTTCGAGGTCGGTCCAAGAGCACAAATAGAGGAGTCTGACTTTGTGAAAGACTCCATAGCTGCCAAGTTCACCCTAATTGCTTGGACCACATCCAAGGCATGCAAGGCAATTTCCTTTGGATTTTTAGGCCTGGGACACAGGAAAGGCAACACGTCTTCAAATGAAATTCAGAGACAACCTTTGGAAGGAAAGAATGACAGGGACAAAGAACCACCTTATCCTTGTGAATCATCAGATAGGGTGAGGGTGAATGACAGGATAACGCCACCAGTTCTGACACCCTGCGCGCAGAGGTAAAAGCCAACAAAAAGGCCACTTTCTGGGACAGCGTAAGCAGGGGAATCTCCCGAAGGCTTCTGTAGAGCTGAAAGCACCAAATTGAGATCCCAAGGCGGCAACAATGCGTGCACTGGAGGGAAAAATGACGAACACCCTGAAGAAAGGTAAGCACTAGGGAGTATGCAGCCAAAGGTTGTTGGAAGAAGACCGCCAAAGCCGACACCTGGCCCTTGATGGTACTCGAGGCCAACTTCTGTTAAACCCCCACGTTGAAGTTAGGTTAAGATCCGAACCACCAAGGAGCAAGGATGAACGCCAAGCAACTCACACCATGCAATAAAATGCTTTAACATACGATGGTAGATCTTAAAACCCCTATCCTTCAGCACCTGGCGTTCAACAGCCAAGCTGTCAAAGCCAGCCACTGTAAAGCTGGGTTGAAGATCAGTCCTTGGGACAGCAGATCCTCCCTGAGAGGAAGCTTCCAAGGAACGTCGGCGACCAGCAGCACCAGAATGGTGTACCAAGTCCGACGAGGCCAGTCCAGAGCCACAAAGATGACCGGAATCCCTTCTGTCTCAATCCTGCATAGAAGTTTGGGCAGAAGCTTTAGAGGAGGGAAGGTGTAAATCAGCCGATACTGACCCCACAGGGCCACCAGCGTGTCTGTGGTGTCCGCCAGAGGATCTCTTGACCGAGCCACGAACCTCTGCACCTTTCTGTTGAGCCGAGACGCCAACAAATCCACCTCGGGGGTGCCCCACTGGAGACACAGCTGATGAAACCCCTGGGGGAGGGCAGGGCAGGTAAGGGACTCGACAAGGGGGGGTGCCTGCAGGAAGGAGGGGAACCCAGGGGTTTGACCGTCCCAAGGATGGGCCCATGTTCACCCCAAAACCCTCCAGGGGGAGAGGGGGACAGCTACTCACCCATACTAGGAACCAAGCGGGCACCGCTTCAGACAGAACCCCTGGCCATTGAAATGGGAGCTGTCGGCCAGGAGGAATGCTGCGACTTGGGCCGAGACCCTGCTAGTATGCGACCTCGTGAGGTGTTTAACTCGCAGGCCAGCCCCCATCCAGTGGGGCTGTCACGATCGACCCAGCGCAGAGCTGAGGTCTGCGCGCGCTCACTGGCCAGACTGGATTGACCACTAGATCTAGATTATCCAGCTCGTCGCCCAGTCCAGCAGTTGATTGTAGATCTCACAGGAAAAATCCAGGAGAAACAATTTAGATCAACAAGAAGAAAAAAAAAATTGCCAGGACCAGAGATCCCAGCAAGGAACTAGGTCCTTACTTCTGACTGGGAAGAAAAAAAAAAAACCTGAAAACTCTGGCTATAGTAGAGAGAGGGAGTATACCCTCTGGAACTGCCCATGGGTGTAGCTAGAATTATTTTCTGCCTTGTGACCTTCTCTGGCAGGGGGCAGTATAACCCAACGGTTATGAATACCAGGAGCTATGTCCATCAATGAACGAAAGTGAAATTTAGATTTTTACGACAAAAAAAAAAAAAACACATTGCTCTGGACCCGAACTGGTTAAAGGAGTTGAAAAGTCAGAAATGTTGATCTTAATGCATTCTATTCATTAAAGCGATTTTAAAAGTATTGTTTACGAAAATATATATATATATCTATATCTATACATAGATCTATCTATACATAGATCTATCTATCTATACATAGATCTATCTATCTATACATAGATCTATCTATCTATACATAGATCTACCTACCTATACATAGATCTATCTATCTACATACATATATCTCTATCTCTATATATAGCTATATATCGATCTCTTCATACTTACCTGCTCCATGCAGTTGGTTTTGCACAGAGAAGCCCGGATCCTTCTTTTCAGGTCCCTCTTCTGTGCTTCTGGCTTCTCCCTCCTGTTGAGTGCCCCCACAGCAAGCAGCTTGCTACAGGGGGCATCCGAGCAGAGTCATTGCTGACTGCGTCCATTTAGACACGGAGTCGTGACCTGGCCCCACCCCCCCCCTCTCTCCTGATGGACAGCGGCGGAAGCCAATCGCCAATGAAGAGGGGGGGGGGGGGGGGTCCCATGCAGCTGAGACACCCCTGCAACATCCCTGGATAACGATGGACTATTAGGGGGGCTGCTGAACACAGGTTATTTTTTTTGTTTTTATTGTAATTTTTCTAATGCATAGAATGCACCTTCTGCATTTAACAATCCCTTTAAGATAAAAAGTCTTCTGTGTGCAGCAGCTCCCCTCAGCCCCCCTAATACTTACCCGAGCCCCCCATCTATTTAGCAATGTCCACGAATGCCTCAGCCACCCGGAATGCTCTCTCCTGATTGGCTGAGACACAGCAGTGGCACCACTGGCTCTCGTTTCTGTCAATCAAACTCAGATATCCAATCAGGAGGGAGAGGGAAGAGGGGGGGCTGAACCGCAGCTCCATGTCTGAATGGATACACGGAGCTGCAGCTCAGCTCGTTGCCCCCATAACAAGCTGCTTGCTGTGGGGGCTCTAAGGAAGGAGGGGGCAGGATCTCAAGCCAGGGACATAAGGAGGATTTGGACTGCCCTGTGCAAAACCAACTGCACAGAGGTGGTAAGTATAACGTTTGTTATTTTGAAAGAAAAAAGAAAAAAAAAAAAAAAAAAGGAAAAAAAAAAGAAGGACTTGACAAGCACACTTTAAGCACAATGAAAATCTCTAGATTTACCCTACAAGATAACAAATCTTCCCTTTTAAGCCCAAGTTCCGCTCCTCCTACCTTCATGATTTCCCGATACGGGTGATCCTGGATCGCGAGATGGCATTCGTCAAACACCAGCAAATTAATGTTGGATAATGACAGATTTTCGCTCTTGAGAACGTTCAGGAAGATGTGGCAGGTCATGATGAGGATCTGAAAACACACAGAAGAATATAATGTAGAAGATTGCTGCGGAGACCTGCGGGAACGTCTGGTTTGAATTTTGGTGGTTAAACCTCATATGTTTCCAATGTTTCCTCTGTAAACCAACTGACAATTCCCATCAAGCCCCCCGCCTGACACACTCCAAATTGCCGATGTGCTGCGAGTTTCTGGAGAATGAAGTTTGACAAGAGACCCGGCGAGGAGGTAAAACAAGAGGGTTCGAGTTACCGAGACTTTTATGAGATGCGTTTCTAAAACCGTCGTATATTATCCGCAAACTAAGCTTCATACGAGCCCCAAATTTCTAAAACAAACTGAGCGTATTTATCAAAAAATAAGGATATATTGAGTTTGCAATGCCAATATGTTCCAGGAGTTTAGAGGATGGATTAGGAAATACGAGGATATAATCCCATTGCTGCTGTGACACCTAATTGTAGATGAAAGGAGGCAGGCTGAGCGCTCCATCTGCTCCTCTGACTGCGCACATTTCATGGGAGTTGAATAACCCCCTGACCCTCGTATGGTGGCTTCAATCTTAGTACATTAGAGACGGCGCTCCTTCACCTGGGACACATTACAGCGGATATTAAAGGAGAGCTCCAAGCTGGGAAGCAGGCTGGAAAATGCAGGATCAACCGTGCAAAGCCAAATTTTACTAATAGCACAGCTTTTTCCTTTAACCATTTCTCGCCCAGCCTTTTGTAACATGGCGGCTGGGTGGGACATTCGTCGTTCTGGGGGGGGGGGACATCATATTACCCACCTCCAGGAATGCATTTTAGTACAAACTGTCGCCGGCGGTGTCCATTCGACACAGCAGATGATTGGTCAGTGTACCGGCCGACCATGTAATCGCCATGACCAATCACAGCAGATCAGATGACAATTGTAAACAGGGCCAATCACAGCCCATCTGTACCATGTGATTAGCTGTGGCCAATCACATGACAATTGTAAACAATAGATGGCTTCCTTTCAGGTCATTCATTGTGTACTATTGTGTTGAGCTACGCGATCGGTCACAGTGATCAAATGGTACAGATCAAGCCAATCACAGCCCATCTGATTAGCTGTTGCCAATCACAGCAAATAATAGGACAAACAATAAATAAGATAAAACAATGGATGGCTTCCTTTCATGTCATTCATCGTTTACTATGCTTTTGAGCTACGTAATTGGTCACAGTGATCAAATGGTACAGATCAAGCCAATCACAGCCCATCTGTACCATGTTATTAGCTGTGGCCAATCACAGTAGATCACATGACATTTGTAAACAATTGATGGCTTCCTTTCATTGTGTACCATTGTGTTGAGCTCTGTGATTGGTCACAGTGATCAAATGGTATAGACAGAGCCAATCACAGCCCATCTGTACCATGTGATTAGCTGTGGCAAAGCACAGTAGACCACATGACAATTGTAAGCAATGGATGGCTTCCTTTCATGCCATTCATTGTGTACTATTGGTCACAGTGATCAAATGATACAGACAGAGCCAATCACAGGCCATCTGTACCATGTGATTAGCTGTGGCCAATCACAGTAGATCACATGACATTTGTAAACAATTGATGGCTTCCTTTCATTGTGTTGAGCTCTGTGATTGGTCACAGTGATCAAATGGTATAGACAGAGCCAATCACAGCCCATCTGTACCATGTGATTAGCTGTGGCAAAGCACAGTAGACCACGAGAATTGTAAACAATGGATGGCTTCCTTTCATGCCATTCATTGTGTACTATTGTGTTGCGCTATGCAATTGGTCACAGTGATCACATGGTACATACATGGCCAATCACAGCCCATCTGTACCACGTGTTTAGCCAATCACAACACTCACTGAATAAAGCCATTTCATTAAGTAAAAATGGTAGTTTATAACACTGATATTCAGTGTTATACGCAATCATAGTTTGTAAAAATAATAAAATAAAAAAATCCTGATCACTTCCCCATAGTACAATGTTACTATGGCAACACTGTATTGCTCCAGTCACTGTGTTAAAAAAAATTAAACAAAAAAAATAAATAAATCATTAAAAAAAAAATAATAATAATAATAATAATAATAATAATAATAAAAAAAAAAAAAAAAAAAAAAAAAAAAAGGTAAAAAATATTTAAAACGTTTTTTTTTTTCCCCCCCCCATACGGTCACTAGTGTCCCTGATCACTGCCACATGAGTTATAGGACAATGTTGTAATGCACTGATAAGGACTGGTCTCATAGTGGTAATACTGATTTAAAACCTAAAGTGCAATATACACAACTTTTTTTCACGCTAGACCCACTTTCACCTGCTCTCTCATCCTCCTGAAATGACTGTCAGATATACAAAGACCACCATAAGAAGGGTCACCTGATGATCCATAAACTCCTGGTTCCATTTCTCCTTCGTCCAGCTCTCCACCACCTCTACAACAGAATATTCCCCAACCTTCAGATCGGAGTGAGTGCGCACCGCAGAGACCTGCTGGGCAACTTGCTTAGCTGGAAATAAACAGAAATTATAAGTAGTTGCATTCAGAAAGAAGATGAAGACATTACAATGAGGCTCAGGTGTTCCCCAGGATCCTCAGACATACGAAACAAGGGAAAACAATGCAACATTTTTACAAATAAAATGTAAAATAGATCCAATTTATTTTCATGCAGCCAGCTGTGACTTTTTAAAAAATAGCACAAATGTTGAATGTCTCTGTTGGAACCAAAACAGCAATATGGTGAGGGGGCAAAGTGGTCCTATCCCCTCTTGCAGATGCTTGGGGACACCCCAAGCTGGCCACATACTATAGGTGTGATAGTCAGCTACCCACAATACTTTTGCCAATATAGTGCATACATCCAACTGTAACCACTTCATAACCGTGCACATAGCCGAAAGATGGCTGCAGTCTGGCTCTGTTGTTCCGGGAGTGTGTCCATGGACACCCTACCTGAACCGCGCCCCCCCCGGAGCGCTCTATGATTGTGGTGTCCTTCGGACACAGCTGATCACGGATCGGGGTAAAGGGCCAATCACAGCAGCCCTTTACCATGTGATCTGCTGTGTTCAATCACAGCTGAACACAATGTAAACACACTTGCTGGTACAGCTGTCACAACGAGAGGAGAGCCGGTAACCAGCAGGCGTGGCAGGGGACATCTACACAGATAATCAGGGTACTAAAAATCAGTACAGCCTCATCAGCACCCCTCAGTGCAGAGCAAATCAACGGCGCCTTGTTAGCGCCCAACAGTGCAGCCTCATCAGCACCCGTTAGTGGAGAAAAAAAATGGGATTGTTGACTTACAGTAAAATCCATTTCTCTGTTCATTGACAGACAACTCCTGATGATCTTACCATTGGGTTGTACTGCCCCTTACAGGATTAGGGCACTAGGCAGAAAAAGGACTTGACTACATCTATGGGCAGTCCCAGGAGGTATACTTCCCCCTCCCCCCTCTGCTATAGGTACTCAGTTGTGTTACAAGTAGTGTCAGAAGTAACAACTCCATAGGAGGGGTGGGTACTGTGTCCGTCGACCAGAGAAATGGATTTTACGGTAAGTTAAAAATTCCCATTTTCTCTTTCGTTCACTGACAGCTCCTGATCTTCTTAACCATTGGGACATCCCAAAGCAGTGTCAAACATGAGGGGTGGGAACAGCAAAAAAAAAAAAAAAAAAAACGGAATTTTTGTAAAATCTTACCTGTAAAATTCCTTTCTCTGAGTCCTCCGACAGTCGCCGCCTCTTCATATTCGTCACATATGGGGTATTAGACTTTGCTCCGAAGGAGTAGCTAGGCAACAGAATATGTTAACAATAAAGCTTTAACATATCCCACCCTCAAGGGGTGGTCCCCTCAGTCAATACCCTCCTACTTCCTGCAACCATATCTCAGTTTTAGTGGAATAGCAGTAGAGTATACATTCAAACCCCAAAAGAGGGGCGGCGACTGTCGGAGGACTCAGAGAAAGGAATTTTACAGGTATGATTTTACAAAAATTCCGTTTTCTCTTACGTCCTCCGACAGTCGCCGCCTCTTCATATTCGTCACATATGGGGACGTCCCAAAGCAGTGCAAACATGAGGGGTGGGAAATGCATCCGCGCCGAAAGGCAACGCAGTCTCCACATCAAAGAAAGGAACCTTACCAAAGGAAGGAAACTAGCTGGGCAACAGCAAAAATAAGTGCTCAACAGGAGCAACAACCCAGGAAAAGACAAAAAACCAGGGGATACAAAAAGACTATCCCAACAGCCAGGAGTCCCCAACAAGGGACCCTATGGAACAGCCGCACTAAGAACCTTGCGGCCAAAGGAAGCATCCGCCGATGCCTGAACATCTACTTTGTAGAATTTTGTGAAAGTGTGCACGGTCGACCAAGTCGCCGCCTTACACACCTGGGCTACAGAAGCCCCATGACGGCAGGCCCAAGACGTACTCAGATCTAGTAGAGTGCGCCTTCACAGGCACAGGGGGAACCTTCCCCTGCAAGGCATAGGCCTGTTCAATGGTCTGCCTGATCCATTTGGCGATGGTAGAGGCCGAAGCCGCCATGCCCTTCCGAGGACCCTCTGGAAGAACAAACAAGGAGTCCGTCTTACGAAAAGACTCAGTCGATTTAAGGTAAACCCTTATCGCCCGAACAACATCCAGAGAGTGCAATCTCACCTCCCTTGGATGTTTCGGCTTCGTGCACAACGAAGGCAAAACAATATCCTCGTTAAGATGGAATTCCGAAACTCGTTTCGGCAGAAAAGAAGGATTAGGTCGCAAGACCACCTTATCCAAATGAACAACCAGGTACGGAGACTTGCAGGACAAAGCCGCCAGTTCCGACACTGCGAGCCGAAGTGATCGCCACCAAAAAGGCGACCTTTTTGGACAACATAGACAACGAGATCTCCCTGATCTGTTCAAAAGGAGCACGTTGTAACACAGAGAGAACGAGATTCAAGTCCCAAGGGGGCAAAGGATCCCTCCTAGGAGGAACCAGATGCCGCACACCCTGAATAAAAGTGCCAACCAAGGAGTTGGAAGCCACGGGACGTTGAAACAGAACGGCCAGCGCAGACACCTGACCCTTTATCGTAGCCAGCGCCAAACGCTGATCGACACCCGTCTGAAGGAAAGACAGCACACGGGAAACCGAGTACGTGCGGGGTGAAAACCCCCTGGACTCACACCAGGCAAAATAGGCCTTCCAAGTACGGTAATAAACCTTCCCCGAGGAAGACTTCCTCGCGTTGATCAAAGTATGAACGACCTCTGGAGAGAGACCCTGCTCCTTCAGAACCTCGGTCTCAACAGCCAGGCCGTCAAAGCCAGCGACTGTAAAGCAGGATGGTAAATCGGTCCTTGAGACAGTAGATCGTCTCGAAGAGGCAGACTCCAAGGGGCGTCGACCGCCAGATTCACGAGGTCTGCGTACCAGGACCGGCGAGGCCAGTCCGGTGCCACAAGAATCACCGTGCTGCGTTCCGAGTGTAACCTGCGAAGGAACCTGGACAGCAACTGAATCGGTGGAAACGCGTACATCAGCCTGTACTGATGCCACGGGGCCACTAACGCGTCCGACGCGTCTGCCCGAGGGTCGCGCGTCCTTGCCACGAACCTCTTCACCTTGTAGTTGAGGCGAGACGCGAACAGGTCCACATCTGGAAGACCCCACTTCGCGCACAACATCTGGAAGACAGCCGGGTGGAGAGACCATTCCCCCTGATCCAGGGTCTGGCGACTCAGATAGTCCGCCTGCCAGTTCTCCACTCCCGGAATGTGAACCGCCGTTATCGCCGGGACATGAGTCTCGGCCCAAGACAGAATGTCGGCCACTTCTCGAGCCGCTCGGGCACTCCTGGTGCCCCCTTGGTGGTTGATGTAGGCCACCGCTGTGGCATTGTCCGTCTGCACCCGAACCGGGCAGCCCTGCAGCCGATCCGTCCAGCGATGAAGACAGAGCCTTATCGCACGCAATTCCAGAATGTTGATCGGGAGGGAAGACTCCCCCTCCGACCAAGTACCCTGGGCGGACAGAACGCCCAGAACACCACCCCAGCCCGACAGGCTGGCATCCGTGGTGATTACCGTCCACGAGATCGGACGAAACGACTTGCCCCCGGACACCAACGGGGACTGGAGCCACCACAGAAGGTTTTCCCTGGTGCGATGACTCAACGAGATCTGAAGATCCAGAGATTGAGGTCGCCCGTCCCACCTGGACAGGATCTCCGCTTGGAGGCCCCGCGTGTGAAACTGCGCGAAAGGAATCGCCTCGAAGGCCGAGACCATCAATCCCAGACATCTCATACACGTCCGCAGAGACGAGTGTGGAACGTCCCTGAGGGACCTGACTTCCTCCTGAAGAGTCCTGAGTTTGTCTTCCGGCAGGAAGACCTTCGCCTGCACCGAGTCCAGTATCATTCCCAGATAGGGGAGACGAACCGACGGACTCAGTGTCGACTTTGGAACATTTATCGTCCAACCAAACTCCTGCAGAGTTTGCATTGTGACAGACAGGTCCTCCTCCAGACCCTGACTGGTCGCAGACCGAACCAGAATGTCGTCCAGATACCCTAGGACAGAAATGCCCTGGGCCCTCAATAATGCCAGAACCGGTGCAAGCACCTTGGTGAAGACCCGCGGAGCCGAGGCGAGACCAAAGGGCAACGCCACGAACTGGTAGTGATCCTCCGCAATGGCAAATCGAAGGTACCTCTGATGACCCTCGAATATGGGGATGTGAAGGTACGCATCCTTCAAATCGATGGAGGCCATGAATTCCCCCGGAACCAGGGCAGCCACCACCGAGCGCAGGGATTCCATGCGGAACTTGCGAACCCGCACAGAGCGGTTCAGAGCTTTCAAGTCCAGAATCGGACGAACCTTGCCCTCCTTCCTGGGCACGGTGAACAGATTGGAATAAAACCCCCGAAATCTGTCCCGATGAGGCACCGGAACCACCACTCCCTGAGCCCTCAGGTCCCGCACCGCCAGGTGCAGATCCCGCAGGCGCTCTGGAGACAGCTGGAGATTTGAGGGAAAAAATCTGCTCTCCGGCCGAGAGAGAAACTCGATCTTGTACCCAGATCGAACGATTTCCAGAACCCATCTGTCCCGCACACGGGCCAACCAGGGCTGAAGAAAACCGAGCAAGCGTCCCCCCACCCCAAAACTGGGTGAGGGCGCCCCTTCAGGCCGAACTGTTATGGGCCGCAGGTCCGGATTGGCCGGACTTCTGTTTCCCAGACCAGGGCTTCTTCTGAGAGCCTTGGCCTTTGAACGGTTTGCCCTTGTAGTGCGGCCGAAAGGCACGAAAGGACCCCTGAGGGGGCCGAAAATTCGCATGCTTCTTCCCAGAAGCCCCCTTAGCCTTGGGGAAATGGGGCAAGAGAGTGCTCTTACCCCCGGTGATCCCCTTAATCAACACATCCAGGGACTCCCCAAAAAGACGAGACCCATCATAAGGCAGATTGGCTAAGGTTTTACGTGAAGATTGGTCCACCGACCAACATTTCAACCAAACCAGGCGGCGAGACAACACCGCCACGCTGTGCACACGTGCAGCCAACGGAATCAGGTCCAGGTCCGCATCACACAGATACATGACACCCTGGTGGATCTGATCCACCATATCCAGGGTCGCCGCCGAGGCCGAATCGGCCACTAGGACGCGCCTAAGCATCTGCGTCCAACTTGCGATCGCCTGGGCCGCCATGAGAGAAGCAAACAGAGCCTTAAGCATAGAACCCGTAACAGA
Source organism: Pelophylax lessonae (assembly GCF_965119305.1). Classification (NCBI taxonomy): domain Eukaryota; kingdom Metazoa; phylum Chordata; class Amphibia; order Anura; family Ranidae; genus Pelophylax; species Pelophylax lessonae. Next base: position 201,673,758 of record NC_138780.1, read on the forward strand.
ATAAGTATGACGGGCAAGAGACTCCAGTCTCCTATCCGTGGCATCACGGAAAACAGGGGATCCCTCTGCAGGAATCGCAGTGGCTTTGTTCAAAACCGCAATTGCATGATCCACTGGCGGAGGCACACACCACCGTTCATCAGTGGCAGGTGAGAAAGGATAACGCAGCTTGAATTTACTTGGTACCGCAAAAGGCTTGCGCAGATCGCGCCATTGATCCTTAACAGCGCGCTGAAAATCAGCATTGCAGGGAAAAACCTGCGGCGTCCTGCGTTTTCTCTGCGTCCCATAAGCCGCCAAGGCAGCGGGGGGACACACCTCGTCCTGCAAACGCAGCGTCTGCTTCCATTAAGCAATCAACTCATCCATGATTGCAAGCTCTTCAGGCGAGCCAGGGGGAGAATTATCAACCCCCTCAACTTCAGCCTCTACCTCAGACCCCACTAGATCAAGAGAGGAGCGGGACCCCGATAGGGGGGTCCCTGCCAGAACAGCCCCATCACCTTCACCCTCAGAATCAGAGGACAGAGCAACTCTGGGCCGTTTAGTAGATTGAGCAGCCACCAGCATTTGCACCTGGGCAGCAAGGCCAGCCACAATAGTGGCTAAATCCCCCCCTGGGGGGGAAACAGCGGTCCCCTGGCTTTCCACCAATACTGTGGGAAACTTGCCCTCCTGAGAATCCATTGCCCCTGTATGCCAGACAACCAAGGGTTAACTGCCCCCTTTCAGCAAGCGCGGCAAGCGCAGCCCACCGCACCACACTCAGGCACAATGAGACCCCCACAGGGAATATACAGACTGAATACAGGCAATGGAAAACAGGAATAGAAGGATAAAACCTGAGGAGACCCCGCTGCTGCTGCTGCCTCGATCGGTGTTCCAGGAAAGAGGAAGTGATGCTGCCAGGGCGCTCTATGTAAGCCTATGGAGGCTACAAGAAAATGGCCGCCGTGCATGTAAACCATGCGGCCGGAGCGGGCGCCGGTAAAATGGCGTCGTTTGGCGCCGAAATCGCCGCTCCATAGTGCATAAAAACACACACAATTTCATCCCATTATATGGATACATGTTAGATCGCCGCAGCGATCGCTGTATATGCCCCAACATGCCATTAAAAACATGCCCCACAGCACACAGCTTCCCACACTGCCCAGCCTGACACACACAGTGTCACACAGCTCCCCCCCCCCCTTGCAGCCCACAGCATGCAGCCGAGAGATAGGGAGACAAGCAGTGTGAATAAAGGCAGGTTACACAGTCCCAGACTGAGACCCCCCCCAGACAGACAGGTCCCCACATAGATACACTTACCTCACATGGCGTGGGGAACCCGCACAGGCGAACAAGCCGCTGCACATGAGGCAGGGAGAGTCGCAATTCAAGACGCACACAATGGCGGTTAAGAAACCGCACAGCGTCCGGTGAGGTAGCCACCTCACCAATCATCCCTGCACCGAACAGGGATGGGTCGTTCACTGTGCCAGGAGCGTTACCTGGCTGAACGCTCGATGGCAGACTGGGAAGCCACTGACCCACGACCTGCGATCAGGGGGATCAGCCCGAGACCCAGTCCGCATGATCCTCTTCGTCCGAAGAACTAACTAATGCTGACAAAAATAACAGCTAAGTAAAGGTAGAGAAAAAACTCAAACAAAATATTAAAAAGAAGAAAGAGTCTGGGACAAAAAGTCCCAGCACAGAGAGAGCCAGCCACTCCTGACAAGCTAGACATTAAAACTGAGATATGGTTGCAGGAAGTAGGAGGGTATTGACTGAGGGGACCACCCCTTGAGGGTGGGATATGTTAAAGCTTTATTGTTAACATATTCTGTTGCCTAGCTACTCCTTCGGAGCAAAGTCTAATACCCCATATGTGACGAATATGAAGAGGCGGCGACTGTCGGAGGACGTAAGAGAAAAAAAATTTCCAAGGCTAAACATTAGCCAACCAGGTACAGGAGCTCAACCACAACAACTGTAGCCCACCTGAAAAACATTACACCCCCAAAGAGGGAACAAGCCCCCTAAACAGCAGCCTGCAAAACCTTGTGGTAAAAAGAGGCATCGGCAGATTCCAACACATCCACTTTACAAAATTTTGTGAAAGCGTGAACCGACGACCAAGTAGCCGCCTTGCACACCTGCGTTACTGACGCCTAATGACCGAAGGCCCAAGAAGCACTGAGCGCCCGCGTAGAGTGCGCCTTCACAGGGAAAGGTTGAACCTAACCCTTAATCGAATAGGCCCGAGTCACCGTCTGACTGAACCATCTAGAAATGGTCGCAGAAGAAGCGGATAGTCCTTTGAGGCCCATTCGTAAGCACAAATAGCCAGTCTGATTTCCTAAAAGACTCCGTAGATGCCAGGTACACCCGAATAGCCCGAACGACATCCAAGGAATGCAAGGCAATTTCCTCAGGATGTTTTGGCCTGGGACACAGGAAAGGCAACACAATGTCCTCATATAGATGGAAATCAGAGACCACCTTTGGAAGGAACAAAGGACAGGGGCGAAGAACCACCATATCTTTGTGAAGCACCAAATAAGGGGAATGACAAGACAACGCAGCCAATTCAAACACCCCCTGCGCAGAGGTGATAGCCACCAAAAAGGCCACCTTCTGGGATAGCATAAGCAGAGGAATCTCTGGAATATTTTCAAAGGAAGGCTTCTGTAGAGCTGAAAGCACCAAGTTGGGATCCCAAGGCGGTAGTGGGGACCGCACTAGTGGAGTGAAATGCCGAACCCCCTGAATAAAAGTACGCACCAGGGAGTACGTGGCCAAGGGTCGTTGAAAGAAGACAGCAAAAGGCCGACACCTGGCCCTTAATGGTACTCAAGGCCAATTTCTTCTCAACCCCCCGTTGCCCCGAGCCACTGAAAAAAAGCAAGGGTGAACCACCAAGCGACTCGCATCACAAAATGTACGCTTTCCACGTACCATGGTAGATCTTCCTAGAAGCAAACTTCCTAGCTTTCAGTAGTGTAGGAATCATCGACCCAGAGAAACCTATCAGCACCTGGCTTTCAACAGCCAAGCAGTCGAAGCCAGCGACTGCAAAGCAGGATGGAAGATTGGCCCTTGGAACAGCAGATCCTCCCTTAAAAGGTAGTCTCCAAGGGGAGTCGGCGACAAGCCACACCAGGTCGGTGTACCAAGATCAGCGAGGATAAACCAGGGCCACTAGAATGACTGGAATTCCTTCTGCCTCGATCCTGCATGAGAGTCTCGGCAGAAGCTTAAGAGGGAAGGCCTAAATTAGGCGATACTGGCCCCAGAGGGCCACCAGCTGGCGTCCACTAGTGGATCCCGTGACTGTGCCATAAACCTGTGCTCCTTCCTTTTGAGCCGAGACGCCAACAGATCCACCTCAGGGGTGCCCCACCGGAGACACAGCTGATGAAACACCTCCAGATGAAGGGACCACTCCCCTTGGTCCAACTCCTGCCGACTGGGATAATCAGCCTGCCAATTTTCCACCCCTGGAACGTATGAGGCAGAGGGGGCCGGAACGAAACGTTCTGCCCACTGAAGAATGCCGGCTACATCCAGAGTTGCCAATACACTTCTTGTTCCACCCTGGTGATTGACATAAGCCACGGCCGAGGCAATGTCCGATTGGATTCGCACCGGACACCCCTGTAGGCAATCCGTTCAGTGATTCATGCACAGCCTGATCGCTCGCTGTGATGGCTCGGAGTTCCAGGACATTGATCAGGAGTCTGCACTCTTCCAGTGCCCAAGCTCCCTGAGCGGAGTGCTGACCAGAGTTCCGACCCAGGACACCTCCCCACCAGACAGACTGGCATCCATGGTGACCTATGTCTAATACAGGGGGGAGAAAAGATTTGCCCTGGCAAAGAGCTGGAGAGCAAAGCCACCAGATCAGAGAACCTTTCGTCTTTAGGCTCAGCTGGTTTTGATTGTCCAGAGATTTCGGACACTTATCCCATTTGGCCAAGATCTCCCTTTGCAGGGACCTTGTATGGAACTGTGCAAAAATGGGACCGCCTCAAAAATGTAGAAACCATCAGGCCCAGCACCCACATGCAAGTCCGGAGGGAAGACCACCTGCTGGACAGCAAGAGATGAATTGCATCATGCAACTTCTGGAGTTTGTCCAGAGGACGGAACACTCTGGCTAGAGTCAGACCCAGATAGTTCAGTTTTGTGGAAGGAACCAGAGCAGATGCCAGCCAAGCTCCCTCAGAGTCCGTAAAGTGATGTCCACTTTGTCCATCAGAGCAGTAGGAGTCTGCTCGCAAGAGAAGGTCATCCAGGTAGCGCAACACTGCGATCCCTCGCTGACATAACGCCAGCACCGGAGCCAACACCTTCGTGAAGACCCGAGGAGAAGAGGCGAGACTAAAAGGTAATGCCACAAACTGATACTGCTCCTCTTCCAAGGCAAAGCTGAGGAAACGTTGGGTGACAGACACATATTGGAATGTGCAAGTAAGCATCCTTGATGTTGATAGAGGCAAGGAAATCCCCTTGATGCCACGATGCCACCACCGTGCGAATAGACTCCATTCTAAACTTCTGTACCCGCATAAAGCAGTTCAGGATCTTGAGATCCAGAATTAAGACGCACCTTGCCTTCTTTCTTTGGGACCGTGAACAGGTTTGAACAAAACCCCTGAAAACGTTCAAGTTGGAACCGCAACAATTACCCCTTAAAGCAACAGGTCTTGCACTGCCCCAAAGAGGGCTTGCAAGCAGTCCGGGGACAGGCGTACATTGGAAGGAAAGAACCTCTCCGGAGGGTAAGAATGAAACGATCTTGTAGCCTGACTGCATCACTTCGTGGACCCACTTGTCTTGCACCAAGGAGGTCCACGGGTTCAGAAACTAAAAAGACGCCCCCCACCTCGGGCACAGGTGAGGGCGCACCTTCATGCAGTAGTTTTGTCTGTGGGACTTGCCAGACCAAGGTAGATTGGATACTCCCGAAGAGGCCTTAAAAGGCTTTAAACCTTTGTCAGCTTATCCTGAGGGATGAAAAAAAAACTCTGTGGGGCCAAGAACAACAGGTCACGTCTGTGACAAAGTTCTTTACCCTTACACAAGAAAGGTGCTCTTCCCCCTTGTGAGAATCTTAATTTCGTCATCCAGGGGAGCACCAAACAGGCAATCTCCTTGAAACTGAAGATCAGTTAAGGCTTTTTTTTTTTTTTAGAGGTCCGATCTGCAGACCAACATTTGAAACACAAAAACACGCCGAGACAGACAGTCTAGAAATCAGGGTCGCCGCATCAAAAGAGGCATCACAGATAAACTGCAGCTCCTGGACCAACTGGTCTGCCAGCTCCGCAAAGGCAGGGAGGAGCTGCTCACCCTCCAGGTCATGGCATAAAAGCTTAGCCCACTCGGTCAGTTTGTGACACCAGGGCAATGGTGAAGACCAGTCTGAGTGCCGAGCCAGCCACAGTGAACATACTGCGTGCCACAGCCTCTGTCTTTCTGTCAGCCGGATCCTTAAAGATGGCGATTCTTCTACCGGAATCATGATTGCCTTATTCAACCTGGAAACCGGGTCCACTTCTTGAGGAGGGGGGGGGGGGGGTGAAGACTCTTCAAAGGGGTACCTCATTGCGAACTGCTTATGGACCACAAAGGGACGTTTTGGACGTTCCCACTCTTTTGCGACAAATCTGTCAAAATAGGAAGGAAACGGAAACACCTTTGCAGTTCTAGACGGCTTGCGAGTGCCAAAGGGTACTGGTGCCTCCGCCTCAGCTTCATCCTCCATTTTTAAAGTCTCACGCACAGACACAATCAGTGCACCCACCAGCGCCTTTTCATGCGTGGCTACAGGAGGAGGAGGAATCATCCTCACTGAGAACTCATAGAGCCTGTCCGCAGCGGCCAGATAAATTTCAGAATCTGAAGAGACCGATGAAGCCCAAAAGTCCCCTCCAATCAGGACACAAAGGACTCCAGGACAGCCTTCAGTGCATCAATGGACGGTTGGTACCCAGAGGGCCCGGCAGGCTCTGAGAGGGGGCTCAGGTGGGGAAATGTGCTCCAAGGACTCCATGAGGAATAAGGGTACCCCACAAAGTGCAAAAAGAGCACCCCCGATCCTGCAGCAGAGAGAGGAAGAGGACCCCACCAGACTCACCACCCCACCAGGCAGTCACCGGCAGCACCAGGATTAAAGCACTCCACGTGCGGCGTCCAGAAAGAAACAGGCCCAGGAGTCAGCACCAGGGGTTAAGGAGGGGCTCCCACAGCTAAAATGGCCGCCCAGAAGGCTCCACAGTAATGGCTGCCATTCATTTCAATGCTGGACTAATGCAAAATGGCTCCGCGGCTACACAAACATGGCCACATGCCTATACAGAAAACATGTTACAACAAAATGGGGGCCCCAGAAGGGATCCCTGAGCCCAGGCAAGACACAGAGCAAGAAGGGGGGGCCATGGCAGGAGCCCCCCCCCCCCCCCCACAGCAGATCGCGGTGCGGCGGGGATAGCGACTCACCATACCAGGAACCAGGTGGCCACCACTCCAGACAACCTCCTCACCATCGTAATGGGGGGGGAGCTGTCGGCCAGGAGGAATGCTGCAACGCAGGCTGAAACCTGGTCATATGCGAACCTCACGAGGCGTTTAACTCACAGGCCAGCACCCGTCCAGTGTGGCTATGTCATGGCCAACCGATGCGTAGTCTGCGCACGCTCGCTGGCCAGACTGGGGTGTACACTGGATCTAGATTATCCAGCCCGCCGCCCAGTCTGGCAGTTGATTTCACAGGAAAAATCCAGGAGAAATAAATCTATCTAAAAAGAAAAAATAGCCAGAACCAGAGATCCCAGCCGGAAACTAGGTCCTTACTCCTGACTAGGCAGAAAAAAAAACTGAGTACCTATAGCAGAGGGGGGGGGGGGGGGGGGGTGAGTATACCTCCTGGGACTGCCCATGGGCGTAGTCAAGTACATTTTCTGCCTATTGTCCTATTTGTGTAGGGGGCAGTATAACCAAATGGTTAAGTAGATCAGGAGCTGTGTCCGTCAATGAACAAAAGAGAAAATTACATATCTGCAAAATTTTACAACAGAAGGATTTTTTTTTTTTTTTTAAATTTCAAAAATTTTCACTCTTTGTTTAGCAAAAAATAAAAACCTAAATGGTGATAAACTACTTGAAGACCAGGCTTTGTCTGCCACTTGTTTTTTTTGTTTCCCCGTCTTTAAAATCAGTATTTTTTGCTAGGAAAACAACCCCCAAACTTTTTTTTTTTTTTTTTTTTTTTTAAAGCAGAGGCCCTTAAGAATAAAATGGTGGGTTCTGCAAATTATGTCATATGGTATTTGTGCAGTGGTTTTTTAAAAGCAATTTTTTTCAATTTTAATGCAAAAAAATAAAAAATACAATACATAAAAGGTGGAGTTACAGTGAGTAAATATACCAAACATGGCGCACTGTAAAACTGCACACACTCGTGCAACAGCACAAACTATGTAAATTGTACTATCCATAGGCGATGCTTTTAAAGCCTTTACAGGTTCCCAATTTAGATGTACAGAGGAAGTCTGGTGCTAGAATTACTGCCCATGATCTGATATTTGTAGGAGGATCACGGTTTGTGTAGGACTGACGCATGTGTTTGCCTTTGCGGGCTAACACTGGGGAGTGGGGGCACTTTCACTTTTTTTTTTTTTTTTTATTTCTACACTCTTGCTTTAAAAATTTTTCCCCCCCTTTACTTTTTTTGCTGTCACAAGGAATGTAAACATCATAGTGGAAGAAACATGCATGTGACAGGTACTCTATGGAGAGATCGGGGATCTATAAGACTCCAAATCACTTCTGCCCTTAAAAGCATTCAAAAACACCAAATTTGGCGTTTTTGAATGCTTTTGATTTTTTTTTAAAAATGGCGCCAATGGTTTTTGAGTAAACTGGAATTGAATTGATGTACTAACTGTTGCTTCGGAGTTACTATCCTGATCCTGGCTTTGTTTGGCTGTCCAGCCAGCAGGCGGACACGCTGGGTGGGAGCCCGAGCATTCCGGCGGGACGGAGGGAGCCCGAGCATTCCGGCGGGACGGAGGGAGCCCGAGCATTCCGGCGGGACGGACGTCCCCTCCCGCTGCTTGTAATAGCAATGGAGAGCCTAATTAGCAGTTTCGATTGCTAATACAAGAGAGCCATCTGCCGGTTCTAAGAAACCGTACCGGTGTGACGCCTGCAGCTAGATATCATCCCGATACAACCACTTGAAGATCAGTGGTGTACTGGGTACCTGACTGGTCGGCATGTGGATAAAAGGGCTCGAGACCCAATAAGATATAGAGGTTATGGTGGAAAGAGACTAATGCCCGCTGTCCTGGATGGAATGAGACATGTGACACGTCTCTCCTAAGAAGGCCTTACTGTGCTGTGTAAAATGTACATAATACAAGGTGTACCACAAAGGCCAGCACCAGCTCTATTTGAGCTCAGTATGTTTGCTCTAAGTTTTATTTCCAAAAAAAAAAAAAAAAAAAAAGTTCACAAGACTTACCAGAGTTGACCAGGAATAGCGTCCTCTTGGCACCATTATTGAAGTCCCCTCGGATCTCATAGGACAGCTCTTTAGTAAGTAGTACAGCAATGAATGTCTTCCCTGAGCCAGAGTTCAGACACACTATAGTATTGTGGTCCAAAGCTGCCTCCAGCAGCTCCACCTGCAGGGAAGTAAGAGGATTACAGGTGAGGACACTTCAGCTCCAGAAGGTTTTATCCCCTTAAAGTGGAGTTCCACCCTATTTTTATACTTACCTCCATCTTCTCGCTCCGGGTCACCTGAAAAATAAATGGATAATCGCATATTTTTTTTTTTTTTACTTACCTCGTAGCGAAGAAAATATACTTACCTTACTTCCTTCTTCCTCCTTCCTCGGCCGCGGCCCGTCGTCACTTCCTGGCTCTGCAATGATTCCTGGGAGCTGAACGTCATCGCTCCCAGGAATCATTGCGCCTGCACCGGCCCCGACGTCAGTTCCGGGTCGCGCGCGTCATCCCCTTCTAAACAGCTTCTGGGCATGCCCAGAAGCTGTGGAGGGGTGACGCGCGCGACCCGGAAGTGACGTCGGGGCCGGCGCAGAGCATCGTGGGACCACAGAAGGCGGAAGAAGACGCCGAAGAGGACGCGCTGGCTTCAAGCTGCCCACATCTGAGATGGCAGCGCTGGACAAGACGTTTGCAAGGTAAGTATTTCGTCTTGCAGGTAAGTGCAACCCGGGACAGATCAGAGGCTAGCCATTGTGGAATGCACTAGCCCTGACTGTCCCGGGGGTATTAAAAAAAAAAAAAACAAATCCTGGGTGGAACTCCGCTTTAATGACCAGGCCATTTTTTTGCATATACACACACACACACACACACACACACACACACACACACACACATATATATATATACATACATATATACATATATTATATATATATATATATATATATATATATATATATATACATACACACATACATACATACACACATACATACATACATATACACATTTATTTTTTTTTTTTTTTTACTTTCTGCTATAAAACATATCCCCCAAAAAAAAAAAAAAATGTAAAAAAATTCCTAGTAAGCGCATATTGATTGCGCAACAGTTATCGCGTCTACAAACTATGGGATAGATTTATGGAATATTTTTTTTTACTAGTAAATGGTGGCAATCAGCAATTTTAAGCAGGACTGTGACATTGTGGCTGACAAACATGACACTAAGTGACACTTGTTGGGGACCAGTGACCCCAATACAGTGATCAATGCTAAAAAAAAAAAAAAAAAATGCACTGTTGCTGTACTAATGACACTAGCAGGGAAGGGGGTGATTCAAAGGGTTTAATGTGTCAATAGGGAGTGCTTGCTAACTGTGTGGGGGAGGTGCTTTAACTGTGGGAAGACAAAGATCAATTTTCCTGCTTAGCAGGAACACAGGATCTCAATCTTCCCCTCTGACAGAACTGCGATCTGCTATGTTTATATAGGCAGACCGCCGGTCTGCCTCTTTCAGGAACGATCAACGGGTGCCGCCGGACTGCTGATTGGCTCCCACTGTGTCTAATCACAGCAGGATCACCGGTGGCACACCCCAGACCCGGAAACAAAAAAGACGTACAGGTACATGACTGCGCGCTGAAGGGTCACCCTTCCTGCAGTATGTGCGTAGAGCGGTCCAGAAGCAATTCATTTTTTAACCACTTGCTTACCAGGCCAATTCTGACATTTCTCTCCTACATGTAAAAAATCTGTTTTTTTAGCAGAAGCCCTTTAGAATAAACTGGTGGGTTTTGCAATTTTTTTTATGTCACACAGTATTTGCGCAGCAGTTTTTTAAAACGCAATTTTTTGGGGGAAAAAAATACACTTTAACCGGTTGCCGACCGCCGCACGACTATATACTGGGGCGGTCAGCCCCGGCCAGGCAGAGTGACGTAGGGGTACGTCACTCACCTGTCACTGACTTGTGAGCCAAGTCAGTGCGTGTGACCGGCGGACCCGATCGTCTGCCGGTCACTCACGATCGCTCTGGTGAAGGGAGAAAGGCGGACGGCTTATGTAAACAAGCCGCCTGCCATTCTCCCCTGTGTAAAAACGAAGATCAGACGGTTCTACTATGTAGGACCGTTGATCTCTGTTTACACACCAATAGCCATGTCCCTTTACAGTTAGAAACACGCCCCTAGGACACACTTAACCCCTCCCTCTCCAATACAGTTAACCCCTTCACTGCCATTTTTGCAGTAACAGTACATATTTTTAGCACTGATTACTGTAGTAATGTCACTGGTACTCCCAAAAGTGTCAAAAATGTCAGTCACGGGTCCGATCTGTCCGCCGCAATGTCGCAGTACCGCAAAAAAAAAAAAAAAAAAAAAAAAAAACACACCAAAAATCTTTCCCTTTGTTAGTAAACGCGATAACTTTTGCGCAAACCAATCAAAATACGCTTTTTGCGATTTTTTTTTTACCAAACATATGTAGCAGAAAACAAATTGGCCGAAAATGTTAAATTTTGATTTTTACATTTTTTTTTGGGGGAATTTCATATAAAAAATTTGAAAAATATTGTTATTTTTGCAAAATTGACGCCCTTTTTTTGTTTATAGCGCATGATCAAAAAAAAAAAAAAAAAAACGCTAAAACCCCCCTGGTCTTTTAGCAGCCAAATCCTCCGGGGCTTAAGTGGTTAATTGCACAGAAACACAATATATTACCCAATTTTTTGAAAAAATGTAAATGATGTTACACCGAGCAAATAGATAAACCCAACATGCCTAAAAACTGCGTACGACCGTAGAATGGAGCCAAACTAAGGTAATTAAACATCTCCATAGACGACGCTGTAAAGATTTTTATAGGTTACCTGTTTGAAGTTACAAGAAGTCAAGTGCTAGAATTATTGCTCTCTTACGTTCTCGTAGTGCGCTCACCGTTTACATTTGCATGCACTTACGTATGCGTTCACATTTACGTATAAGCACAGGGGGCTCTGGGGTGGCCAAGGCACTCTAAAAAAAAAAAAAAAACGGTCCTCTTTATGGAGAGATGTGGGGTCTTTTAAACCCCAAATCTTTCCTCTGGACTTCCATGCAGCTGATCAGACACCGATTGGTCTGATCGGCCACCTTCCAGGCTGTTAGCGGCCAGGTAAACACAGAGGTGGAACCAAAGTGATGAAATCTCATTGCTTCCGGTTCCGGGGGTCACAGAGGGAAGGACGTCTCTCCCTGTCCTGTGCAGCCGTTGCCACCAGATGGAGCCCTCCCTGGCTCCAGGATTGAACAACAAAGCCTGGAAAAGGCAGCCGGGGGGACCACACTCTGCCACCCGCAGAAGTGATCGAGTGGCTGTTCAGCCACTTTCCATACTCAATTCTGCATTAAAGGCAATCGCCTGATAAAAAATTTTAATACCGGGATGAAGCCTGTAGCTGCAGGCATCATCCCGGTAATAAGCCACGGCCAACTTAGGATGTCATATGATGGCCCACGGTCAGCAAGTGGTTAAACTTTTTTGCAGCCACTTAATGTAGCCGATATAATGGCCCACTCCACTTTCCGAAAGGGTGGAGATCAGTTCAGCATGATGAAGTTCTGAGCATATATATATATATATATATATATATATATATATATATATATAAAAAAACATCTGCAGCATCCCTTTAAAGTTGTAAAGTCTCTTTTAAAAAAAAAAAAACAAACCTGTTACACTTCCCTTCCCTGTGTAATTGGTTTTGCACAGAGCAGCCCGGATCCTCCTCTTCTCAGGTCCCTCTGCTGCTCCTGGCCCCTCCCATCAGGGGTGCCCCCACAGCAAGCAGGCAGCCAAGCCAAGCTGCAGCTCAGTGTGTCCATTCAGACATGGAGCTACCATTTGGCCAAGCCCCCTTTCCTGACTGGCTGACTGATTGACAGCCACAGGTGCCAATGGCACTGCGGCTGTGTCCCAGCCAAACAGGAGGGAGAGTCCCGGACGGCCGAGGGACTAGTGGACATCAATAGACCGAGAAGGACCTCAGGTAATTAGGGGGTGCTGGGGAGGCTGCTACTCCCAGAAGGTTTTTTATCTTTAATGCAAAGAATGAATTAGGATACAAAAACCTTCTGACTTTACAACTCCTTTAAGCATGCATGCTTCTCCCTGCTGGCCACTGGGTGGTGCACACTATAGCTGTGCAATCTGTTGATCAGTTGCTTGATTACACTATCAGACCTGCTTCTGTAACAGAATGCCCAGGTAATGTCTGCAACACCCTGCAGGGTTGAAGGAACATGCACGTCTAAAGGGATGCCATAGATAGGTTTTTTTTTTTTAATATAACACGTGGGCGTTCCATTTCATATATCAATCGTGTGTTTAGCCATTTGCCTGGAGTTCAGAACATTGGAGAAGACTGTAGCACGCATTATACTTGTAACAATTATAGACCGGTATCTGTATGCACAGAAAGGTGTATACTGTACCTGATACTTCCTGGGGGTGTATATATTATCGTGAATTGCCTCCTGTTGCCATGGCAGCCCAAAGAAGGGGCCCATGGGGGAGGAGGCTGGGGTCAGGAGCTGCAGGCCTGCCATGCTGAGGGTCTCTCCCACATCCAGTGACTTAAATCATTGCAGCTCGCGGTCCGCACAGCGTTCTGCAAAACAAAGACAGACACTGGTCAATAGAGACAGACAGACAGACAGACACTGGTCAATAGAGACAGACAGACAGACAGACACTGGTCAATAGAGACAGACAGACAGACAGACACTGGTCAATAGAGACAGACAGACAGACAGACACTGGTCAATAGAGACAGACAGACAGACAGACACTGGTCAATAGAGACAGACAGACAGACAGACACTGGTCAATAGAGACAGACAGACAGACAGACACTGGTCAATAGAGACAGACAGACACTGGTCAATAGAGACAGACAGACAGACAGACACTGGTCAATAGAGACAGACAGACAGACAGACAGACAGACACTGGTCAATAGAGACAGACAGACAGACAGACACTGGTCAATAGAGACAGACAGACAGACAGACAGACAGACACTGGTCAATAGAGACAGACAGACAGACAGACACTGGTCAATAGAGACAGACAGACAGACACTGGTCAATAGAGACAGACAGACAGACAGACACTGGTCAATAGAGACAGACAGACAGACAGACACTGGTCAATAGAGACAGACAGACAGACAGACACTGGTCAATAGAGACAGACAGACAGACAGACACTGGTCAATAGAGACAGACAGACAGACAGACACTGGTCAATAGAGACAGACAGACAGACAGACACTGGTCAATAGAGACAGACAGACAGACAGACACTGGTCAATAGAGACAGACAGACAGACAGACACTGGTCAATAGAGACAGACAGACAGACAGACACTGGTCAATAGAGACAGACAGACAGACAGACACTGGTCAATAGAGACAGACAGACAGACAGACACTGGTCAATAGAGACAGACAGACAGACAGACACTGGTCAATAGAGACAGACAGACAGACAGACACTGGTCAATAGAGACAGACAGACAGACAGACACTGGTCAATAGAGACAGACAGACAGACAGACACTGGTCAATAGAGACAGACAGACAGACAGACACTGGTCAATAGAGACAGACAGACAGACAGACACTGGTCAATAGAGACAGACAGACAGACAGACACTGGTCAATAGAGACAGACAGACAGACACTGGTCAATAGAGACAGACAGACAGACACTGGTCAATAGAGACAGACAGACAGACAGACACTGGTCAATAGAGACAGACAGACAGACAGACACTGGTCAATAGAGACAGACAGACAGACAGACACTGGTCAATAGAGACAGACAGACAGACAGACACTGGTCAATAGAGACAGACAGACAGACAGACACTGGTCAATAGAGACAGACAGACAGACAGACACTGGTCAATAGAGACAGACAGACAGACAGACACTGGTCAATAGAGACAGACAGACACTGGTCAATAGAGACAGACAGACAGACAGACACTGGTCAATAGAGACAGACAGACAGACAGACAGACAGACACTGGTCAATAGAGACAGACAGACAGACAGACAGACAGACACTGGTCAATAGAGACAGACAGACAGACAGACACTGGTCAATAGAGACAGACAGACAGACACTGGTCAATAGAGACAGACAGACAGACACTGGTCAATAGAGACAGACAGACAGACAGACACTGGTCAATAGAGACAGACAGACAGACAGACACTGGTCAATAGAGACAGACAGACAGACAGACACTGGTCAATAGAGACAGACAGACAGACAGACACTGGTCAATAGAGACAGACAGACAGACAGACACTGGTCAATAGAGACAGACAGACAGACAGACACTGGTCAATAGAGACAGACAGACAGACAGACACTGGTCAATAGAGACAGACAGACAGACAGACACTGGTCAATAGAGACAGACAGACAGACAGACACTGGTCAATAGAGACAGACAGACAGACAGACACTGGTCAATAGAGACAGACAGACAGACAGACACTGGTCAATAGAGACAGACAGACAGACAGACACTGGTCAATAGAGACAGACAGACAGACAGACACTGGTCAATAGAGACAGACAGACAGACAGACACTGGTCAATAGAGACAGACAGACAGACAGACACTGGTCAATAGAGACAGACAGACAGACAGACACTGGTCAATAGAGACAGACAGACAGACACTGGTCAATAGAGACAGACAGACAGACACTGGTCAATAGAGACAGACAGACACTGGTCAATAGAGACAGACAGACACTGGTCAATAGAGACAGACAGACACTGGTCAATAGAGACAGACAGACACTGGTCAATAGAGACAGACAGACACTGGTCAATAGAGACAGACAGACACTGGTCAATAGAGACAGACAGACACTGGTCAATAGAGAGACATTCACAGTTCTAAAACAAATCTTATGTTACATGCAATTGAAGAGCAAATAATGACATAAAATAAACCGTCCTCATTTTTAGCTACATAGGAGATGTGAGAAGGATTTTCACTGGACCAAAAAATAGATCATCAATAAGTATTGAGCTGACAACGGAGCTTTTGCTGCATTAACCGCTTCCATACCAATATGCAAATTTCCAAAAAGCCTCTCCTACTTGTAAAAATCATTTTTTGCTAGAAAAACCTAGACCCTAGGGAATAATATGGCGGTCATTGCAATTTTTTATGTCACCAGGTATTTGTGCAGCAATTTTTCAAACACGATGTTGGGGAAAAAAACTCATGAATAAAAAAAAAGAAAAAAACAAAAAAAGTCCAAAATTTCTTTTAGAACATGAAAAATGACGTTACGTCGAGTAAATAGATACCCAACATGTCACGCTTAAAAATTGCGCACACATGGAATGGCACCAAAACTTTAGTACTTAATCTCCATAGGTGACACTTGAAAAAATGTTTACAGGTTTCCAGTTTGAGTTACAGAGGAGGTCTAGTGTGAGAATTATTTCTCTTGTTCTATCGTTTGCGGTGATACCTCACATGGTGATGTTCAAACATCGTTTACATATGAGGATGCAACCTACGCATGCTTTCACTTCTGTGTACAAGCACAAGGGAACAGGTGCTCTTTAATTTTTTTTTTTTTTTTTTTTTATTGTATTTTTTTAAAAAAATGTTTATTTTTACACTTTCCCTTGAATTTTTTTTTTGGATTCTTTTATTCCTATTACAAGGAATGTAAACATCCCTTGTAACAGGAATAGGGCACGACAGGTCCTCTTTATGGAGAGATCTGGGGTCTATAAGACCACCCATCTCTCTTCTAGGATGGAGAGCCTGAGATCAAAAAAGAAAAAACAACGATCTCAGGCTTTCCAGCCGAAGAAACGGTATACAACTGCCGGGGCCGGATGTGACATCATAACTTCGCGCCTGGCCTCCGAGAGTCATAGAGATGACCAGGGACCATCTGGTCCTCAGTCAGCTCTGTGATAAACTTCTGCCGCCCGCAGATTTCTTCTCCAGCTTGCTGATGACACAGGCGAGCCAGTTGAAGCACCGGAGGGCGGTGGGAACACCCCACCCCCCTCATTGTCCTCCGGTGCTGAACAGCCGCCATGATTGTTTTTACTGTGCAGGGAATCGCCGGCAGAAAAAAAAAAAAAAAAAGATATCTGAAGGATGCCTGCAGCTACACCCATCAACCAGATATCTCCACTGAAAGCCAAGCATGTTCTATCACATTCAGCGGTATGGAAGTGGTTAAAGTTCCAAGAAGTGTTAGCAGCCCTGCCCAATTTATCTTCTGGTGGACTACAGAACACCTCCCCACCACATAATGGGGTGTCCAGTAGTTCACAGAAACCAGGACGGGGCTGACATTTTGTTATATGAATAAAGCCGGCACACGAAAAGTCTTCTTCCAAGTAAAATACTTTATTCCAACAAGGATAGCAGTGACAACATAACAAATGCTGACGCGTTTCGGCTTTACGCCTTCCTCATAGCAACTGACATTTTACAAGGTCCCTCTCCCCGCCCCTTAAAGTTCCTCCACACCCCCCCCCCCCCCCCATTTCCTACCTCTGTGCTAACATCTCCCACAGGGAACTACAGTTCCCATGATTCCACATACCTCCGAATCTACATGACACACCCAGCTGTCAAGATATTACCATGCCCCTTTAACCACTTCAGCTCCAGAAAGTTTTACCCCCTTAATGACCAGGCCATTTTTTGCGATTCGGCACTCCGTTAATTTAACTGACAATTGCGCGGTCGTGCGACGCTGTACCCAAATAAAATTGATGTCCCGTTTTCCCCACAAATAGAACTTTCTTTTGGTGGTATTTGATCACCTCTGCAGTTTTTAGTTTTTGTGCAATAAACCAAAAAAAAAAAAAAAAAAATTAATAATAATAATAATAATAATAATAATAATAATAATAATAATTATATAAATAATAATAATAAATATATAAATAATAATAATAAATATATAAATAATAATAAATTATATATATATATATATATATATATATATATATATATATATATATATATATATATAAATAATAATAATAATAATAATAATAATAATAAATATATATATATATATATATATAAAAATAATAATATTATTATTTATATATATATTATTATTATTTATATATATATATATATATATATATATATATATATTTATTATTATATTATTATTATTATTTATATATATATTATTATTATTTATATATATATATATATATATATATATATATATATATATATATATATATATATATATTTATTATTATTATTATTTTTATATATATATATATATATTTATTATTATTATTATTATTATTATTTATATATTAATAATAATAATTATATATATATATATATATATATATATATATATATATATATATATATATATATATATATATATATATATATATATATATATATATATATATATATAATAATAAATATATATATCAACAATAATAAAATATATATATAATAAATAATATTTTTTTTTTTACTTTCTGCTATAAAACATCCAATAACATTTTTTTTAAAAAAAAGTCTAATTTTTTTTTCATAAATTTAGGCCAATTTGTATTCTGCTTCAAATTTCTGGTAAAAAAAATCCCAATAACTGTATACTGAAAATTGATGTCCTTTTTTCCCCCCCACAAACAGAGATTTCTTTTGGTGGTATTTGATCACCTGTGCGGTTTTTATTTTTTGCGCTATAAACAAAAAAACTGCGACAATTCTGAGAAAAAAAAAAATAATATTTTTCACATTCTGCTATATAAAACATTACCAAAAAAAAATAAAATAAAAAAATCAAATTTTACCATTTTAGGCCAATTTGTTTCTGCTACATATTTTTGGTAAAAATAAATAAATAAAAAATCGCAATAAGCGTATATTGATTGGTTTGCGCAAAAGTTATCGCCTCTACAAACTAGGGGAAAGATTTATGGAATTGTTTTAATTTTTTATTGTTTTTACTAGCAATGGCGGTGATCAGCGATTTTTAGTGGGAATGCGACATTGCGGCAGAAAAAATCTGACACTGACTTTTTGGTCAGGCTGCTTTGAAGTGACTTCATCTACAGATGAAGTTCATCCCTTTTTGATCTGTAGATGAACAGAAAGATACAAAAAGAAAACAAGGTTTTTTTTTTAATCTTAGTGCAGACTTTCTCAACCTTTTCAACACAGAGGAACCCTTGAAATACATTTCTGGTCAGGGAACCCCTGCTTAAAATGAAAAATATACAACTCATGATTCATTAGTGTGAGAGTCAGTGGGAAGAATGCTCCTTACTCTTCTCATCATTGGGAAGAATTACCCCCTTACAGATCGCTAAAAGGAACAATGGTGTCATTGGGAACTTATCTGAGAGGCAGAAATTGCCCATTGCTCAAGGAACCCCTAGCAACCTTGGGAGGAACCCCTAGCTTAGCATTTCAGTGGCTGAGCAATGTTGTTGATAAACAGTTTTTTTTTTTTTTTTTACCGCACCAATTCACTTTAGCTGTTGACTGGGGAACCCCACTGACCGCTAAATTAGTCATCGGTTGCACTATAACAACTGATAATTGCAGTTTTTTTGTTATTACATTTCAGCTGTCGGTGGGGGAATCCTGCTGACTGATGAAAGAACTGTGCCTGAAAGCACTGGTTTTGGTTATCGGACCTTTTGCACGAGTACCAATACTTGTGCAAATGCTTAGTATCCACCCCAAAACTGATATTGGTGCAACCCTGAAAAAAAGAGAAGGAGGGCACTCACCGGTTTCAGTGTGTGAGAACCGCACTACGAGGACACATGACAGGGACTGTGACACCATCATATCTATGAAGGAAGAGAGACACAGAAAGGGTTATAAATCAACACAGAATAATGATCACGTCTCAGACACTGACAGACAGACAGACAGACACACAGACAGACAGACACACAGACAGACACACAGACAGACAGACAGACACACAGACAGACAGACACACAGACAGACAGACACACAGACAGACACACAGACAGACAGACAGACAGACACAGACAGACAGACAGACAGACACACAGACAGACAGACAGACAGACACACAGACAGACAGACAGACAGACACACAGACAGACAGACAGACACACAGACAGACAGACAGACAGACACACACACAGACAGACACACACACAGACAGACACACACACAGACAGACAGACACACACACAGACAGACACACACACAGACAGACACACACACAGACAGACACACACACAGACAGACACACACACAGACAGACACACACACAGACAGACACACACACAGACAGACACACACACAGACAGACACACACACAGACACACACACAGACAGACACACACACAGACAGACACACACACAGACAGACACACACACAGACAGACACACACACAGACAGACACACACACAGACAGACACACACACAGACAGACACACACACAGACAGACACAGACAGACAGACACAGACACAGACAGACAGACACAGACAGACAGACAGACACACCCCTGTACAGGTTGAACTGGATGGACTGTTTTCTTTATTCAACCTCAACTACTATGTAACTATGTAACTATGTAACAAGCAAAACTTCCTGTCCTCAATAACACTGAGGGGTCAAAGATCCTCCTACCAATGCTTATTAAACAATGTTTTCTCCTCCACAAAGGTTGTGTCTCCTGACAGCCAATAGAGAGAGAAGCTACTGCATGGACCAATCATCACTACATGGCTGACTGCAGTCCGGATCTGAGTCACTGGCCCATCCGGACTGCTACGGTCCTTCCATTTAAGAGCCACAACACCCTCCCCCCGCTGTACTCCTCCCATCAGTGGGGAGCAGGAGACAGGAGAGCTCTATGCAAGCTGCTAGAGTTACCTGAACTGGTGTCAGAGGACACGGCTCTCATATATATTAGAACCCCCAAACATTAAAAAAAAAAATATATATATATATATATATATATATATATATATATATATATATATATATATATATATATATATATATATATATTTTTTTTTTTTACGCAGAGACCCTAGAGAATAAAATAGAGATCATTGCAATATTATTTATCACACCGTATTTGCGCAGCGGTCTTACAAACTTTTTGGAAAAAATTTACTTTAAATTAAAAAAGAAAACCGTAAAGTTAGCCCAATTGTTTTCTATATTGTGAAAGATAATGTTACACCAAGTAAATAGATACCAAACATGTAATGCTTCAAAATTGCGCACGCTCGTGGAATGGCAACAAACATTGGTACTTAAAAATCTCCATAGGGGACACTTTAAAAATTTCTACAGGTTACCAGTTTGGAGTTACAGAGGAGCTCTAGGGTTCAAATTATTGCTCCCGATCACTGCAATACCTTACGTGTGGTTTGAACACCGATTACATATTTGGGCACGACTTGCGTATGCGTTCGCTCCTGTGCGCGATCCAATGGGGGCAGGGCACTTTAAATTTTTTTTTATTATTTTTACATGTTTTTTTTTTCTTTTTAAAATCTATAGTTTGATCACTTTTATTCCTATTACACAGAATGTAAACATCCATTGTAATAGAAATAAGCAGGACAGGACCTCTTTAATGTGAGATCTGGGGTCAAAAAGACCTCACACCTCACATCTACACAAAAAAAAAAAAAAAAAAAAAAAGTAATTTTTTTTCCATGATGAAAAAAAAATAGGATCTTTGAATCCGTTGCTAGGAAGCGATGTATGACTTTGCTCCGGTCCTCCAAGGCCATAGAGCAGAGTGGGGGCTATCTTACCCTCACTCGAATTCCTGCCTAAGAGGAGAGCGGACCGGATAGTTTTCGCCGCTACCGACCGCTCCAGGAAGTGAGGAAGACGAGCGGGAAGCCACACCCCTCTCCCGCCACCAATAAGGGTGATTCCACGGCGAATCCGCCACTGGGACCACCCTTATGTTAAAGCAGACCACCCGTTTTAAAAAAATAAAAATTACCGCGGTTATGGTAGCCATCTGCTGCCATAACCCTGGTATTTACCGTCAAAGTACCGATGTAAATACGCGGTGGGCGGTCCTTAAGTGGTTAAAAACAGATTAAAATACAATGTTACAATATAATAAAACTGAAACCAACTATACTTTCCCTTTACCTATGCCCGGAGTTCGTGGCCCAGCAGCAGGACTGTGTCATTGTTTACCCATTGGGTGGCTGGCATTTATAGGCATAGATTACTGATCCAGTTATGTTACCTAATTCACCCCCTCCCCCTCCCCAATCTGTAGAGAAAGCGGTTTTAACACGTTCTTTTTCTGGTTCTTTGACAGCTTTGGCAACACACTTTATACAAAGCAAACAAAGTGCGGAGGCCCAGCCACCGACAGGTTAACTGCAGAATGAGGTCATGGTGCAACAATGAGCAGCCTGCTGCGTCCGGGCCCCTTAATGGGTGCCAAAGATTGCTTTTATTTGAGTAATTACACAGCGCGGACACGGCTATACGGTGCGCGGTGAACATTATACAACGCACTGGGATTATAAAGAGATGCTCGCAGACGTTTGAGGTCCTGCATATGGTGCCCCTGTGTGTACTTAGCAACCGGCTGCGTCTGACAGGAACGACCATCCATTCCAGCTTATTACCTGCGTAATCCTTTACCTTGGTGCTGATTATGAGACGTCCCCAAGGTAGCCGCCGGTAACTCTGTATCACCCGTGGTAACCTGGAGGAAACATAAAAAGGGTTCATTTACTGCAGAAGTCCCATAAAAAGCCATGTGCTCGGTCTGCTCTCGCATTTTACTTCATGGGGAATTCACATGAGTTTTAAACAAATCTGATTGCAATGTGTCTTTCTTGGCAGTTCAGCCCGGGCATGTGAGAGTAAGAAGGAGACGGGCAGGAAGAGAGAGAGAGAGCGCGAGCGAGAAGGGGGGGGAGAGAGAGCGCGAGCGAGAAGGGGGGGGAGAGAGAGCGCGAGCGAGAGAGAGAGAGAGAGAGAGAGAGAGCGAGAAGGGGGAGGAGAGAGAGAGAGAGCGAGAAGGGGGAGGAGAGAGAGCGAGAAGGGGGGGGGGAGGGAGAGCGAGAAGGGGGAGGAGAGAGAGCGAGAAGGGGGAGGAGAGAGAGCGAGAAGGGGGGGGGGAGGGAGAGCGAGAAGGGGGGGGGGAGGGAGAGCGAGAAGGGGGGGGGAGGGAGAGCGAGAAGGGGGGGGGGAGGGAGAGCGAGAAGGGGGGGGGGAGGGAGAGCGCGAGAAGGGGGGGGGGAGGGAGAGCGAGAAGGGGGGGGGAGGGAGAGCGAGAAGGGGGGGGGGAGGGAGAGCGAGAAGGGGGGGGGGAGGGAGAGCGAGAAGGGGGGGGGAGGGAGAGCGAGAAGGGGGGGGAGAGAGAGAGAGAGAAGGGGGGGGAGAGAGAGAGAGAGAAGGGGGGGAGAGAGAGAGAGAGAGAGAGAGAGAGGGGGGGGAGAGAGCGAGAGAAGGGGGGGAGAGAGAGCGAGAAGGGGGGGGGGAGAGAGAGCGAGAAGGGGGGGGGAGAGAGAGCGAGAAGGGGGGGGGGAGAGAGAGCGAGAAGGGGGGGGGGAGAGAGAGCGAGAAGGGGGGGGGAGAGCGAGAAGGGGGAGAGAGAGAGCGAGAAGGGGGAGAGAGAGAGCGAGAAGGGGGAGAGAGAGAGCGAGAAGGGGGAGAGAGAGAGCGAGAAGGGGGAGAGAGAGAGCGAGAAGGGGGAGAGAGAGAGCGAGAAGGGGGAGGAGAGAGAGCGAGAAGGGGGGGGAGAGAGAGAGAGAAGGGGGGGAGAGAGAGAGAGGGGGGGAGAGAGCGAGCGAGAAGGGGGGGAGAGAGCGAGCGAGAAGGGGGGAGAGAGCGAGCGAGAAGGGGGGAGAGAGCGAGCGAGAAGGGGGGAGAGAGCGAGCGAGAAGGGGGGAGAGAGCGAGCGAGAAGGGGGGAGAGAGAAAAGGATTGAGAGCGAGAGATTGAAAAAGAGTGACACAAAGTTTGCTTTGCAGACAATTAGCGTGGGTGGAAAGCTGAGCGCTCTACATGGGAGCAGCGAATGGACGCAATTTCACATTTCTCCGACATTTACAGCTTTGTCTCGGCGGACGAGGAAAACCCACATATTTTGGGGAGAAGGTGGGGGAGGGGGGCTCGAACTGTTTAATTAGTTGAAGTGACTAGCTTTGGGGCGGGAAGATGTTATGGGAATGCTTTACGTCTTAAAACAGCTTGTAAAAGGCTGATCTCAATGCGGTCTGTGAACCGCCATTTTCACATTCAGAAGGAAATATAACATTACACCGAGGTTAACAATCCAAGGAGAACAAAAAAACGAAGTCAAACATTTACTGCCGCTTAAAAAATAAAAACCAGGTTAATGCGAGCAATAAAAAGATACACTCCGACGCTTCTCCAATGAGGGGCAAGTGGACAACAAAGTCCAGTGAAACACAATATGGACAGAACATAGAACGAGATTTTGGACTTTTGAAATGCAGAACAAATACAGATCAGTAGATTCCCGTTTACCGCTCTGAGTCTGCGATAACACGAGAGAACGAGAGATATGCTCTCTCTCTCTCGAGATAGAGATATGCTCTCTCTCTCTCTCTCTCTCTCTCTCTCTCGAGATAGAGATATGCTCTCTCTCTCTCTCTCGAGATAGAGATATGCTCTCTCTCTCTCTCTCGAGATAGAGATATGCTCTCTCTCTCTCTCTCTCGAGATAGAGATATGCTCTCTCTCTCTCTCTCGAGATAGAGATATGCTCTCTCTCTCGGGATAGAGGGTAGAGATATATATTATTCATTTTTTTAATTTACAAAGTTACATTGTTTCAGTTCGGAGCAACTAAGTAATACAGAGCATCCGGAAAATATTCACAGCGCTTCACTTTTCCCACATTTTATGTTACAGCTTTATTCCAACATGGATTAAATTCATTATTTTCCTCAAAATTCTACAAACAATGCCCCATAATGACAATGTGAGAGAAGACTCTTTGCAAATTTATTAAAAAATAAAAAAGGAATATCCCTTGTACATAAGTATTCACACCCTTTGCCATGACACTCAGGATTGAGCTCAGGTGCCTCCTGTTTCCACTGATCATCCTTGAGATGTTTCTACAACTTGGGAGTCCCCACCTGTGGTAAATGCTGTTGATTGGACATGATTTGGGAAGGCACGCACCTGTCTATATAAAGTCCCACAGTTACCAGTGCATGTCAGAGCACAAACCAAGCCAGGAAATCCAAGGAATTGTCTGTAGGCCTCAGAGACCGGATTGTGGAAGCACGGATCTGTGAAAGGGTACAGAGAAATTTCTGCGATGAGACCAGTGGCCTCCATCATTCATAAATAGAAGAAGTTTGGAACCACCAGAGCACTTTCTAGAGCAGACCAACCAGCCAAACTGAGTGATCAGAGAAGAGGAGCCTTAACCACTTCCCGACCACCACACCACTATTTACGTCGGCGGTCTGCCCCTCACAGGCAAAGCGACGTAGGGTTACTTCGCTAGCCTGTGAGGGTCTAGGGAGAGAGAGTGCACGCCGCCGGAGGCGCGCTCCCGCGCAGTCACGGACCCCCCCACACGCGTGTGCCCAGCAGACCCAATGTCCGCCGGTCACTCGCGATCATCCGTTAGAGCGGGAGAAACGCAGGTGGCTGATGTAAACCAAGCCGTCTGTCATTCTCCCCTGTGTAGAAACAATGATCATACGGTTCTACTATGTAGGACCGTTGATCACTGTTCCTACACCTCAAGTCACAGCCAATCACAGAAGCACGCCCCTAGGGATACACATAACCACTCCCTCTCATAAAAAGTTAACCCCTTCACTGCCAGTGTCATTTTGCAGTAACAGTGCATATGTATAGCACTGATTACTGTAGTAATGTCACTGGTAACCCCAAAAGTGTCAAAAATGTCAGTCAAGGGTCCGATCTGTCCGCCCCAATGTCGCCGCCATTACTTGTAAAAAAAAAAAAAAAAAAAAAAAAAAAAAAAGAAGACAAAAATCTTTCCCTTAGTTAGTAAACGCAATAACTTTTGTGCAAACCAATCAAAATACGCTTTTTGCGATTTTTTTTTTTACCAAACATAGGGTAAAAAAAAAAAAAAAAAAAATTGGCCCAAAATGTTAAAAAATTTTGATTTTTACTTTTTTTTGGGGGGAATTTCATATAAAAGTGAAAAATAGTTATTTTTGCAAAATTGACGCACTTTTTTTGTTTATAGCGCAAAAAGTAAACAAACAGGTGATCAAATACCACCAAAAGAAAGCTCTGTTTGTGGGAAAAAAAGGACGTCAAATTTGTTTAGGTACAGCGCCGCACGACCGCGCAATCGTCCGTTAAAGTCACGCAGTAAACAAAAAAAAAAAAAAAAAAAAAAAAAAAAAAATCGCAAAAACCCCCTGGTCAGGAAGGGGGTAAAATCTTCCGGGGCTTAAGTGGTTAAAAAAAAAGGTATTTGAGGCCGGAACTCCGCTTTAACTTGATTTCCAGGATGGCCTTATGGAGAGAGTTGCTCCTCCCACCTAGCACGGGAAAAACAAATCCACATTAGTATAACAACAAGACAGGCACTATGCAAGGTCCCTCAGTAATAACAAATAACTGAAGGCCTAACATGTACACCCCCTAATAACCTTTACAAAATCATAGGGTGGGAACACCGCCGTCCTGGAAGATTCCTGGAAATCAAGTTAACAGGTAATAACTTAGTT
Organism: Pelophylax lessonae; assembly: GCF_965119305.1. Lineage (NCBI taxonomy): Eukaryota > Metazoa > Chordata > Amphibia > Anura > Ranidae > Pelophylax > Pelophylax lessonae. The sequence goes on from NC_138780.1 coordinate 201,700,049, forward strand.
TTCCCCAAGTCATCTTCCAGGACAGCCTTATGAGAGCGACATCATAGAAAGGGAGGGAGGGACTTCTGCCTGAAGCACTTTTCTCCAAAAAGCCTGGCCAATTGATGACAGAAGGTCCAGACAGTAGGGTCTTACAAAAGTCTGCTTTGCAGATCTGGATCAGGGTAGCCCCCGCTTTCTCTGCCCACGAGGTGGCTATAGCTCTAGTGCAGGGGTGTCAAACTCTAATTTAATCGCGGGCCGCATCAGCATTATGATTGCCCTCAAAAAGGGCCGGTTGTATCTGTAAGACTAGATGTCAAGGGCATCCCCTACCCTTACATAAGACGTCAAAGCCTCTCTACCATCACAAGTTGAGTCCCCTACCCTCCCTTACATCACAGTACACCTCCCTTAGCTTGTGGTGCTGCTGGGAAGAAGCTGGAGGCATTGCTGGAAAGCAGAAAGTATACGGTCTGGAGGAGGACTGGAGCTCTCCTGCAGCTACAGGAGAGGTGCGAGGGCCACATAAAACGGCCTGGAGGGCCGCATTCGGCCCGCGGGCCTTGTGTTTGACACCTGGGCTCTAGTGGAAAGTGCTCTAAGCTTAGGTGGAGCTGGCAGTCCTGTAATAGGCTTCCTCAATAGCGGATTTCATCCATCTCACAATAGTGGTTTTTGAGGCACCGAGTCCTTTCCTGGGGCCTGAACACAGCACAAACAGATTGGGTACCTTTCTCAATTCTTTGGTTCTTTCAATGTAGCATAGCAGGCATCTAAGGACTAAATTTGTGAAAATTCTCTATTAAATTGCTTGCTTGTCCACAGAAAGATGGAATTAGGATGTCCTGTGACCTATGGAAATCAGGGGATACACCTTAGGTAGAACCCCCGGGCCCAAAGGACAGAATGACCCAATCTGGAAAAATGGAACAGTAAGGTTCTGCTATTGATAAAGCTTGCAATTCACTCACTCTCCTGGCAGACACCTGGGCCACTAGGAGTACGGTTTTGTAAGTTAGGAGTTTTAAAGTGTTTTCTTCGAGAGGCTCAAACGGTTCTTTCATAAAACTCCGCAGTACTGCCGATAGGTCCCAAGGGGAGATCCTCTTTTACTGGAGGTCGTCCAATCCTTAAAAACGAACTTGATGAACCTTTTTATTAGAATATGACCCGCTAATCTTAGGTCTAGGGAACTGGATAATGCCACCACTTGCACTTTTAGGGTGTTGGTGCAAGACCTAAATCTGTACTATCCTGTAAAAAATCCAGTACGGCTGGAACAATAGACCGGAAAATCTTTTCTCCTTCCTCCAGCCGCAGAACTTCTTCCAAATTTTGGAATAAATTTAATTTGTGGACTTTTTCCTACTTTCCAAAATGGGGCAAATCACTGTCTCTGGCAGACCTTTGCTTTTTAACAGCCCTTTCCCAGTAGCCAAGCTGTCAGAGAAAGACGCCCCCACATGTGGGTGGCGCAATTTTCTTTGAACCAATAAGTCCTCCTTTACTGGAAGCTTCCATGAGTCTGAGATCGAGAGCTTCTGGAGAGCAGGAAACCAGGTTCTCTTCAGCCAAAACAGGGCCATTACCATGAACTTGGCTTCTGTAGTTTGGATCTTCTGTTAAGCCTCGTACACACGCACCGATTGTTGGCCAACCGATCAGCCGTTTTTTGTCCAGTGTTGTGTTGGTTGGAATGTGCCTAGACTGCACACGAATTTTGTCGGCCAACAAAAACCAACTGCAGAAGTGATGTCATGTTCCTGGTTTACTTTCCGTGTGTTTTTTCTTCTCTGAGCATGCCCAGTCTTGCTCATCTGATTTTTGTCTGCCGAAATCTGTACTGACTGAAGAACAAATCGGCCGTTCTGGTGACAGCCAATAAATATTTTATAGCATGCACACCAGATTTTGTTCAGCCGAAAAGTCGCGGTCGGTTGTCAGAAGCATCATACTAACAAGCCGACAATCGGCCGTTGGCCGAAAATTCACGGCCAACAATCGGTGCGTGTGTACGGGGCTTAAGACTTTCAGAATGAGCCTGAAGGGAGGAAATGGGTATAAGAGCTTCCCTGACCATGGATGGGCGAACGCATCCAACCCTAAACTGCTAAAATCCCTGTGTATTGAGAAGAATTTCCTTACTTTTGCATTTTTTGAGGAAGCAAAAAAGGTCCATCTCCGGATAACCCTTATTTTGAGCGTTCAGCGTTAACACTTCTTGGTTCAGACTCCATTCTGTATGCGAGATCAGTTTTCTGCTCAGAAAATCTGCTAGAGGAGTTTAATTTCCTTTTGATGTGTACTGCTGAAAAGGGAAAGGACATTCTCTTCTGCCCAGCAAAATGTTATCCCGGCTAGTAGAGGATTGCTGAACGCATGCCTCCTTGTTGGTTGATATAAGAAACCGCAGCGATATTGTCCAAAAGGATTAATACCCGTTTCCCCTTATGGTGGATGTGAAAGTGCACAGAGCTTCCCAGATCTCCCTCAGTTCTTTCACGTTGGAAGACTTCTTGGCCCTAGACTGATCCCTTTTCCCTTGCGCTGCCTGGTGGCCCACGTGGGCTCCCCAACCCAACACATTTGAATCTGATGATTCTTAAGCCCCGTACACACGAGTAGAAATTTGGCCGGGAAATTTCGTTAGACAACCGATCTGCCGATGTTCGGCTTGTTAGTATGGTGCTTCCGACAACCGACTCCGACTGGTGTGCAGGCTATATAATTTTTGTCGACCGTCAAAACACGTCCGATTTTCGTCTCATTAGTACAGATTTCGATGGGGAAAAAAATCTTATGAGCAAGACTGGGCATGCTGAGAGATGAAAGAACACAAAGAAAGCAATCCAACACATGACATCACTTCTGAAGTAAAATTCTGTCGTGTGGGAAAATGTGTGTGCAGTCTAGAGCACATTCCAACCAACGGACACCCACTCCCGGTCGGCAGAAATTCGTTGCGCGTGTACGAGGCTTTAATGGATCCACCGGTGTCCAGCAACATCCCAGAGACAGATTCCTTTCTAGCAGCCACCACTAAGGATTCCTTCACTGGCCTCGGCAGTGTCACAAGATTGTTTGGGGACCATCTACCACCGATAACATGAACCTCTGAAGAGCTCTCATGGGAGTCTGGACCCAAGTCCCTGCCGGGATCGCTGCTGTGATCAGTCCTAACAATCTCATCTTTCTGATGGACGTGGTTGGGTCCAGTATGAGCCTGGAGGCTTCTGACATCAGCGTTTCCCTCTTTTCATCTGGTAATAAGATTTTTGCTTTTAGAGAATCCACTATTATAACCCAGGAAAATAACCAACTTCCTGAGCAGGGAGAATGTGACTTTTCAGTGTTTGAACATAACACAATCACCTTCAGAGTCTGGGTTTAATGTTAAAGACCTTTCTAATTCCGTAGTAGTTTTTGCCAACAAGAGCAGATTGTCTAGATACCGTATGATCAAGATCTTTCTGTCCTCAAGGTCCATAATGCTTCTAACGCTTTTGTGAAGATTCCTGGAGCAGATTGCTAGCCCGAAAGGTAGAGCGTTGAATTAGAAATAGATGGTCTGATTTGGACCTTTTACTGCAAACCTGAGAAATATTTTTGAGCTCTCTCTGATAGAAATGTGTAAATAAGCATCCTTCGGGTCTATTGTGGCCACGAATGCCCCCTGCCTCAGTAGTTCTTTTGTCGTAAAAATGGATCCCATCTTGAATTTTTTTGTATTGGACTATTCTGTTGAACATTTTCAGGTTGAGGATCCGTCTGTATTTTCCCGATTGTTTCTTCCTTGGAAAGCAGAGGGTTTTTTTACTCCCACATCTTTCTCTTTGAGTTGAGATAGATAGGCTATGACTCCTTGGTCCATCATTTTTTTGGAGCAGATTTGTCATGGCAGCTACCAAGTTCGCATTATTCAGAAGCCGGGTTACTAAACATTCCGGGGGGGGGGATATGATTGACATCTGATCACCTCTGGTGATTAGATCTAAGGCTCCATTCACACCTGGGCGTTTTCAGCTCCAAAAACGCTCAAAAGAAACGCTTCCAAAACGCCCAACAAGTAAAACCCCATTCATTTAAATGGCCCCTGTTCACATCTGAGCGTTTTGCAAAACGCCTGTAGCTAAAAAAAAGTATATGAGCTTCTTTTTGGGCTGATTACCAGCGTTTTTGATAGATGTCAATGAAAAACGCCTGAAAAAATCGCGGTAAAAAAAGCTACGCTCAAGTGTGAATGCCGCCTAAGATGTATGCATTGTTTGAGGTGAAGGGGTGTTGGCATATTGGAGTTCTAAGGGATGCCAGGAGACAGTAAGATGCCAGGAGATGGGATAGTGGAAGATTGGGGTGCCAGGAAATGAGGTTGTTGGAATGCTGGAAGATTGGGCAATCCAGAAGCTCTTCTTTAGGAGTATCATTTTCCAGCAAAACTTTTAATTGCCTCAACCAGAGATCAAGGGTCCTGGCAACGCAGGTAGAAGCAATGACCGGTTGGAAGTTTGCTGCTCCTACGTCCCATGCCTTCCTTCGGCCTTCCTGTCCATGGCATCTTTAAGTGAACCTGGGTCTTCAAATGACAATTCCAAATTGCTTTTTTTTTTTTTTTAATCAAAAACATAGCAGAACACATATTGGCCTAAACTGATGAAGAAATTCGATTTTTTTTAAATTTTTTTTTATTGGATATGTTTTATAGCAGAAAGTAAAAAATATTGTTTTTCTCAAAACTGTCGGACTTCTTTTTATGTATAGCGGGGAAAAAAAAAAAAAAAACATGCAGAGGTGATCAAATACCACCAGCTCTATTTGTGACAAAAATAGGACATCCATTATATATGGGTACATCGAACGACCGCGCAATTGTCAGTTAAAGTAACGCAGTGCCGAATTGCAAAAAATGGCCTGGTCATTAACCACTTTACGTCTGCTCACAGTAATATTACTGCGGCAGAGTGGTTCGTTATCGTCTGACGACGTAGTATTAACGTCATCAGACACTCCCCCTTCTGGGCGGCGCTTGCGCGCCGCCGGAGGCTCGCTTCCACTGTTGTCATTCACAGCGGGAGTCGGGCCAGGGGAGGAGCAGCGGCGATTGCCGCTGCTCTTACCCAATCGTCGGGGATCGAGTCTGGAGATCCGCCCGCCTGTGTAAACACAGCGGGCGGATCTCCATAGTGACAGGGAGTGACAGATCGGACTGTTCAGCATAGCTGGACATCCGATCTGTCCATGAATCACATAGTCACCTCCCCCCCCACACGTCAGTAAGCACCAGGCATACATTAACCCCTCCCTCTCCAATAAAATGAACCCCTTCCCTGCCAGTGTCATTTTTACAGTAACAGTGCATATTTATAGCACTGATTACTGCAGTAATGTCACTGGTACCCCCAAAAGTGTCAACAATGTCAGTCAAGGGTCCGATATGTCCGCCGCAATGTCGCAGTCCCGCAAAAAAAAAAAAAAAAAAAAAAAAAAAATCGCAGATCGCCGCCATTACTCGTTAAAAAAAAAAAAACACCAAAAATGACAGAAATATTTCCCTTAGTTAGTAAACGCAATAACTTTTGCGCAAACCAATCAAAATACGCTTATTGCGATTTTTTTTTTACCAAACATAGGTAGCAGAAAACAAATTGGCCAAAAATTTTTTTAAAAATTGGTTTTTACATCTTTTTTGGGGGGAATTTCATATAAAAAATGTTAAAAATATTGTTATTTTTTCAAAATAAACGCTCTTTTTTTGTTTATAGCGCAAAAAGTAAAAATCGCACAGGTGATCAAATACCACCAAAAGAAAGCTCTGTTTGTGGGAAAAAAAGGACATAAATGTTGTTTGGGTACGGCGTCGCACGACCGCGCAATTGTCAGTTGAAGTCGCACAGCGCCGAATAGCAAAAAGTGGCCTGGACGGAAGACAGCAAAATCCTCCGGTGGTAAAGTGGTTAAGGGGGAAAATCTTCCAATCCAGAAGTGGTTAAAGCGGGGGGTCTTCAAACTTTCTAAATTAAGGGCTGGTTCATTGTCCATTAGATTTTAGGGGGGGGCTGGAATATGGCCAGTGGGAGTAAAAAATGCACACATAGACAGCGATAACACCACTTATGTGAGAGAAATAATTCTGAGGGCCACCAATCCTGACCGACTCTAAACAGATAACCTGTGCCGCTCCGGTTCACACCTGTGCCGCTCCGGTTCACACCTGTGCCGCTCCGGTTCACACCTGTGCCGCTCCGGTTCACACCTGTGCCGCTCCGGTTTGCAGTCCAGAGCAGTTTTATTCACCAGTTCAGGTTAGAGCTGCACGATTAATCGTATGAAAATCGCGATCTCGATTCACCCCCCCTGACGATCTAAACCTGACATATTCTGGATTCTTTCCATAGCTGAGGGAGCAGAGAAAACAGCTGTGGAAAACTCCCAGTAACTATAAACAAAATGATTACATTGTATCTTTCCTCCCAAGTCTCCCAGTAACTATAAACAAAATGATTACATTGTATCTTTCCTCCCAAGTCTCCCAGTAACTATAAACAAAATGATTACATTGTATCTTTTCCTTCCCTCTGCCAGGGAGAAAGGAAGTTTAACCTCTTAAAGACTAGACCTTTCTATGACACTTGTTGCTTGCAAGTTAAAATCAGTTTTTTTTGCTAGAAAAGTACTTAGAACCCCCAAACATTTTATATATTTTTTTAGCAGAAACCCTACAGAATAAAATGGCGATTGTTGTAATATTTTGTCACACTGTATTTGCGCAGCAGTCTTTCAAACGCAATTAATAAACTTTAATGAATAAAAAAAAAAAACGTAACAGTAAAGTTATCCCAATTTTTTTTTTGTTACACAGAGAATCGTGAGAGAATCGTGATCTTTATTCCAAGCTAAAAAATCGTGATTCTCATTTTGGCCAGAATCGTGCAGCTCTAGTTCAGGTGCAAATATTTACTTGAATTCGCACCTCAACCAGACGTAAAATCGTTCAGGACCAAAAACGAAGCGTAGCTGCCCAGGACATGGGTGAACCGGCTCCATTAAAAGTCGATCCAATTCACGTTATGCGAATGGTATGCAGTTAAAAACAAATCCGAGATGCATAGAGGTGAACAAAGCCTAAAGGTTTTTAAAGTTATTAGCATTGGGTGCCATCTTTTGTCACCATTTCTCGGACACACGCAATGCTGATTGTACCGTGTACAATAATACAATGTAACACCAACACACAATGCTGCTCAGCCATAACGGTCATAGCCGGGTCACCTGATCATCACATGGAGGAGGAATTACTGCCAGGGACACCAACGTTACACCCAACTCTGCACTCCAAAACCAGCAACCCGGTGTCCTCAGAGTCATGACAACTAATCTGACAAGAGTCCTCACCCGGCTCCTTCCTGTCACCCCAACCTGATAGCAGAGTGTCCCCATCACCCCAATTACCTTGCACCTTCATATAAATATCAACTGGTATTACAGTAGCCCAACCATCATCTCATGGCATGTCCCCCCATCACATCAATCTCCCCATTGACGTCTGGGACCCCATTTATCATATTTTTGTCTCCTGGCACCCCAACGTTCCGGTCATCTCCTTACACCCCAGTGTCCAAACCATTTCTTGATTTTCCAATCGTCCAGCAGCCCATCTCCTGGCTTCTTAACTGCTGGCACCCCAACGTCCCTCTGCCTTCCTATCTTCTCCCACCACCCCAATCCTGTAATTACTTGACACCCCAACATCCCAATCTTCTGCCAACCCAATGTACCTGTCATCTCCCAGAACTTGAGTCCCTATCTTCTCCCAATACCCCAGCGTCCCAACCGTCTCCCAGAACCCCAGCATCCCTATCATCATCCAGTACCCCTACCGTTCCTGGAACCCCAATGTCCCTATAGTCATCTGGTACCCCAGCATCACTACTCTCTCCCAACACCCTCATATCCCTACACTCTCCTGGCACCCCAATCTCCCCATCATCCCTTGGAACAGCAAAGCCCCTATCCCCTCTTGGCTCCCCAACGTCCCCATCTTCTCCTTCCAACTCAATGTCCCTATCATCTCCCAGAACCCCAGCATCACTATCATAATCCAGTACCCCTACCATTTCCTGGAACCCCAATGTCCCTATAGTCATCTGGTACCCCAGCATCACTACCGTCTCCCAACACCCTCATATCCCTACACTCTCCTGGCACCCCAATCTCCCCATCATCCCTTGGAACCGCAATGCCCCTACCCCCTCTTGGCTCCCCAACGTCCCTATCTTCTCCTTCCAACCCAATGTCCCTACTATCTCCCAGAACCCCAGTCTCTCCAATAGATGCCGACGCCTCAATGTCCCAATCATCTTCCAACACCCTGATGTCTCCACCATATCCCAGAACCTCATCTACTGGCTTATCGTCATTCTCCAGCCACCCCAACATCGCTATCTTCTCCTGTAAACCCCAGGTCCCTATATTCTCCCCACTCCTCAACATCCCTACCTTATCCCCGCACTCTAATGTCCCTACCATCTCCTGACACCCCAATCTTCCAGCTTCTTGTCTCCTGCCAACCCAAAGTCACCACCGTCTCCCGCGACCACAGCATCTCCACCGTCTACCTGATGATCTCCAAGATCCTACAATTACCTGATACCCCAAGGCCTCTACCCTCTCCTGACACCCCAATCTTCCAGTACCCATCTTCCGGCCTCTTGTCTCCTGGCACCCCTTCATCCTTAGAACCCTAATCTTCCAACACCCCATCTTCTGGCATTTTCCATCACTCCGATTTCCCCTTTACGCCCTCAGCACCCCATCTTCCAGCAGTCGTCCAACCCCATCGTCTCCCAGCACCCCACCTTCCAGCATTCGTTCAACCCAATCTTCCAGCATTCCAACAACCTCATTTCCTGGCACCCCAATCTTCCACTATCCTATCTTCTGGCATCTTAGCGTCTCCTGGCATCCCTTAGAACTCCAATATGCCAACACCCCATCATCTGCCATATCTCCCGCCATCACAGCGTCCCCAATATCTCTCAGGACCACAACATCATCCAGTACACTTACCGTTTCCTGGAACCCCAATGTCCCTACAGTCACCTGGCACCCCAGCATCCCTACCGTCTCCCAGAACCCCAGCGTCCCTATCTTCTCCCAACACCCTCATATACCTACCCTCTCCTGGCACCCCAATCTCTCCATCATCCCCAGGAACCTCAATGCCCCTATCCCCTCCTGGCTCCCCAACGTCCCTATCTTCTCCTTCCAACCCAATGTCCCTACTATCCCCCAGAACCCCAGGCTCTCTAATAGATCCCGACGCCCCAATGTCCCCATCTTCTCCCAACACCCCGATGTCCCTACCATATCTAAGAACCTCATCTTCTGGATTCTCATCGTCTCCTAGCATCTCAATGTACCCATCATTCCCCAGCCACCCAACCATTCCTTTCTTCTCCTGTCCACCAAATGTCCCCACACCTCAATGTCCCTACCATCTCCTGACACCCCGATCTTCCAGCTTCTTATTGTCTCCTGCCAACCCAAAGTCCCCACTGTCTCCTGCCAACCCTTCGTTCCCTAGAACCCTAATCTGCCAAAAGCCCATCTTCTGGCACCCCAATTTCCCCATCACCTGCCCCTCCAGCACCCCATTTTCCATCATTTGTCCAACACCATCCTCTCCCAGCACCCCACCTTCCAGCATTCGTCCAACCCCATCTTCTCCCATCACCCCACCTTCCAGCATCTTATTTCCCAGCATTCCAACAACCTAATTTTCTGGCACCCCAACATCCCATAGAACCCCAATCTTCCAACATCCCATCTTCTCCTTTATGTTCTGGGACCACAGCGCCTCCACCGTCTACCTGATGATCTCCAAGATCCTATAATTACCTGATACCCAAACGCCTCTACTATCTCTGGACACCCCAAACCTTCAGTACCCCATCTTCTGGCACCTCTTCATTCCCTAGAACCCTAATCTTCCAACACCAAATCTGGTATAACTCCTGGCACCCCAATTTCCCCATCACACCCCATCTTCCAGCATTTGACCAACCCCATCTTCTCCCAGCACCCCACTTTCCAACATCCTATTTGCCAGCATTCCAACAACCTCATCTCCTGACACCCCAATCTTCCAGCATGTTACCCTCTCTTGGCACCCTTTTATCCCTTAGAACCCCAATCTTCCAGGACCCCATCATCTGCCACATTATCTCCTGGGACCACAGCTTCCCCATCGTCTACCTGATGATCTCCAACATCCTATAATTACCTGATACCCCAACAACTCTACTATCTCCGGCCCCCTTAATCTTCCAGTACCCATCTTCTGGCACCCTTTCATTCCCTAGAACCCTAATCTTCCAGTACCCCATCTTCTGGCATAATTTCACAGCACCCCCATTTCCCCATCACCTCCTCCTCCCCCCCAGCACCCCATCTTCCAGCATTCGTCCAACCCCATCTTCTCCCAGAACCCCACCTTCCAGCATCTTATTTGCCAGCATCCCAACAACCCCATCTCCTGGCACCCTAATCTTCCAGTACCCCATCTTCTGGCATCACTTGGCACCTCTTCATTCCTTAGAACCCCAACCTTCAAGAACCCCATCATCTGCCACAATATGTCCCAGGATCACAGCGTCCCCACTGTCTACCTGATCATCTCCAAGAGCCTATAATTACCTGATACCCCAACACCTCTATCTCCGGACACCCCAGTCTTCCAGGACCCCATCTTCTGGCATATTATCCCCAGCGACCACAGTGTCCCCCCCACCTTCTCCCACCACCACAGCATTCCCCGCAGCGCCCCCCACTGTTTCCGGCCACAGCAGCGTCCCCCCACCGTCTCCGGCCACCACATCACCGCAGCGCCCCCCCACCGTCTCCGGCCACCACATCACCGCAGCGCCCCCCCACTAGAGCTGCACGATTAATCGTATGAAAATCGTGATCTCGATTCACCCCTACTGACGATCTAACCCTGAAATATGCTCGATTCTTTGCATAGCTGCATAGCAGAGAGAACAGCTGTGGAAAAAAAAAAAAAAAAAGCCTCCCGGCAAAAGCTATCAGCAAAGTCTCCCGGTAACTATAAACAAAATGATTACATTGTGGTGTCCTTTTATGAACGGGTGAATTTTTTTCTCCATTTGCTTCTCTACAGTTCTCCGGGGAAAATGATCACATCTGGCACCCCTTTTATGAATGGGAGAACTTCAGTTCGCCCAGGGTGATCAGAGGAGAACGGTTTTCTCGGAGATCTGTGTAGAAGTCAATGGGGCGTCTGTAATCTCGTGAGACAAAGCGAGATTACCGTAGTATGAAAATCAGTGGCGCGCTTTAACAAGCAGAGATAAATTATCACTGCTGAGTACACGAGGTTATAAATAATAGTCCCCTTACATAAATATATATATATATACACTGAATACACACACACATACATTGTATATATATATACACATTAAATATATATCTACATGTATGTGTGTATATATATACACATGTATATATATACATAAATATGGCAGGGGGACATGATTACCTGTTGGGGGGTCTGAACGAGGAAGAAGGAAGTCGATAATCTTCCTTTTACCCCTCAGTTCTCCCCCGATTCTGTCTTCACTCCCCGCTTCACAAGCTCCATGCTGGTGAACCCAGGAGTGTGAATTCTGACCCAGATCGCCAGTGAAGTGCGGGGATCGCAGCTTCATAGCCTGGCCATTTCTGTGTCTGTCAATGACAGATTCCCGTGTGAAGAGATGATCGGCGAAGAACATGTTCTCCTGCGATCATTTCTGTTTCATAAACTGAGAATGATCGGAAATGAGCTGTGATCAGCAGGATCACTGGTCATCTCCGTTTCATAAAAGGACACCTGTATCTTTTTCTTCCCTCTGCCAGGGAGAAAGGAAGTTTAACCTCTTAAAGACTGGACCTTTTTCTGACACTTGTTGCTTGCAAGTTAAAATCATTTTTTTTTGCTAGAAAAGTACTTAGAACCCCCAAACATTTTATATATTTTTTTTAGCAGAGACCCTACAGAATAAAATGGCGATTGTTATAATATTTTATGTCACACTGTATTTGCGCAGCAGTCTTTCAAACGCAATTAATAAACTTTAATGAATAAAAAAAAAAAACGTAACAGTAAAGTTATCCCAATTTTTTTTTGTTACACAGAGAATCGTGATCTTTATTCCAAGCTAAAAAATTGTGATTCTCATTTTGGCCAGAATCGTGCAGCTCTACCCCCCACCGTCTCCAGCCACCACATCACCCCCCACCACCGCAGCGCCCCCCACCGTCTCCGGCCACCACATCACCCCCCACCACCGCAGCGCCCCACCACCATCTCCGGGCACCACATCGCCCCCCACCACCGCAGCGTCCCCCCACCGTCTCCAGCCACCACATCACCCCCCACCACCGCAGCGCCCCACCACCATCTCCGGGCACCACATCGCCCCCCCACCACCGCAGCGTCCCCCCACTGTCTCCGGCCACTGCAGCGCCCCCTACCGTCTCCGGCCACCACATCACCCCCCACCACCGCAGCGTCCCCCCACTGTCTCCGGCCACCACATCACCGCAGCGTCCCCCACCACATCGCCCCCCACCGTCTCCGGCCACCACATCACCCCCCACCACCGCAGCGTCCCCCCACTGTCTCCGGCCACCACATCACCGCAGCGTCCCCCACCACATCGCCCCCCACCACCGCAGCGCCCCCCACCGTCTCCGGCCACCACATCACCCCCCACCACCGCAGCGTCCCCCCACTGTCTCCGGCCACCACATCACCGCAGCGTCCCCCACCACATCGCCCCCACCACCACAGCGCCCCCCACCGTCTCCGGCCACCACATCGCCCCCCACCACCACAGCACCCCCCACCGTCTCCGGCCACTGCAGCGCCCCCCACCACCACAGCGCCCCCCACCGTCTCCGGCCACCACATCACCCCCCACCACCGCAGCGCCCCCCACCGTCTCCGGCCACCACATCACCCCCCACCACCGCAGCGCCCCACCACCATCTCCGGGCACCACATCGCCCCCCACCACCGCAGCGTCCCCCCACCGTCTCCGGCCACCACATCACCCCCCACCACCGCAGCGCCCCACCACCATCTCCGGGCACCACATCGCCCCCCACCACCGCAGCGTCCCCCCACTGTCTCCGGCCACTGCAGCGCCCCCTACCGTCTCCGGCCACCACATCACCCCGCACCACCGCAGCGTCCCCCCACTGTCTCCGGCCACCACATCACCGCAGCGTCCCCCACCACATCGCCCCCCACCGTCTCCGGCCACCACATCACCCCCCACCACCGCAGCGTCCCCCCACTGTCTCCGGCCACCACATCACCGCAGCGTCCCCCACCACATCGCCCCCCACCACCGCAGCGCCCCCCACCGTCTCCGGCCACCACATCACCCCCCACCACCGCAGCGTCCCCCCACTGTCTCCGGCCACCACATCACTGCAGCGTCCCCCACCACATCGCCCCCACCACCACAGCGCCCCCCACCGTCTCCGGCCACCACATCGCCCCCCACCACCGTCTCCGGCCACTGCAGCGCCCCCCACCACCACAGCGCCCCCCACCGTCTCCGGCCACCACATCACCCCCCACCACCGCAGCGCCCCCCACCATCTCCGGGCACCACATCGCCCCCCACCACCGCAGCGTCCCCCCACCGTCTCCGGCCACCACATCACCCCCCACCACCGCAGCGCCCCACCACCATCTCCGGGCACCACATCGCCCCCCACCACCGCAGCGTCCCCCCACTGTCTCCGGCCACTGCAGCGCCCCCTACCGTCTCCGGCCACCACATCACCCCCCACCACCGCAGCGTCCCCCCACTGTCTCCGGCCACCACCTCACCGCAGCGTCCCCCACCACATCGCCCCCCACCGTCTCCGGCCACCACATCACCCCCCACCACCGCAGCGTCCCCCCACTGTCTCCGGCCACCACATCACCGCAGCGTCCCCCACCACATCGCCCCCCACCACCGCAGCGCCCCCCACCGTCTCCGGCCACCACATCACCCCCCACCACCGCAGCGCCCCCCACCGTCTCCGGCCACCACATCGCCCCCCACCACCACAGCACCCCCCACCGTCTCCGGCCACCACATCGCCCCCCACCACCACAGCGCCCCCCACCGTCTCCGGCCACCACATCGCCCCCCACCACCACAGCACCCCCCACCGTCTCCGGCCACCACATCGCCCCCCACCACCACAGCGCCCCCCACCGTCTCCGGCCACCACATCACCCCCCACCACCGCAGCGCCCCCCACCGTCTCCGGCCACCACATCGCCCCCCACCACCACAGCGCCCCCCACCGTCTCCGGCCACCACATCGCCCCCCACCACCACAGCACCCCCCACCGTCTCCGGCCACTGCAGCGCCCCCCACCACCACAGCGCCCCCTACCGTCTCCGGCCACCACATCACCCCCCACCACCGCAGTGTCCCCCCACCGTCTACCGACACCACAGGGCCCCCCCATTATTACAGCACCCCCCACCAACTCCCAGCACCCCACCTTCCAGCATTCCAACAACCTCATCTCCTGGCACCCCACTCTCTGGCATCCTATCATCTCCAGGCCCCTCTATATCCCCCATCATCCTCTGCCCCCCTCACCCCCAGAGTCTCCATCCTCCCCCCACAATGCCGGAGCCCGGGTCCTCCTCCGGGTGAAGCGGGGGGTGGTCATTTATACACACGGGGGGGGGGGGGGGGGGGATCTCACCCTCAGCGCCGGTCCGGGCTTCGGAGGAGAGCGGTGCAGGGAGGCCCGAATACCCCACCGCCAGGACACCCCGGTCTGACGTCACCGGCACGTGACCACAGGCGCCGGAAGAGGCGGTGCTGGGGGAGGAAGTGAGGCGGGATCTCACCCACGTGACGTCAGCACATGGTGAGAAAAACCTACCCTCGTAATCCGCCCCGCCCACAGCGCCCTCCGTACGTCAGAGTCATGTGACCTCAGTAGGCGGGGAGAGCCGTGTGTGACTGAGAAGACCCGTGCTGGTCATAGTGGGAATTCTCCCGGTCAGTTTCTCAGGAATCCCCTCCATGTATCCCCGGCGGTACCAGATAATGGCCATAGAGGGGGATCTGTGCCGAGCCCAACACAGAGAAATCCTATAACAACACTGCCAATGGCAACCAATCAGCTTCTGCCTCTCATTTCTCCCACACGGCTCAGGAAATAAAAGCTTGGAAGCTGATTGGCTGAGCTCAACTTTTCACTTTTCTTGTTGGCAAACATTCAAAAAAATCAGATTGCCCAATTTTTCAGTAAAGTTTAACCCCTTGCCTGCCGGGCCCTTATACCCCCCTCCTGCCCAGGCCAATATTCAGAGCTGTCACACTTTGAATGACAATGACACGGTCATGTAACACCGCACCTACAGGACATTTTTATCATTTTTTTCAAACAAATAGAACTTTATTTTGGTGATATTCAATCACTGCTGGGGGTTTTATGTTTTGCTGAACAAACAAAAAAAGACCAAAAATTTTTAAAAAAACCAAAAACAACGTTTTTTTTTATAGTTTGTTATACAATTTTGCAAACGGGTAATTTTTCTCCTTCACTGGTGAGCACTGATAGGCTGCACTGGGGAGCACTGATAGGTGACACTGATGGGCATTGATAAGGCGGCACTGGTAAGCACTGGTAGGCTGCACTGGTGGTCACTGATAGGTGACACCAATAAGGTGGCACTGGTGAGCACTGATGGGCTGCACTGGTGAGCACCGATAGGTGACACTGATAGGCTGCACTGGTGAGCACCGATAGGCTGCACTGGTGGGCACTGATAGGTGACACTGATAAGGTGGCACTGGTGAGCACTGATGGGCTGCACTGATGAGCACCGATGGGTGACACTGATAGGCTGCACTGGTGAGCACCGATAGGCTGCACTGGTGGGCACTGATAGGTGACACTGATAGGCTGCACTGGTGGGCACTGATAGGTGACACTAATAGGCTGCACTGGTGGGCACTGATAGGTGACACTGATAGGCTGCACTGGTGGGCACTGATAGGTGACATTGATAGGCTGCACTGGTGAGCACTGATAGGCTGCACTGGGGAGCACTGATAGGCTGCACTGGGGAGCACTGATAGGCTGCACTGGTGGGCACTGATAGGTGACATTGATAGGCTGCACTGGTGAGCACTGATAGGCTGCACTGGTGGGCACTGATAGGTGACACTAATAGGCTGCACTGGTGGGCACTGATAGGTGACACTGATAGGCTGCACTGGTGGGCACTGATAGGTGACATTGATAGGCTGCACTGGTGAGCACTGATAGGCTGCACTGGGGAGCACTGATAGGCTGCACTGGTGGGCACTGATAGGTGACATTGATAGGCTGCACTGGTGAGCACTGATGGGCTGCACTGGTGAGCACTGATAGGCTGCACTGGGGAGCACTGATAGGCTGCACTGGGGAGCACTGATGGGCATTGATAAGGCGGCACTGGTAAGCACCGATAGGCTGCACTGGTGGGCACTGATAGGTGACACTGATAGGCTGCACTGGTGGGCACTGATAGGTGACATTGATAGGCTGCACTGGTGGACACTGATGGGCACTGATAGGTGACACTGATGGGCACTGATAGGCAGAGTTGTATAAAGTACTCGAAACCCATACTTGAGTAGAAGTGGAAGTGCTCGATCAAAAAGTGACTTGAGTAGAAGTACTAAAGTATTCAACATTTTTTGTACTTAAGTATTGCAAGTAGTTTTTTTTTTTTTTTTTTAATTTTGCTACTGAAGTACTGAAAGTAGAAGTACAAGTACTGTGTTATGTAGTTATTAAAGAAAGAAGTCAAAAGTTTGAACATCATATTGTTTTTTATTATTTCAAATGCAGCTTTTATTTATACATACAGTAGCTTTTATTTTCGTATGCGCTGATAATACACAATGTTTTGAGCTTCATGAAACCTGCCATCTACTGTTCTGGCAGTGGTAATTTTTATAATTGTAACGAGTAACTATGCAGCACAAAAAAAAAAATATCGGAGTAGAAGTATTGAAATCATTGAAAAAATGTAGTGAAGTAAAAGTGGAAGTAGGAGAAAAAAATTCTACTCTAGGAAAGTACAGATACCGCATTTCAGTACTTAAAGCGGAGTTCCACCCTGGAATTTTTTTTCTTTTTAAAAATCCCCCCAGGACAGTCAGGGCGAGTACATTCCTCAATGGCTAGCCTCTGATCTGTCCCGGGTTGCACTTACCTGTTAGGACAAATACTTACCTTGAAAACGTCTTGTCCAGCGCTGCCATCTCAGGTGTGGGCAGCTTGAAGCCAGCGAGATCCTCTTCTGCGTCTTCTTCCGTCCTCTTCGGTCCCTCGATGCACTGCGCCGGCCCCGACGTCAGTTCCGGGGCTGCAGCGTCATCCCTGCACAGCTTCTGGGCATGCACAGAAGCTGTTTAGAAGGGGATGACGCGCGCGCCCCGGAACTGACGTCGGGGCCGGCGCAGTGCATTGATTCCTGGGAGCGATGACGTTCAGCTCCCAGGAATCATTGCAGAGCCAGGAAGTGACGACGGGCCGCGGCCGAGGAAGAAGGAAGTAAGGTAAGTATATTTTCTTCTCTACGAGGTAATTAAAAAAAAAAAAAAAAAAATGCGATTATCCATTTCTTTTTCAGGTGACCCGGAGCAAGAAGATGGAGGTAAGTATAAAAATAGGGTGGAACTCCACTTTAAGTACAGTAGTGAAGTAGTTCTACTTAGTTACTATACATCTCTGCTGATAGGTGACACTGAGGGGCACTGATGGGCACTGATAAGGTGGCACTGATAGGTGGCATCGATGGGCAATGATGGGCAGCACTGAAGGGCACTTATAGGTGGCACTGATGGGCAATGATAGGAACTGGTAGGTGACACTTATGATTGGGCACAGAAAGGTGGCACTGCTGAGCACTGATAGGTGGCGCTGGGGGCACAAATAATCCCTTTCCTCTTTGGAAAGGCACTCCGCAGGGAGCACACAGGCTGCTCGTTGCCCTAGAGGACGTCAATGTACGCTCTCCTGGCAAGGCAATGTAGGTCCGCGCTGTAGCCGTCATTCGGCTATAGCACGGGCGTCAACTAGTTAAAAGATGAGTTTGGGCCGAATAAATAGACACCCAACGTGCCGAAACCAAACCCCTCCCCCCCCACCGCCAATACCGACATTTCTCTCCTACATAGAAAAATCTGTATTTCTGTGCTAGAAAATGACGTAGAACCCCCCAAAGATCACACACACTATACTACCAAAAGTATTGGGACGCCTGGCAGTCACCCCAAACTCATTCATCCATGGTTGGAAAGGTCTTGAGATGCATTGCATGGGTTACCGGCGTGGTGAACATTTCATGTCAATAGCACCTTTAAAAATAAACTATACTACTAGAAAAATGTGCGATTTTTTAGGCTATAAACCAAAAATAAGCGACAATTCTGAAAAAAAAACAATATTTTTTACTCTCTGCTAAATAACATTCCCAATAAAAAAAAAAAATCATCATTTTAGGGCAATTTGTATTCTGCTACATATTATTGGTAAATAAAAAAAATCCCAATAAGTGTATATTGATTGGTTTGTGCAAAAGGTATCGCGACTACAAACTAGGGGAAAGATTTATGAGATTTTTATTTATTTATTTATTTTTTTACTAGTAATGTCGGCGATCTGTGATTTTTAGCAGGACTGAGACATTGCGGCGGACAAATCGGACCCCTAACTGACATTTTTGACACTTTTGAGGGGACCAGTGCAGGGCTGGCCCAAGATATTGTGCTGCCTGGGTCCAAGAATGAAACGCTGCCCCCCCCCCCACCCCAAAAAAAATCACACTGACCAAAAGTCCCCCCACTTCCATTATTTTATGCCATGATAATTAAAACTAAAATTAAATTTATCAGGAAGTCAGATCAACAGCGTCTTGTCTCAATGCAAAATTTTAAGGGGCTGCATTGTGTGTGTGTGGGGGGGGGGGGGATTGTATGGGGAAAAAAAATCTTGGGTATCAGTTTGCTACCCTTCTGAAAGTGTGTGTGTGTGTGGGGGGGGGGGGGGGTGTGCGGGGGGATTGTGTGTGTGTGGGGGGGGGGTGTGTGTGTGTGTGTGGGGGGGGGGGTTGTGTGTGCGGGGGGGATTGTGTGTGTGGGGGGGGGGTTGTGTGTGTGCGGGGGGGATTGTGTGTGTGTGGGGGGGGTTGTGTGTGTGTGGAGGGGGGTTGTGTGTGTGTGGGGGGATTGTATGTGTGTGTGTGGGGGGGGGGGTTTGTGTGTGTGGGGGATTGTATGTGTGTGTGTGGGGGGGGGGTTGTGAGTGGGGGATTGTGTGTGTGGGGGGGGGGGTTGTGTGTGTGGAGGGGGGATTGTGTGGGGGGGGGGGGGTATTGTGTGGGGGGGGATTGTGTGTGTGAGGGGGGGATTGTATGTGTGTGTGTGCGGGGGGGTTGTGTGTGCGGGGGGGTTGTGTGTGTGTGGGGGGGGTTGTGTGTGTGTGGAGGGGGATTGTGTGTGTGGAGTGGGGTTGTGTGTGTGTGGGGGGGATTGTATGTGTGTGTGGGGGGGGGGGGGTTGTGTGTGTGGGGGATTGTATGTGTGTGTGGGGGGGGGGGTTGTGAGTGGGGGATTGTGTGTGGGGGGGGTTGTGTGTGTGGAGGGGGGATTGTGTGTGTGGGGGGGGGGGGGATTGTGTGTGTGGGGGGGGGTTAAGGGGCTGCTCCTTGGGATATAGGGACAGAAAACAAACAAAACAGTTTAGAACATATTATATATTCTGTTTTCTTCCATAACTCACCACCGGACCGGTCCTCCAAACCCCCGCTGTCTGTCCTCAGTCCTCCTGTCACTCCTGTGTCTGCCGCGGCCACCACCCTAGGAATCCCAGCCTGCCCTGCGTGAGATGGAGCGCGCTGATGTCTGACGTCATTGCACACAACTCAATCACGTGTGGGAGGTTCCCCAGAGGAGATGCCCCGCCTCCTCATACTCATCAGTTTGCCCTACAGGCGGCGGTATGAGATGGGGAAATGCACCGCAAACTGAGGACACATAAAACTGCTGGAAAAAAAAAATCTTGGGTATCAGTTTGCTGCCCTTCTGAAAGTTCTGCCTGGGTCCAGCGCACCCAGCGGGATCGATGGTGGGGTCGGCCCTGGACCAGTGACATTACTACAGTAATCATTGCTAAAAATATGCACTGTCGCTGTACTAATGACACTGGCAGGGAAGGGGTTAACACCAGCGGTGATGAAAGGTTAAGTCTGTCCCTAGGGGGTGCTTTCTAACTGTGTGGGGGGTGGGCTTGCTACATGAACACAGAGATCTGTGTTCCTAAATCGGAGGATCCCTGTGTTCATCTGTGACAGAATGGTGGTCTGCTGTGTTTACATCAGCAGACCGCCATTCTATCTCCATAGGGAGCGATTGCGGGTGCCCGGCTGACATCACGTCAGCCAGACCCGCTGATCTGGCCAATCAGCGCGTGTGCACGCCTCCAGCAGTGCGCGCGCACCCCAACTGTCTATTACACTCCATTCCCAGTTGACGCCTGCCAGGGGGGAAATGCGTCAGATGGAGAAGTTAGCGCCTGTCTCTTCACACCAGAGGCATAACTAGAAACTTCAGGGCCCCAATGCAAGAAACCATGAAGGGGCCGGGGCCCTTTACTCTGGTTGCGGAGCCCTTTATTATGGTCCCGCAGCGGGACGCTTTCACAAGTTCTGAAGTGGGCCCCCTTCCTGCCATCTTGGGGCCTCACCACGGTGGTGGAATGCCAGGGCCTGGTCGCAAGTGTGACCTTTGCGATCCTGGAAGTTCACCCACCGCTGTCAGTAGTTTTTATTTTTTGGTATTTTAATTGTATTATTTTTCATCATTTTATTTTATTTTTTTACAATGTCACTGACTATGACTCTGTCCATTCAGAAAAGGAAGGAGCTGGTAAATTACATATTTACTGACCCCTTCCTGGTTCTCTATTGTGACATCCCCTGCAGCAGCCAGCAGGAGAGGGGAGGGAGCACAGTAGTGGGGGGTGGGGGGGGCAGGGGAGCACACAGGGGCCCAGAGACAGCAGAACACAAGTGAACTGGATAGGAGGAGTGGCGGGGGCAGCATACAGAGGAACCAATCTCCTCCATATTCCTCCTGCAGCTACAGGAGGAAAAAGGAGGACAGTGATTTCTCTACATGCTGCCCCCGCCCCCCTCCTATCCAGGTGTACAGGGGAGCCGCACAGTCCCCCTGGGGCATGGGGCCCGGTTGCAATTGCATCCCCTGTAGTTACGCTCCTGCTTCCCACGGTCCGCACTGCAGGCGGCCGTGTTTGCTGAACCAACACTTAGTTTTTCGTCTCTATCTTTGATCTTATGTAAGTTTATCTTTACTTTTTTAATAAACGGTTTTTAGAGGGTAATTCACCACAAGTCCCCATTCTTTCCATACATGTCTTTTCCTCACGGAGCCTGTCAACAGGGATCGTTACTGTAAAGAGCTGGTCAGTTTACTCTTACATCAGCTGAAGGCGGATCGGGATTATCGTGAAGAGCCGGTCAGTTTACTCATACATCAGCTGCTTCCATGGAGAGGATTTCATGACCTCTCAGCAGTCTCCACTGACAGAGATGATGGCAGGCCTGAACTGCCCATAAGGCACTTGCCCAGGGCCGCATTTCCTGCTGGGGTCCAAGGGAGCTGGACTGCTTCTTGAGCCCACGCCGCTCACCTATCCTCTTCGTGGCCGGCCAGCTCAGTTCGGCCGTCAGGCCGGGGCGGAAACTACAGATCAGGTGACCTTTGACCATGGAGAGGGAGGGGATCTGGAGGAGACGCCGGACCAGAGGGAAAGTAAGTGTGGCTACCTGTGCACCTGGATAGGAGGAGCGGCGGGGCGGCTGCATAAAAGCATAGCATAATCAATCTATGTATTTTCCCCCTGCAGCCTCTTAAAGCCTGCTTCTCCTCCTCTACCTCCCACAGGCTTTCAGAGGCTGCAGGAGGAAGATGGAGAGATTGATTCTTCTATATGTATCTATATATCTATGTCTATATATCTATCTGGGAACTCATCTTGCCCTCGCAGAGGGAGCACAGGATGAAATATCTTGAGGACACCTTAAAGAGGAGTTTATGTAACTCCTCTCCAGACTCTGGTAGGTTAAAGTCTCATGGAAAAGTTGGTTTTGAGGCTTCTGTTGGGTAAAGGAGGAATGGTAGAGAAGGGGGCTGCCTAAGTGATGCATTTGAAAAAATTTTTAGTCCTTGGCCCTCAGGCCTGTCAGCTTCCATATCCCATTGGCAGCATCATATGGTGGAAAATGATCTTTTAAGAATGGACCACTGGCCAGAACTTGACCAGCAATTGAGCTGCTGGTCTGCCCTGCATCCAGCGTGTTTTCTGAATGGGTATTTAGTGCTGCCAGGGGTTTTGTGACAAATAAAAGAGCGTGTCTGCCCACAGACCTTGTTGACCGGCTGACATTTGTCAAAACTAATCAGTCCTGGATTAGCAGCAGCTATCAAGCCCCTGATGCTGATGTCGCTGAATAAATGTTTTTGGGATCTGGAATCACTTCAAGACTGTCTAGCCTGCCTAGCTTTGTGAGTGTTGATATTGTCTTGAAGTAATATTTTGGTATACGTTTCATGGGCATAATTATCACCCAAGGACAAATTTTTCTGCACCTGTCAAACAGGTGCATCAAATTTCAGTTTTTTACAGCAAGGCCAATTCTTGCTTTCATCAAATGTACCTTTATAGGGTTACCGTGTGAAGGCACCACCAACACTCAAAGCCCAGTTTTTCCGTACCTGTTTGACAGGTGCATATCATTTAAATTTTTTACAGAAAGGCCAATTCTTGCTTTCATCAAGAGTACCTCTAGCCATTTCCTGCTCTCTCCGGCGGTGTGTTCTTGGAGCATTCCACGGGAATTTTTTTTCTTTCTGTTACTGGTCTTTAGATCAGCGGTGGCTTTAGCAGCAGGAGTTTGCCACTAAACCCAAAACTATTCCTTGATTGACTTACTGGTGAGCCAGTTATGGTGGAACTGAAGTGGGGTATGGAATACAAAGAATAACTGGGCTCTTTGGGTGGCTACATGAACATGCAGCTCACCAATACAGAAGAGTATATTTATGGGGCATTGTCTGGACATTTTGGAGAAGTTCTAATAAGGTGTAATATTGTATTCTATATATACGAGGCGTAGAAGAGGAGGAAGAGGATGGTGAGATAAGAGAATAAAGCAATTTCCAAATTTAGAGAAAAGAGGTTAGATGGCTGACATGGGTGCACCTGTTGCCAACCAATACTACCACATCCCCTATACTATTGAGAGAGAAAAAGGTGTTCAATGGACTGACTGAGCAGCCAGAGAACCACCGAGATTAATGGGACTTTAAAGGTGGGTGGTTGTGGCACAGACAGACAAAAGAGAGATTGGGTTTAAAAATACAATTTTAATTCATTATGCAATAAAAAATACAAAAAACATATTCAATAAATAACCAACATGAACATTAATCCATGATGAAGTAGGTACAGTTGATACAGACACTGTGATGTTGCGAACCAAGGAGATACATAGGGTCACCGGGGTCCTACATGTTTCGCCATTTCAATGGCTTCGTCAGGTACCAAATGGCTTATGACCTCTCACAGTAGTTCTAGGCATTAACAAACAAGATGTTAAAAACATTAATTTTGCGTGTGTAGACGCACATGTCACAGGTCAATGGATTGTTTCTAAACTGAATCTCGGTGCTTCTCTGGCTGCTCAGTCAGTCCATTGAACACCTTTTTCTCTCTCCATTTCCAAATTTGTTTTGTAAATTTTTTTTGAAACTTCTCTTTAAGTGCCCATTCACACTACCGGGACTTGTCAGGCGACTGGTCAGCCTGACAACTCGCGGTCCATGCAGTGCTATGGGAACCATTCTAATAGGAGCGACTCAAGTCACTCGGACTTAGAAAGTAGTTCCTGTACTACTTCGGGGCGACATC
Organism: Pelophylax lessonae; assembly: GCF_965119305.1. Lineage (NCBI taxonomy): Eukaryota > Metazoa > Chordata > Amphibia > Anura > Ranidae > Pelophylax > Pelophylax lessonae. The sequence continues at coordinate 201,724,110 of NC_138780.1, forward strand.
GGAGCAACTTGCATTGACATTCATTATATGAAGTCCGTGCAAGTCGCCCCAAAGTCGCGGTGCATGTGACTTCACAGGTCGTCCCCGAAGTCGTGCCGTGGTAGTGTGAACCGGCACTTAAGGTTAACGTTGAACATTGTTTTTGTACGTTTCAAGAAAATTAAACAGATTTTTTTTCAGGAGTACCTCTATAGGGTTACTGTGTGAAGGCACCACCAACACCCAAAGCCCAATTTTTCCACACCTGGTCATTTCTATCCAAAGTCTTTGAAGTCAGACTTTATCTAAAAAAGAAAGAAAGAAAAAAAAAAAAAAGGAAAATGGTAAATCTTGGCCTAATTATACTATAATTTGGCTTCCTCACATAAGGCTTGCCCACTGTGGTACTGTGATGCAGAAATTTGTTATTTCCATCCAAAGTCTGCCAAAGAAACACCAGAATGTATCCAAAAAGTCACTAATCTTTTTCTGAGTGCACTAAATTGTGGCCTCATCATACAGACTGGCTCCCCAAGAAAGCTTGCAGGGAAATTCAATTTAAATGTAATTTTTTTCCATTAGAAATGTCAGTTTTGCTGCAGCAGGTTCTATACATGATACAGATGGGCCACTTTACAGGCAGACTAAGGCCCCCCCCCCCCCCCCCAATGCACTATATTTAAATATATAAATAAAATGACATAAATCTTTCCCCTAGTTTGTAGATGTGATAACCTGCCCAAAACCAATCAAAATACGCTTATTGCGATTTTTTTTTTTTACCAAAAATATGTAGCAGAAAACAAATTGGCCTAAAATCATGAAAAAATTTTGATTTTTAATTTTTTTTTTTATTGGGAATGTTATATAGCAGAATGTGAAATTTTTTTTTTTTCTTTTTTTCAGAATTGTCACTATTTTTTTGTTTATAGCGCAAAAAAAATCTTTGCACAGGTAAACAAATACCACCAAAAGAAAGCTCTATTTGTAGGAAAAAAAGGACATAAATTTTATTTGGGTACAGCGTTGCACGACCGTGCAATTGTCAGTTAAAGTAACGCAGTGCCGAATCGCAAAGAATGACCTGGTCATGAAGGGGGAAGTGGTTAAATTGCAGTGTGGCTGGTGGAGTCATTGTAAATGTTATTTATTTATTTTTTCTTTGCTATATTTTTTTCCACAAAAGTGGCGTTACTCTTTAATGTTGGGGGTTGTGTAGCTCTGAGCTCATGTGGTTTATATATAATAATTATTTTACAGACAGAGACTGTCACTTTAAATTCTTTTCATTTCATGCAATCCTATAACAAAAGAAAAACAACAGCTCCCCCCGGTGTACAGACAGAATATTACATTGACTCTCATGGTTTCTTATGATCTCTCTTCTGCAGGAATATTCCGGCTTTCAGGATTGGTCCTCGGAGTTCTGGAAATGTCCTTGTTGTCACTGATATGAATCAGTTGTGTAGTGTGATAATACGCCATGGGTGCCGTACTCAGCCCGTGGCTATTGGTTGTAAATTTAGTATAAATCTGGGGATAAGACGAATCCCACAAAATCATTTTTAACATTTATTGCAGTGATCTCCAAACTGCCACCCTTTGCTCGTCTTTATCCCACCCTTGGGCCACTATTCCTCCCACTGACACCAATGATGGGACACTATTCCTCCCACTGACACCAATGATGGGACACTATTCCTCCCACTGACACCAATGATGGGGCACTATTCCTCCCACTGACACCAATGATGGGGCACTATTCCTTCCACTGACACCAATGATGGGGCACTATTCCTCCCACTGACACCAATGATGGGGCACTATTCCTCCCACTGACACCAATGATGGGGCACTATTCCTCCCACTGATACCAATGATGGCCCACTATTCCTCCCACTGACACCAATGATGGGACACTATTCCTCCCACTGACACCAATGATGGGGCACTTATTTCTCCCACTGATACCAATGATGGGGCACTATTCCTCCCACTGACACCAATGATGGGACACTATTCCTCCCACTGACACCAATGATGGGGCACTATTCCTCCCACTGATACCAATGATGGCCCACTATTCCTCCCACTGACACCAATGATGGGACACTATTCCTCCCACTGACACCAATGATGGGGCACTTATTTCTCCCACTGACACCAATGATGGGGCACTATTCCTCCCACTGACACCAATGATGGGGCACTATTCCTCCCACTGACACCAATGATGGGACACTATTCCTCCCACTGACACCAATGATGGGGCACTATTCCTCCCACTGATACCAATGATGGGACGCTATTCCTTCCACTGACACCAATGATGGGACACTATTCCTCCCACTGATACCAATGATGGGGCACTATTCCTCCCACTGACACCAATGATGTAGCACTATTCCTCCCACTGACACCAATTATGTGGCACTATTCCTCCCACTGACACCAATGATGGGGCACTATTCCTCCCACTAACACCAATGATGGGGCACTATTCCTCCCACTGATACCAATGATGGGGCACTATTCCTCACACTGACACCAATGATGGGACACTATTCCTCCCACTGACACCAGTGATGGGGCACTATTCCTCCCACTGACACCAATGATGGGGCACTATTCCTCCCACTGACACCAATGATGGGGCACTATTCCTCCCACTGATACCAATGATGGGGCACTATTCCTCCAACTGACACCAATAATGGAGCACTATTCCTCCCACTGACACCAATGATTGGGCACTATTCCTCCCACTGACACCAATGATGGGGCACTTTTCCTCCCACTGACACCAATGATGGGGCACTATTCCTCCCACTGACACCAATGATGGGGCACTATTCCTCCCACTGACACTAATGATGGGGCACTATTCCTCCCACTGATACCAATGATGGGGCACTGTTCCTCCCACTGACACCAATGATGGGACACTATTCCTCCCAATGATACCAATGATGGGACACTATACCTCCCGCTGACACCAATGATGGGGCACTATTCCTTCCAATGATACCAATGACTGGGCACTATTCCTCTCACTGATACCAATGATGGACCACTGTTCCTCCCACTGACACCAATGATGGAACACTATTCCTTCCACTGATACCAGGTATGGGGCACTATTCCTCCCACTGCCACCCATGTTGTATTACTGTCCTCAGTCTCCCCCAATAAGAGAGGTTACCCTGATTCTATTCTTAATAGGGCCATCAAAATAGCTATGGATACTCCTCTAGAGAATTTGTTAAGGGATAAGATCAAGAGAATTGGTCATAACAGATACTTTAGAAGCAGAGAAGACTGCCATTTTCTTGTTTTCTCTAATAGGTTTAGTGATTAATATGGTAAGATTAGGAGTATAGTCCTAAAACACCTCCCTGTCTTAAAAAAGGTGACGGTCTATGCGCAAATTCTATCTAAAGGAATTAGGACGGTGTCCTGCAGAGTTCCCATCCTTGGCAGTGTTTTATCCCCCAGTTTATTTCATAGTGCCAAACCCGTGGATCATTGGATGCAATTTAAGGGCACTTTTAGATGTGGTCTAAGGGGGTGTTCATATTGCAATGCTCCCAACTGTCCCTGATTTGGAGGGACTGTTCCTGATTTGGAACAAAGTCCCTCTCTCCCTCGTTCATCCTCATTTTTCCCTCATTTTGGTCTGATCTATAGAGTTGTATATATAATGAACTATTTATCCTTCAAATAGTGTTTTCCAGGGCTAAACCTTTCCTCCAATTTCTAAATTGCTGCATTTGTAAATTTCAAAATCCAGTATAAAGGAATATTAGTGGTTAAAAAAGCTCAGCACAGGGATGGTGGGAACCCCTCATAAAGGGCACAGCAGGTGTACAGACCCAGGAACTCAGCACAGGGATGGTGGGAAACTGCCATTCTACTCCTTGACAGTGAGGTGTGAGGTTGCTGGTTCCTTTGCTTGTGTGCTTCCAGCAGCCGGGGGGGTAGAGTTGCTTCTCTGCCCAAGGATTGATGCAGGATCCTGGGGAGGGCCCCGGCGGGGGCCCCCTAGATAGGCCTGAGACTAGGCCTCAGTCTTGGGAAGACATTGGTTCTGGCCCAAGGAGAGATGAATCCCTGTCTGCCTTTAGACGGAGGATTGTGGACAAGCTGACACGGATTGAGAAAGAGGAGGAGAAAAAGGCAGCTTTAAAAGCTGAATTTAAAAAGAAAAGTTGTTTTGTGGCAAACTGTACAGTAAGAAGAGACCGGCTCTGAGGCTTGAATTGAAGGACTTGGAGCAAGCTTTGAAGAAGCAGAAAGAGCTGGTGAGCTCTCTGAAGGAAAGCAGTGGAGCATTTAAGGAAAAATACAGGAATGAGGAACGTTTCAGCCATATGAGGAGAGGAGCCATTTCCAGCATGGAGAGTGACCCAGACAGTGAGGAGATGCAGGTACCGACAGAGTCATCAGAGAGTGAGAAAGTGGACCCGGAAGATGAGCCCAGCTCTTCAACACCTCAGACATCTGCTGAGCCCCCAATGGCGGAGGCCTCTGTCTCCATCCCTCTGCAGCAGCAATGTGGAAAATCTGAGCAGGAGGTTGAGGGGGGTACTGGCATGTTGGAGTTCATCAGTAAGCTGGAATCCCCTCTGGATGGAAGATAGTTCAATTTCTCTGCGGATTCCTCAGATGAGGAGATGGATACCGTTCCTCGACCTGTGAAAGAGAGACCTGTGGAGAAAGGAAGATTTACCATAAAAGCTGCAACAACCAGGAGGAAGTTTGATCCCACATCAGCCATGATATAGAAAAGGTAACAACACAGCAAGCAGGTACAGTGGGTGTGCAAGGTGGTGATATGAACTTTAATGATGACAATGTGCTTGCTGAGAGTTGTAGTGCTATGGGCTGTCAGCCCAGACCCATAGACAATGTGCAGCATGCAGTGCAACCTGATGCACCTGCTGAAAAAACTTTAAATGTAATTGGTGGGAAAACTGAAAAACACTGTGAGCTTCTGGTTGAAGAGTCTGCAAAGAGGAGCACCACGGACAGTGCAGAGGCTTTGCCTGGACCAGATAAAGCTGCTGTTCCTGAGAATGGTGGAGGAGATGCTGGGAGCAGTAGTGCTACAACTGGCTGGGAGTCTGCAGTAGACAAGACTGTGATTGAACCCAGGAAGCAGCTGAGTTCTCAGGGGAGGGGGTGGGTCTTGTCTCTGCTGCTCCAAAGACTGCAAAGGTTGTATCAGGCTCCTTGTCAGCAGGTGTAGTTGTGTCTAAAGACAATGTTGCAATTGCTGGTGGTGTGTCTGGGAGGAAAACCTATGCTGGTGCTGCTGCAGGATATGGGAGGAGAGAGCAAGCAGGGAATGAGCATGGAAATGTTTTATCTTTCTCACTATTTAAAAGTAGTGATGTCGCGAACATAAAATTTAATGTTCGCGAACGCGGACATCGGCAAATGTTCGCGAACCGGCGAACATTGCGAACCGCCATAGACTTCAATAGGCAGGCGAATTTTAAAACCCACAGGTACTCTTTCTGGCCACAATAGTGATGGAAAAGTTGTTTCAAGGGGACTAACACCTGGACTGTGGCATGCCGGAGGGGGATCCATGGCAAAACTCCCATGGAAAATTACGTAGTTGACGCAGAGTCAGGTTTTAATCCATAAAGGGCATAAATCACCTAACATTCCTAAATTGTTTGGAATAACGTGCTTTAAAACATTCAGTGTGTGTATACGATCAGGTATGATGTTGTATCGATCAGGTAGTGTAAGGGTTACGCCCGCTTCACAGTGACAGACCAAACTCCCCGTTTAACGCACCGCAAACATCCGCAAACAGACCACAACCAACCAAAATGGGACAGGAACTGGGCTTTAAGGGTTAGGGTTAGGTTTAGTGTTAGGGGATAGGGTTAGGGTTATGGTGAGATACTTAGGGTTAGAGTTAGTAACCCTACCCCTATGCCTCTAACCCTAACCCTCTAACCCTAAGCACTAAAAATAACCCTAACCCTAACCCTAATTCTATTTTTTTTCTGGTTCTGGACATGCTACAGAGCTGAAACTTCACAGGTACACTCTTCACAGGTACACTTTTTAGACCCCCTAGACACTAAATCACACAAAAAAGTCCTTAAAAATTGTCATTTTTGATAGAAAGCCAATTATTGGAAAAATTAAAAAAAAAAGAAAAAACTTAAAAAAAAAAAAAAAAAATCTTTGTATTTATTGTCTGGGGGGTCTAAAAAGTGTATCTGTGAAGTTTCAGCTCTGTAGCATGTCCAGAACCAGAAAAAAAGATCATATAGGTGTAAAAGGGGTTCCCACCATCCCTGCTCTACTGAAAAATTATCTTTTTTTCTGGTTCTGGACATGCTACAGAGCTGAAACTTCACAGGTACACTTTTTAGACCCCCCAGACACCAAATCACACAAAAAAGTTCTTAAAAATTGTCATTTTTGATAGAGAGCCAATTATTGGAAAAATTAAAAAAAAAATAAATAAAAAATGTCTTTGGATTTAGTGTCTGGGGGGTCTAAAAAGTGTACCTGTGAAGTTTCAGCTCTGTAGCATGCCCAGAACCAGAAAAAAAATTACGAATTAGGGTTAGGGTTAGGGTTAGGGCTAACCCTAATTCGTAATTTTTTTCAGAACCAGAAAAAAAATAGAATTAGGGTTAGGGCTAGGGTTAGGGGGTTAAGTTTAAGGTTAGAGGGTTAGGGTTAGGATTAGGGTGAGGGCTAGGTTTAGGGTTATTTTTATGGCTAGGCTTAGAGGGTTAGGGTTAAGGTTAGAGGGTTAGGGTTATGGTTAGAGGGTTAGGGTTAGGTTTAGTGTTAGGGGATAGGGTTACGGTGAGATACTTAGGGTTAGAGTTAGTAACCCTACCCCTACCCCTCTAACCCTAACCCTCTAACCCTAATCACTAAAAATAACCCTAACCTTAGCCCTGACCCTAACCCTAGCCCTAACCCTAATTCTTTTTTTTTTCTGGTTCTGAACATGCTACAGAGCTGAAACTTCACAGGTACACTTTTTAGACCCCCCAGACAATAAATCCAAAGAATTTTTTTTTTTAATTTTTTTTTTTTAATTTTTCCAATAATTTTCTCTCTATCAAAAATGACAATTTTTAAGAACTTTTTTTGTGTGATTTAGTGTCTGGGGGGGTCTAAAAAGTGTACCTGTGAAGTTTCAGCTCTGTAGCATGTCCAGAACCAGAAAAAAAGATAATTTTTCAGTAGAGCAGGGATGGTGGGAACCCTCCTTTTACACCTATATGATCTTTTTTTCTGGTTCTGGGCATGCTACAGAGCTGAAACTTCACAGGTACACTTTTTAGACCCCCAGACAATAAATCCAAAGACATTTTTTTTTTTTTTTAATTTTTCCAATAATTGGCTCTCTATCAAAAATGACAATATTTAAGAACTTTTTTTGTGTGATTTAGTGTCTGGGGGGTCTAAAAAGTGTACCTGTGAAGTTTCAGCTCTGTAGCATGTCCAGAAAGAGAAAAAAAAGATAATTTTTCAGTAGAGCAGGGATGGTGGGAACCCTCCTTTTACACCTATATGATCTTTTTTTTCTGGTTCCTGGCATGCTACAGAGCTGAAACTTCACAGGTACACTTTTTAGACCCCCCCCCCCCCGACACTAATCCCAAAAAAAGTCATGCCTGCCTCCAAAAATGCCTGATAAATATATAGAAAAAAAAGGGCTTTTGGGGACAATATATATATATATATATATATATATAAAAAAAAATTACACAAATACCAGCCCTAAAAAGGGCTTTTTGGGGACAATATATATATATATATATATATATATATATATATATATCCAAAAAAAAAAAAACCTCAAATACCAGCCCTAAGAAGGGCTTTTTGGGGTGCTGTCCTTACAGCAGGAGTGTACCAAGAACACTGACTAACAAGACCGGGAACACTGACTAACAACTGTCCCTAAGTTTGCCTCAATGATGATGTATAGGAGGCGGACCGAACATCGCATATGTTCGCCCACCGAGGCGAACGCGAACATGCGAAGTTCGCCGGGAACTGTTCGCCGGCGAACAGTTCGGGACATCTCTATTTAAAAGAAGGAATGTTGTGCAGCTTCAATGGGAGGGTGAGGGTATTCTCCATATAGGATAAGATTCTGCAGATGGGGTTTAGGCCCGCAGATATCTTGGCCCTGATCAGTCCGACCGGCTCCTATGAGTAAGATTTGCCCTTTATCCGTCCGGAGTCTTTGGACATATTTTGGGATAAATATGAACATGTGTGTAGGAGCCTGCCGGACTGGAAAGGGCTCATTCCCAAGGTTGTATCACGCCAGCCACTCATTAAAATGGTGACAATTCTTGTCCGCAATTAATCTATACCACAAGGGCATTTATCTGTATGGTTGAGGAGATTTGGAGACATCCTGAACCCCCTAAAGAAAATTGTGGAAGATCGGGGAATATGGATGGGGGGATGGTCTGTGCAGCTAAAACTATAAGTAATTGACAATGTCATCCAGCATCTGCCATCCTCAGCTTTCCTGGGGAGGGACAGGCTGACCATCTTCTATCCAGGCCAGCCAAAGCTGCGCAATAAGTGTGGGGATAAAGGTCACTTTGCATCCTCCTGTCCAGTAATAAAGTAGTCTCTGTGTCAGGATTTAGGACATTTGGCAAAGGATTGCAACATTATAAGGTGCAACCTTTGCAATGTGGTGGGGCATCATTATAGTCAGTGTCCTGAGGCAATGCATAACCAGCCTGAGCTCATGAGCGAGTTCTTCCGCCTGGACATAGAGTATGCTCAGAGCTCAACAGCTACGGTGCCTGCGATTCCCTCTGAGTCTGTGCCAACGCTTAGTGTGCTTGTGTCTTCCCAGTCTGTGGTGCCCAAGTCTGTGTGTTTGCCCAGTGTGCCTGTGTCTTCCCAGTCTGTGGTGCCCCAGTCTGTGCCAATTCCCAGTGTGTCAGTGTCTTCCAAGTCTGTGTCACCCCGGTCTGTGCATTTGCCTAGTGTGCCTGTGTCTTCCCAGTCTGTGGTGCCCCAATCTGTGCCTTTGCCTAGTGTGTCAGGGTCCTCCCAGTCTGTAGTGCCCCAGTCTGTGCATTTGCCTAGTGTGTCAGTGTCCTCCCAGTCTGTATCTAAGGTATCAGTTACCGAGAATGTGTCCAATTCTTCTGTGTCTATGTCTTCCAAAATTGCAGAGGCGGCAAGAGGTGCTGATGCAGGGGCATCAAGTACAGTGCCAGCCCCCCCTCCACATTGCAGGGCTTCTATTAGGGACCATGGGGTGCAGAGGAGTGGGGAGAATGGTGAAGAGGCTGGCCTGGTGGCAGATAAGGTAAGGGAGGGAGTGAAGGGGAGGGTAAGAGTGGGGAATCTGTTATTTCCAGTTTATCCAAGGAGGATGTGGAATGGTTGGAGGAGAAAAGGAGGAAGGGCAAAAGAAGGAAAAAAGGTGTTCATCTACCAAAAGTCCTAAGGTTTTGCCTTTGACAAATAGTTTTTGGGTCCTGTCAGATGATGACGATGAATGGGACTCGTTGAGTACAGCGTCTTCTATGGATGATGAGTCCCAGGGTGCACTGAAGCACACTGGTTCTCCAGGGAGAGAGAGTAGTCAGGCTAAGAAATGGCTGCCTCAATTATCCTAATGGCACTTCCCACTCTGTTAAAAGTGGCAACCATTAATGTTGTCAGCTTAAAATCAGTGAGTGCTCATCATATGGCCTTATTTTTGCTCAGTGAGTTTGATGCTGACATGTTGTTTTTGCAAGAGACCCATCTGAGTAGTCTGGCTGATATACATCTGGCAAAGAAGGAGTGGAGACGTGGTCCCTCTTTTTGGTCTCTTGCGGCCGAGCCTTACAGTGGGGTTGCAGTCCTTTTTTTTGGTATGGTAAGGTGCCGACGAGTAATTGAGGTAGAGATTGGGTGATGCATGATTTTGGATGTCTCTGTGAGGGGGCAGGACCTGCTCCTGATTAACATCTATGGTCCCCAGACGAAATGGGACAGGAAATGCCTCTTTACAAAGATCAAGCCTTTTCTTTTTATGGCTCAGCAGGTTATCTTTGGAGGAGACTTCAACACCATTACTAGGTCTAAAGACAGAAGAGGTTTCAGAGATAAGCTGGGCTTTGACAGCCTTTTCTTGAATTGCGATGGTTAGGGAAGCAGCTCTGGTAGATGCACACATTAGGCGCTGCCTAGACAGCACAGGGTTCACTTTTCCGCAAGGTAATAGTCAGAGTAGGATAGATAGGTTTTTTTTTAAAGGGGGACTCTACTTTTTCGGCACCTGTGTGTCGGGCAGTGGAGTTTTCCGATCACCGTATTCTACCTGTGACTCTAAATGCCTCAGGCGTGCCACCTAGGGGGAGGGGTTTCTGGAGTTTGAATTCGGCCCTCCTGGATGACAAGGAAGTAAGACAATCCTTTGAGGATTTTTTTCAGGCACAGGTAACTATCCTAGACTTTTGCAACAGTAAGTCAGAATGGTGGAAGCTTATAAAACAGCGGACTGTTAGGCTTTTCAAGGCCATAGGGAGAAAGAGACAGCAAGATAAGTATATCACCTACCAGCGTTTACGGAGGAAACTTGACCGCCTTGTTTCGAATGGAGGAGATTCTGGGGCGATCTCTGAGGTGAAGCTCCTCCTGAGGAGACATCAATATGACCGGCATGCCTCTTTGGTTCAGGAAAGGGACTATGGGAAATACCATTCGCCTGACCCTTACCAGAACTGTAATCAGAGCATAGCAGTTAAGACGGTCAATGGCCTGAAGGACAGTACGGGCTCTCTGACGAAGTCTAGGTCAGGGATCCTGAAGATCGTCAGGTCATACTATGCCGATCTCCTGGGAGGAAGGAACCTTGATCGGGCAAGGATGTTGAGTTTTTTGGGACTCTACACCAGGTCTGGAAAATATTGTTCCTTTGATGAATTTGACAGATGAAATCACTGCAGATGAGGTGATCCAGGCAATTGATAAACTAGCCATCAGGAAAACACCAGGGCCAGATGGTTTGACAGCCAAATTTTATTAATGTTTTAAGACGATCCTGGCTTCACACCTTGCGGAGGTTTTTAATGGCTGTTTGCATGAGGGTTCTCTCCCTCCTTCCATGAGGCAATCTGCAGTGATTCTTCTGTCAAAGGGCAAAGATCCTTCGATGATTGAGAATTGGCCCCCATTAGCCTTCTTAATGTCGATAGAAAGATACTGGCAAAGATTTTTTCTGGCGATTATCATCAGTGGCAGGCGGTTTGTTATCCCATCACCAGCACTGCTCAATCCAGGGTAGAAGCACTTTCTCAGCTGTGTTAGCTATACGGGAGGCCTTGGAGCATGGTAGGGCTGCTGGTTTGGGTAAATATCTGCTGACATTGGATCAGGCTAAGGCCTTTGATAGGGTTAATCATGAGTACCTATGGCTCCTTCTTGGCAAGTATAGCCTGCAGGGGGGTTTCATTGATTGGCTCAAGATTTGTACAAAGGGGCTGAAAGCTTTCCTCTGGTTTATGGTTGGCTTGGGCAGCCCTTTGTGATTGGCTCAGGTGTGTGTCAGGGGTGTCCTTTGAGTCCTCTGCTATATGAGTTTGCAATCGACCCCTTCATTGGAAGGCTAGAGAGTGGACCATTGTGTGGGGTACCTTTAGACATCACTGGTGAGCCTCATTTGAACGTTGTGGCTTATGCTGATGACGTTTCTGTTTTTGTCTCTGGGACTGTGGAAGCACAGGAGGTGGTCTCAGTGATAAGGCAGTATGCGGAAGCGTCAGGTTCAAAGGTCAACCAGGACAAGTGTGAAGCTTTCTGGATGGGCGTGGAAGGTGAGAGCTTTGTTCTCCGGGATGACTTTCCGAAGCCCCAACAAAAAATTTGAGTTCTAGGCATTGAATTTGGCCCAGGTGACTATGGTCATGCAAATTGGGTGAACAGGCTGGAGAATGCCAATGCCAAGGTGGCGAGCTGGAAAAGTTGGCAGTTTTCCTTAAGGGAAAAGGTTGATCTGATTAAAGGTTACCTGATCTCAATTTTTCTGTATGTCAGTTTTGTCTGCTTTTGCCAGTATCTCTCTATACCAGGATCTATAGTTGTTTCTTCCAGCTGTTATGGGGGAACAGAATAAACCTCGTCAAAAGGAGCGTGACTTATCTTCCTAGGCGGGAGTGTGGTCTAGGAATGATCAACCCTTTAGTCTTTTTCTCTCTGATGTTTGTAAAGTACAACCTGGGTAACATGTTGGCAGAGAGATCGCCTGGGTGGGTGGGTATTTTCCAGTCCTGGTTTAGGCCCTTTCTGCGAAGCTGAGAAAATGGTGGGCCAGTGAAAAGCCTGAGGGTCAAGCATGATAAGCTCCCGGCTTATGTTGCCCCGTGTTTGAAAATACTTTGGCAGTGGCAAGTAATGGCAGGGGAGGTCAGATCTCTTCCAAGGAAACTTCTTGAGAAGCGGATCATGAGCTCTGTTTTTTGCAAACCACTGGCCTTAAGGGATTGCCCAAGCCTGGTTTTGGGGGAGGGTTTGCGTTTGATTAATTTGGAGAGAATCCCAATGAAGTTTAGGGATCAGGCTTGGCTCGCTTTCCATGGAAAACTATATATGAAGGACAACCTGAAGTTTCTTTCTGTGAGTGATTGGGGCTGCCCGAGAGTAGAGTGTGGAGGAGTGGTGGAGTCCATGTATCATTTTCTGCTTCAGTGCCCTTTTAATATAGAGGTGTACAAGAGGTTAGGGGGGACTCTGAGTGTACCCTTCCTCCCCCCATATGAGTTATGCAGAGTGGGTGCATGGGGCATTCCAGACTCGCCGGGATTATGATTTGACAACACTTTTTTTAATTAGTCTAGTAGTCCGTTATTTCACGCGGAGTGCACTGTGCCAGGTATCCTTACGGAGTAAAATCCTCCCTGTCGAGGTAGTGGTGCAGGACATTCTGGGTGAAGTTGGGAAGATTCGGGGTCTTGAGAAAGACAGGTGGCAGCAGGAGGCCTGGATAAAGGCGTGGAGGAATATCAGGACTCTGTAGCTGCTGCCTGTTTATCTCGGGGTGTGCGGCTTTTCTTTCTGACCTTGCTTCACTCAACTAGATTTTCAGATAAAATATATTTTTGTTAAAAGGCTACATGCATGGTGACAGTGATGTTCCTTATAAAACAGATACTCACAAATAACTCAATGGAGAGGAATGGTGAGTAACCCTCAGCGCTTAGGATAAAAACGGAACCTAATCACTATGCTGCTACTTAACAAACAAAATATATATATAAAAGGAATCCTATGCAAAACTGACATAAAATTTACATAAAATTCCAGTAGCGCAAGAATGGTGGCACCCTCCTGATACCACTTTGGACTAGAAATCATTAAAATAATGATCCCCTATTTATTTACAGTGCAAATGAAAATAAAACTATAGGAGCAATGGCAACAGACATCACCTCTTAATATAATCCATAAGCATGCATAAATGTGTAACCATTTAGACACAAAACTGATATTATAAAAAGTCTTTTAAAAGTCCATAAGATAAACAAAACATCCAAGGAGTTTTTTTTTTATTGCTGTGAGATGAAATAATGGGTCACCAATCTCCACCACCACCGTGCCCGGGGAAGATCTGAAATGCTCACTCACCAAATGTTGTTGCTTACCCACTCTCGTGGCTAAGCTATAAGGCATAGATCTCAAAAACCACTCTGGAAAGCACTTCTATAGGTGTATGCCCAGTTGCAGCACTCCAGAACCTTTCTATTCCAGAGCAGGAGGACCTCGCAGCTTTATATGTGACTTTCAGTGCAAGAGGTTCTCCGGCTCTGGAATAGAAAGGTTCTAGAAAAAACGCTCCAAAATTGCAATGCTTTAGCATTGCTCAGGTGTGAACGGGGCCTAATAATGTACTGGTTAAGTTTTGGCTATACCAATGATTACCCACCACTAGATGGCAGCATTAGCACTCAGCTAGAAGCAGTGGCTGGAGAAATGGATGAAAGGATTACATGTGATGCTGCAGATTACATTGGAGATGATCTGCCATGTGCAGATTGTTACATTGGAGATGATCTGCCATGTGCAGATTGTTACATTGGAGATGATCTGCCAGGTGCAGATTGTTACATTGGAGATGGTCTGCGAGGTGCAGATTGTTACATTGGAGATGATCTGCCATGTGCAAATTGTTACATTGGAGATAATCTGCCAGGTGCAGATTGTTACATTGGAGATGATCTGCCAGGTGCAGATTGTTACATTGGAGATGGTCTGCGAGGTGCAGATTGTTACATTGGAGATGATCTGCCAGGTGCAGATTGTTACATTGGAGATAATCTGCCAGGTGCAGATTGTTACATTGGAGATGATCTGCCATGTGCAGATTGTTACATTGGAGATTATCTGCCATGTGCAGATTGTTACATTGGAGATGATCTGCCAGGTGCAGATTGTTACATTGGAGATGATCTGCAAGGTGCAGATTGTTACATTGGAGATGATCTGCCAGGTGCAGATTGTTACATTGGAGATGGACTGCGAGGTGCAGATTGTTACATTGGAGATGATCTGCCAGGTGCAGATTGTTACATTGGAGATGGACTGTGAGGTGCAGATTGTTACATTGGAGATGGTCTGCGAGGTGCAGATTGTTACATTGGAGATGATCTGCCAGGTGCAGATTGTTACATTGGAGATGATCTGCCAGGTGCAGATTGTTACATTGGAGATGGACTGTGAGGTGCAGATTGTTACATTGGAGATGGTCTGCGAGGTGCAGATTGTTACATTGGAGATGATCTGCCAGGTGCAGATTGTTACATTGGAGATGATCTGCCAGGTGCAGATTGTTACATTGGAGATGATCTGCCAGGTGCAGATTGTTACATTGGAGATGGTCTGCCAGGTGCAGATTGTTACATTGGAGATGATCTGCCAGGTGCAGATTGTTACATTGGAGATGATCTGCCAGGTGCAGATTGTTACATTGGAGATGGTCTGCCAGGTGCAGATTGTTACATTGGAGATGATCTGCCATGTGCAGATTGTTACATTGGAGATGGTCTGCCAGGTGCAGATTGTTACATTGGAGATGATCTGCCAGGTGCAGATTGTTACATTGGAGATGATCTGCCAGGTGCAGATTGTTACATTGGAGATGGTCTGCCAGGTGCAGATTGTTACATTGGAGATGATCTGCCAGGTGCAGATTGTTACATTGGAGATGGTCTGCGAGGTGCAGATTGTTACATTGGAGATGGTCTGCGAGGTGCAGATTGTTACATTGGAGATGATCTGCCAGGTGCAGATTGTTACATTGGAGATGATCTGCCAGGTACATTAGAGATGGTCTGCCAGGTGCAGATTTTTACATTGGAGATGGTCTGCCTGCGAGGTGCAGATTGTTACATTGGAGATGATCTGCCAGGTGCAGATTGTTACATTGGAGATGATCATATCCTTTTTCCAGGAATCTGGAAGCCAATACTTTAGACTGGGACCCAAAATCCTCTTCCAAGGAGCAGTTTCGTTTCATCCTCAGAAACTGTCCCCTTGGAATGTTACAAAGCCACAGGCTATGATGGCAACTGCCGGTGGGTATGTATGCGTTTCGGTCCTCCCATCGCTACTCCCTTTACTTTTAAAAAGTATTTTCGGTCGTACCAAAAATAATTTTTAAGCAAGCAAAAGCAAGACATTCCACCAGAAATTTCCGTTTCATTTATTTTCTCCCAAAAGTTCACAAACATCAGACATGTCCACCAGGCCGTCCGATTGTAAACGGTATAGACTCCGTAACGGCTAGATTAGGTCAATATATTGACCATTATTTGCAGCCTCTGGTGTGTGGTACTTCGGCATACCTCAAAGATACGAAACATGTTATACAACTACTTGGCGACTTGACAGAGACTTCAGATAGCATATTGGTGACCGCTGACGTAGGGTCGCTTTACACCATCATAAATCATGAAGATGCTCTGAACTCTGTTAAGTGGGCTTTGAGTAAATCAGATTTACCATCCAAACACCGGAAATTTCTGGTGGAATGTCTTGACTTTTGCTTGCTTAAAAATTATTTTTGGTACGACCGAAAATACTTTTTACAAGTAAAGGGAGTAGCGATGGGAGGACGGTTTGCCCCCAGTGTGGCAAATTTGTTTATGTCACACTGGGAGGAAGAGGTCATCTTTTCAAACCGTCCTCCCCAATTGAGCTGCTATCGTCGGTTTATCGACGACCTCCTCCTCATTTGGAGAGGGGATATGACTAGTTTGCAGCAATTCATGAACCATCTCAATTCCAATAATAGGAATATTGAGTTGACATGGGATGTGAACACTGAGAGTATTGTATTTTTAGATTTGGAGATTTTTAAGAATGAAGGGTGTTTGAAAACTCGTACTTACTTCAAACCCACGGACCGAAACGCATACATACCCACCGGCAGTTGCCATCATAGCCTGTGGCTTTGTAACATTCCAAGGGGACAGTTTCTGAGGATGAAACGAAACTGCTCCTTGGAAGAGGATTTTCGGTCCCAGTCTAAAGTATTGGCTTCCAGATTCCTGGAAAAAGGTTATGATCCTGGGCACATTGATAAGGAATTATCTAAAGTCAGTACCATGGAACGAGAGACCACTCTCATGTCATCCAGAAAGACAGCCCCTAGCAATGAATTCTGTTTTGTGCTGAACTATAATGGCCAGTACAGGAAATTCGAAAACATTGTCGCCAAGTATTGGCCTATTTTGCAGCATGATAGGATACTAGGCCCAGCTCTCCCAGCAAAACCGAGGTTTGTCTATCGTAGAGCACCAACACTTAGAGATCGGTTAGCCCCAGGGGTTATTGACCCTCCAAGTAAATCTGATAATAGGCTCTTCCCGTCCCTGAAAGGTTTTTATGCCTGCGGAAGGTGTACTGCTTGTTAAACTTCCAAAGGCAATATTAAAAGAAGAAAAGAGTTATTGGCCACTGCTACACAGGAAGTACATGTTCTTAAAGATTTTATTACATGTGATACAAAGGGTGTAGTGTATATGCTCGAATGCAAATGCGGATACCAATATGTGGGTAGAACCACGAGGGCATTGCATGTACGGGTTGGGGAGCACATGAACAAGATTAGACAGGGTAAGGATAAGCACAATGTCCCCAAACACTTCAAAAGGTATCACCATTGTGACCCTACCGGTTTGAAGTTTTGGGGTATAGAGAAAACAACTCGTCATTGGAGGGGGGGAAATTTTGTGAGACAATTAAGTCGAAGAGAATCTTCCTGGATATATCAGACTAAAGTTTTAGTTCCAGGGGGTTTAAACGTGGAATTTGATTCAAATAGTTTTATTTCTAACAGATAGTGTGTGCTGATTTTTATGGTTTTATGTGGTTTTAAATTTTTCTGTATTTTATATTTATTCAAACATTGGTGCTATTTTATTGCTGAAGATCCATACAGAGCCTCGCGGGTATGCGTCTTTATTTGCTTTTATATTGATGGGGGATGAATTGAGATTATTATCCAATATCTCCCTTTATATATATAAATAATTATTTTCTTTTAAAAACTATTGTTTTTAAATTTTTATGCATTTTATATGGCTACATGTTTTCCCTGCAATTGCAGGTTTTATGCATTTATCATGGAATGAGTGCAATATTCTTAGTGTATGCCCAATAATATGCTGGTCGGGTCTGGGGTGCTCTGTTCCGTGCCTGTAGTCCCCAGTGTCCCGATTTTAATACATTAGCCTGGCTTGTTCCGGTGCCTCCAGGAAGTTGGGCGGTTTCCCACTCTTAAGATGGAGACTTGAGTGTTGTTACTTCCGCTCTGGGAGTAGCGTCCGGTTGCTAGGCATTACTGATATAAAGCGCACGGGTGCCGCCCTCTCCGTACCCCGCTGAAGAAGTCACACCCATTGACGCAACGCGTACGAGGGAGGAGCTGTGACGTCACCCGCGACGCTCCGAAGGGATCGAACATTTGAGCACAGTGTGTGTTATGTTTGCCCGCTGATCTGTATGCACTAGGAAAGTGCCATCCTTGTAAGTAGTTTGATTTTATCTTGCAATAAAACACAATATGAAACGGAGAGCACTAGATGTCCCTATTATCTTTTTTTGTGGGATGCCAAACTGCTGAGTTATCTGGAACTGGTGGCTAAGCATAGGAGATCGGGTTAGCAGGAGTCCATCCGGCATTTTGATACAAAGCGCAATGACCTTTTTGGTCAAATAATGGAGGTGAGAGGCTTGTACTAACTCTGGTGATGGAGTCACAAATGAAGTGGTGCAATATTCATCCTTTACAGCACGGGTCTCCTATATCCTTACCTGCATGCTCGGCTTTGTGAAGTTTAAGGACTCTCTCTTATATTTATATATATATTTATTGCTTTGGACTTTACTTGTAGTAACTCATGTGAATTTATACAATTTTAGCGCTGCACCCTCATTGTATTTTATGCTTATTGGGATTTGTTAGTTTTGACCTTTACCGGTGTTCAGCTGCTCTTACTACACATTTTTTTTAGATTATAGCGCTGAATAAGCTGTCTCTTTCCCATTTTTCATGAGCTGAACTCAAAGATCTAAGAAAACCGGGATTCATCTGTGAAGAGAACACCTCTCCAAAGTGCCAGACACCATCCAATGTGAGCATTTGCCCACTTAAGCCGGTTACAACGATGAACTGCAGTCAGGTAGAGACCCCGATGTGGACGATGAGCATGCAGATGAGCTTCCCTGAGACTGGTTCTGACAGTTTGTGCAGAAATTCATTGGTTATGCAAACCGATTGTTGCAGCAGCTGTCCGGGTGGCTGGACTCAGACCATCATGGAGGTGAAGATGCTGGATGTGGAGGTCCTCGGCTGATCTCAGACCATCTTGGAGGTGAAGATGCTGAATCTGGAGGTCCTGGGCTGGTCTCAGACCATCTTGGAGGTGAGGATGCTGGATGTGGAGGTCCTGGGCTGGTCTCAGACCATCTTGGAGGTGAAGATGCTGGATGTGGAGGTCCTGGGCTGGTCTCAGACCATCTTGGAGGTGAAGATGCTGGATGTGGAGGTCCTGGGCTGGTCTCAGACCATCTTGGAGGTGAAGATGCTGGATGTGGAGGTCCTGGGCTGGTCTCAGACCATCTTGGAGGTGAAGATGCTGGATGTGGAGGTCCTGGGCTGGCCTCAGACGATCTTGGAGGTGAAGATGCTGGATGTGGAGGTCCTGGGCTGGTCTCAGACCATCTTGGAGGTGAAGGTGCTGGATGTGGAGGTCCTGGGCTGGTCTCAGACGATCTTGGAGGTGAAGATGCTGGATGTGGAGGTCCTGGGCTGGTCTCAGACCATCTTGGAGGTGAAGATGCTGGATGTGGAGGTCCTGGGCTGGTCGCAGACCATCTTGGAGGTGAAGATGCTGGATGTGGAGGTCCTGGGCTGGCCTAAGATGATCTTGGAGGTGAAGATGCTGGATGTGGAGGTCCTGGACTGGTCTCAGACCATCTTGGAGGTGAAGATGCTGGATATGGAGGTCCTGGGCTGGTCTCAGACCATCTTGGAGGTGAAGATGCTGGATGTGGAGGTCCTGGGCTGGTCTCAGATCATCTTGGAGGTGAAGATGCTGGATGTGGAGGTCCTGGGCTGGTCGCAGACCATCTTGGAGGTGAAGATGCTGGATGTGGAGGTCCTGGGCTGGTCTAAGATGATCTTGGAGGTGAAGATGCTGGATGTGGAGGCCCTGGGCTGGTCTCAGGCCATCTTGGAGGTGAAGATGCTGGATGTGGAGGTCCTGGGCTGGTCTCAGACCATCTTGGAGGTGAAGATGCTGGATGTGGATGTCCTGGGCTGGTGTGGTTACACATGGTCTGCAGTTGTGAGGCTGGTTGGATGTACTGCCAAATTCTCTGAAACGCCTTTGGAGACGGCTTATGGTAGAGAAATGAACATTTGAATCACAGGCAACAGCTCTGGTGGACATTCCTGCAGTCAGCATGCCAATTGGACGCTCCCTCAAACCTTGCCACATCTGTGGCATTGTGCTGTGTGATAAAACTGCAGATTTTAGAGTGGCCTTTTATTGTGGGCAGCCTAAGGCACACCTGTGCAATAATCAGCTGTCTAATCAGCATCTTGATATGTCACACCTGTGAGGTGGATGGATTATCTCGGCAAAGGAGAAGTGATCACTAACACAGATTTACACAGATTTGTGAAGAATATTTGAGAGAAATCGGCCTTTTGTGTACATAGAAAAAGTCTGAGATCTTTGAGTTCAGCTCATGAAAAAATGGGGGCAAAAACAAAAGTGTTGCGTTTATAATTTTGTTCAGTGTATGTCCAGTTCGAATACTAACTGGTTTTGATATTCATGCTGTTTTAGTGCCTTGAAAACGTATTCACACCCCTTAAAAATTTCCAAGTTTTGTCATGTTACTCAGGGCCGGACTGGCCTACCGGGATACCGGGAAATTTCCCGGTGGGCCGCCGCCCCTGGGGCAGCTTTAAGATTGTGGCCGCTTTAAGACGCGGCCGCTATTGTGGCCGCTTTAAGACGCGACCGCTATTGTGGCCGCTTTAAGACGCGGCCGCTATTGTGGCCGCTTTAAGACGCGGCCGCTATTGGGACCGCGCCGCGGCCGCACTGTGATGCCCGCTGCAGCCCTGGTGGAGTCTTTATTACGTCAGCCGCTATGAGCGGCATGACGTCAGATCTGGCGGGAGCGGCTGCGCGGCGCTCACGGAACAGCAAGACGGACGGTCACGGTGACGGCGCAGAGAGAGAGACCAGACCCACTACACAGACGCCAGCCCAGCAGCATGAGTCCGACCGTCTGACCAAGTTAGTAATAAAAATCAGCAGACTGCAGTGCAATTATTGATCCCATCCTCCGACCTCCACCAGACCACCACTCCCCCCTGCTGATCTCACCACCCCACAGATCTTATCCCTAATAAGATGGGGGGAAGCAGTGGCGGTGGGGAGGATGGCACCCCCCATCACCACTGCCACCAATCTCCCCTCACCACCACCACTGCCACCGATTCCCACCCCCCTCACCACCACTGCCACCGATTCCCACCCCCCTCACCACCACTGCCACCGATTCCCACCCCCCTCACCACCACCACTGCCACCGATTCCCACCCCCTCACCACCACCACCGATTCCCACCCCCCTCACCACCACCACCGATTCCCACCCCCCTCACCACCACCACCACTGCCACCGATTCCCACCCCCCTCACCACTGCCACCGATTCCCACCCCCCTCACCACTGCCACCGATTCCCACCCCCCTCACCACCACCACCGATTCCCACCCCCTCACCACTGCCACTGATTCCCACCCCCCTCACCACCACCACCGATTCCCACCCCCCTCACCACCACCACCACTGCCACCGATTTCCACCCCCTCACCACCACCACTGCCACCGATTCCCATCCCCCCTCACCACCACTGCCACCAATTCCCATCCCCCCTCACCACCACTGCCACCGATTCCCACCCCCCTCACCACCACCACCACTGCCACCGATTCCCACCCCCCTCACCACCACTGCCACCGATTCCCATCCCCCCTCACCACCACCACCGATTCCCACCCCCCTCACCACCACCACCACCACTGCCACCGATTCCCACCCCCCTCATCACCACTGCCACCGATTCCACCCCCCTCATCACCATCACCGCCACCGATCCCACCCCCCTCATCACCACCACCGCTGCCACCGATCCCACCCCCCTCATCACCACCACCACTGCCACCGATCCCACCCCCCCTCATCACCACCCCTGCTGCCACTGATCCCAAACCCCTCACCACCACCCCTGATGCCACTGATCCCACCCCCCTCACCACCACCGATCCCACCACCCCTGCTGCCACTTATCCCAACCCCCTCACCATCACCACCGCTTCCACTGATTCCACCCCCCTCACCACCACCCCTGCTGCCACTCATCCCACCCTCCTCATCATGTCTGCAACCTCTGACATCTCCTGTACCATGTCCGCACAGCCTATGACATCTCCTGTACCATGTCCGCACAGCCCCTGACATCTCCTGTACCATGTCCGCGCAGCCCCTGACATGTCCTGTACCATGTCCGCACAGCCCCTGACATGTCCTGTACCATGTCCGCACAGCCCCTGACATGTCCTGTACCATGTCTGCACAGCCCCTGACATGTCCTGTACCATGTCCGCACTTTTACCACTTTTAACTAGAATTTGCTCTTTTATATATAAAGCCCTATATGCTTTCATATCTATCTTATCTATGATAATACACTCTTCAAATATGCTTTAAAATGCATGGTTTTCCCTTTTATGAACAAGGAAATAATGGCGCTATGCTGTTGGGCCGGTATAATAATGCTATGGGGCTGGTATGACATTTTTTCCAGGGCTGAATTTTATTCCCAGTCCGGCCCTGATGTTACTACCAAAAACGTAAATGTATTTTGATAAAAGTAAAGCCACAAATGTAGGGGCTAGCTATAGCGCTTGCTGTAGGTAGGAGGCTAAAAAGGTGCTTATCCAATGGAGATATTGCATTAAAAGTTGGGTAACATTTATAGTAGATAGGCTTTGAATATTATACTACAGGTGGTCTCATGAAGTGCTAATAGTGCATAAATAAATATTATAAAAGCCCTATAAAGTGCTAAAAAAAATCATATGAGATGGGTGTAACAATAGCTCTAGATGTAGTGCAAATAATAAATAGCAAAGAGTGGGTGCCTCTAAGCCCCCGTTCACGCTGGGGCGACCTGTGAGGCGACCTGGTCGCCTCACAGGTCGCCGTAGGTCGCCTGCTATATAGAAGCTATGGACCCGTTCTAATAGGAGCGACACAAGTCGCTCCGACTTAGAAAAAGGGTCCGGAGCTTCTTTGGGGCGACCCAGAGCGACCTGCATAGACTTCAATGTTATGAAGTCCGTGCTGGCCGCTCCTAGGTCACGGGGCGAGCAGCGCGCCGTGACCTGTGAGGTCGCCCGGCAAAGTCGGGTCGCTGCAATGTGAACGGGGCCTAAATATGCTGTGTTGTACTTAAAAATACTAAATAAACATAAAGGTCCTAAAATAAATAGAACTTAAGTAAAATATCAATAGAATTCATATATAGACAATATAAATCAAAAGCAACGAAAAAACTAAATTCATAAGAGCAATTCTTGCTGTGATAAATTGTTCAATCAGTGCTCAAAAAGAAGTTTATAGAGATCCTCATATAAAACAGTTCATGGGTGACTTGTGGAGCAATTATGCAGATTTCCTTATGTGAAAAGATAAAGTGCAGATGCTCTGTGCTCAGTCTCCAAACGGTCAGGTGCTGGTACTTGTTGTCCCCGTGGGAGGTAATAAAATAAAACACTCACCAGATGAAGTGGTTCTTAAATACCTTATAGTATTAAGACCAGATACCGCTTGTTTGACCACCTGGACCAGGGTAGGTTCCGCTGGGCTTTGTGGTGCCCCAGTGCTCCGGACTGCCCCCTCCTAGTTGGTCTCCATCCGCGGGTCCGGCCGGGTTTATGGAATACAAGAAAGCTCCAGATGGTGTATTACCGTTTCAAAAGGCTTTATTGAACTTTTAAAATGTACACAATATAATAAAACAAATAAAACGCCAGCTAAAAACGGAGCTCACTAGTTGAGAGCGGTGAATACTGGCATGCGTTCCACTCGGCTCCTGTGACGTAGACAGCGTGCGTTCCACCTTACGCGCGTTTCGTCATAACGTTGACGTCTTCAGAGGAGGAAGTGCAGTGTATCACTGAGCCTTTTATGTAATAGTCACCGCCCCTCACTCTGCCCAAATTTATTTTATTGAGATTTTATGTGATAGACTGACACAAAGTGGCGCATAATTGTGAAGTGGAAGGAAAATGATAAATGGTTTTCAAAATGCTTTACAAATAAATCTGTGAAAAGTGTGTGGGGGGGGGGGGGGAATTTGTATTCAGTCAGTTATGGGGGTTTTGCTACACAGCGCTACCTGTATTCTATATCAGAACAAATATTTATGCCCTGCTTACCTTCTGTTCTAGGATGACACTGGATCTTTACACCTTAGTGGGTCCTTTGGTGCTGTACAACCGCGCAATTGTCAGTGTGACAGCGTTGAAAATTGGCCTGGGCAGGAAGGGGGGGGGAAATGCCTGGTATTGAAGTGGTTAAAGGATATGTTCACCTTTGGGAACATGTTACATGTTCCACCCATTTTTAGGGTGGAACATATAACATGGTAAAGAAATGAAGAGTTCTTAGATGGCCGAACTCCAATAGCAACGTCTTTATTGAAGCATAAAATCCATACATTATCAGCAGGGCCCCTGATAGGGGGGGACCACCAGCCCTCTTGTAGGGGGCCCGAGCACACAGGGGGGCCCACACAGAGAGGGGGATTAGTGATGGACAACAAATACAGAAATCTTCCTCCAGCACCTGAATCTGATCTGTCCCTCTCCCTGCTATCAGCTTTTATCTGTTGAGAAAGAGACAGTCGTCCCTCACTAATCCCCCTCCCTTGTGTGGGCCCCCCCTCCCAGCACTTATCTCTGCTCAGGAGTTTATTTGTAAATTGTAACTTTGTTTCTCTCTCTCTGTCTCTCTGATCACTGAGCTCCAACTGCCCAGCCTGTATATTTTTCTCAACTCATCTTCTTTTTTATTTAGCATAGTTTTTATTTTAGATTTAGCAGGAATTATGCGAGTTATGTTATAATTGTGTCTGATAATAGTGATTTTGTTGTAATTTTAGCTAAATATATCTTTAATATTTTCTTGGGGGGGCCTTGCCAGGTAGTCTGTACGGGGCCCCGTGATTTCTAACAGCAGCCCTGATTATCAGTAGACACAAAATACAGCTGTCTTTTGTGTCTATTAATACTGTATGGATTTTATGCTTCAATAAAGACGTTGCTATTGGAGTTCAGCAATCTAAGAACTCTTCATTTCTTTACCTAAATTGCAGTGCCTGCATACATGGGGAAGCATGATTGGAGGACATACACCTTGAGTGGTAATTGTTTTCATGGAACATATAACATGTTTCCAATGTTGCAGCTGCTGCCCGTTCACACCCCCAACCCCATGGCAGTAGTACGGGGAGAAGGTCCGCTCGTCTTTCTTGAGATCACTACATGCAATTGGGGGAACCATGCATAAAAAGTCTCTACTATGATTGGTGGGTTTCCTTCACACCATTGGGACTGCGAAAGGCATGGACTTTGTCTTCAGCACATGTAATGCAACAATAATGAGGGGCCCAACTCTTGTCCTGATCTCCTATTTTGCATCCAAAATGTATGCTTTTTTTTACCTTTCAGACCCCGTTCACACTGGGGCGATCCGACTTGCCGAGGCGACCTCACAGGTCGCGGCGCGCAGCTCGCACTGCGACCTCGGAGCGGCCGGCACGGACTTCATAACATTAAAGTCAATGCAGGTCGCTCCAGGTCGCCCCAAAGAAGCTCCGGACCCTTTTTCTAAGTCGGAGCGACTTGTGTCGCTCCTATTAGAACGGGTCCATAGCTTCTCTATGGCAGACGACCTACGGCGACCTGTCAGGCGACCAGGTCGCCTGACAGGTCGCCCCAGTGTGAACGGGGTCTTAGTGTAACTCGATGTAACCTCTCCACAAAAGTAGCAGAAGTTATCTGCGTTGTTTACACAGTTTCGAGGCATCTCGGTTTCTGAGGGAAAATACCACGCAACTGTTTCTTGATATTGATATGTTAAGCAATGACACTTTCACAAGCCACCAGATGTAACTGGTATAATGCGTAGATATGACCAAGACAAATGTACCTTGCAATAAAAGAACAATAAATTACAGTTTGGTAATAATCTTTAGTGTCAAAGTGAATATAAATTTATACACTTCCATGCGGTACCATTTTCATTGTTCTACTCAGGGGCGTATCTACAGGGGTTGCAGGGGATGCAATTGCAACCTGGCCCATGCTCCTGGGGCCCATGTGGCTCCCCAGTACACCTGGATAGGAGGGGCGGCGGGGGGCAGCTCCTGTAGCTGCAGGAGGAAAATGGAGGAGATTGGTTCCTCTGTATGCTGCCCCCACCACTCCTCCTATCCAGTTCACTTGTGTTCTGCTGTCCCTGGGCCCCTGTGTGCTCCCCTGGTCCCCCCCCCCCACTGTGCTCCCCCCTCTCCTGCCGGATGCTGCAGGGGATGTGTCACAATGGAGAACCAGGAAGGGGTCGGTAAATATGTAATTTACCAGCTCCTTCCTTTTCTGAATGGACAGAGTCATAGTCAGTGACAATGTATAAAAATTGAATAAAATGATAAGAAATAATACAATTAAAATACCAAAAAAGGAAAACTACTGACACCAGTGGGTGAACTTCCAGGATCGCAAAGGTCACACTTGCGACCAGGCCCTGGCATTCCACCATCGGGGGGAGGCCCCAAGATGGTAGGAAGGGGGCCCACTGCAGGACTTGTTAAAGGGTCCCTCTGCAGGACTGTAATAAAGGCCCCCCCGCAACGAGAGTAAAGGGCCCCAGGATCAGTGGAAAGAGCCCTGGCCAGGGGTCCGGGGGGCCCTTCGTGGTTTCTTGCACCGGGGCCCTGAGGGTTCTAGTTATGCCTCTGGTTCTACTGTACTTTGTCGAGAAGGCATCGTGGTCATCAGACACCTCCCTCCCTTGTAGGCAAATATACTAGTGTAACCAATAAAGTCTGGAATCACATTTTTAATGTGTATAATTCTTCCCTTGAAGAGCTGACCTGGTGACTCCAGCCTACGACCCTCACAAGGTCACACGGACCAACATTATAGAGTTCCAAAGCTGGAGCCCCGATTCTCAACAAAAAGGAACCTTGAATTCTGTCCAGCACATAAAAATAAATAAAAAAATAAATAAATAAAGATGTAGCAAGTGAAAACAGAACTTCTGCCCTCCATGCTTCTTAAGGGCTAGATATTTACCTGTGTTGAAGCTATGGAGTTATTGGACAGAACCAGTTAAGTGGCATTTTCAATTAAATGAACACACCATTAATGCTATTTAATTTTTATTTTTCAGTTAGGTTATGGTTTATATGATTACTCTTGACAATCAAGATAGAGGATCTTGAGGTGGATCTGTTGGACAGATTTGATATGAGATCTCATTGTGGTCCTGAGACCACAAGGTTATTTGAAGTGGTTTCCATCACACAAAGCAGATCCCAACCTCAAGACTTGCTTCAATGTAGCATTACATCCCCTGGTATTTCGAGTAAATGTACCCAAATTTGTCGGAGGTGCGTAGGAGGTCTTTGTTCCGGTAACACGGGAAGTACGGAGTGCAGCACTCGTCAGGACCATGACCTTGTTCATCATTCTCGGGGTACGTGTCTGGAGTTGCATTATGTCTGTGAATCCATTCCTCAAAGATCCTACAAATATTTTATGGACATGTGAAAATATGTACACAGCCAGAATCTATGACAGTACTTTTCCTAAAACTTTAAGCATACACTTAAAGGATGCAGAGGCCATCCTTTAACCCCGGAAGATTTACCCCCCCCCCCCCCCTTCCTGACCAGGCTGTTTTTTGCGATACGGTACTGTGTTACTTTAACTGACGGTCGTGCAACTCTGTACACAAATAAAATGTATGTCTTTTTTCCTCTCTAATAGAGCTTTCCCTTGCTGGTATTTGATCAACGCAGCTGCATTTCACAGTTAAAGCGGAGTTCCGGCCTCAAAAACAACTTTGGGCCATCCGCTTGCTGACAATCCCCTGAAAAAGAAATGGATAGTCCCGATTTTTTTTTTTTGGTTTACTTACCTGGTTATTGAAGAAAATATCTTTCTTCCACTACCTCCCTCTGCGGCCGCGGCCTGCGCCGTCACTTCGTGCTTGCATTGACTCCTGGGAGCTGAACGTCATCCCTGCACAGATTCTAGGCATGCCCAGAAGCTGTTTAGCAGGGAATGACGTGCCTGTACCGGAAGAGTCGAGCAGGGCCAGTGCAGGCGCATTGATTCCTGGGAGCGATGATGTTCGTCTCCCAGGAATCAATGCGCTTGCACCGGCCCCGCTCGTCACTTCTTGCTTGCATTGACTCCTGGGAGCTGAACGTCATCGCTCCCAGGAATCAATGCGCCTGCACCGGCCCCACTCGTCACTTCCTGCTTGCATTGACTCCTGGGAGCCGAACATCATCGCTCCCAGGAATCAATGCGCCTGCACCGGCCTCGCTCGTCACTTCTGGTGCAGGCGCGTCATTACCTGCTAAACAGCTTCTGGGCATGCCTAGAATCTGTGCAGGGATGACGCGCCTGCCCCGGAACTGACGAGCGGGGCCGGTGCCGGCGCATTGTGGGACTCCAACCTCACCGAAGAGGACGCAGAAGAGGCCTTGCTGGCTTCAGCTGCCCACAGCTGAGATGGCAGCACTGGATAAGACATTTTCAAGGTAAGTATTTCTTCTAAAAGGTAAGTGCGACCCTGGACAGTTCAGAGGCTATCCATTGTGGAATGTACTAGCCCTGACTGTCCCGGGGGTATTTTTATCTAAAAACGCTTCAGAGGCCGGAACTCCGCTTTAACACATTTCCCATTTACATTTGTGGCCCATTGGCACGGGGGATATACCACCAGTATATACTATCTACATTTGATCACCGCTGCAGTTTTTATTTTTGCGCTGTAGATAATTTTGAAAAATAAAAAAAATAGTTTTTTACTTTCTGTTATAAAACATATCCAATAAAAAAACTGTAAAAAGTATAATTTCTTCATCAATTTATGTTTTCTGCTTCATGTTTTTGGTAAAAAAAAAAAATCCCAATAATAGTGTATTGATTGGTTAGCGCAAAAGTTACAATGTCTACAAACGATGGGATATTTTTTATTAATTTTTATTTATTTTTTACTAGTAATTGCGGTGATCAGCAGGATTGCGATATTGTCGCGGACATGCGGACACTAACAGCTACTTTACAAATACTGGATTATAGGTGACCTTTTGTGACGCCATAGGCCAGGAGTAGGCAGAGGGCCAGTTTACTGTCTTACAGGCTTTGGGGGGGGGGGGGGGAGACTGTGGCCAGCAAGAGCAGAAAGTGTCTCGACATTAGTGCCCCTTCATTATTGGTGCAAATGTCAGAAAATAGTGTCAGTAGGGGGAATTGTGTCCCATCATTGATGTCAGTTGGTGGAATAGTGCCCCAAGGGCCAGATAAGGGCAAGAAAGGGGCCACATCCAACCTCCGGGCCGCAGTTTGGGGACCCCTGCCATAAACCACAGTAGAAGGCTTAGATCTAGTAAGTTGCTCACCTTTGATGTAACAGACTCCTCTAAATCACACCTGTAATAAGTCTACAGTCTCATTTTCTGTAGCATTATAAATATGTGACATCTTGGAAATGTCATAGGAAATGTCATAGGCTGTAGTAGGAGGCCCAGATATCCAAGTGCCCCCCCTTAACAGATTTAGTGATAAACTCACTTGTCAATAAAGCAATGGTGAAGCACAAACATAGGATCATTGGAGGAGATCGGAACCTCGGACATCGTCCCACCGAAATAGACATGGACCAAGTTATGCATGTTGAGCTCCAGTGTTACTCCATCTGATGGTTTCAAGAAACCTACAAAGATCATTTAGACAATATTATAGTCCCTGGTTAATTTTCCCTACAAGCTCCAATTTCTATCATAAGTGGAACTAAAAGTCAACGTTGATCATTTTTAATCCTTATGCTGCCAGCCTTAGTAAAGATAAATACATATAATATAACATTTATAACGTATAATTATATAATGTATAATAAATATATTTTCCTATGTTAAACTTTTTTTAATTTATTTTTTTTACATTTCTTCAGTTACTGGTTTTTGGCTTAGCCCAAAATTATATCATACTAGTAGTCTTCATGGGTATTTTTCCTTCTGAAGAGGGACTTTCCCTCCTAAACTAAGGGCAGATGGATTCCTGGAAGTAAATACTATATGAATAACCAGCCCTTGCTCATGATGGCCATAGCTAGAAAGGCAAATGGGGGGGGGGGGGGGTCAGGGCCTGGGCTTGAACCTGGGATTTCTGCTGTGTCTGGCAAGGACTCTGCTGGCTGCCCCACTTGGAATGCTGGACAGTCCCCTGGACAATTCCTTGTTTGTCTTGAACCTTGAACTCTTTGCTCCTCCCATGAACTTCCTGATTTAAGCCATATCTCTGCACTTCCTGGTTGTCAGATTATTGTGCCTTCTCCAGCCAATATCTCGCTTTGTCTCTCCATCTGCTGTCTGTATCTTCGCTACCATTTGGCTTGTTCCTCAGCTATGCTTCTGCTTGATTCCTACCTGCTATATCTGCTACTGGACCCCGGATTGCTCACCTCCTGGTGGGACAATTCTGATGACCGCAACCTGGTACTAACACACAGCAAAGCCCATCTCCACCATCAGGAGCTCTGGTGGAGACCAGTTAATACTCAGACCCCACACCTCAGATGAACTTTTGGCATCAGCCAGGGTGACCTGCGTGAATATCTGTCCCACTTGCCAGTGCGTGCTGCTCCTCTGCTATAGCTACTGGCCTCTGAGCCTGACTCCAGGCTATGACAGGGAGGCTTTAAAGTGAATAAACACAAAGTAAAAGCATGGAGACATGAATGGATGGATTTGCTTTGAATATTTATTCTTTAGTGTTTTCAGTTTGTGGTGCTCAGATACACTTCTTTATGTATTTGGTACCACAAGCCAACATAGAACTGGCAAAAAACCCTACAATGCAATGGCCAGATAGCAATAACTCATGTGACATATCATTGAAATTCAGTTTTTATGGATCCTCTGGCTTTACAGATCCAGATTGGTACATGCACGCCAATCTTGAATTACTCTACTGTGGGGCCCTTTCCTCAATATATCACAGTTCAGTTAAAGGTTTATTTTATTTTTGGCCAGAGTAGGGAAGTTTGAGCCTTTGTCATTATCAGGGGGGGTGATTTAAGAGAGGTGCTGGATTCAGACCTTTAAACCATCAAGGTGGGTCAATAATTGAGCCTAGTGGCCTGAATTCAGCAAACAAATCTGGGGACCCCCCTTGATAAGCAGAGGTCACCCAAGAAGCCAAGAAGGGCCAAAATGGTCATCAAAAGTCAAAAGGAGTCAATTCCCTAAGAGTTAGAAAAAAAAAAACGGCCAAAAAAAAATGCGGTACAATAACGCTTGCGGTAAATCAGTTTTGAAAGTGCAATTCACTAAGAATTTTGCATTAAATACCGAATGCAGTGTTTGTTCCATTTATCGTTATTTACTGCATTATTTATTGCAGTAATTTATCTAATTGACTTGGTTGCTAAGGAGCGGGCTGGGAAGCTGGCCACCGCATCCTTAACAACAAATGACTCATCAGCTGTCAGCGGGTTTTCCACCGACAGCTGAATGTAAGTGTAGCACCCTCCTAGGTAGGTGCTAGGAAGAAGCATATGGGTGGCCCGGTCTGCAAATCAGGAGGGCCTGATCATTTAGTTAGGCTGTCATGTGCTTCTAAGGGTGTCTGTTGAGTCTGGGGAGTCTCTCCACTGTGTCCAATGAGGGCTCTTATTGGACAGTGGAGGAAACCCAAGCAATAGCACACCAGGGCTTGTATCTATCTCAGAGGGCAGAATTTTCAGGAAAGCATCCTGGGATGGGGTATAAGTCTGAGGGGAGCACATGACGCAGTGTCTTTGGCAGGAAGCAGAGTCCCAGGTGGAGGGTGACGGCTGTCTCTCCTCCTGTCAGCGCAAGTGAGAGTGTCCCAGGGCAGTTGGCCTAGAGGACGAAGGTTGATCTGAGCTGCAGAGTGGATCCAGGGTGCTGTGGACCAAGTGGAGCTGCTAGGCAGAAGTTTCAGGGAAAAACAGTATAGTGAGTACTTGAGACTGCCCAGGGGTCTGCCTAGGAGAGGAAACCACTCCAGAAGGTCAAGGGGATCCAGGAGCCAGCTAACCTGTGGAGAAGGTTTAGAGAAAGGGGGTGCCAGTGTTTAAACCCTGAAGATAGGTGAGAGAAAGAGGGTGCCAGTGTGGGCCCTGAAGTTTTTCAGCAGCGCAGCAGCAGCACAAGTAGAAAGGAGTGCTTAAGGGAGCTATACAAGGACATCTTTATGTGAGAAAGCAGTCCAAGGTCAGTTTGGAGTTAAGAGGCAGAAAGCCAGCGTTAACCAGCGTCAACCAGCATTGACTGGCATCTAGCCAGTGTCAAGTCAGTGCCAAGAAGCGTTTTCAGTTGTCCCTAGCAAATTGTGCATAGTTGAGCCAAATGAGTATCCCACTCATTCCCTTCTCCCATCCAAGTTCTCAATAAATACAAAAAAACCCAAAGTTACTGGACTGGTCATTGTCTCAGCGCTCACACTTGGAGGAACATGCACAAAGGTACTTTTGTTGCACCCGGTGGTCCAGGGGGACCCATATCCAGCAAAACAGCTAGGAATCCTGCTACATAAGAAAAAAAGCCGGCAATCCATGCTAATGCATGCTTGTTCGAGCATGCAGCCTGGTAGGTCAGGAAAGGGGAGGACGAGCGAGCGCCCCCACTGGACCATACCAGGCCACATGCCCTCAACATGGGGGGGGTGCTTTGGGGCAGGGGGGCTGGTGGTTTATTGGACAATCCAGCAGAGGAGGGCATAGAGGGGTCAAGCTGACAAATCTCTCAACATCACCACTAGCTGTATGGAGAGGTGGCGGCACAACAAGCTGCAGCACTGAGCCTTGTCCTGCATCCTTCCTAGTTGCAAGCAGAGTTACCCAGTATGCTGTGAACTAAAAATATCCTCCCTGACCATGCTTGCCAGACCACGTGTCAGCAACCCAACGATGCCACAACATTGCCTTCCACATGATGGTACAGAGCTGGAATGGCCTTATGTAAGAAGAAATAGCGACTGGGAACCTGTCATTGTGGTACAGCACATTCTGAAAATTCCTGGAATAGGGCAAAATCAACCAGATGGAAAGGCAGGAGCTGTAAATCCAGCAATGTTGACAAGCTTGAATTTAGACGCTGGGCATGAGGGTGGCAGGGAGTGTATTTTTTTTTTTTGCGCTGCAGCAGATGAGGCAGAGAAAATTGCTGGCTATAGTCTACAGCTGGTGGTGTGTCCTGGCAGGCATGTTGCAAGGACCTGGGACACCCTTTGCTATACCATCATCCCTGTCAGTGGACGCTGCTGAGAGGTCATAAGAATTAGCCGGGCTACACATGAGAGGTAAGAAGTGAGGAGAAGAAGAATTTGGTCCCTTGTGTGTGACTTTCAGGTGCTCTTGCCAACAGACCGAGTGGTAGGAGGTTAAATGCCTTGTCAAGCATGTGGTACCCAAATGGCTGGTGATTTTGTCACGCTTGATCTGCTTGTGGCAGAGATTGTAAATTGCAACAGTGCGATTGGCTGCACATGAGCTGAAAAAGGCCCAGACAGCTGAGCTGTGGGAAGGGTGCTGGGAGATAACAGCTCCACAATGTAATTCTTTTGGATTTTAGGTGCTGAAAGCGGTACCATTATTTTGCATGTAATTCTTGTGAATGAGCAGCCCAAACCAACTGTATACATTTATTATATAAATTATATATATATATATATATATACATATATTATATATATATATATATATATATATATATATATATATGTGTATATATATATATATATATATATATATATAATGTATACAGTTGGTTTGGGCTGCTCATTCACAAGAATTACGTATATATATATATATATATATATATATATATATACATATATATATATATATATATACATATATATATATGTATATATGTATATATTGTGACAGGAAGTCAGGTAAATCTGTGGATGAAGTCACAGACAGGAGATACATTTCCACCTGGTTTAGAAAATTCACCAATTACTAAAGGGTGTCTGCTGCAAAGGTAGCCAGCAGGAAGGTTTAGAGGAAGTTGAACTTCAGCTATTTAGAATGAGGAAATTAAGGCCTCTATAATTGGTCCAGAGGAAGTCGATTGATTGCTGCCTCCTGACGCCATGTGGGCTGGGGAGAGGAGGACAGTCAGATGTGTGCCTCCCGACGCTGTGAGAGCCTGGGAGAAGGATTGCTGCCTCCTGACGCCGTGTGGGTAGCGGAGGACAGTCAGATGGGTGCCCCCTGAAGCTGGGTGAGCATAGGAGGGGAAGACCTCCTGGAGCGATGTGCGCTGAGGAGGGTAAAAAGTGTGAAGACTACTCAAGGTGAGGTCTGGACTATTTCTGTGTGAAAAGAAATAAATGAACTGTTTGCTATGTGAAGAGACAAGCAAAGGAATGGTTGCTATGTGAAGAGACAAACAAAGGAATGTGTTCTATGTGAAGAGAAAAGGGACATGTTAAATGGACATTTGTTGTGTGAAGAGAAAAAACATGGACTATTGAGTGTCTGCTGTAGGATCAGCAAAGTTTGCCCAACAGTAGGTTGGAGACAGACTCCGTAGGTAGGTTCCTGTATGTGTGAAGGTAGCCGCCCACAGTGGCAAGGATTTATTTTGTGTTTTATTT
Organism: Pelophylax lessonae; assembly: GCF_965119305.1. Classification (NCBI taxonomy): domain Eukaryota; kingdom Metazoa; phylum Chordata; class Amphibia; order Anura; family Ranidae; genus Pelophylax; species Pelophylax lessonae. The sequence goes on from NC_138780.1 coordinate 201,758,623, forward strand.
TATTTTGATGTTTTTGACGCTTGCAGTCTGGTGAAGAAAATTGCATGAATAAACCAAACTGTTTGCAACCACTTCTCGGCTATCTCCCTGTGTAACAAACCCCCTCAAGAGGTCATCCATACCCGCCACCGAGCTAAATCTCCCACAATATATATATATATATATATATATATATACATAAAAAGTACAGTAAAACTGCAGGAAATGGCACTGGGGGGCAATGTAATGTGAATTTTTTTTATTTTGAATGGTATCAGTGTGTTTGGTGTGTTTTACATTTGAATTTGCCGCCGGTTCCACCCCCCTGCGAACGTCACGTCCCCGGAGATGGAAGCCGGGGCACGGAGAGGATCGGGAGGAAGATCCGCCGCCGCATACCGCCCGCATTCTTCGCTGGATCCTGGAGAAAAGGTAAGTAAAACCTCCACCAGGATCCAGCGATCTTCCTAGCGGTACCCCGAGTGTGGCTCGGGGTTACCGCTTTTGGCTCTAAAATCTAACCCCGAGTCACGCCTGGGAATACCGCTTGGAAGGTTAAGTGAACACACTTTTAGTAGCAAAACAAGCTCCACTCCAACACACTGTAAGAGCTGGCTATGGGAAGTTAGCTTTAAAAGTGTGGCATGGGCCTATGAGTACTGAGCTGTGATTGGATAAAGTAATCATCGCTTTGTCCAGTCAGGGCTCTGATAGTGCTAATTGGTGAAGCGCTGGTCAAGTACAAGGCTTCGTCCAATTAGGACTCTAAAAAGCACTGTGATGCGGGCTGTGCATGGTGGGGAGCTCTGTGGGCGAGCATCCCGCCGATCTACCTGAAAATTTGGATGTTCACTGGAGGGTTGAACGGGTGAAGTTCAAGCTGAGCTTATGCTTGGCTCTAACTCTTTGCCCACCTCTAGAGATGATTTACTAAAACTGGAGAGTGCAAAATCTGGTATAGCTCTGCATAGAAACCAACCAGGACCACTAAAGAAACCAATCAGCTTTCAGTTTTTTTTTTTTTTAAAGCTTAATTGAACAAGCTGAAGTTAGGAGCTGATTTGCTACCATGCACAGCTGCACCAGATTTTGCACTCTCCAGTTTTAGTAAATCACCCCCATTGCGTCTCCAAGACAGGAAATAATTTGAAATCTCCACAGTAGTATTGAAACAAAAAGCCAACATCTTATTGAAAAAGCAAAAAAAAATAAATAAAATACTGCTTGCCCACCTTCTAAGGCATTACGGAAGCTTTTCTTTGAGGTTCTGTAGTAGGGAGGTTGGTCAAAGTCTTCCCATTTCAGAGTGTCCTCTACATCTTTGAAGGTGGGGAACGCAGTGACATCAGGATCAGCTCCAGGCTTCCGGTGCAGTTTTTCCATTTGATTCTGGTCAGTAGCACTCAGGCAGTATGCATCAATATAGTTGTACCCACTGCACATAGTCTAAGGAAAACACAGAGAGCATTGTTAGTAGAGAGATGAATTTTGAACTATTCACATTTTTTTGTTGTATTCTAATACCTGTGTATATCTACGTATACAGTATCTGACAAAAGTGAGTACACCCCTCACGTTTCTGTAAATATTTTATTATACCTTTTCATGTGACAATTCTGAAGAAATTACACTTTGCTACAATATAAAGTAGTGAGTGAGCAGGTGTGTTAAATTTGGTGTTATCGCTCTCACTCTCTCATACTGGTCACTGGAAGTTCAGTTTGGCACCTCATGGCAAAGAACTCTCTGAGGATCTGAAAAAAAAATTGTTGCTCTACATAAACATGGCCTAGGCTATAAGAAGATTGCCAACACCCTTAAACTGAGCTGCAGCACTGTGGCCAAGACCATACAGCACTTTACCAGTACAGGTTCCACTCAGAACAAGCCTCGCCATGGTGGACCAAAGACGTTGAGTGCATCTGCTCAGCGTCATATCTAGAGTTTGTCTTTGGGAAATAGACATATGAGTGCTGCCAGCATTGCTGTGGAGGTTGAAGGAGTGGGGGGTCAGCCTGTCAGTGCTCAGACCATATGCCACACACATTCTATCAAATTGGTCTGCATGGCTGTTGTCCCAGAAGGAAGCCTCTTCTAAAGATGATGCATAAGAAAGCCTGCACACAGTTTGCTGAAGACAAGCAGACTAAGGACATGGATTACTGGAACCATGTCCTGTGGTCTGATGAGACCAAGATAAACTTATTTGGTTCAGATGGTGTCAAGCGTGTGTGGCGGCAACCAGGTGAGGAGTACAAAGACAAGTGTGTTTTGCCTACAGTAAAGCATGGTGGTGGGAGTGTCATGGTCTGGGGCTGCATGAGTGCTGCCGACACTGGGGAGTGTGACAGGAAGTCAGGTAAATCTGTGGATGTAGTCACAGACAGGAGATACATTTCCACCTGGTTTAGAAAATTCACCAATTACTATAGGGTGTCAGCTGCAAAGGTAGCCAGGGCGGCTTAAGGAAATTGAAAGGCCTTCAGCTGTTCAGAATGAGGAAGTTAAGGCCTCTATAATTTGTCCAAAGGAAGTCTAAGGATTGCTGCCTCCTGACGCTGTGTGAGCTGGGGAGAGGAGGACAGTCAGATGTGTGCCTCCCGACGCTGTGTGAGCATGGGAGAAGGATTGCTGCCTCCTGATGCTGTGTGAGCTGGGGAGAGGAGGACAGTCAGATGTGTGCCCCCTGAAGCTGTGTGAGCTGGGGAAGACCTCCTGGAGCGATGTGCGCTGAGGAGGGTAAAAAGTGTGAAGACTTCTCAAGGTGAGAAAATGAACTATTTCTATGTGAAGAGTGTGAAGAGAAAAACCAATGGATGTTTTCTATGTGAAAGGAAAGTCCAATGAACATGTGCTGTGTGAAAAGAAACCAAGGGACATTCTCTATGTGAAGAGATAATAAATGGACTATTGAGAGTCTGCTGTATGATCAGCCAAGTCTGCCCAACAGTAGGTTGGGGACAGACTTCCTTAGATAGGTTCCTGTGTGTGAGAAGGTAGCCGCCCACAGTGGCAAGGATTTATTTTTTGTTTTATTTTATTTTGGATGTTTTTGACGCTTGCAGTCTGGTGAAGAAAATTGCATGAATAAACCAAACTGTTGTTTGCAACCACTTCTCGGCTATCTCCCTGTGTAACGAATCCCCCCAAGGGGTCATCCACGCCCGCCACCGAGCTAATCAACCTCACATATGGTGGAGGTATGCATTGGGCAGAAACAGAGATCCCTGCAAAGAAGTGCATCTGTTCTATGAACTTTGTTTGCATGAGATTGCACAATCTGTGTGTGCAGGAGAGAAGATCCTGAAAGAGAGAAAAACTACTTGTTTTAAAGAGACAGTGGTCTCAAAAATTTTTGCTGGACTGTGAAAAATTGAGAGAAAAGCTACTTGCTTTAAAGAGACAGTGGTCTCAAAATTTTTGCTGGACTGTGAAAAATATATTGTGGAGTAATTGAAGATGGGGCGGTCAAAGCGCCTGAAAGATGCAAAGATAGCTGAAATGAGAGACCGGATTCTATGGATGGGGGGGATGCTACCGTTTGAACGAGCCCCATCCATGCCTGAACAGAGTCTGCTAAAGAGAAAGGTTGTTGTCCCTAGCAACACTGAGGCAAATGTGGATTTTCAGCGGAGCTTTGCAGCTCAACAAAAGGCTCATCAAGAGAGCATGGCAGGCTGGAAACAGAGACGCCAGCAGCAAATGGAGGCCATCGGTTTGGAGGAAACCGAGTATGTGTGCAAGGCTGAGCTGGATGCCTTGCAACGGAAAATTGAAGAAAAGGAACACGCCCTGGAGTTGCTTAGGATGGAGCATAGAAACTTGCAGGCTCAGGTGTTACAGTGGGAAGAATCCACTGCTCTTCTTTTTTCTGAGTTACAAAAACGTAGAGAGATTATAATGGAGAAAGATACCATCCTCATGGAAAAGGAAATTGAAATTCAGAATTTGCAGAAGCAAAGTATGGCTGATATGTTGGAGTTGCGTAATCAGCTGAAAAAAAGTCTTCAGTCTTTGGAAGCTACAAAAATAGACCTGCAGGATGTGCAGGAACAGAATGTTGCTCTGAAAACGACATTGTCTCTCAGCTACAAGGAGAAAAGTGAGAGAGAGGCTAAATTACTGAGTACTGTGTATGAGCTCACCACTTTGAGCAATGTGGTAGATGAATTACGTACGGACTGTGAGAGTTGGAGAGATGAAGCCCAACGTGTTCAGCAGCAGCTAAAGAATAAAGAAGCCTGTGTGGCAGATTTACATTCTCATTCCCAGAAACTAGCCAATAAGGGGAAGGCTCTTATGCAGGGAAAAGGAGATTCTGAACACAAGAGAAAAAAAGTAGAGGCACAGCTGCAGGAATCGCAAGTCAAGGTGTCAGAAGGTGACCGAATGTGTGCTAAGCTGTCAGAGAAGGCAAACCGACTGCAGGTTGAGTTGGACAATGTCACAAATCAGTTTTCTCAAGCAGACAGCAAATCTAGAGAAATTGCCAAAGATTTCTCTATCTTGGAATCGCAGCTGCAAGACACTCAGGAACTCTTACAGGAAGAGAGGTGTCAAAGGCTGAGTTTTAGCACAAAACTAAAACAAATGGAAGTTGAGAAAAATGGCGTCCTGGAACAATTAAAAGAGGAGGAGGAAGCCAAGAAAAACCTATCAGAGCAAGTCACAACATTGCAAGCTCAGATAGCGGATATGAAAAAACGCATGGAAGAAAGCGTTGGTTCATTAGAGAATGTGGAAGATGTGAAAAAGAAGTTTGATCAGATGCTTGGTGAGGAGAAGACTGTGTCTGCAAAATATGCAGAAGAACGCGAGGCGCGTGATAAAGAGAGCAAAGCCCTGTTCTTGGCTCGCTCCTTGGAGGAAGCTCTAGAGTGTAAGGTTGAACTAGAAAGAGTTAACAAACAGCTGTGTGCAGAAATGGAAGATTTGGTCAGCTCCAAGGATGATGTTGTGAAAAGCGTTCAGGAGCTAGAAAAGTTTAAGCGAGCCTTAGAACAGCAAGTAGAAGAGATGAAGATTCAGTTGGAATTACAGGCAACAGAGGATCTGTCCCAAAGAGGGGATAGTGTGCCTTATGCAGTTTATAAAAGGATCAGTGTTGTGGGGTCTGTCCTTAGTGGGCATCAGAAATTTGACATGTTGCTTGAATCACCCCTCTGGAATAAACATTTCCTTCAAAAACTTCAAGCACTGGAAAATGTATCATTAGAACTTCAGCAAACAAAGGAGCTGTGTAAGAAATGTGATGATTTCTCAGTTCAGGCTGAAAACCCAGTAGAGAAAACTAAGGCAAGTGATATAAAACTTGGAGAAAAAAGCAAACACCACCTAGTGGAGAAAACTAAGGGTGTTGGTGAAAACGTGAAGCAAATGAATAACTGCCTTTCAGGGAATATTTCCAAAATGGAATTGCTGAAAGACAGGTGGCAGAAGTTTGATCGTGATCTTGAGATACATTCCATGTGGAGTTCAGATAAAGAAAAGGAACTAGGTGACCTTGAGCGGTCAAATAGTTCAGCAGATATGCAATTAAACCAAATCAAGGAAATACTAATGGAGCTACAAGGGAAAAGTAGTACAATAGCAGAAAGTGCATTGAAGAAACCTGTAATAGACTGTGTTGTTGCTGTTGACCCATATGTTGGTGGAAGGAAAGTTGATGATGTCGCTGGAAAAATGAACAGGGGTCACTTTGAAGAAATGTGTGACAGCCTGGATGTAGTCACAGACAGGAGATACATTTCCACCTGATTTAGAAAATTCACCAATTACTATAGGGTGTCGGCTGCAAAGGTAGCCAGGACGGCTTAAGGAAGTTGAAAGGCCTTCAGCTGTTCAGAATGAGGAAGTTAAGGCCTCTATAATTTGTCCAAATGAAGTCTCAGGATTGCTGCCTCCTGACGCTGTGTGAGCTGGGGAGAGGAGGACAGTCAGATGTGTGCCTCCCGACGCTGTGTGAGCATGGGAGAAGGATTGCTGCCTCCTGGCACTGTGTGAGCTGGGGAGAGGAGGACAGTCAGATGTGTGCCCCCTGAAGCTGTGTGAGCATGGGGAAGACCTCCTGGAGCGATGTGCGCTGAGGAGGATAAAAAGTGTGAAGACTTCTCAAGGTGAGAAAATGAACTATTTCTATGTGAAGAGTGTGAAGAGAAAAACCAATGGATGTTTTCTATGTGAAAGGAAAGTCCAATGAACATGTGCTGTGTGAAAAGAAACCAAGGGACATTCTCTATGTGAAGAGATAATAAATGGACTATTGAGAGTCTGCTGTATGATCAGCCAAGTCTGCCCAACAGTAGGTTGGGGACAGACTTCCTTAGGTTCCTGTGTGTGAGAAGGTAGCCGCCCACAGTGGCAAGGATTTATTTTGTGTTTTATTTTATTTTGGATGTTTTTGACGCTTGCAGTCTGGTGAAGAAAATTGCAAGAATAAACCAAACTGTTGTTTGCAACCACTTCTCGGCTATCTCCCTGTATAACGAATCCCCCCAAGGGGTCATCCACGCCCGCCACCGAGCTAATCAACCTCACAGGAGCTACAGTTCCATTGAGGGAACCATGAGTGCGAACATGTACTGTGACATACTGAAGCAGAGCATGATCCCATCCCTTCGGAGACTGGGTTGCAGGGCAGTATTCCAACATGATAACGACCCCAAACTCACCTTCAAAACTAGCACTGCATTGCTAATAAAACTGAGGGTAAAGGTGGTTGACTGGCCAAGCATGTCTCCAGACCTAAACCCTATTGAGCATCTGTGTGGCATCTTTAAATGGAAGGTGGAGGAGGTCAGTGATGTCGTCATGGAGGAGTGGAAGAGGACTCCAGTGGCAACCTGTGATGCTCTGGTGACCTCCATGCCCAAGAGGCAGTACTGGAAAATAATGGTGGCTACACAAAATATTGACACTTTGGGCCCAATTTGGACATTTTCACTTAGGGGTGTACTCACTTTTGTTGCCAGCGGTTTAGACATTAATGGCTGTGTGTTGAGTTATTTTGAGGGGACAGCAAATTTACACTGTTATTTTATACAAGCTGTACACTCACTACTTTACATTGTAACAAAGTGTAATTTCTTCAGTGTTGTCAAATTGTCTTCACCTTGTCAAATCAGAATGCTTTGCATTTATTGAGAAAATGTAAATTAGGCAACCTCCTGCATTTACAATGTAGCAAGTGAGCCGGTCAGTACGAGACCTGAAAGCTAGTGGAGATCACTGGAGTGGAGGTGTAGTAGCAGTGTCTACTACTTCCAGCTTCTAGATGGATCCCATAGATAAGGTGAATGCAGAGTTACAAGGTGGAGCAATGCAAGACTGTAGCAGGAAACAGAAACAGAAGAAATAACTGTAGTTTAATCAATATTATCTAGCATGGTAGTCTAAAGTGCAACATTATTATATCTTGTTTCGAAAAAAAGCCCATTAATTCATCATTGGATACAGAACCCTGGACCCTTCATTTTGCCTACCTGGGAATGGGCGTCAGCAGCGTCATCTGTGCATGTGATTTGGCAAGGAAACAGGAGGATGGGTGAGCTGTGAACAAACTCTAATGCACACATGATAGCTTTTAGGGAGATAAAAATTGTGGCCATATTTTGTGGACACCTGACCTTGACACCTAGGAGCTTTTCGGACATCCCAGTCCATAAGTTGGCCATGCCTCTTTGATTCTTAACAGCCTTAACCCTTATGGAAAGACTTAGATTTTGGCAGGGCTTTTTTCCTCAGAGAGTGCAGGAACTCAACCACGCCCCCTCCCGACCACATTAAATATGGGTGTGGCCAAATTTCATTAGCAGTGGGAAGGTCTTAAAAATGCATTAAATACGAGAAGTTTATTATGTGCACAGTTCAGGGGTGCGATGCCTCTCTGCTGCGAGATCATCCAGTGGGGGAGTCGGCATCCCAGCAGGGATTCCAGAAGGATCATGAGCCCTACTGGAGGATGCTCCTCTAAAGCCCATGACTGCACTGCACCTGGCAGACATGGGAGTAAGTCATACATGTGCAAGTCACAAGCAAGTCTCAAGTCTTAACCTTCAAGTCTCAAGCAAGTCCCAAGTTACTCTGGCGAAAAGCAAGCAGGTCAAGTCGAGTCCCTGCTAGAAGTCAAGCAAGTCAAGTCATTTATTTTGGTCAAGTCACAAATCAAGTCAAAATACTGATCTACCCCAATTTTCACCTTTAAATCAGTTAAAAGTCAGTGGTCAGAAAAGGTTTTGTTTTATTTTCAACATTAACAAAACTGCTTAGTGCTTTTTTCTTGGCATATTAAAGAAATACTTTCAATGCTCAAAATCCTTCGTCCGGTCATGTTTCAACACCACGGTCACTAAAAACATGTTAAGTATTTCCATTGTTAAACAGCCAGTGTCCTAAAAACCAGAACACACTGAGGTGTTTTACGTGACTGTGGTGTCAGAAACATAACAGGCACATTCATTTTGCTTTAACACATCTTGAGAAAATGCAAATATTTAATAACTTAAAAAAGTAAAGTAATTTCGAGTCATATGTCTCAAGTCAAAGTCAAGTCTCAAGTCATGAATACCAAGTCAAAGTCAAGTCGAGTCTTTTATTAATTTTAGTCAAGCAAGTCTCAAGTCCTCAAACTGGTGACTTAAGTCTGACTTAAGTCAAGTCATGTGACTCGAGTCCCCCACCTCTGGCACCTGGATCACCTGCATCTCCTTGCACTCTTTGAGAGCCGCACAGAAGATGAGATCTGTGGTAGCCACTGGAAAGCAAGCTGTCACTTGTAACCTGAAAAGCTGGGCTTCTGTGTTTACTAGTTACCGGAGAGCAGGGTACCAGAGCCGGAGGTGGCAGGAACTTAACCACGACCCCTCCCCCGACCACATTAAATGGTGGATGGGTGGGGCCAAATTGCACTAGCAATGGAAGAGTCTTAAAGGTTCATTAAATACGAGTGCTAGTGAGAGAGTATAGTTTTTGGCTCTGTCCACTTACAAGAGCGGCTGCAGGTAAATCTATATTGTTCTCTATATTGCCTACCAGAGAGCAGGATCGGTTAGTAAGGTCTGTTCATTGTGCTCAGTATGCGATTCACTGTGTCTAGAGAGTGTTTCGCACTGGTCCAATAGGGAGGCATGTTGGACAGTGGGAGGAAACCTGACGAATGGATGCATAGGTTTTGATACAGTCCTGGAGATTGGCAGTGGCAGATCGCCTCAGTGCATTCTGGGATACTATATAAAAGCCAGGAGCACATGTGCTGCGGGGTCTTTGGCTGGAGAGCAGAGTCCCGGAGGGAGGGGGCGGCTGTCTCCTCCTCTGTAGCAGTGGCACGTGGTCGCAGGAGGTCATTCTGAGGGCCAGAGGAATGGATGAGAAGAGCTGAAACCCAGAGGTTCAGGAGAGCTGACTGAAGGGGAGACACCGGAGACCCTGGAAAAACAGTATCGTGAGTACAGGGACTCGTGTCAAGGGGCCTGACCTGAGGGGGGCCACCCCACATGTAGGATAGTCAGAGGATGGGTGTCAGCAATAAAGAGAGAGAGAGGATGCTGAAGAGAATGTCCTGAAGATAATCAAAAGTTCACCAAGTCGTCTTAGGAAGGAGACTTAATTCAAACTCACCTTTAGTGGCAGGGTAAATCAACAGCCTGGCTGTACATGAAGATAGAAGTCCTTCAACATTGTGAATAGTTAATTCGGAGTATCCCACCATTCCCTTTTCCTATCCCTAATTTATAATAAAACACAAAACAACCAAATACCCCTGGACTTATCATTGGAGCGAGCCAAGGAGGAAAAGTGAGAAACTGTTCATGTCTAGGTTGCTGTTAGTAACTCAGAGGGACCCGCAGGTGTGAAATCTGTCAGTCCTTATGGGGGCAATATATTAATGTAATTGTAGCACCCTCCTAGGTAGGTGCTAGGTGGATAAAAGCTTAGCAGATCCATCTGCTTATCAGGGGAGCCTGATTGTTAGTTTTGTCTGTTACATGTGTCCATGTGTGATTCATCTGGTCTGAGGGAGTGTCCCCACTGTATCCAATAGGGGAGCCTGTTGGACAGTGGAGGAAACACAGCCAGTAACACACAGGCTTTTATGACTATCCCAGTGGGTTGGCACAACAGTGGTCCGTCCTGGGATATGTTATAAAAGCCACGGGCACATGTAACAGGGTGTCTTTGGGCGGGTAGCCAGGTCCCAGGAGGAGGGTGACGGCTGTCTCTCCTCCTGTTTGTATGGAAGGTGGTCACAGGCGGTCGGTCTAGTGCAGTAGTCCTCAACCCTGGTCCTCAGGGCCCACTAACAGGCCAGGTTTGCAAGATAACTGAAATACATCCCAGGTGATATAATTTGCTGCTCAGTGATTGCAGTAGTCTAGTCTGCATCTCCCCAAGGTAATACCTAAAATCTGGCCTATTAGTGGGCCCTGAGGACCGGAGTTGAGGATCATTGGTCTAGTGGACCAGAAGTGTGGTGCTGAGACAGGAGGTCCAGTGGATGCTGACAAGCGGAACTGAAGGCAGAGCAACCTTGGGACAAACAGTGTCCGTGAGTACCGGGAAGCTTGCCAGGGGTCTGCCCAGGAAGGGGACCGCTCCGGTGAGGGTCAGTGGACAGGAGCTAGCACACACAGCAAGTGAGAAAGGGGGTGCCAAGCTAGGACCCTAAAGAGAAATTATCACAGGATCATATTCCCATCTTCACTTCAGTGGCAAGGTGCCGCACACACTACAGCTAGTTGTCCTCAAGTTGTGCATAGTTCATGGTTGGAGTATCCCACTCATCCCTTCTCCCATCCCAGTTCTAAAATAAAACACAAAAACCAAATCCACTGGACTGTTCATTTTATGAGCCAAGGATTTAAAGTGATAAGTTCCATAGACTGTTGCTACGGGTAACCCAGGGGAATCCAGAAAGTGCAATTTTCAGCACCTCCCTAGGGGGCAGTGCTACATTTTTCTTTGCAGAAGTTGAGAAAGCAATGCAGATATGAATGTCTCTTTTGCTAATGGTCATGGTGACAATATTTTACAAGACCTGCAGTGAGGACAAAAATTCAACAGCACCACAAGCAGATTCTTTTGGAGAGATGAAGGCCAGGTCTTGATCAGCTTTTAATTTTCCATGTCTGTATTACTGTTTTTCTATCACTCCCTGTCTGGTGAAAGTGTAGTCATGCCAGCTAAATGAAGGAAAGCTCCTGTAACAGAACCTTGCAGAACGGTACAAACCTGACAGCTTCCCACTTACCTTCCAAGAGGCAAAATGGGAGTAGGTACTGAGAAAGCCTTGCACATCATTATCCCCGAGGAAGTCATCGGTGCAGATTGAGCAGTTTTTCTCTCCTCGCCAGTCGTAATAAGGAATGGCAAAATTCTCATCCCCCGTCAAGAGCTGAATTTGTCTCTCCAGGAAGAGGAGGCCCAGCCGATGCCAACTGGGAAAAGCCGGACCTTGATGGGCATAATTTCTGGACGTAACAAAGTCCCCATCTAACAGAAGTGGTTTTATGGAGTAGTAATGGATCCAGGAAAACACATCATAGATGGTGGCATCAGTAAAGCGGTATGTGTCCTTATGATGGCGGTCTCCGGTGTACAGGACAACAAAGTTTTGACTTTTTGTGGTTTTAGCCAGCGAGAGGTAGCTGAAGAATCTTTTCCTTTCAAGCAAAGAAAGTTCTCGAATTTCCTTCCGCGTAACATTGTTTTTACGGTCACATTTTTCACCAAAATACCCGTACTTACAGTCACCGCAGTCGTAGCCTCTGTAGTCTCCGGTACATTCGCAGGTTTTGTTATAGTAATACTTTGGCCAGTTCAGGCGGTCATCATCATACTGGATCACTTTACCGGCTGCAAAGGGAGTAATCACAACTTTGTTACGGCATTTGCCACGGAATGACTTGGAGCCACATTGGGTGCCGTCTTTCCAAAGGGGGCAGCAGGTTTTTGTCTGAATTGCATCATCTGTGGTGCAGGCTCGTGGGAACTGACCCTGGACCAAATTATACCCAAGAACGAGGAAAACCGCAAAGACAATCATGGCTCACTGCAGTGAAAGTCTGGCTCCTGGAAAAGAAAGCAGGCCTAGAGTAGTTATAACATACAGGGACTAATAAATGCATGAAATATAGGGCTGGTATACTATTTATTACCCACTTCAGCTCCGGAAGGTTTTAACCCCTTAACCTCCCTGGCGGTATGATTCTTTCCGATTTTAGGTGCTGAAAGCGGTACCATTATTTTGCATGTAATTCTTAAGAATGAGCAGCCCAAACCAACTATTTACATATGATTTTATTTTTTACTGTGCGTTCTTCTTTATAACATCTCGGGTATGATAAAGTTTGAAACACAAAATCATAAATTATAATATAATAAATGACTATAAATAAGTTAAAGTATGTATGTATGTATGTATATATATATATATATATATACTGTATATATACATATATATATATATATATATATATATATACACACACATCTATCTATCTATCTATCTATCTATCTATCTATCTATCTATCTATCTATCTATCTATCTATCTATCTATCTATAGATATATATATATATATATATATATATATATATATAGATATCTATATATGTATATATAGATATATACAGTATATACATAAAAAGTACAGAAAAACTGCAGGAAAGGGCACTGGAGGGGAGGGGAGGGGGGGCAATCGAATGTGAATTTATTTTATTTTGCAATATATCAGTGTGTTCGGTGTGCTTTACTTTTGAATTTGCCGCCGGTTCCACCCCCCTCTAACGTCGCAGGAGACGGAAGCTGGGGCACACAGCATTGGGAGGAAGATCCGCCGCCGCACACCGCCCGCATACATCGCTGGATCCCGGGGACAAGGTAAGTAACCCCTCTACCAGGATCCAGCGATGCTTCTGGCGGTACCCCGAGTGTGGCTCGGGGTTACCGCTTTTGGCACTGAAATTTAACCCCGAGCCACACTCGGGAATACCGCTAGGAAGGTTTATGACCAGGCCATTTTTTTTTCGATTCGGCACTGCGTTGCTTTAACTGACAATTGCGCGGTTGTGCAACGCTGTACCCAAATAAAATTGATGTCTTTTTTTTTCCACAAATAGAGTTTTCTTTTGGTGGTATTTGATCACCTGTGCGTTTTTTTTTTTTCGCTATAAACCAAAAAAGAGCGGCAATTCTGAAGAAAAACAATATTTTTTACATTCTGCTATATAACATTCCCAATAAAAAAAATGTAAATCTATTTTTTTCATCATTTTAGGCCAATTTGTATTCTGCTACATATTTTTGGTAAAAAAATCCTAATAAGTGTGTTTTGATTGGTTTGCGCAAAAGTTATCGCGTCTACAAACTAGGGGAAAGATTTATGTCATTTTTATTTTATTTTTTTTTACTAGTAAAGGCGGCGATCTGCGATTTTTAGCGGGGACAGATCAGACCCCTAACTGACATTTTTGGGGGGACCAGTGACATTACTACAGTAATCGGAGCTAAAAATCTGCACTGTCACTGTAATAATGACCCTGGCAGGGAAGGGGTTAACACAGTGGGTGATCAAGGGGTTAAATGTAATCCTAGGCGAGTGTTTCTAACTGTGGGGGGAGGGGCTTTTGAAATGATCATAGAGACCTGTGTTCCTATACTGTATAGAAGGATCACAGGCGCTCTGAGTTCTTTCCAGAGAGAAGAACGGTCGGCTGTGTTTGCAACATCTGACCGTTCCTCTTTCTCAGCAGGGAACGAATGCGGGTGGCCGGCGGCAATTGGAGCCGTCTGTCCCGTGCATCGGAGTCCCTGTTGCCGAGAGGAGGCAGGAGCGTGCTGCCAGCAGCGCACCCTCGCCCCCTAGCTGCAGGCACGTGACTAACGTACAGCTATGTTGGTTCACACAGGAGAGGCTGCCTGCTGCAGTAAAATTGCAGCGGGCGGTCGTTAACAGGTTAATGACCAGGGCTTTTTTTTGCGATACGGCACTCTGTTAATTTAACTGACAATTGCGCGGTCGTGCAACGCTGTACCCAAATAAAATTCATGTTTTTTTTCCCACATATAGAGCTTTCTTTTGGTGGTATTTGATCGCCTGTGCGATTTTTATTTTTGCGCTATAAACAAATCTGTTTTTCAGCTTAGCTCACTCTTCCTCTGTGACAGAACAGCCGTCTTCCTTTTTTACGTAGGCCAATCTGTCATTCTGCATGATTGCGGGTGGCCGGCGGCCATCGTGGCCGCCAGCCACCCGCTGATTGGCTCCCACTGTGTCTAATCACAGTGGGAGCAGCGTTTCGGGAGGGCGCGCGCCCCCAAGCACCCCTGCACAAAATCACATACCTATACGTGATTTTCTGCAGCTGAGCCGCCGTGCCACAGTATATATGCGGTTGGCGGTCCGAACGTGGTTAAAGGCAAATAGACTGTACTTTTGCAAAGGCAGTTACTCCAGAGTTAAGAAAAAGAGGAGGAGCTCTGCTGACTTCCATCATCCAATCATGTGCAAACAAAAATATTTTTTTGTTTTCCTTACATGTGATTGGATATTACTTGCAAAGTGAAGCTTCACCTCATTTACTAAGCTCTGGAGAAAATTCCCTTGCAGAGAGCAACTGCGCTTGTAAAATGCACGGTTGTTTGCCTTTAGTAAATCAACCCCCACCGTACATTCAGCATGGAGACATTTTCACATTTCACCACCTTGCTGTCCATAGTCTGAATATTGCATTCCGAATTCATTGCTTCGCTTTATTTTAGACCTTGAGGGAAAATCTTTCCAGGAGGATAGACAAAAATAAAAACTTTAAAGCAATTCTAACGCTTAACAGCTTTATCCGAACAATATTCAAATATTTTGCCTGGAATTTGGGTTTTCAAGGAAAAATAAAATTTTTAGATTATATTTTTGGAATTTCTTTTAGGTTTATAAACCAATATCTTTGATATTTTTTTCCCATTTCTTGTAGGAATCTGAATTTCACATGTAAACTATAGGCGTGGGCATAGGTTGTGCTGGGTGGGCCCTGTATGGCGCAGGTTTTCCCTGATGCCAGTGTTGCCAACTGTCAGTAATTTAACTGGCAACCAGTAAAAACTAGGCACTTTTCTCCTGCCAGTAAATGCCAGTAACCGGAAAAGGTTGCCAGGTAAAAATATGGCTGTGGCGCTCGGCTCGGAACTGCACATGCGTAGTTCTGGTCCGCAGCCGTCCGAGACCCTCCAAGTGCCTGCTATGAGTGTGTTCGGGGGGGCGCCTGTGGGGGGCGGTCTGGTGGAGGCGTTGCCTGAGCGTGTTGTGTGATGTCATAGAGCAAGGGAGCCGAGCGGAGCGGCCAGAGTCTCGTATGCGGGTCTGCAGGACGGGAACAAGACAAGCCGGGAGCTGGACACCAGTGATGTTTGGACTGGAGTGGGCTGAAGGGACCACCTGGCGTGGAGAGAGACTGTCACTGTGACTCAGGAGGGGACTTGTTGTGTCGGTGAGGTGTTGTCATCATTTGCGCTGCTGCACACTGCTGTCAGGGTCACTGTGTGTGCCGCCTATTGTCATTTCTTGCCCTCCTGAGTCCAGTCCCTTGGCTACTTACTTACTAAATCAAAAATAAAATAGGAAATATGTTGTACAATGCAGGGGTCAGGAGTATGTAACACGGAGTACAGAGGTCAGTAGTATGTAATATACAATGCGTGGGGTCAGGAGTATGTAACACAGAGTCCAGAGGTCAGTAGTATGTAACATACAATGCAAGGGTCAGGAGTATGTAACATACAATGTGTGGGGTCAGGAGTATGTAACACAGAGTGCAGAGGTCAGTATTATGTAACATACAATGCAGGGGTCAGAAGTATGTAACACAGATTGCAGAGGTCAGTAGTATGTAATATACAATGCAGGGGTCAGGAGTATGTAACACAGAGTGCAGAGGTCAGTAGTATGTAACGTACAATGCAGGGGTCAGGAGTATGTAACCACAGAGAGGGCAGTAGTATGTAACATACAATGCAGGGGTCAGGATTATGTAACAGAGTGCAGAGGTCAGTAGTATGTAACATACAATGCAGGGGTCAAGAGTAGAGTGCAGAAGTCAGTAGTATGTAACATACAATGCACGGGTCAGGAGTATGTAACACAGAGTGCAGAGGTCAGTAGTATGTAACATACAATGCAGGGGTAAGGAGTATGTAACACAGAGACCAGAGGTCAGTAATATGTAACGTACAATGCAGGGGTCAGGAGTATGTAACACAGAGACCAGAGGTCAGTAATATGTTACATATAATGCAGGGGTCAAGAGTATGTAACAGAGTGCAGAGGTCAGTAGTATGTAACATACAATGCAGGGGTAAGGAGTAGGTAAAAGAGTGCAGAGGTCAGTAGTATGTAACATACAATGCAGGGACCAGGAGTATGTAAGAGTGCAGAGGTCAATAGTATGTAACATACAATGTAGGGATCAGGAGAAAATAACAGAGAGTGCAGTGGTCAGTACTATGTAACATATACTAAATTTATACGTGACCTACTGAAAGGCACAAGTGGCCAAGATCTTTCCATCCTTCCAGAAGGTTTCTTCTAATGAGCTCCTTTCCCTGATGGAGGTCTCTCCCACGTATGTGGTTAAATGGGCCCACTGGCTTCTAAAAGCTGCTGATTCTTGGCTCAAAGCCGTGGCCTTTCCATATAAGATTTTTAAACAATAGAGATATCAACATGGTCAATGTCAAGGGAGAAAACTGAGACTAAAGTGACGCACAAGTAAAAATGAATGGTCGCTACACTACACTCACACTGACTGAACTATCACTAGATTCAAACTAAATTGACACTCTACACTGACCATAGAATGAGAATAGCACTCTATAGCACACTAACTCTCTAGTAGCACTGAACAGAGCCCTGTTCTATCTCTCTCCACACCGATATCACACTGCAAATGGCCGCTATTGAAAGAATACGTTTATAGTGTGGGGAGGGATTAAGAGCAATAAGCCATGATTGGATAGAGTCATCATGACAATGTCTAATCATGGCTCTGAGAGTGCTCTGTGCCCTGATTGGTTGAAGCAATGAAAGCTTCACCCAATCAGGGCTTCCAATGTGGGGCGGCGCAGTGCATTGTGGTCATTTGGCGGGCCGAACAGTGGAACACCTCGATAATTTGGGTGTTGATTGGCCATCCCCAAACTGTTCCCTCAAAGTTGGGAGCATGAAATTGTCCAAAATGTCTTGGTGTGCTGACAACTTCAATGGAACTAAGGGGCCAAGCCCAACCCCTGAAAAACAACCCCACACCATAATCCCCCCTCCACCAAATGATGTGGACCAGTGCACAATGCAAGGTCCATAAAGACATGGACGAGCGAGTTTGGGGTGGAGGAACTTGACTGACCTCAACCCGATAGAACACCTTTGGGATGAATTAGAGCAGAGACTGCGAGCCAGGCCTTCTCGTCCACTTACAAATGAGCTTCTGGAAGAACGGTGAAACATTCCCATAGACACACTCCTAAACCTTGTGGGCAGCCTTCCCAGAAGAGTTGAAGCTGTGGGTGGGCCAACTCAATATTGAACCCTACGGACTAAGACTGGGATGCCATTAAAGTTCATGTGTGTTTTTGGTAATATGGTGTATCTCCACTCACAGTCCAGGATGTCATAGGGAAGTGGTTAAGGTAGGCATTCGATATAAAGTGATGGGATTAGGGTGAGAGTTTAGGGGGGGGGGTTAGGGGGGGGTTAAGTAATGTCAAGTGTGAGATTTCAGATTTATTGTTAAAGGTTGGGATAGATTTTAGGTTTAGTGCATGGATTAAATGGTATGGTCCGATTTGGCAATATGGGATTCGATTTTAATTGAAGGGTTAGGTGTTAGGAAGTGGCGGGGTTCAGGTACAGGTGAAGTGTTATTGTTGGTTTACCAGTTTGGGCAAAAAAAAAAAAGTACCTATCTGCAATATCTACCTATAATGCTTGATCCCTTTAAAACATGATATGTATCGAATAAAATCTTTTTATCTAGCCAAAAATCCAGTGAGCTCCTAGTGAGTAGGGATGATCAAACTTTTGAAAAGTTCGGTTTGACCAGAACACTCGAACCTCCCGAAAGTTTGGCCCGGATTTCAGAACCCCATTGAAATCAATGGGACCCGAACTTCGGTAATCAAAAAACACAATTTTGAAGCCCAATAAATGCCCCTAAAAAGTGCCTAGGGTTCTGGCACTTAATTATTTCATTAGCGCAAGCATAGGGTTCACACCTATATATGTGTATGTGTATATATACATACATGTGTGTGTATATACCCCTACACAGAAGTTCTGATGTTATGCCTGCCTCCAAAGACGCCCAAAAAATGCCCAAACAAACGCCAGCTACAAAAACGCCCAGGTGTGTTTTTGCAGCAGGCGTTTTTTTTGGGCATTTTTTGGGGGTCTTTGGAGGCAGGCAAAACATCTGAAATTCTGTATAGGGGTATATATACACACACACACACACTTATATGTATTTATACACATACACATATATAGGTGTGATAGGAGCGGAGCCATATGCCTGTTAATTATTTCATTAGCACAAGCATAGTGTTCTGCAACTTTCACACCTATATATGTGCATGTGTATATATACATACATGTGTGTGTGTATATATACCCCTACACAGAAGTTCAGATGTCATGCCTGCCTCCAAACATGTCCTCAAAAAAGCCCTATAAATGCCTTCAGCAAAAAGCAGGGTGACAGGGGAGAAGCCACTATCCGGTTCTATAAGTGACCTAAGAGAAACAATCTTTTCTCTATAGCGGTCACCCTGACATGGAAGGGTTTTGTCACCCTGCCATAGCAGTCAGAGTCAGTTAACCCTACACTACACTACGGTCCCCTGACACTTAACACTTTCCCTACAGAAACTAGATTATTAAATCTAACTATAGTGGAAAATAGTACCCTAACTACACTAGATATCCCTTTCCTCACACTAATAATTGCTAAATGACACTTTTGAAGCAGGAGTAACAGAACTGCTTCCACTCTCTTCCATGTCCCTGTATTACAATGCTAGGAATTTGGCGGGGCTATCTTATATACTGGGGGGGGCGTATTCACTAATGATTGGCCTCTGGACCCCCTAGTCACTCCAATCACATTCCTAGCATTCTCCTGCCCCCTCAATTGGCTTTTACTGATGGTTCTGGTCCAATCACGGGCTTTTAAAGCCCATTTCCTGTCCCATTGCATTTTGGCCGGTTCTGGATGCCGAATTCCGAACTTTTTCAGCAAAAAGTTCGGAATTCGGACGAACCTCGAACAATCAATGTTCGGGTCGAACCGATGGTCAACCCGAACCGTTCGATCATCCCCACTAGTGAGTTGAAAACACCATCTCTGCTGCAGTCACCTCTGCCCATTTCTCCTTTGCTGGACTATTGAACACTTTTCCCTCTTCTCATCATCTATAAGAGGATCTGTTCTTTTTTTCTGCGTGTATTTTTAAGAATGTCCTACATTTTTTTTTTTTTTTTTTTAATACCCTAGAAAACCTTGCAAGCTTGCAAATTAAGCTGCACCCACATTAAATGTTTATGTGTAAAGTTACATTTTGAAATAAATAATAAAAAGTTTAATAACATGATCCCTTAAAAAACAAAGTTTAAATGACAACTGACCAAAACCCAGTATATTTTACTTTTAATTTTTTTTTTTTTTATAAAAACAAGAAAAAAACTATAGTAACTTAAAAATACAGAAGAAATAAATACCAGAAAACACAAAAACTATACTTGACTTGGCAATTTCAAATTTTTTTTATATGTTTATCTTAAAATATTTAAATATTTAAATTAAATGATCCCTAACAAATCAATATACCCTTAATCTTAATTTTAATGCAACTTTATTTACATATTCTGTTTATGGTTTTTATTTTTGCCTATACAGCATGTATAGAGGTCATTGTAGCCGTATTAGTGCACTTGCGACAGAGACAATTGTGTACTGTCCGTGATACTTTTTTTATTTGCACTAACAGACAATTTTTCAGGACAAGCTTTCGGGGTATGTACATTTTGTGATTCAGTACTGCTTGGATCTTGATGAAGGGGACATACCCCGAAAGCTTGTCCTGAAAAATTGTATGTTAGTGCAAATAAAAAAAGTATCACGGACAGTACTCAATTGTCTCTGCAGCATGTATAGCCAATCATTGCGCTAATTGGATGTAAATAATACTTTAAATGCTTCACATTTTTAATTGGAAGGAGTAAACCAATTATTCTGTCTGTTTTTGAAAATCAGAACAGTTGTTCAAAAGCTCAACATTTTCTTTTTTTTAGAAGACATCTGTAGATAGCATTAAGTAATTATTTCAATTTATGTTTTATAATTAATTATTATTAGTAAATTATTTTATACATTATATTTAAACATTTATTTATTTTGGTAATTTAAAAGTACTTTTTTTTTAGTAGAAAACAAGAAATATAGAAGCTTGTTATTTCAGAACAAGCAAGCCAATTATTCTGTCCATTTTTTAGAAATTAAAAAAGTTTTTTTTTTTTTTATTCCCATGCTTTCTCCCTATTCTCCTCTTTATCTACCTTATTCCTAATCTTTTCAAACAATATCTTTTTTAAACTCTAAAAAACTAGTTACTACAAATAATATGGGACTATCCTTAAGTACCTATCTAGAGGCATATTGAATTATATTATTTTTGACAAAATGTACCTAAAATCTACCAAAATGTACCTAACACCAACAATTTTTTGACATAAGGATTTTGACCTGGATAAATACACAGTTCCTTGTGTACAGTTGATGTTTATACTATATATGTAATATGCTAGTTAACATGTATTTTTCTCATGCCTATTTTATCTGTTTTGTTCCCATATATCTTAATAAAATATATATATATATATAAATAAAGAATTAAAAAAAAAAGTTTTTTAAAAAGCTCAGCAATTTTTTGTAACCTTTAGACAACATTAAGCAAATATTTAAATATAAATATTTAATAAATTGCAAATTATTTTGCTAATTTAAAAGTGCATTATTATAAAACAAGGAGATTTTTTAATTTAAAAAAAATATCAGCACTAAAAAATAAATTACAGAGATCTAACTAATTCCAATTTTTAATCTGCATTCAGGAGTAAAGTAATATTTTGTGTCTTGGTTCTGTTGCTGTTGTATCAATCATCACTGTATTTAAATAGAAAAATAAATAGAAATATAGAAATATCCGGCCCACCTGTAATATTCCTCTGCGCTGTATAGCCTGTATGGTGAGTGCCTTTCCTTATATATGGATCATGTTCTGAGAAGTAAAGCTCTGTGGGTAATATTTGGTTAATATTGTGCTTTGGCAGGACTAAACTTTTCCCCAGAAAATTGAACAAGAACAATAGAATATGTTCTGATGCTTAGAATTAAGACAAAAAGAAAAAAAATTGTTTGTTCAAAGGGAGGAAGAAACAGGAATTCAATTATATATTGAAAACATGAATCCTGCCTGGACTTTATTTTACACGTATTTAAATATAGGGAATAATAGAGACCTTACATTTTTATGGTGTAGACCAGGGGTGTCAAACTCAATTTAATCGCAGGCCGCTTGTGTCTGGGGTGCACTATGTACAGAGTGCAAGGTTCAGTAGTGTATTACTTGCAGAGTTCCGAAGTGCGCTACGTACAGAGTTCAGGAGCGCTACGTACAGAGTTTAGGAGTGCGCTAGGTACAGAGTTCAGGAGTGCGCTACATACAGAGTGCAGAGTTTAGCAGTGCGCTACGTACAGAGTTTAGGAGTGCGCTAGGTACAGAAATCAGGAGTGTGTTATGTACAGAGTGCAGAGTTTAGGAGTGCGCTACATACATAGTTTGGGAGTGCGCTACGTACAGAGTTTAGGAGTGCGCTAGGTACAGAGTTCAGGAGTGTGCTAGGTACAGAGTGCAGAGTTCAGGAGTGCATTATGTGCAGAGTTCAGAACTATGCTATGTACAGAGTGCAGAGTTCAGGAGTGCGCTACATACAGAGTTCAGGAGTGTGCTACGTACAGAGTGCAGGGTTCAGGAGTGCATTTTGTGCAGAGTTCAGGACTAAGCTATGTACAGAGTGCAGAAATCAGAAGTGTGCTACATACAGAGTTCAGGAGTGCGCTATGTACAGAGTTCAGGAGTGTGCTACGTACAGAGTGCAGAGTTCAGGAGTGCGCTACATACTGAGTGCAGAGTTCAGGAATCAGGAATGCATTATGTGCAGAGTTCAGAACTATGCTATGTACAGAGTGCACAGTTCAGGAGTGCTCTACATACAGAGTTCAGGAGTGCGCTATGTACAGAGTTCAGGAGTGTGCTACATACAGAGTGCAGGGTTCAGGAGTACATTATGTGCAGAGTCAGGACTACGATATGTACAGAGTTCAGAAGTGCGTTACATACAGAGTTCAGGAGTGCGCTACGTACAGAGTTCAGGAGTGCGCTATGTACAGAGTTCAGGAGTGCGCTACGTACAGAGTGCAGAGTTCAGGAGGGCATTACATACAGAGTGCAGGGTTCAAGAGTGCATTATGTGCAGAGTTCAGAACTATGCTATGTACAGAGTGCACAGTTCAGGAGTGCTATACATACAGAGTTCAGGAGTGCACTATGTACAGAGTTCAGGAGTGTGCTATGTACAGAATGCAGGGTTCAGGAGTGCATTATGTTCAGAGTTCAGGACTACGCTATTTACAGAGTGCAGAGTTCAGAAGTGCGCTACATACAGTTCATGAGTGTGCTATGTACATGGTTCAGGAGTGTGCTACGTTAGGAGTGCAGAGTTCAGGAGGGCATTATGTAGAGAGTGCAGGGTTCAGTAATGCTTTATGTGTAGAGTTCAGGACTATGCTATGCACAGAGTACACAGTTCAGAAGCGCCCTACCTACAGAGTTCAGGAGTACGCTACCTACAGAGTGCAGAGTTCAGGAGGGCGTTGCGTACAGAGTGCAAGGTTCAGGAGTGCAACATGTGTAGAGTTCAGGACTATGCTATGTACAAAGTGCACAGTTCAGGAGGGAGTGCAGGCTCCAGGGGTGCATTATGTAAAGAGTGCAGCATTCCGGGGTGTGCTGTGTATGGAGTGCAGGGTTTAGGGGTGCACTGAGTTTGTAACCCCAACCCCCCCCATAAAGCTTCCTCGCATCTCTTTCACCTACCTGGCCCTAGTACCTCCCTGTGTAGGCAGCTCTACTACCTGTGTGTTTGCAGGGAGATCATTCTTTCTCTTAGATTCTGGAGATCCGTCCCCGCTGTGCCCTACCATGAGTGCATCCAGGAATCTGTTCGATCAAGGAGTCATTGAAGGCAAAGCTGTCAGCTGCAAACACAGAAGGCTTCTGTATTTACAAGTTACAGCAGGGAGTGGGAGTGGAGGGTGAGAGCTGGAGGTGGCGGAATTAAGTTCCGGCCATGTCTCGGCTACAAAACTGGGTGTGAGGGCCACATGACAAGGCCTGAAGGGCCTCATTCGGCCCCCGGGCCTTGTGCTTGACATATGTGGTGTAGACCATTTAATATATGGCTTTGTGGGTGTCCCCATCCCTGACAAATCATAGAGAAATGTATCCAAAATTGTGACTATATTATTGGTACACTCACAAGAAACCCTCAAGAATCACGATTATTATTATTGTTATTATTATTATTACCATTCATGAAGAAAAACGCAGATTTTTATTTTGCAAGTAAGAACGCAGAGAGGGTGTCAGTGGTGATCGCCCCTCAAATTTAATAAAAACAGCTGCATATAAATACATTCCCTTAAAATCAGCCATATGACGGTGTACTATAATATATCTTCCTTCTGGATTCGGTCAAGTCTACGCATTTCGTGGTTCATAACCACTTCTTCAGTCCCTGATACTTTAAATCAATCCACACACACCGGTATTAGGTACACCTGCTCAATTGCTTGGTTACTCAAATTGCTAATGAGCCAATCACATGGCAGCAACTCAATGCATTTAGGCATCTGGACGTGGTAAAGACGAATTGTTGAAGTTCAAACCAAGCATCAGAATGGGGAAGAAAGGGGATTTAAGTGACTTTGAACGTGGCATGGTTGTTGGTGGCAGATGGGCTGCTCTGAATATATTTGGGATTTTCACACACAACCATCTCTCAGGATTACAGAGGATGGTTGGAAAAATTGAAAAATATCCAGCAAGTGTCAGTTGCGTGGAGGAAAATGCCATGTTGAGGTCAGAGGCGAATGGGCAGACTGGTTCCAGATTATAGAAAGGCAACAGTAACTCAAATAACCACTCGTTACATTCAATGTATGCAAAATACCATCTCTGAACGCACGACACATCCAACCTTGGAGCAGATGGGCTTCAGCAGCAGAAGACCACAACGGGTGCCCCTCCTGTCAGCTAAGAACAGGAAACTGAGGCTACAATTGGCAGAGGATCACCAAAACTGGAAACTGAAGATTGGAAAAACGTTGCCTGGTCTAAAGTCTGGATTTCAGCTGTGACATTCAGATGGTAGGGTCAGATTATGGCGTCATGGATTCATCCTGCCTTGTATCACCGGTTCATGCTGGTGGTGTAATGGTGTGGGGTGGGGTGGTAATGGTTCAGACTGGTGGTGTAATGGTGTGGGGTGGTAATGGTTCAGGCTGGTGGTGTAATGGTGTGGGGTGGGGTGGTAATGGTTCAGGCTGGTGGTGTAATGGTGTGGGGTGGGGGGGGTGGTAATGGTTCAGGCTGGTGGTGTAATGGTGTGGGGTGGGGGGTGGTAATGGTTCAGGCTGGTGGTGTAATGGTGTGGGGTGGGGTGGGGGGGTGGTAATGGTTCAGGCTGGTGGTGTAATGGTGTGGGGTGAGGGGGTGGTAATGGTTCAGGCTGGTGGTGTAATGGTGTGGGGTGGGGATGGAGGGGGGGAGGTGGTAATGGTTCAGGCTGGTGGTGGTGGGAATGTGATGTAATATGAAATTACTAGCCGCGCAATACCTCTATGGACTATTATGGACCAGGCGGTGGTACTAGGAAGGTAAGAGTTGAATGCGTAATGTATACTACACAAAAATGTATATTAGTGCAAAAATGCAAATATATTGCAACAAATCCTAATAAAGGGCATCAAAAAGCAAACAATATTATAAATAATTTCCATATAAAATGCATCAATAAATCATATTAATGATAGTGCCCATGTAACAGTAAAAAGTAATGAGTGCAATAAAATAAAGTGCAATCAGTGTACATATAAATTGCATAAAAAATGCTGGTATATTATAATCTTTTCAAGGTGTTATATTGGATGGATCCCTCGCAGTGTTCCAATCTATATAAAGTGCTGTTAAAAACAATGATGGTGACACCCTCCGTGCTCGTGGAATATGGGAAGAATGCACACTCACCCGAAGATGTTGACCCCCACTACCATATGGCAAGGAGGTAAAAAAAAACCTGTGGACAATGGTCCAGGTCTTTATATGATCCGTCTGTGCCCGGGTGGTCCTGGATGGTCCTAGGAAGGGGTGTATGGGAACACAAAAGGCGGACTCCTCATGGTGTAGTAGGTTTAAAAGTTTTCCAAAGTTTATCAAAAGATACTCAAAATATAATATTGGTGGTACAATAGAAAAACCGCAAGATAAGCTATACCAGGGAGTAGCGGGTAATTGGCTCTCTCAGCCAAGCATAACCCGCCGCTGCATGGGACTTCCTGGTGCGTGCTAGTGCTAGCAATACCAGTACCAAAACGAGGCTAGGTGCGTTCCAGCTTGACGCGTTTCGTCATCGGAAGTGACGTCTTCAGAAGCTGGATGTACGCCGCCTCTATGCTGTTAATATATCAACGGGCAAAGGAACAACACTCCCCCTATACTCCTCAATGCAGAAACCAATCAGATCGGATCAAGCTCATGGCACCAACCCACTGGCATAGCAGAAGGATTGCATACACAAACTGTGTGTTAACTCCTAAGGATGTGTCCTACTTGTGAACTGATATAACCGGACAACAAGAATCCCTGTATTAACAACTGTGATACCTTCACCGGGCACAAAATAAATATAATTTCCGAGTGGATTATAAATATGTGTAGCAAGGTTTCCAGGCCTTTGGCCTGATGTGGGTCTGCCATCAGTACGGGTATTCTCTCCAGCCCATATGAGCTGTGACCCTGGGTGTGACAACTGAAGCAGCGAAAACTTCGGCATCTTTGTTTGTGGTTTTTATTTGGTTTAACCACTTTAAGACCGGAGGATTTTCCTGCTTAATGACCAGACCACTTTTTTCAACTCGGCACTGCGCGACTTTAACTGACAATGGTGCGGTCATGCAATGCTGTACCCAAACGAAATTTACGTCCTTTTTTCCCCATAAACAGAGCTTTCTTTTGGTGGTAATTGATCACCTCTGCACTTTTTATTTTTTGTGATATTAATAAAAAAATAAGCGAAAATTTTGCCAAAAATTGACATTTTCTACTTTGTAGTAAAAAAATATTCAATATGTTCAATTTTTGTCATATATTTTGGCCAAAATGTATTTAGCTACATGTCTTTGACAAAAAAATTCTCAATGAGCGTATTTTTATTGGTTTGCGCATAAGTTATAGCGTCTACAAACTATGGTGTAAATACTGGAATTTACGCAGCTTTAATTTCTGACTGCCTATCTCAATTCTTGAAGTGCTAAAATGGCAGGGCAGTACAAAACCCCCCCAAATTACCACTTTTTGGAAAGAAGACACCCTAAGCAATGTAGTGGGAGGCATGTTGAGCTCATTGAATATTTATTTTTTTTGTCACTCTTGTTTGAAAAATGACTAAAAAAAAATAAATAAAAAATTTCACAAAAAATTGTCATTGAAATGATACATTGCTCACACATGCCATGGGCATATGTGTAATTACACCCCAAAATATATTCTGCTGCTTCTCCTGAGTACAGGGATACCACATGTGTGAGACTTTTTGGGAGCCTAGCTGTGTACGGGACCCAGATAACCAACCACCACCTTCAGAATTTCAAAGGGCGTAAATTTCTCATTGCATTTTCTCACTACCTATCACGGTTACGGAGGCTCTGAAATGTCAAGATACCACAAAACCCCCCACAAATTACCCCATTTTGGAAAGTAGACACCCCAAGATATTTGCTGAGAGGCATGGTGAGTCCATGGAGTATTTTATATTTTGCCACAAGTTTTGGGAATACTACATTTTGATGGGGCACTATTCCTCCCACTGACACCAATGATGGGGCACTATTCCCCCCACTGACACCAATGATGGGGCACTATTCCTCCCACTGACACCAATGATGGGGCACTATTCCTCCCACTGACACCAATGATGGGGCACTATTCCCCCCACTGACACCAATGATGGGGTACTATTGCTCCCACTGACACCAATGATGGGGCACTATTCCTCCCACTGACACCAGTTATGGGGCACTATTCCTCCCACTGACATGATGGGGCACTATTCCTCCCACTGACACCAATGATGGGGCACTATTCCTCCCACTGACACCAATGATGGGGCACTATTCCTCCCACTGACACCAATGATGGGGCACTATTCCTCCCACTGACACCAATGATGGGGCACTATTCCCCCCACTGACACCAATGATGGGGTACTATTCCTCCCACTGACACCAATGATGGGGCACTATTCCTCCCACTGACACCAGTTATGGGGCACTATTCCTCCCACTGACATGATGGGGCACTATTCCTCCCACTGACACCAATGATGGGGCACTATTCCTTCCAGTGATATCAGTTATGGAGCACTATTCTTCCCACTGATACCAATGATGGGGCACTATTCCCCCCACTGACACCAATGATGGGGCACTATTCCTCCCACTGACACCAATGATAGGACACTATTCCTCCCACTGACACCAATGATGGGGCACTATTCCTACCACTGACACCAATGATGGGGCACTATTCCTCCCACTGACACCAATGATGGGGCACTATTCCTCCCACTGACACCAATGATGGGGCACTATTCCTCCCACTGACACCAATGATGGGGCACTATTTCTCCCACTGACACCAATGATGGGGCACTATTCCTTCCACTGATACCAGTTATGGGGCACTATTCCTCCCACTGATACAAATGATGGGGCACTATTCCTACCACTGACAGCAATAATGTGGTTCTATCCCTCCCACTGACACCAATTATGGGGCATTATTCCTTCCACTGACACAAATGATGGGGCACTATTCCTTCCACTGATACCAGTTATGGGGCACTATTCCTCCCACTAATACCAATGATGGGCCACTATTCCTCCCACTAAAACCAATGATGGGGCACTATTCCTCCCACTGATACCAGTTATGGGGCACTATTACTCCCACTGATACCAATGATGGGACGCTATTCCTCCCACTGATACCAGTTATGGGGCACTATTCCTCCCATTGATACCAGTTATGGGGCACTTTTCCTTCCACTGCCACCAATGTTCTATTACTGTCCTCAGTCCCCCCCCCAATTATGTCCTCAGCGACCCAATTAATGCCCCCAGTCTCCCCCAATAGGAGAGGTTACCCTGATTCTACTCTTGATAGGGCCATCAAAATAGTTATGGATACTCCTGGGGAGAATTTGTTAAGGGATAAGACCAGGAGAATTGGTTATAACAGATACTTAAGAAGCAGGGAGAACTCCCATTTCTTGGGTTTTCTACTCCGTCAATATGGTAAGATTAGGAGTATAGTCCTAAAATACCTCCCTGTCTTATATAATGATACGGTCAATGCGCAAATTCTATCTAAGGGAATTAGGACGGTGTCCAGCAGAGCTCCCACCGTTGGTGGAGTTTTATCCCCCAGTTTATTTCATAGTGCCAAACCTGTGGATCATTGGATGCAATTTAAGAGCACTTTTAGATGTGGTGTAAGGGGGTGTTCATATTGCAATGCTCCCAACTGTCCCTGATTTGGAACAAAGTCCCTCTGTCCCTTGTTCATCCTCATTTGTTCCTCATTTTGGTCTGATCTATAGAGTTGTATATAAAATGCAATATTTATCTTTCAAATAGTGTTTTCCAGGGCTAAACCTTTCATCCAATTTCTAAATTGCTGCATTTGTTAATTTCAAAATCCAGTATAAAGGAATAGTAGTGATAAAAAAAGCATGTGGGTTTGACTAATCTTTTTTTGTATAATTCTCCTTTAAGGGGGCGTGGCAGGGGTGTGTCTCCTATACCTACATAAAAGCAAAGGGAGATCCTCGCGCTTATGGGTATGTAGTGTGGTAGTGCAAATACTAATAAATTAATAAATTAACCGATTGCCGACCGCCGCACGACTATTTATTGCGGCAGTCAGCCCCTCACAGGCAAAGCGACGTAGGGACCCAATGTCCGCCGGTCACTCGCGATCGTCCGGTGCAGAGGGAGAAAGGCAGGTGGCTAATGTAAACACAGCCGCCTGTCATTCTCCCCTGTGTATGAATGGTGATCATACAGTTCTACTATGTAGGACCGTTGATCACTGTTCCTACACCTCAAGCCACAGCCAATCACAGTTAGAATCACGCCCCTAGGGACACACATAACCCCTCCCTCTCAAAAAAAGTTAACCCCTTCACTGCCAGTGTAATTTTACAGTAACAGTGCATATATATATAGCACTGATTACTGTAGTAACCCCAAAAGTGTCAAAAATGTCAGTCAAGGGTCTGATCTGTCCGCCGCAATGTCGCAGTACCGCAAAAAAATCGCATTAAATTAAATTAAATATGCGTTAAAAAAAACAACAAAAATCTTTCCCTTTGTTAGTAAACGCAATAACTTTTGCGCAAACCAATCAAAATACGCTTTTTGCGATTTTTTTTAACCAAACATATGTAGCATAAAACAAACTGGCCGAAAATGTTAAAAAATTTTGATTTTTACATTTTTTTGGGGGGGAATTTCATATAAAAAAAATGTGAAAGATATTGTTATTTTTGCAAAATTGTCGCTCTTTTTTTGTTTATAGCGCAAAAAGTAAAAATCGCACAGGTGATCAAATACCACCAAAAGAAAGCTCTGTTTGTGGGGAAAAAAGGACATCAAATTTGTTTAGGTACAGTGTTGCACAACCGCGCAATTGTCCGTTAAATTCACGCAGTGCCGAATCGCAAAATAGGCCCTGGTCAGGAAGGGGGTAAAATCTTCCGGGGCTTAAGTGGTTAAAGCTGCTGCTGACCAATAAGGTGCATGTGCCTTTAAGATGAAAGCGTGTGTAAGTCAGCGCTGCTCAATAAACCACTTAATTTAAATTATTAAATCATCAAATAATCAAATAAATAATCATCAAAAAGTATATAAAGTGCTCAGTGCAAACCGTGCCAAATATATAGTGCAACAATATCCTGTGAATAAATAAATGTCCTCAGATTTCAGTGTAAACTGTTCATATGTGCAACTGTGCCAGAAAGTGCTTCAGTGCTCTAATCTGAAGAAAGTGCTCGTGCTCCCCCTTTGGTTCCCTACACACCGGAACAATATGCAATTCAAGTCTTTATGACACAAAGACTGTGCGGGGCTGCTATGCCCTTTAAACACTTTAAGACCGGAGGATTTTCCTGCTTAATGACCAGGCCACTTTTTTCTACTTGGCACTGCGTGACTTTAACTGACAATTGCGCGTTCATGCAATGCCGTACCCAAACAACATTTACGTCCTTTTTTTCCCACAAACAGAGCTTTCCTTTGGTGGTATTTGATCACCTCTGCGCTGAAAATAAACTTGTACTTGTAAACTTGTGATCTTGTAAAATGTACTTGTTAGACATCCCATTAACACTTCTGAAAAGGCTTTTGAAAATATTTTGGAGAGTGTTAGTGGGAAATCTGTGCCCATTCAGCCAAATGAGCATTTGTGAGGTCAGGTACTGATGTTTTCCCAAATTATCCCAAAGGTGTCCAGTAGGGTTAAGGTAACAGGTCTGCAGGAGTTCATCCATAGCAAACTTACAGAATCATGTTTTTATAGACCTGGATTTGTACAATGGTTCCAGTCATGCTGGTACAGATAAGGGTCCAAGCTGTTATGTTGGAAACACAATGGTCTGCAATGTCTTTGTGTGATGTGTTATTCCTGAATGCAAGGCTTTTGGTGAGCTTTCAGAAAACGCACCAAAACCTCTCAATCTAATAGAAGTCTATGACAGAATCCATGGGTACATTGTGCTGTGCCAAACCACAGGAGATCATTGTGAAGCTTAATTAGTTTATTTTACTTTTAAATTCTTATTAAAGACTTCACTGCTGTTTTTTTTTTTAACCTTAGGCAGACGTAGTAATGATTCCTAAAGCAATATCCTGTAGTTTTACCATTTAAGGTTAACAATTGATTTGTACTATATAGAAAGACATTGTAGAAGATATCTATACTGAACAAAATTATAAACGCAACTTTTGTTTTTGCCCCCATTTTTCATGAGCTGAACTCAAAGATTTAAGAAAACCGGGATTCATCTGTGAAGAGAACACCTCTCCAAAGTGCCAGACACCATCCAATGTGAGCATTTGCCCACTCAAGTCGGTTGCAACGATGAACTGCAGTCAGGTGGAGACCCCGATGAGGACGATGAGCTTCCCTGAGACGGTTTCTGACAGTTTGTGCAGAAATTCTTTGGTTATGAGAACCGATTGTTGCAGCAGCTGTCCGGGTGGCTGGTCTCAGATCATCATGGAGGTGAAGATGCTGGATGTGGAGCTCCTGGGCTGGTCTCAGATGATCTTAGAGGTGAAGATGCTGGATGTGGAGGTCCTGGGCTGGTCTCAGACCATCATGGAGGTGAAGATGCTGGATGTGGAGCTCCTGGGCTGATCTCAGACCATCTTGGAGGTGAAGATGCTGGATGTGGAGGTCCTGGGCTGGTCTCAGACCATCTTAGAGGTGAAGATGCTGGATGTGGAGGTCCTGGGCTGGCCTCAGACCATCTTGGAGGTGAAGATGCTGGATGTGGAGGTCCTGGGCTGGTCTCAGACCATCTTGGAGGTGAAGATGCTGGATGTGGAGGTCCTGGGCTGGTCTCAGACCATCTTGGAGGTGAAGATGCTGGATGTGGAGGTCCTGGGCTGGTCTCAGATGATCTTAGAGGTGAAGATGCTGGATGTGGAGGTCCCGGGCTGGTCTCAGACCATCTTGGAGGTGAAGATGCTGGATGTGGAGGTCCTGGGCTGGTCTCAGACCATCTTGGAGGTGAAGATGCTGGATGTGGAGGTCCTGGGCTGGTCTCAGACCATCTTCGAGGTGAAGATGCTGGATGTGGAGGTCCTGGTAGGTCTCAGACCATCTTGGAAGTGAAGATGCTGGATGTGGAGGTCCTGGTAGGTCTCAGACCATCTTAGAGGTGAAGATGCTGGATGTGGAGGTCCTGGGCTGGTGAGATTTGACGTGGTCTGCGGTTGTGAGGCTGGTTGGATGCACTGCCAAATTCTCTGAAACGTCTTTGGAGACGGCTTATGGAAGAGAAATGAACATTCAATTCACAAGATCCCCTGATGACGTCAGCACGGGCTGACTAAACGTGCGTCGGGAGCGTGAGACCGTAGACTTCTGGGTTGGTGGAACACGGGCGTGAAGCGGTGTTCATTCATCCAGCTACCGTGAATACCTATGATTGTACAAAGCGATTTATCTTGGAATTGTAGTAAGTGCATTACCTTTTAATAAAAGTTTGGTAGTATCGACTTACTGCACCATGAGACCTTTTTTGCTTCCCTATATGTCCTGCACTGAGATCCTGTACCTGGTCTGAATGTCTATCCCGGTTGGTGAGGGAATTTGAAGTGGAGGATCGGTATATTATTTGGATCATTATGTCTGTGTGACCCCCTATAATCAAGGGGTCATATACTTCTGGTAAGAAGTACCTTGTAAGAGCACTGGGTGAAAGTTTGGAGATGGAGGCTTTTTAATCACTCCTATCAAGTCTATGCTTTTATCAAGAATAGTTGCTGCTGATCATTGGACTTTTATATTGATATCGAGCATTTTAGAGACTTTTGTACTCCTACATTTATTTATTTGCACCAGCACTTTATTGATTAACACTTATGTGTTGAGCGCAATATATTCACTATTTATAATTCAATTCACAGGCAACAGCTCTGGTGGACATTCCTGCAGTCAGCATGCCAATTGCACCCTCCCTCAAAAGTTGGGACATCTGTGGCATTGTGCTGTGTGATAAAACCGCACATCTTATGGCGCTTTTCCACTGCATGGAACCGTAACGGTTTGGCAGGCTTTTGTGCTTTTCCACTGCTGGTACCGCATGGTATAGGGTCGGAACGGTTCGGTATGGTACGGTATAGGTTTGCTTTTCCACTGCATGGAACCGAACGGTACGGAACGGTACGGCTCTGAAAAAACAGTACCTACTTGATTGTGGTTCCAACAGGTACCAAACTGGTACCATATCCCACAATCCTTTGCATGCAGTCACTACTAGCCACTGATTGGTCAGAGAATCCCACCCACCCCGTTGTTATCCCACCCACTTAACTTTAGTACTACATTAGTGGAAAAGCAAACCTATACCGTACCGTACCGAACCGTTCCGACACTTTACCATGCGGTACCAGCAGTGGAAAAGCAAACCAGGCCAAGCAGGGCCGAGTAGACCCCGAGCCGGTACTAGCCGGTACTTGCAGTGGAAAAGTGCCATTAGAGTGGCCTTTTATTGTGGCCAACCTAAGGCACACCTGTGCAATAATCATGCTGTCCAATCAGCATCTTGATATGCCACACCTGTGAGGTGGATGGATTATCTCGGCAAAGGAGAAGCGATCACTAACACAGATTTAGACAGATTTGTGAACAGTATTTGAGAGAAATCGGCCTTTTGTGTACATAGAAAAAGTCTTAGATCTTTGAGTTCAGCTCATGAAAAATGGGGGGCAAAAACAAAAATGTTGAGTTTATAATTTTGTTCAGTGAATGTCCAGTTCATTTACTAGTTGATTTTGATATACACGCTGTTTTAGTGCCTTGAAATAGTATTCACACCCCTTAAAAATTTCCACGTTTTGTCATGTTACAACCAAAAATGTAAATGTATTTTATTAGGATTTTATGACTGACACAAAGTGGCACATAATTGTGAAGTGGAGGGAAAATGATAAATGGGAAATTGTATTCAGTCAGTTATGGTGGTTTTACTACACAGCACTACCTGTATTTTATATCAGAACAAATATTTATGCCCTATTCACCTTATGTTCTAGGATGACACTGGATTGTTACTCCGTAGTGGGTCCTTTGGTGCTGTACGACCGCGCAATTGTCAGTGTGACAGCGCTGAAAATTGGCCTGGGCAGAAAGGGGGTGAAAGTGCCTGGTATTGAAGTGGTTAAAGGATAAGTTCACCTTTGAGGACATGTTACATGTTCCACCCATTTTTTACGGTGGAACATATAACATGGTAAAGAAATGAAGAGTTCTTAGATGGCCGCACTCCAATAACAACGTCTTTATTGAAGCATATAATCCATACATTATCAGTAGACACAAAATACAGCTGTCTTTTGTGTCTATTAATACTGTATGGATTTTATGCTTCAATAAAGACGTTGCTATTGGAGTGCGGCCATCTAAGAACTCTTCATTTCTTCACCTGAATTGCAGTGCCTGCATACATGTGGAAGCATGATTGGAGGACATACACCTTGAGTGGAAATGGTTTTCATGGAACATATAACATGTTTCCAATGTTGCAGCTGCTGCCCGTTCACCCCCCCCCCCTCCCATGGCAGTAGAATGGGAAGAAGGTCCGCTTCTTCTTTCTTGAGATCCCTACATGCAATTGGGGGAACCATGCATAAAAAGTCTCTACTATGATTGCAGGCACTGCAATTCAGGTAAAGAAATGAAGAGTTCTTGAATGGCCGCACTCCCATAGCAACGTCTTTATTGAAGCATAAAATCCATACAGTATCAGTAGACACAAAAGTCAGCTGTCTTATGTGTCTATAAATACTGTATGGATTTTATGATTCAATAAGGACGTTGCTATGGGAGTGCGGCCATCTAAGAACTCTTCATTTCTTAACCTGAATTGCAGTGCCTGCATACATGGGGAAGCATAATTGGAGGACATACACCTTGAGTGGTAATTGTTTTCATGGAACATATAACATGTTTCCAATGTTGCAGCTGCTGCCCGTTCACCCCCCCCCCCCATGGCAGTAGTACGGGGAGAAGGTCCGCTTCGTCTTTCTTGAAATCCCTACATGCAATTGGGGGAACCATGCATAAAAAGTCTCTACTATGATTGGTGGGTTTCCTCCACACCACTGGGACTGCGAAAGGCATGGACTTTTTCTTCTGCACATGTAATGCAACAATAATGAGGGGCCCAACTCTTGTCCTGATCTCCTATTTTGCATCCAAAATATAGGTGGTATGCCTTTTTTAACCTTTCGCTGTAACTCGATGTAACTTCGCCACAAACCTAGCAGAAGTTATCTGCGTTGTTTACACAGTTTTGAGGCATCTTTATTACATAGTTACATAGTAGGTGAGGTTGAATAAAGACAATAGTCCATCCAGTTCAACCTGTGTAGGTGTGTGTGGCCGTAATCATCTCACATACCCCTGAATGTTCTGATCCTTGAGATGTACGTCTAAGAGTCTTTGGAATCTTGGTTTCTGAGGAAAATATATTTCTTGGAAACAGTGTTGCCAACCTACCATATTGAAATGTACTGACATGACACCCAAAATTTACTGGCACAGCCATGTTTTTACTGGCATTTCCAAAAGTTACAAAATTACAGTTTGAAGTGCAAATTTCAGTTTTTAGGCTACAAACAAGTACAATATGCAATTAGCAATGTGATTTAAAGGTGGATATTAGGGCAAAAAACATATTTCTTATTTTATTTTCGATATAGTAAGTAGCTTAGGGACAGGACAGGAGGGAAGGAAATTTGAAATGGAAGGCACACACACACACCCATGTAATTGACTACAGCAGTGTGCAGCAGCACAGAAGGTGATGACACGTCCCTTTCTGAGTCACAGTGACAGTCTCTCTCCACACCAGGTGATCCCTTTAGTCCACCCCGATCCCCGATCCCCCGGCTTGTCTTGCTCCCATCCTGCAGATCCAGCCACTCATTACAAGAAATGCTCGGGCACTGCCTCTGCCAGGCCTTACCCCCCCCCCCCCCTGGTGGTGCCTGAACACACTGTAGCAGGCACTTGGACTGGAACAGAGCATGCGCAGTTCTGACCTGAGCGTCACGGCCATATTTTTTACTGGCAACCTTTTAACTTTACTGGCGTTTACTGGCAGGAGAAAAGAGTCCATTTTTTTACTGGCTGCCAGTAAAAATACTGATGGTTGGCAACACTGCTTGGAAATGTTAGGCAATGACACTTTCACAAGCCACCAGATGTAACTGTATATTGTGTAGATATGACCAAGACAAATGTACCTTGCAATAAAAGAACAATAAACGACAATTTGGTAATAATCTTTAGTCTCTAAAGTGAAGATAAATTTATACACTTCCGTGTGTTACCATTTTCATTGTTCTACTGTACTTTGTTGAGAAGTTACAAGGCATCATGGTCATCAGACACCTACCTCCCTTGTAGGCAAATATACTACCGGTAGTGTAACCAATAAAGTCTGGAATCACATTTTTACTGTGTATAATTCTTCCCTTGAAGAGCTGCTGACCTGGTGACTTCAGCCTACGACCCTCACAAGGTCCCATGGACCATCATTATAGACTCTCTGTTGCCTTATGAGGAGTTTATGTGTAATCTCCATTAGTAATTGTAAATAGATGGATGTAAATATAAATGTACAAAGTTTTGATTTCAAACACATATTTTATATATGATTGTAGATTTGTCCAATTGGACCAGCAGTAGTAATCAATTGTTAACAATCCTTTTTAAATGCATGCCTGAGCTACCAGAGAGGGGTCTGCTATTTACACATACTGATATGCAAAATAGTACCACTTTGTAATTAAGTTCATGTTAGCCAGACATCCTGGGGCCAAGGCAATAGTGATAATACTGTAGGCCGTGTTACTCCCCTTGTCATCTATTCAAAGACTTAACCACTCTGCAACCGCTCACAGTAATACTACTGCGGCAGAGTGGTTCGTTATCGTCCAGCCACGTAGTAT
Source organism: Pelophylax lessonae (assembly GCF_965119305.1). Taxonomy (NCBI): domain Eukaryota; kingdom Metazoa; phylum Chordata; class Amphibia; order Anura; family Ranidae; genus Pelophylax; species Pelophylax lessonae. The sequence goes on from NC_138780.1 coordinate 201,795,786, forward strand.
TAACGTGACTGGACACTCCCCCTTCTGGGCGGCGCTTGCGCGCCGCCGGAGGCTCGCTCCCGCTGTTTTCATTCACAGCGGGAGTCGGGCCAGGGGAGGAGCAGCGGCGATCGCCGCTGCTCTTACCCGATCGTCGGGGATCGAGTCTGGAGATCCGCCCGCTGTGTGTAAACACAGCGGGCGGATCTCCATAGTGACAGGGAGTGACAGATCGGACTGTTCAGCATAGCTGGACATCCGATCTGTCCATGACTCACACAGTCACCTCCCCCCCTACACGTCAGTAAGCACCAGGCATACATTAACCCCTCCCTCTCCAATAAAATTAACCCCTTCCCTGCCAGTGTCATTTTTACAGTAACAGTGCATATTTATAGCACTGATTACTGCAGTAATGTCACTGGTACCCCCAAAAGTGTCAAAAATGTCAGTCAGGGGTCCGGTCTGTCCGCCGCAATGTTGCAGTCCCGCAAAAAAAATCGCAGATCGCCGCCATTATGCGTTAAAAAAAAAACACCAAAAATGACAGAAATCTTTCCCTTTGTTAGTAAACGCAATAACTTTTGCGCAAACCAATCAAAATACGCTTATTGCGATTTTTTTTACCAAACATATGTAGCATAAAACAAATTGGCCAAAAATTTTTTAAAAAATTGGTTTTTACATCTTTTTTGGGGGGAATTTCATATAAAAAAATGTTAAAAATATTGTTATTTTTTCAAAATAAACGCTCTTTTTTTGTTTATAGCGCAAAAAGTAAAAATCGCACAGGTGATCAAATACCACCAAAAGAAAGCTCTGTTTGTGGGAAAAAAAGGACGTAAATTTCGTTTGGGTACGGCGTCGCACGACCGCGCAATTGTCAGTTGAAGTCGCACAGCGCCGAATCGCAAAAAGTGGCCTGGACGGAAGACAGCAAAATCCTCTGGTGGTAAAGTGGTTAATCTTTAGATATGTGATGAAGATGGACCATCTGTTGAGGGTTGGACAATTTGCCCTGGATATGACCTTGCATATCTAAAATTTCAATTTCAGAGCAAATCAACATGTATAATTAAATTCTGCCTCCAACAGAGAGGAGGGGTTAGCAAGGGGCTGAATTAAACTAGGCTAGGCGAGGAGGAAGTTGTCCAATCCTGAACGAGATACGCCCAGAGGGAGGAACAGGGCAGGATAGCTGAACCAATCAGAATAGCCTTATACCAGTCTATGGGATAGAGGTGTATATTATTTCCAAGGAGAGCAGAGAAGGGTAGGAGCCATGGACCTGAGAAGGGGACCCAATACCATCTTAAACCACTGGTAAATATCAGAACACCTCCTAGCACTTAAATGTATACATGTTTGTAGTATTTGTTGTCTGTCTTGCGGTGCATATCATAATAATTTGAATCCCATGTGCTATATGTGTTCAGTTAAACTTTTAATATTTTCCTTTTTGTATGTACTAGAGATAAAATTGTTGTGAATTCATTTAGGCTTCAAGGCTACTTATCAATAAATTCCTATTGCTGTTTTGAAGCTTTTACTCATGGTCAAAGAACTCTCATTTAACGCGAATATTGTTTGAGGTAAATTAAATCACATCTTCTGGGTAACACTCCCAAAGCTGGAGCCCCGATTCTCAGAAAAAAGGAACCTTGAATTCTGTCCAGCACAAAATAAATAAATAAATAAATAAAGATGCAGCAAGTGAAAACAGAACTTCTGCCCTCCATGTTTCTTAACCTTCCTAGCGGTATTCCCGAGCGTGACTTGGGGTTAGATTTTAGAGCCAAAAGCGGTAACCCCGAGCCACACTCGGGGTACCGCTAGGAAGATCACTGGATCCTGGTAGAGGTTTTACTTACCTTTTCTCCGGGATCCAGCGAAGAATGCGGGCGGTATGCGGCGGCGGAGCTTCCTCCCGATCGTCTGCGAAGCCCTGCTTCCGTCTCCAGCGACGTGACGTTCACAGGGGGGTGGAACCGGCGGCAAATTCAAATGTAAAACACACCAAACACACTGATACCATTCAAAATGAAAAAAATTCACATTACATTGCCCCCCAGTGGCCTTTCCTGCAGTTTTACTGTACTTTTTATGTAAATATATATATATATGTATGTGTATATATATATATATATATATATATATATACACATACATATATATATATATATATATATATATATATATATATATATATATACATACACATATATATATATACATACACAGTATATATATATATATATATATATATATATATATACACAGTATATATACACAGTATATATATATATATATATATACACAGTATATATATATATATATACACATACATATATATATACACATACATATATATACACATACATATACATATATATATATATATATATATATATATATATATATACGTATATATATATATATATATATATACACAGTATATATATATATATATATATATATACGTAATTCTTGTGAATGAGCAGCCCAAGCCAACTGTATACATTATATATACAGTATATATATATATATATATATATATATATATATATATATATACATATATAATATATGTATACATACATATATACATATATATATATATAATACATGTATACAGTTGGTTTGGGCTGCTCATTCACAAGAATTACATGCAAAATAATGGTACCGCTTTCAGCACCTAAAATCCAAAAGAATAATACCGCCAGGGAGGTTAACCACTTGATGACCGCCCACCGCAGTAAATTTACTGCGGAAGGCGGCCGCTCCTGTGCAAACCGCCGTAGTACTACGTCGCTCGCTCAGGAGACTCTAGGGGGCGAGCACGTGCGGCCGGCAGCGTGCTCCCACCCCCGCTCGTCAGCTGGGGAGCCAGTGCGTGTGACAGGCGGCTCCAATGCCCGCGGGCCACTCGCGATCTCCCCCCCGCTGACAGACAAGAACGGACGGCTGATGTAAACACAGTCGTCTGTCCTTCTCCCTGAAGTGATCACAGAGGCTATGTGATCCTGCTATATAGGATTGCATGTCTCTGTGATTACTTCACAAGCCACGCCCCCCCACAGTTAGAATCACTCCCCTAGGCTTACATTTAACCCCTTGATCACTAATAGTACTAGTCCCTTCCCTGCCAATGGCATTATTACAGTAACAGTGCATATTTTTAGCACTGATTACTGTAGTAATGTCACTGGTCCCCCCAAAAGTGTCAAAAATGTCAGTTAGGGGTCCGATCTGTCCGTCGCAATGTCACAGTCCCGCAAAAAATCGCCGCCATTACTGGTAAAAAACGATAAAAATTACATAAATCTTTCCCGTGGTTAGTAAACGCAATAACTTTTGCACAAATCAATCAAAAAAAAAACGCTTATGGCGATTTTTTTTTTACCAAAAATGTGCAGCAGAATACAAATTGGCCTAAAATGTTAAAACATTTTGATTTTTAAATTTTTTTTGGGAATGTTATATAGCAGAATGTGAAAAATATTGTTGTTTTTTTTTTTCAGAATTGTCGCTATTTTTTTGTTTATAGCGCAAAAAAATATAAATCGCACAGGTGATCAAATACCACCAAAAGAAAGCTCTATTTGTGGGAAAAAAGGACCTCAATTTTATTTGGGTACAGCGTCGCACGACCGCGCAATAGTCCGTTAAAGTAACGCAGTGCCGAATCGCAAAATATGGCCTGGTCAGGAATGGGGTAAAATCATCCGGTCTTAAAGTGGATAAAAATATGCTCATTGAGCATTTTTTTGTCAAAGACATGAAGCTAAAAAGATTTTGGCCTAAATATATAACAAAAATTGAATATATTGGATATTTTTTAACAGTCAAAGTAGAAAATGTCAATTTTTCGCAAAATTTTCACTCTTTTTTTATTAATATCGCAAAAAATGAAAAGCGCAGAGGGGATCAAATACCACCAAAAGAAAGCTCCGTTTGTGGGGAAAAAAGGACATAAATTCCGTTTGGGTACAGCATTGCATGACCGCGCAATTGTCAGTTAAAATCACGCAGTGGCAAGTTGAAAAAAGTGGCCTGGTCATTGAGCAGCCGAATCTTCCGGGGCTAAAATGGTTAGGGCTAGATATTTACCTGTGTTGGAGCTATTGAGTTATTGGACACAACCAGTTAAATGGCATTTTGAAGTAAATGAACACACCATTAATGCTTTTTAATTTTTATTTTTCAGTTAGGTTATGGTTTATATAATTACTCTTGAAAATCAAGATAGAGGATTTAGAGGTGGATCTGTTGGACAGATTTGATATGAGATCTCATTGTGGTCCTGAGATCCCAAGGTTATCTGAAGGGGTTTCCACCATCACACAAAGCAGATCCCAACCTCAAGACTTGCTTCAATGTAGCATTACATCCCCTGGTATTTCGAGTAAATGTACCCAAATTTGTCGGAGGTGCGTAGGAGGTCTTTGTTCCGGTAACATGGGAAGTAGGGAGTGCAGCACTCCTCAGGACCATGGCCTGGTTCATCATTCTGGGGGTACGTGTCTGGAGTTGCCTTACGTCTGCGAATCCATTCCTCAAAGATCCTACAAATATTTTATGGACATGTGAAGATATGTACACAGCCAGAATGTATGACAGTACTTTTCCTAAAACTTTAAACACACACCGTCACCTACAGGATGCATAGGCCATCCTTTAACCCCGGAACATAGAAACATAGAAACATAGAATGTGTCGGCAGATAAGAACCATTTGGCCCATCTAGTCTGCCCAATATATCTGAATCCTATGAATAGTCCCTGGCCCTATCTTATATGAAGGATAGCCTTATGCCTATCCCATGCATGCTTAAGCTCCTTCACTGTATTTGCAGCTACCACTTCTGCAGGAAGGTTATTCCATGCATCCACTACTCTCTCAGTAAAGTAATACTTCCTCATATTACTTTTAAACCTTTGCCCCTCTAATTTAAAACTGTGTCCTCTTGTGGTAGTTTTTCTTCTTTTAAATATGCTCTCCTCCTTTACCGAGTTGATTCCCTTTATGTATTTAAAAGTTTCTATCATATCCCCTCTGTCTCTTCTTTCTTCCAAGCTATACATGTTAAGGTCCTTTAACCTTTCCTGGTAAGTTTTTTCCTGCAATCCATGTACTAGTTTAGTAGCTCTTCTCTGAACTCTCTCTAGAGTATCTATATCCTTCTGGAGATATGGCCTCCAGTACTGCGCACAATACTCCAAGTGAGGTCTCCCCAGTGTTCTGTACAGCGGCATAAGCACTTCTCTCTTTCTACTGCTTATACCTCTCCCTATACAACCAAGCATTCTGCTGGCATTTCGTGCTGCTCTATTACATTGTCTTCCCACCTTTTCCAACATTTACCCCCCCCCCCCCCTTCCTTCCTGACCAGGCCGTTTTCTGCTATACGGCACTGTGTTACTTTAACTGACGGTCGTGCAACGCTGTACACAAATAAAATGTATGTCTTTTTTCCACACTAATAGAGCTTTCCTTTGCTGGTAATAGATCACCGCAGCTGCATTTCACAGTTAAAGCGGAGTTCCAGCCTCAAAAACAACTTTGGGCCATCCGCTTGCTGACAATCACCTGAAAAAGAAATGGATAGTCTCGATTTTTTTTTTTGGTTTACTTACCTTGTTATTGAAGAAAATATACTCACCTTTCTTCCACCTCCTCCCTCTGCGGCCGCGGCCCGCGCCGTCACTTCCAGCTTGCATTGACTCCTGGGAGCTGAACATCATCGCTCCCAGGAAACAATGCGCCTGCACCGGCCCCGCTCGTCACTTCCTACTTGCATTGACTCCTGGGAGCCGAACGTCATCGCTCTCAGAAATCAATGCGCCTGTACCGGCCCCACTCGTCACTGCCTGCTTGCATTGACTCCTGGGAGCCGAACGTCATCGCTCTCAGGAATCAATGCGCCTGCAGCGGCCCCGCTCATCACTTCCTACTTGCATTGACTCCTGGGAGCCGAACGTCATCGCTCTCAGAAATCAATGCGCCTGTACCGGCCCCACTCGTCACTGCCTGCTTGCATTGACTCCTGGGAGACGAACGTCATCGCTCCCAGGAATCAATGCGCCTGTACCGGCCCCACTCATCACTTCCTGCTTGCATTGACTGCTGGGAGCCGAACGTCATCGCTCCCAGGAATCAATGCGCCTGCACCGGCCCCGCTCGTCACTTCCGGCTTGCGATGACTCCTGGGAGCCGAACATCATCGCTCCCAGGAATCAATGTGCCTGCACCGGTCCCGCTCATCACTTCTTGCTTGCATTGACTCCTGGGAGCCGAACATCAACGCTCCCAGCAATCAATGCGCCTTCACCGGCCCCGCTCGTCACTTCCTCATTGCATTGACTCCTGGGAGCCGATCGTCATCGTTCCCAGGAATCAATGCGCCTGCACCGGCCCAGCTTGTCAGTTCCGGTGCAGGCCTGTCATTCTCTGCTAAACAGCTTCTGGGCATGCCCAGAATCTGTGCAGGGATGACACGCCTGCACAGGAAGTGATGAGCGGGAGCTGTGCAGGGCATTCTGGGACTCCGACGTCACCGAAGAGGACAACGAAGAGGACACTCTGGCTTCAGCTGCGCACACCTGAGATGGCAGTGCTGGACAAGACATTTTCAAGGTAAGTATTTCTTCTAAAAGGTAAGTGCGACCCAGGACAGTTCAGAGGCTATTCATTGTGGAATGTACGAGCCCTGACTGTCCCGGAGGGATTTTTATCTAAAAAACGTTTCCGAGGCCGGAACTCCGCTTTAACACATCCATTTACATTTGTGGCCCATTGGCGCGGGGGATATACCACCAGTATATCATATCTACATTTGATCACCGCTGCAGTTTTTATTTTTGCGCTGTAGACAATTTTGAAAAATAAAAACAATATTTTTTTACTTTCGGTTATAAAACATATCCAATTAAAAAAAAGTAAAACGTCCAATTTCTTCATCAATTTAGGCCAATATGTTTTCTGTTTCATATTTTTGGTAAAATAAAAATCCCAATAAAAGTATATTGATTGGTTAGCGCAAAAGTTACAACGTCTACAAACTATGGGATATTTTTATAATTTTTTTTATTTATTTTTACTAGTAATTGCGGTGATCAGCAGGATTGCGATATTGCGGCGGACATTCGGACACTAACAGCTACTTTACAAATACTGGATTATAGGTGACCATTTGTGACACCATAGGCTTGGAGTAGACAGAGGTCCAGTTTACTGTCTTTCAGGCCTTGAAGGGGGGGGGGGGGGTGGGGCAGACTGTGGCCAGCAGGAGCAGAAAGTGTCCCGACGTTAGAGCCCCTTCATTGGTGTAAATGTCAGAAAATAGTGTCAGTTGGTGGAATAGTGCCCCGAGGGCCAGATAAGGGCAAGCAAGAAAGGGGCCACATCCAACCTCCGGGCCACAGTTTGGGGACCCCTGCCATGAACCACAGTAGAAGGCTTAGATCTCGTAAGTTGCTCACCTTTGATGTAACAGACTCCTCTAAATCACCTCTGTAATAAGTCTACAGTCTCGTTTTCTGTAGCATTATAAATATGTAGAGATGGCCGTGCGGTTCGCCCGGCGGTCGGTTCGCGGCAAACTTTGTTTGTTCACTACCCGCCAAATTTTCGGACACATGGCGTAGTTCACGGCGGCCATATTTGTTTACAGTGGGGAGAACTTTGACCCGTGACACAGCCGTCAGGTGGAACGGGACAGCCAATTGAAACATTCCAGCACATGGACAGTCCCCCTACCCCATAAACAGACCTGGCCTGGCGGCCATTTCACATTCCGTTTTTAGACAGTGTAGGGAGAAGTCTGCTGTGCTCATCAGGGAGAGTTTGCTAGACACATATAGCGCTGTGAAGATCCACAAAAGTCCTTTTCAGGGCTGGTATTTCGGTATAGGCCTTCTACAGTCTCTTTTCAGGTTAGGGACAGGTATCCAGTGGTTGCTTTAGGGGCAGTTGGAGATCGGCTGCAGTCACAAATCGCTCTGTCAATGTCCACAAAAGTCATTTAAAGGGCTGCAAATTTTTTTTTTGGATGGGGGAGGGGGGTAATCCACAGTATAATATACTTTGTAGAAAGCATATTATAGTGGATTAGTACTATTATTGTGCACTGTACAGCATTGTGACAGGTGTGGTGGTGAGACGTTTCTGCAGCAACACTACACATAGTGGCAAACTCCCTGGCCAATTATTTGTAGAACTGGTGTGATAGATCAGTGGCCCCCCCAATAGCACATATTGAAGCGGGGTGTTATCTACCTTTTTCCAGATATACTGCGATTCTCTCTAGAGACTTTTGTCACAGGGTAATTAAAAAACATGACAGGCAGAGGAAGTGGAAGAGACTCACGCAGGGGTGGTAGGGGTAAGGCAGGAGCAGTAGGCCAGAGCCTAAGTGTGAAGTTTCAAAAGCCGCGTGCAATTACGACAAAGGACGCACCAGACTTGGTTGAGTGGGTCACTCAGCCTTCCTCTTCTGCACCCTCCTCATCCTCTCTATCTGCACCCACTTCACGCTCTGCTATGTGCACCCCCAAAGACACCACCACCACCAGCACATACCCTCCACTTGAGTCACTGGAATTTTTTTCCGATCTATCACAAGACGTTTGCGATGCACAGCCATTGTTGGCATTGGATCAGGAAGAGGAGGTAGCAACATCTGACGACAGTACCCAGATCAGCCCAAGGAGTTTGGTCCCCGCTGTTGCTGCCTACTCCGAGATCTCGAATGTTAGTGGTGGGGAAGATGACTTGGATGATGACGAGTCTATGGACGTCACGTGGGATTCCACAAGAGAGGAAGAGGAAGGGAGTTCAGAGGGAGAGACGGACCGGCAGATAGGGAGGAGAGGCAGGCAGAACTTGCATTGCACAAGAGGTAGAAAGCAGACTGCAAATGTATCAGGAGCGAGCCATCAACCATGTACAGTCACATCTGGCGCTCTCAGGACGCCGGCACATGGCTCCGCAGTGTGGGCTTTTTTTAATGTGTCCATTGCTGACAACAGTATTGCCATCTGCAGCCTTTGCAGTAAACGCATAAGTCGCAGTAAGCCCAACACTCACCTAGGGACAACCGCCTTAAGAAGGCACCTAAACTCCCATCACTGAGCCCAGTGGGAGCAACACCGTCAGAAGTTGAACCCACAAAGCCACACTCCAGGCTCTCACCGTCCAGCCCCTTCTCCTTCTGCTTCTCCTTCTCCTCTCTCCTCACATTTGCCCTCCACTCCACCTGCCATGATGCTGCCATCACGTTGTTCTGGAAAAAGGCAGGCTTCTGTGGTCCAAATGTTGGAGCAGAAAAAAATGATGACGCCAGATAACCCTCTTGCCAAATGTTTGACTGCTGGCTTGTCGGAACTGATAGCCCGCCAACTACTGCCATATCAACTGGTGGACTCGGAGGCCTTTTGTAAATTTGTGGTCATTGGAACACCACAATGGAAGGTCCCAGGCAGGAAATACTTCTCGCAAAAGGGCATTCCAGAGCTGTATGACCATGTTAAGCGACAAGTGAATATATCTCTGGCACACAGTGTTGGTGTCAAGATACATCTGACCACAGACACATGGTCTAGCAAACACGGGCAGGGAAGGTATATTACTTTTCCTGCCCACTGGGTGAACCTTCTGACGGCCGTTAAGCATGTAACCCGTGGCACCTGTGTAGATTTGGTTGTACCGCCACAGATTGCAAGCAGTCCTGCTTCCTCTTCTCCTCCTCCTCCATCCTCCCTCTCCTCCTCAGCTGACTCCTCCTCTTTCGCTGCTACCGTCTCTTCCACTGGCCCACCCAACATCCCCAGAACCTATTCCACATGCCAGATGAGACGTTGCCATGCTGTGCTGCGTCTGTTGTGCCTGGAAGCCAAGAGCCACACTGGTCCTGCACTCCTTTCAACTTTGCGTTCACAGGCAGATCAGTGGCTGACACCACTGAATTTGTCAGTTGGTAAAGTGGTGTTCGACAACGGTGCCAATCTGCAGAGCGCGCTGAAACAGGGCAAAATAACACACGTGCCATGCATGGCACATGTCCTGAACTTGGTGGTGCAGCAATTCGTTGGCAAATACCCTGGGGTCCAGGACGTCTTGCGGCAGGCCAGGAAAATCTCGGGCCATTTCCGAAGATCTTACACAGCCATGGCTCGCCTTGCTGAGATTCAGCGGCGACACAACCTGCCCCTCAGGCGTCTTATTTGTGACTGCCCGATGTGATGGAACTCAACGTTGCATATGCTCGATAGGCTGCTTCAGCAGAAACGTGCAGTTAATGACTACCTGTTCGAACTCCGTGACAGGACAGGTTGTGGGGAGCTTGGGTATTTTTCACCTGACCAGTGGCTGCTCATGCGGGACGTATGCAGACTTCTGCGGCCATTCGATGAGATCACCAAACTGGTCAGTCACGGCCAGGGTGCCATAAGTGACATCATTCCTTACGCCTTCTTTCTTGAGTGCGCATTGCGTCTTATCATTGATCAAGCCATCGAGGAGCAGAAGCACAAAGATCAGGAAGTCGCAATGTTGGATGAATTCCCAGGGGGTGCTACTCCATCTAAAACAAATCAACAGCAGGAGTCTGAAGAGGAGTCAGAGGAGGAGGATGGTGCTGGGGGGGGATGAGGGGGAGCAAGAAGAGCATGCTTTAAACCTTTCTGGGATCCCTGGTGTTATCCGTGGATGGGGGAGGGGAGGATAATGAGGACGACATTAGCCTGGATGATGAGCTGGAAGCAGGCCGCTATACCGCTTCCAGTTTAGTGGGAATGGGGGCCTACATGCTGCAGTGTTTTAAGGGGGACCAGTACTGGGTGGCAACGTACTTAGACCCCCGGTACAAACACAAAATGGCGGAAATGTTACCACAATCACAGAGGGCGGCCAGAATGCAGCACTTCCAGGCCTTGCTGAGGGAAATGCTGCATTCTGCTTTTCCGTGCGCTGGCAGAGGAATGTCCAGTCACAGAGAGACAGTTGCGGGTAGCAATCCAACAGCGCCTGCAAGAAGAGGGCGGTTGGAAGATGTCTTGGTCACTTCAGATATGAGATCCTTCTTTCAGCCGAACCTTGGACAGCTGTACTCCGGATCCAGCATGAGGGAACACCTAGACTGACAGGTGTCCGACTACATCGGGTTAACGGCCGATGTGGACGCTCTGAGGAGTGATGAACCCCTGGACTACTGGGTGGGCAGGCTTGACCTCTGGCCAGAGCTTGCACAATTTGCAATGGAACTGTTGGCTTGCCCCCTGTACAGTGTCCTGTCCTAAAGGACGTCCAGCGCAGCAGGGGGGATCGTGACCGATAATTGCACTCTCCTAGCTCATGACAGTGTAGACTACCTCACATTTATAAAAATGAATGAGGCATGGATCTCTGAGGAATTCAACACATGTGACCAGTAGACCAGGTTTCATCGAAATTCCTCCACCCACAACAATTCCTGGTCATTGGCTTCGCTACATACAGTGACATAAAAAGCATTTCATGTCCATTGAATGGCAAATTTTAGGGGCCTTTCAGGGCCGACAATTATTTTTTCTGTGAATGCCTAATGTACCTCCAGCCACCAAATACTACATTCTTTGCTGTCAGTTTAAACCATGTGAGCTAATTTTTGGAGCCTATACAGGTCGACACTTACGGTTCTGCATCCTGTGAATGCCTATCGTACCTCTAGCCATCAAAAACTACGTTTTTTGCTGTCAGTTCAAACCATGTGAGCTAATTTTTGGAGCCCATACAGGCCGACACTTACGGTTCTGTGTACTCTGAACGCCTACCGTACCTCTAGCCATCATATACTACGTTCTTTGCTGTCAGTTCAAACCATGTGAGCTAATTTTTGGAGCCTATACAGGCCGACACTTACGGTTCTGTGTACTGTGAACGCCTACCGTACCTCTAGCCATCATATACTACATTCTTTGCTGTCAGTTCAAACCATGTGAGCTAATTTTTGGAGCCTATACAGGCCGACACTTACGGTTCTGTGTACTGTGAACGCCTACCGTACCTCTAGCCATCATATACTACATTCTTTGCTGTCAGTTCAAACCATGTGAGCTAATTTTTGGAGCCTATACAGGCCGACACTTACGGTTCTGTGTACTGTGAACGCCTACCGTACCTCTAGCCATCATATACTACATTCTTTGCTGTCAGTTCAAACCATGTGAGCTAATTTTTGGAGCCTATACAGGCTGCCACTTACTTCTGTATCCTGTGAATGCCTAATGTACCTTCAGCCACAGAATACTACGTTCTTAGCTGTCAGGTAAACGCATGTGGGCTAATTTTTGGGGCCAATACTGGCCGACACTTACTTCTGTATCCTGTGAATGCCTAATTTTTCAGACTGGAAATTAAAAACAATGGGTCTATAAAGGTTACGCCAAATTGTGGAATGGATGTGGATGCATTTTACAGATGTGTGAATGGACCCTATATGTATTTACCGGCTGCTGTCAGTTCTGGCTGATTTATGAAAAAAAAAAAATTTTTTTTTGCTGTAAAAAAAAAAAAAAAAAATTTAGGGCAACTTTTTCATTTGCAATACTTCTGTTATGACATTGTCCATGTGCTGGGACTATTTGTGCACAGCTAGTACGTCTTTTGTGGCTGCAAATATGACCTAAATGTTTTTAAAGTTCGCCTCCCATTAAAGTCAATGGGTCCGCCGCGAACTCGCGGTTCGCGGACTTTTGAGAAAATTTGCGGCTGGCGTTCGCAAACTGCCCCGGCCGATGTTCATCCATCACTATAAATATGTGACATCTTGGAAATGTCATAGGCTGTAGTAGGAGGCCCAGATATCCAAGTGCCCCCCTTAACAGATTTAGTGATAAACTCACTTGTCAATAAAGCAATGGTGAAGCACAAACATAGGATCATTGGAGGAGATCGGAACCTCGGACATCGTCCCACCGAAATAGACATGGACCAAGTTATGCATGTTGCGCTCCAGTGTTACTCCATCTGATGGTTTCAAGAAACCTACAAAGATCATTAAGACAATATTATAGTCCCTGGTTAATTTTCTCTTCAAGCTTCAATTTCTATCATAAGTGGAACTAAAAGTCAACGTTGATCATTTTTAATCCTTATGCTGCCAGCCTTAGTAAAGATAAATACATATAATATAAAATGTATAATGTATAATTATATAATGTATAATAAATATATTTTCCTATGTTAAACTTTTTTTTATTTATTTTTTTACATTTCTTTAGTTACTGGTTTTTGGCTTAGCCCAAAATTATATCATACTAGGAGTCTTCATGGGCATTTTTCCTTATGAAGAGGGACTTTCCCTCCTGCCTAAACTAAGGGCAGATGTATTCCTGGAAGTAAATACTATACGAATAACCAGCCCTTGCTCATGATGGCCATAGCTAGAAAGGCAAAGGGGGGGGGGGGGGTGTCAGGACCTGGGCTTGAACCTGGGATTTCTGCTGGCAAGGACTCTGCTGGCTGCACCACTTGGAATGCTGGACAGTCCCCTGGACAATTTCTTGTTTGTCTTGAACCTTGAACTCTTTGCTTCTCTCTTGAACTTCCTGATCTAAGCCATATCTCTGCACTTCCTGGTTGCCAGATTATTGTGCCTTCTCCAGCCAATATCTCGCTTTGTCTCTCCATCTACTGTCTGTATCTTCGCTACCATTTGGCTTGTTCCTCAACTATGCTTCTGCTTGATTTCTACTTGCTATATCTGCTACTGGACCCTGGCTTGCTCAACTCCTGGTGGGACAATTCTGTTGACCGCAACCTGGTACTAACACACAGCAAAGCCCATCTCCATCATCAGGAGCCCTGGTGAATACCAGTTAATACTTAGATCCCGCACCTCAGATGAACTCTTGTCATCAGCCAGGGTGACCTGCATGAATATCTGTCCCACTTGCCAGAGCGTGCTGCTCCTTTGCTATAGCTACTGGCCTCTGAGCCTGACTCCAGGCTATGACAGGGAGGCTTTAAAGTGAATAAACACAAAGTAAAAGCATGGAGACATGAATGGATGGATTTGCTTTGAATATTTATTATTTAGTGTTTTCAGTTTGTGGTGCTCAGATACACTTCTTTATGTCTTCGGTACCAGAAGCCAACAAAGAATTGGCAAAAAAACATACATTGCAATGGCCAGATAGCAATAACTCATGTGACATAACATTGAACTTCAGTTTTTATGGATCCTTTGGCTTTACAGAGTCAGGTATATGCACGGAAATGTTGAATTTCTCTACTGTGGGTCCTTTCCTCAACATATCACAGTTCAGTTAAAGGTTTATTTTAGTTTTGGCCAGAGTAGGGAAGTTGAAGCCCTTGTCATTATCGGAGGGGGTGATTTAAGAGAGGTGCTGGATTCAGACCTTTAAACCATCAAGGTGGGTCAATAATTGAGCCTAGTGGCTTGGATTCAGCAGCTCTCTACAAATCTGGGGACCCCCCTTGATATGCAGAGGTCACCCAAATTGAGAAATCAAGGCATAGATAAGCCAAGAAGGGCAAATATGGTCATCAAGAGTGCAAAGGAGTGAATTCCCTAAGAGTTAGAAAAAAAACGGCCAAAAAAAATGCGGTAAAATAACGCTTGTGGTAAATCGGTGCAATTCACTAAGAGTTTTGCATTAAATACCGAATGTGGTGTTTGTTCGATTTAGCGGTATTTACTACATTATTTAATGCAGTAATTTATCTAATTGACTTGGTTGCTAAGGAGTGGGCTGAGAAGCTGGCCGCCACATCCTTAACAACAGAAGACTCCTCAGCTGTCTGCGGGTTTCCCACCGACAGCTGAATGTAAAAAGAAAAAAGCCGGCAATCCATGCTAATCCATTCTTATCTGAGCAAGCAGTCAGGCAGATCAGCAAAGGGGAGGATGAGCAAGCGCCCCTCCTCCTGAACCATAAAAGGCCACATGCCTTCAACATGGGGGGTTGCTTTGGGGCAGGGGGTTGGTGGTTTATTGGACAATCCAGCAGAGGAGGGCATAGAGGGGGTCAAGCTGACAAATCTCTCAACATCACCACTAGCTGTATGGAGAGGTGGCGGCACAACAAGCTGCAGCACTGAGCCTTGTCCTGCATCCTTCCTAGTTGCAAGCAGAGTTATCCAGTGTGCTGTGAACTAAAAATATCCTCCCTGACCATGCTTGCTAGACCACGTGTCAGCAACCCAACGATGCCACAACATTGCCTTCCACATGATGGTACAGAGCTGGAATGGCCTTATGTAAAAAGAAATAGGGACAGGGAACCTGCCATTGTGGTACAGCTCATTCTGAAAATTCCCGGAAGAGGGCAAAATCAACCAGATGGAAAGGCAGGAGCTGTAAAGCCAGCAATTTTGACAAGCTTGAATTTAGACGCTGGGCATGAGGGTGACAGGGAGTGTATTTTTTTTTTTGAGCTGCAGCAGATGAGGCAGAGAAATTTGCTGGCTATAGTCTACAGCTGGTGGAGTGCTACTGGCAGGCATGTTGCAAGGACCTAGGACACCCTTCGCTATACCATCATCCCTGTCAGTGGGGGCTGCTGAGAGGTCATAAGATATAGCGGGGTTACACATGAGAGGTAAGAAGTGAGGAGAATTTGGTCCCTTGTGTGTGACTTTCAGGTGCTCTTGCCAACAGACCGAGTGGTAGGAGGTTAAATGCCTTGTCAAGAATGTGGTACCCAAATGGCTGGTGTTTTTTGCACGCTTGATCTGCTTGTGGCAGAGATTGTAAATTGCAACAGTGCGATCGGCTGCACATGTGCTGAAAAAGGTCCAGACAGCTGAGCTGTGGGAAGGGTGCTGGGAGATAACAGCTCCACAATGTGATGGAATAGGGTGGCTTCTCTCTTCTCTTCCATGATGGCTGCCTCTGGAGGACATCCTGCCTCGCTGGGGTTGTTTCTCATCCTCACCTTCCTCCTCTGCTCTATCCGGCACACAAGTCGCATCAGTGACCTCTTCATCAGCAGGAGACAAAAAAAGAAGACAAAAAAAAAAAAAAACACTGACACACACTCTGCACTCAAGAGTCACATTAAGTGAACACACTGTTAGTAGCAAAACAAGCTCCACTCCAACACACTGCAAGAGCTGGCTATGGGAAGTTAGCTTTAAAAATGTGGCATGGGCCTATGAGTACTGAGCTGTGATTGGATAAAGTAATCATCGCTTTGTCCAGTCCGGGCTCTGATAGTGCTAATTGGCGAAGCGCTGGTCAGGTACAAGCCTTCATCCAATTTGTGATGCGCACAGTGCATGGTGGGGCGCTCTGAGGGCGAACATCCCGCTGAGCTACCCGCAAATTTGAATGTTCACCGGGTGGTTGAACGAGTGAAGTTCAAGCTGAACTTATGCCTGGCTCTAACTGTTGATCCATTTCTAGATATGATTAACTAAAATTGGAGAGTGAAAAATCTGGTATAGCTCGGCATAGAACCTAACCAGGGCCCACTAAAGAAAGCAGTCAGCTTCCAAGGTTTTTTTTTTTTTTGTCAAAGCTTAATTGAACAAGCTGAAGTTAGGAGCTGATTTGCTACCATGCACAGCTGCACCAGATTTTGCACTCTCCAGTTTTAGTAAATCACCCTCATTGCATCTCCAATACAAAAAATAATTTGAAATCTCCACGGTAGTATTGAAACAAAAAGCCAACATCTTATTGAAAAAGCAAAAAAATAAATAAAAATATAAAAAAATACTGCTTGCCCACCTTCTAAGGCATTACGGAAGCTTTTCTTTGAGGTTCTGTAGTAGGGAGGTTGGTCAAAGTTTTCCCATTTCAGAGTGTCCTCTACATCTTTGAAGGTGGGGAACGCAGTGACATCAAGATCAGCTCCAGGCTTCCGGTGCAAATTTTCCATTTGATTCTGGTCAGTTGCACTCAGGCAATATGCATCAATATAGTTGTACCCACTGCACATAGACTAAGGAAAACACGGAGAGCATTGTTAGTAGAGAGATGAATTTTTAACTATTCCAGTTTTTTTGTTATATTCTAATACCTGTGTATATCTATGTATACACTATCTCACAAAAATGAGTACACCCCTCACATTTCTGTAAATATTTTATTATACCTTTTCATGTGACAACACTGAAGAAATGACACTTTGCTACAATGTAAAGTAGTGAGTGTACAGCTTGTATAACAATGTAAATTTGCTGTCCCCTCAATATAACTCAACACACAGCCATTAATGTCTAAACCTCTGGCAACAAAAGTGCATACACCCCTAAGTGACAATCTCCAAATTGGGCCCAATTAGCCATTTTCCCTCCCCGGTGTCATGTGATTCATTAGTGTTACAAGGTCTCAGGTGTGAATGGGGAGCAGGTGTGTTAAATTTGGTGTTATCACTCTCACTCTCTCATACTGGTCACTGGAAGTTTAACTTGGCACCTCATGGCAAAGAACTCCGGGGATCTGAAAAAAAGAATTTTTGCTCTACATAAAGATGGCCTAGGCTATAAGAAGATTGCCAAGGCCCTGAAACTGAGCTGCAGCACGGTGGCCAAGACCATGAAGCGGTTTAACAGGACAGGTTCCACTCAGAACAGGCCTCGCCATGGTCAACCAAAGAAGTTGAGTGTATCTGCTCAGCGTCATATCAAGAGGTTGTCTTTGGGAAATAGACATATGAGTGCTGCCAGCATTGCTGCGGAGGTTGAAGGGGTGGGGGGTCAGCCTGTCAGTGCTCAGACCATACGCCGCACACATTCTATCAAATTGGTCAGCATGGCTGTCGTCCCAGAAGGAAGCCTCTTCTAAAGATGATGCACAAGAAAGCCTGCAAACAGTTTGCTGAAGACAAGTAAACTAAGGACATGGATTACTGGAACCATGTCCTGTGCTCTGATGAGACCAAGATAAACTTATTTGCTTCAGATGGTGTAAAGCGTGTGTGGCGGCAACCAGATGAGGAGTACAAAGACAAGTGTGTCTTGCCTACAGTCAAGCATGGTGGTGGGAGTGTCATGGTCTGGGGCTGCATGAGTGCTGCCGGCACTGGGTTGGGAGCTACAGTTCATTGAGGGAACCATGAATGCCAACATGTACTGTGACATACTGAAGCAGAGCATTATCCCCTCCCTTCAGAGACTGGGCCGCAGGGCAGTATTCCAACATGATAACGACCCCAAATTCACCTTCAAAACTACCACTGCCTTGCTAATAAAACTGAGTGCAAAGGTTGTTGACTGGCCAAGCATGTCTTCAGACCTAAACCCTATTGAGCATCTGTGTGGCATCCTTAAATGGAAGGTGGAGGAGGTCCGTGATGTCATTATAGAGGAGTGGAAGAGGACTCCAGTGGCAACCTGTGAAGCTCTGGTGAACTCCATGCCCAAGAGGGTTAAGGCAGTGCTGGGAAATAACGGTGGCCACACAAAATATTGACACTTTGGGCCCAATTTGGACATTGTCACTTAGGGGTGTACTCACTTTTGTTGCCAGTGGTTTAGACATTAATGGCTGATTGTTGAGTTATTTTGAGTAAACAGCAAATTTACACTGTTATACAAGCTGTACACTCACTACTTTACATTGTAGCAAAGTGTCATTTCTACAGTGTTGTCCCATGAAAAGATAGAATAAAATATTTACAAAAATGTGAGAGGTGTACTCACTTTTGTGAGATACTGTATGTACAGCCATGCTCTTCACCTTGTCAAATCAGAATGCTTTGCATTTATTGAGAAAATGCAAATTAGACAACCTCCTGCATTTACAATGTAGCAGGTGAGCCGGGCAGTACGAGACCTGAAAGCTAGTGGAGATCACTGGAGTAGAGGTGTAGTAGCACTGTCTACTATTTCCAGCTTCTAGATGGATCCCATAGATAAGGTGTATGCAGAGTTACAAGGTGGAGCAATGCAAGACTGTAGCAAGAAACAGAAAACAGAAGAAATAACTGTAGTTTAATCAATATTAACTAGCATGGTAGTCTAAAGTGCAACATTATTATATCTTGTTTCAAAAAAGCCCATTAATTCATAATTGGATACAGAACACTGGACCCTTCATTTTGCCTACCTTGGAATGGGCGTCAGCAGCGTCATCTGTGCATGTGATTTGGCAAGGAAATAGGAGGATGGGTGAGCTGTGGACAAACTCTAATGCACACATGATAGCTTTTATGGAGATAAAAATTGTTGCCATATTTTGTGGACATCTGCCCTTGACACCTAGGAGCTTTTTGGACATCCCAGTCAAGAAGTTGGCCATGCCTCTTTGATTCTTAACAGCCTTAACCCTTATGGAAAGACTTAGATTTTGGCAGGGTTTTTTTCCTCAGAGAGTGCAGGAACTCAACCACGCCCCCTCCCGATCACATTAAATATGGGTGTGGTCAAATTTCATTAGCAGTGGGAGGGTCTTAAAAGTGCATTAAATACGAGGAGTGCATTATGTGCACAGTTCAGGGGTGCGATGCCTCTCGGCTGCGAGATCATCCAATGGGGGAGTCGGCATCCCAGCAGGGATTCCAGAAGGGTCATGAGTAGGGTTGAGCGGACACCTAGATGTCCGTGTTCGACGGGTTCGGCCGAACTTTAAAAAAAAGTCCGGGTCCGTGTCCCGGACTTTTACCGAACTTTTCCCGGACACCGAACCCCATTGAAGTCAATGGGGACCCGAACTTTAAGGCACTAAAATGGCTCTAAAACACCAATGGAAAGGGCTAGAGTGCTGCAAAAGGCAGCAAAACGTAGTTAAGAGCATGGCAAGTGCTCTGCAAACAAATGTGGATAGGGAAATAACTTAAAACAACAAAAAAAAAAACAGAAAAATAAAACAATGTTCTTCATCTCTGAAGGACGAGGCCCATATGGAGTAGGAGGGAGGTTGAGGTGGTGGTGGATGTGGCGGTGTCATAGGCGTGCGCACAGGGTGTGCCTGGTGTACCTGGGCACACCCTAATCACCTAGGGCACATAGCATTATCGCTCTGTTTGCCAGTGAGGAGATGGGAAAGATCTCCCTCGCACCTGCTCTGCTCTATTTCTCTTTGCCAGCAGGGAGAGTAATATATCGGGGCCATGTACATGTAGGCAAACACATGCATGTGTATTTCAACTTTGGGGTGCACACCCTAATGCAATAGGCTGCGCACACCTATGGGCGGTGTAGGTGGAAGCGGCGGTGGAGGAGGACCAGGGCCGGATTAAGAGCATCATGGTCTTGGTGCTGAGGATTTTGAAGGGCCTTAAGGGCCGTGCCTTGGCATGCACCCAGAGGAGGAAGGGTGCAGCCATGCATGCCTAATTCAACATGGGATGCTGTCTCTGAAGCCCATAAACACATCCATGCATCGGCAACTGTCCCTCCTTGTCCGGCCTTCGCGCTGTGTGGGGAGGTTCTGAGGGTGCTGCCTGGGGAAGCGAGCATAGAAGCCAGACTTCTGTGTTTACAAGTGACAGAAGAGCGGTCACAGTGAATATGGCCAACCCGGGGCCTATATAAAAGGTAGGGGCCTGCATGGAGCTGCAGCTCCAATAGCCCCTACGTTAATCTGGCCCTGAGGAGGAGGACGAGGTAGCCAACACTGCTTCTTTTCACAAATTTTAAATGAGGGTACACCCCAAAAGAGTGAGAAAGAGCAAAAATGGAACAATGGCTGGGTAAGGTCGGTATCCATTGCTATTCTGCACAAGGTACGGAAAAGTCCCGTGGGATCCATGCCTGGTTCATTTTAATGAACGTGAGCTTGTCCACATTGTCTCTGGACAGGCGGCTGCGCTTGTCTGTTATAACACCCCCAGCCGTGCTAAATACCCGTTCAGATAATACACTGGCTGCAGGGCACGCCAGCACCTCCAAGGCGTAAAGGGCAAGCTCAGGCCATGTGCCCAATTTGGAGACCCAGAAGTTGAAGGGGGCAGACCCCTCATTCACTACATGTAGGCGTGTGCACACATACTGCTCCACCATGTTGGTAAAATGCTGCCTTCTGCTAAGACGTTCCATCTGAGCTGCTGGTGCTGCTGTTTGTTGTGGCGTGCTGACAAAGCTTTTCCACATTTCGGCCATGCTAACCCTGCCTTCTGAGGTGCTGGCGGTGCCCTGGTTGAGTTGGCGACCTCCTCCTCCTCCTCCTCTGCCTTGTGCTTCCACTGTGGCCCCGCTGTCAGATGGGAATGCCAGCAGCATCGCGTCTACCAGCGTGCGCTTGTACTCGCGCATCTTGCGATCGCGCTCCAGTGAGTGAATTAAGGACGGTACGTTGTCCTTGTAACGGGGATCCAGCAGCGTGGCCACCCAGTAATCAGCACAAGTTAGAATGTGGCCAACTCGGCGGTCGTTGTGGAGACACTGCAGCATGTAATCGCTCATGTGTGCCAGGCTGCCCAGAGGCGACGAAAGGCTGTCCTCTGTGGGAGGTGTATCGTCCGTGTCCTCTGTATCCCCCCAGCCACGCACCAGTGATGGCCATGAGCTGGCCTGGGTGCCACCCTGCTGTGAACATGGTTCCATCTCCTCCTCCAGCTCCTCCTCCTCCTCATCCTCCTCATCCTCCAGAACTGTGCCCCTGCTGGACAATTGTGTCCCTGGCGTTTGTGTGTGCAGGAACCCACCCTCGGAGCCCCTTGCGAATGACTGCCCTGAAAGCCTTTGAAATGTTACCTCTTCATCCTCCTCCTCCTCATCCTGTGCCACATCCTCTTCCATCATCGCCCGAATTGTTTTTTCAAGGAGGCATAGAAGTGGGATAGTTAAGCTGAGAACGGCGTCATTGCCACTGGCCATGTTGGTGGAGTACTCAAAACAGCGCAACAAGGCACACAGGTCTCGTATGGAGGCCCAGTTATTGGTGGTGAAGTGGTGCTGTTCCGCAGAGTGACTCACGCGTGCGTGCTGCAGCTGAAACTCCACTATGGCCTGCTGCTGCTCGCACAGTCTTTGCAACATGTGCAAGGTGGAGTTCCACCTTGTGGGCACGTCACATATGAGGCGGTGAGCGGGAAGGCCGAAGTTACGCTGCAGCCCTGCCAGGCGAGCAGCAGCAGGGTGAGAACGCCGAAAGTGCGCACAGACGGCCCGCACTTTCTGCAGCAGCTCTGACATATCGGGGTAGTTTTTAAGGAACCTCTGCACCACCAAATTCAGCACATGCGCCAGGCAAGGGATGTGCGTCAAACCGGCTAGGCCCAGAGCTGCTATGAGATTTTGCCCGTTATCGCACACCACCAGGCCGGGCTTGAGGCTCGCTGGCAGCAACCACTCATTTGTCTGCTGTTCCATGCTCCTCCACAACTCCTGCGCGGTGTGTGGTTTGTCCCCCAAACAGGCAAGTTGTAAAACTGCCTGCTGTCGTTTAGCCCTGGCCGTGCTGAAGTTGGTGGTGAAGGTATTACGCTGTCTGGATGAGGAGGCGGTAGAGGATGAGGTAGCGGAGTAGGATGAGTTAGGAACAGGAGGCAAACTGAAGCGCCCTGCAATCCTCGGTGGTGGAAGGACATGCGCCAAATTGCTATCCGCCTCAGGCCCATCCGCCACTGCATTTATCCAGTGTGCCGTTAGGGAGATATAACGCCCCTGACCGTGCTTACTGGTCCACGTATCGGTAGTTAGGTGGACCTTGGCACAGATGGCGTTGCGCAGTGCACACCTGATTTTTTCCCCCACTTGGTTGTGCAGGGAAGGGATGGCTTGCCTGGAAAAGTAGTGGCGGCTGGGCACGACGTACTGTGGGACAGCCACCGACATAAGCTTTTTAAAACTGGGCGTCTCCACCAGACGGAATGACAGCATTTCAAAGGCCAATAATTGTGAAATGCTGGCATTCAGGGCCAGGGATCGCGGGTGGGTAGGGGGGTACTTCCTCTTCCTCTCAAGTGTTTGGGAGATGGAAAGCTGAACGCTTCCACGGGACATTGTGGAGATGGTTGTTGGTGACCCAGGTGGTGGTGTTGCTGACAGATCGTCTGTTTGCGGGGTGGCAGGTGCCGGTATGACTACAGAGGTGGCTGGAGCGGCCGAGACTGCAGCAGAAGAGGAAGCAGGATGAGCCAGAGACGTTTCTTGGTTTTGAAGGTGTGTACTCCACTGCAGCTCGTGCTTTGCACTTAGATGCCTGATCATGCAGGTTGTGCTCAGGTTGAGAAGGTTTATGCCTCGCTACAGGGTGCAAACCACTCGTGTCCTGTCATCAGCACATTTTCTAAAGAACTTCCACGCTAGAGAACTCTTTTGAGCTGACTTTGGTGCGCTCGTTCCCTTGCTGCATTGGGCAGTAGCAGGCGTAGTGTCTAGGGCACGGCCGCTCCGCTTCTGCACCCTGCTCCCTCTTCTGCTGTGCTGGTGGCTCTGTGCGACCACCGCCTCTTCCTCCAAACTACTCAGGTCACCTGCATGACCTTCATTCCATGTGGGGTCGAGGACCTCATCGTCCTCCACATCATCTTCCACCCAGTCTTCACCCCTGCCCTCCCTGTCGGTCTCCACAATGCTGAACGCCGCAGCAGTTGGCACCTGCGTTTCGTCATCATCGGAGACGTGCTGTGATGGTCCTTCCATGTACTTATCTTGAGAAATAAGTGGTTGGGCATCGCTGCACTCAATCTCTTCCACTTCTGGGGCAGGGCTAGGTGGATGGCCCTGGGAAACCCTGCTGACAGAGTCCTCAAAAAGAATAAGAGACTGCTCTATGGCTTGGGGCTCAGACTGCTTGCCTGATTTGCAAGGGGGTGAGGTGAAAGACGGTTGGACATTGGCTGCAGGTGCCAACTCTGACCTTTCTGCAGTAGACTGGGTGGGAGACAATGTGAAGGAACTGGAGGCACTGTCAGCAGCAAACCAATCTACTATCGCCTCTCTGTGTTCTGGCCTCATCACTTCTAGAGGCGTATGATGCCCTACCAAATACTGATGCAGGTTCTGTCGCCTACTCACACTTGAGGAAGGTGTTTCACTTGTG
Source organism: Pelophylax lessonae (assembly GCF_965119305.1). Classification (NCBI taxonomy): domain Eukaryota; kingdom Metazoa; phylum Chordata; class Amphibia; order Anura; family Ranidae; genus Pelophylax; species Pelophylax lessonae. Next base: position 201,819,703 of record NC_138780.1, read on the forward strand.
CGTGTAGCTGGCACAGATCGACCACGTCCTCTCCTTGCAACAGGAGCTCTAGCAGAAGCACCACCACGACCCAGGCCACGGCCCCTATTTGACGCTCTCCTCATATTTCTGAAATTTAAGATCTTGCCCTAGAAAGGTCTTTATTGAATAGCGGAACAAAAGAACAACAGTATCGCACGGGTGTATCTCACAGTCAAATATGCAAACTATGCCGCAATTTAATGTTTTTTACACCAAAAGGGTGTGTATTGAATAGCGGAATAGGATAAAAAACTGTGTATCTCACACGTACAAACACAGACTAGGCCCGATTAAATTTTTTCCTACCCTAAAGGGAGGATGAGGAAGAGGAGTATGGAACAGGCAGCACCCTCAAATCTTCAGAAGTATGAGATGAGCCCCAAAAACTTGGAAAGGTGGATCTCACACGTACCGACACAGACTATTCCGCAATTTAATTGAGCCACAAAGGTTTTTATTGAATAGCGGAATAGGAAATATGATCAAAAAAAAGTGTATGTTTTTCACACGTACAGAAGCACACTAGGCCCCAATTACTATTGTTTGTACACCTAAAAGGATGGATGAGGAGGAGGAGGAGTATAGAACAGGCAGCACCCTCAAAGCTTCAGAAGTATGAGATGAACCCCAAAAACTTGGAAAGGTGGATCTCACACGTACCGACACAGACTATTCCGCAATTTAATTGAGCCCCAAAGGTTTTTATTGAATAGCGGAATAGGAAATATGATCAGAAAAAAGTGTATGTTTTTCACACGTACAGAAGCACACTAGGCCCCAATTACTATTGTTTGTACACCTAAAAGGATGGATGAGGAGGAGGAGGAGGAGGAGTATAGAACAGGCAGCACCCTCAAAGCTTCAGAAGTATGAGATGAACCCCAAAAACTTGGAAAGGTGGATCTCACACGTACCGACACAGACTATTCCGCAATTTAATTGAGCCCCAAAGGTTTTTATTGAATAGCGGAATAGGAAATATGATCAAAAAAAGTGTATGTTTTTCACACGTACAGAAGCACACTAGGCCCCAATTACTATTGTTTGTACACCTAAAAGGATGGATGAGGAGGAGGAGGAGGAGGAGTATAGAACAGGCAGCACCCTCAAAGCTTCAGAAGTATGAGATGAACCCCAAAAACTTGGAAAGGTGGATCTCACACGTACCGACACAGACTATTCCGCAATTTAATTGAGCCCCAAAGGTTTTTATTGAATAACGGAATAGGAAATATGATCAAAAAAAGTGTATGTTTTTCACACGTACAGAAGCACAGTAGGCCCCAATTACTATTGTTTGTACACCTAAAAGGATGGATGAGGAGGAGGAGGAGGAGGAGGAGGAGGAGTATAGAACAGACAGCACCCTCAAAGCTTCAGAAGTATGAGATTGTGTTCACTGTACCCCACAAAGATTGTGTTCACTGTACCCCACAAAGGTTTTGTTCACTGCACCCCACAAAGATTGTGTTCACTGTACCCCACAAAGGTTTTGTTCACTGCACCCCACAAAGATTGTGTTCACTGTACCCCACAAAGATTGTGTTCACTGTACCCCACAAAGGTTTTGTTCACTGCACCCCACAAAGATTGTGTTCACTGTACCCCACAAAGGTTGTGTTCACTGCACCCCACAAAGGTTTTGTTCACTGCACCCCACAAAGATTGTGTTCACTGCACCCCACAAAGATTGTGTTCACTGTACCCCACAAAGGTTTTGTTCACTGCACCCCACAAAGATTGTGTTCACTGTACCCCACAAAGATTGTGTTCACTGCACTCCAAAAGGATTGTCTTCACTGCACCCCACAAAGATTGTGTTCACTGTACCCCACAAAGGTTTTGTTCACTGCACCCCACAAAGATTGTGTTCACTGTACCCCCCAAAGATTTTGTTCACTGCACCCCACAAGGATTGTCTTCACTGCACCCCACAAGGATTGTGTTCACTGCACCCCACAAAGGTTTTGTTCACTGCACCCCACAAAGATTGTGTTCACTGCACCCCACAAAGATTGTGTTCACTGTACCCCACAAAGGTTTTGTTCACTGCACCCCACAAAGATTGTGTTCACTGTACCCCACAAAGATTGTGTTCACTGCACTCCAAAAGGATTGTCTTCACTGCACCCCACAAAGATTGTGTTCACTGTACCCCACAAAGGTTTTGTTCACTGCACCCCACAAAGATTGTGTTCACTGTACCCCACAAAGGTTTTGTTCACTGCACCCCACAAAGATTGTGTTCACTGTACCCCCCAAAGGTTTTGTTCACTGCACCCCACAAGGATTGTCTTCACTGCACCCCACAAGGATTGTCTTCACTGCACCCCACAAAGATTGTGTTCACTGTACCCCACAAAGATTTTGTTCACTGCACCCCACAAAGATTGTGTTCACTGTACCCCACAAAGATTTTGTTCACTGCACTCCAAAAGGATTGTCTTCACTGCACCCCACAAAGATTGTGTTCACTGTACCCCACAAAGGTTTTGTTCACTGCACCCCACAAAGATTGTGTTCACTGTACCCCACAAAGGTTTTGTTCACTGCACCCCACAAAGATTGTGTTCACTGTACCCCACAAAGATTGTGTTCACTGCACCCCACAAAGGTTTTGTTCACTGCACCCCACAAAGATTGTGTTCACTGTACCCCACAAAGATTGTGTTCACTGCACTCCAAAAGGATTGTCTTCACTGCACCCCACAAAGATTGTGTTCACTGTACCCCACAAAGGTTTTGTTCACTGCACCCCACAAAGATTGTGTTCACTGTACCCCCCAAAGATTTTGTTCACTGCACCCCACAAGGATTGTCTTCACTGCACCCCACAAGGATTGTCTTCACTGCACCCCACAAAGATTGTGTTCACTGTACCCCACAAAGATTTTGTTCACTGCACCCCACAAAGATTGTGTTCACTGTACCCCACAAAGATTTTGTTCACTGCACTCCAAAAGGATTGTCTTCACTGCACCCCACAAAGATTGTGTTCACTGTACCCCACAAAGGTTTTGTTCACTGCACCCCACAAAGATTGTGTTCACTGTACCCCACAAAGGTTTTGTTCACTGCACCCCACAAAGATTGTGTTCACTGTACGCCACAAAGATTGTGTTCACTGTACCCCACAAAGGTTTTGTTCACTGCACCCCACAAAGATTGTGTTCACTGTACCCCACAAAGGTTGTGTTCACTGCACCCCACAAAGGTTTTGTTCACTGCACCCCACAAAGATTGTGTTCACTGCACCCCACAAATATTGTGTTCACTGTACCCCACAATGGTTGTGTTCACTGCACCCCACAAAGGTTTTGTTCACTGCACCCCACAAAGATTGTGTTCACTGCACCCCACAAAGATTGTGTTCACTGTACCCCACAAAGGTTTTGTTCACTGCACCCCACAAAGATTGTGTTCACTGTACCCCACAAAGATTGTGTTCACTGCACTCCAAAAGGATTGTCTTCACTGCACCCCACAAAGATTGTGTTCACTGTACCCCACAAAGGTTTTGTTCACTGCACCCCACAAAGATTGTGTTCACTGTACCCCACAAAGGTTTTGTTCACTGCACCCCACAAAGATTGTGTTCACTGTACCCCCCAAAGATTTTGTTCACTGCACCCCACAAGGATTGTCTTCACTGCACCCCACAAGGATTGTCTTCACTACACCCCACAAGGATTGTCTTCACTGCACCCCACAAAGATTGTGTTTACTGCACCCCACAAAGGTTTTGTTCACTGCACCCCACAAAGATTGTGTTCACTGCACCCCACAAAGATTGTGTTCACTGTACCCCACAAAGGTTTTGTTCACTGCACCCCACAAAGATTGTGTTCACTGTACCCCACAAAGATTGTGTTCACTGCACTCCAAAAGGATTGTCTTCACTGCACCCCACAAAGATTGTGTTCACTGTACCCCACAAAGGTTTTGTTCACTGCACCCCACAAAGATTGTGTTCACTGTACCCCCCAAAGATTTTGTTCACTGCACCCCACAAAGATTGTGTTCACTGTACCCCACAAAGATTTTGTTCACTGCACTCCAAAAGGATTGTCTTCACTGCACCCCACAAAGATTGTGTTCACTGTACCCCACAAAGGTTTTGTTCACTGCACCCCACAAAGATTGTGTTCACTGTACCCCACAAAGGTTTTGTTCACTGCACCCCACAAAGATTGTGTTCACTGTACCCCACAAAGATTGTGTTCACTGTACCCCACAAAGGTTTTGTTCACTGCACCCCACAAAGATTGTGTTCACTGTACCCCACAAAGGTTGTGTTCACTGCACCCCACAAAGGTTTTGTTCACTGCACCCCACAAAGATTGTGTTCACTGCACCCCACAAAGATTGTGTTCACTGTACCCCACAAAGGTTGTGTTCACTGCACCCCACAAAGGTTTTGTTCACTGCACCCCACAAAGATTGTGTTCACTGCACCCCACAAAGATTGTGTTCACTGTACCCCACAAAGGTTTTGTTCACTGCACCCCACAAAGATTGTGTTCACTGTACCCCACAAAGATTGTGTTCACTGCACTCCAAAAGGATTGTCTTCACTGCACCCCACAAAGATTGTGTTCACTGTACCCCACAAAGGTTTTGTTCACTGCACCCCACAAAAATTGTGTTCACTGTACCCCACAAAGGTTTTGTTCACTGCACCCCACAAAGATTGTGTTCACTGTACCCCCCAAAGATTTTGTTCACTGCACCCCACAAGGATTGTCTTCACTGCACCCCACAAGGATTGTCTTCACTGCACCCCACAAAGATTGTGTTCACTGTACCCCCCCAAAGATTTTGTTCACTGCACCCCACAAGGATTGTCTTCTCTGCACCCCACAAAGATTGTGTTCACTGTACCCCCCAAAGATTTTGTTCACTGCACCCCACAAGGATTGTCTTCACTGCACCCCACAAGGATTGTCTTCACTGCACCCCACAAAGATTGTGTTCACTGTACCCCCACAAAGGTTTTGTTCACTGCACCCCACAAAGATTGTGTTCACTGTACCCCCCAAAGATTTTGTTCACTGCACTCCAAAAGGATTGTGTTCACTGCACCCCAAAAATATTGTGTTCACTGCAGCCCACACACAGAAAAATGGATGTGGATCACTGACACCTGCCTATCTCCTATCCCACACCACACAGCAATATCGATTGTAGTTTGTAGAACACACTTTCCCTAAAATTCAGCAGACTCTGTCCCTAACAGGATTGAGAAGAGATCGTAGATCAGGAGAACTAAGTGCAGACCCCACCCCACACAGCAATATCGATTGTAGTTTGTAGAACACACTGACCCTATAATTCAGCAGACTCTATCCCTAAAATGCCTACAACTCGCCCTGCCTAAACACTCCGACCTGTCCCTCAATTCTATCCGGACACAAATGGTTTTTTCCTGCCTATCTTTCCCTAATCAGCAGCCAGCACGTTGATGTGTGCTCTGTCCCTGATCTAAGCAGCATAATGACGCCGCTGCGGCTGCCTCGAACTTATAAAGACTTGGTCACATGCTTCAGACGGCCAATCACAGCTACTGAGACATTTGCAGGCATGGCTGGGATGGCTTAAGGCACACCAGTTAAACGATTGTTGATTGGCTGTTGAAAGCCCGCCATGAAAAGAGCGCCAAAGCATGCAAAACCCGGAAATAAAACGACCGAACATGGATTTTTACCCGAATATACAGTAAAGTGTCCGTGTTCGTGTTCGGGTAACAAAAATCCAATTATTCGGTACGAACACGAATAATACAGTCCGTGTTCGCTCAACACTAATCATGAGGCCTACTGGAGGATGCTCCTCTAAAGCCCATGACTGCACTGCACCTGGATCACCTGCATCTCCTTGCACTCTTTGAGTGCCGCACAGAAGATGAGATCTGTGGGAGCCACTGGAAAGCAAGCTGTCACTTGTAAACTGAAAAGCCGGGCTTCTGTGTTTACTAGCGACCAGAGAGCAGAGTACCAGAGCTGGAGGTGGCAGGAACTTAACCACGACCCCTTCACTGACCACATTAAATGGTGGGTGTGGCCAAATTGCACTAGCAATGGAAGGGTCTTAAAGGTTCAATAAATACGAGAAGTGCATTATGTGCAGAGTTCAGGGTTGCAATGCCTCTTTGCTGCAAAATCATCCCATGGGGAAGTCGGCATCCTGGCAGTGGTCTGTATGGTAAAACCATGTCTTTACATGTCCTTATTGAGTATATGCCATGCGGCAATCAACAGTATGCAAGGGTCTGGTCCTAATTTATAATAGCAGAACATATTGGCAAGGTTTTTTATTTTGTAGCACCCTCCTAGGTAGGTGCTAGTGAGAGAGCATAGTTTTTGGCTCTGTCTGCTTACCAGAGGACTGCAGGTAAATCTATATTATTCTCTATATTGCCTACCAGAGAGCAGGATCGGTTAGTAAGGTCTTTTCAGTGTGCTCAGTATGCGATTCATTGTGTCTAGAGGGTGTTTCACACTGGTCCAATAGGGAGGCATATTGGACAGTGGGAGGAAACCTGACAAATGGATGCATAGGTTTTGATACAGTCCTGGTGATTGGCAGTGGCAGATCGCCTCAGTGCATTCTGGGATACTGTATAAAAGCCAGGAGCACATGTGCTCTGGGGTCTTTGGCTGGAGAGCAGAGTCCCAGAGGGAGGGGGCGGCTGTCTCCTCCTCTGTAGCAGTGGCACGTGGTCGAGAGGAGGTCATCCTGAGGGCCAGAAGAATGGATGAGAGGAGCTGAACCCAGAGGTTCAGGAGAGCTGACTGAAGGGGAGACACTGGAGACCCTGGAAAAACAGTATCGTGAGTACAGGGACTCGTGTCAAGGGGCCTGACCTAAGGGGGGCCACCCCACGTGTAGGCTAGTCAGAGGGTGTCAACAGTAAAGAGAGAGAGGATGCTGAGGAGAGTGTCCTGAAGATAATCAATATTTCACCAAGTCGTCTTACCAGGGGTCTGCCCAGGAAGGGGACCGCTCCGGTGTGGGTCAGTGGACAGGAGCTAGCACACACAGCAAGTGAGAAAGGGGGTGCCAAGCTAGGACTCTAAAGAGAAATTATCACAGGATCATCTTCCCATCTTCACTTCAGTGGCAAGGTGAAGCAGCGGCCTTGCCGCACACACTACAGCTAGTTGTGCTCAAGTTGTGCATAGTTCATGGTTGGAGTATCCCACTCATCCCTTCTCCCATCCCAGTTCTAAAATAAAACACAAAAACCAAATCCCCTGGGCTGTTCATTTTTTGAGCCAAGGATTTAAAGTGATAAGTTCCATAGACTGTTGGTACGGGTAACCCAGAAAGTGCAATTCTCAGCAGCTCCCTAGGGGGCAGTGCTGCATAATGTTCTTTGCAAAAGTTGAGAAAGCAATGCAGATATGAATGTCACTTTTACTAATGGTCATGGTGACAATATTTTACAAGACTTGCAGTGAGGACAACTATTCGGAAGGTAAATCCTCCTCCACTTTGAATTATAGGCAGGGCTAGGGAGTCACAGCTGTGACGTCACTGGTTGCTAGACGCCAGACGGCTCTAGCAACCAGTGGCCAATAGAGTCTCAGATGGAGGTGGGGGTGGCTATTTTGCTGCCCCCCTGCAAAGTGCCGCCCTAGGCCAGGGCCTTGTTGGCCTAGGCCGAAATACAGCACTGTCTGTATTACTGTTTTTCCATCACTTCCTGTCTGGTGAAAGTGTAGCCATGCCAGCTAAATGAAGGAAAGCTCCTGTAACAGAACCTTGAAGAGCGGTACAAACCTGACAGCTTCCAACTTACCTTCCAAGAGGCAAAATGGGAGTAGGTACTGAGAAAGCCTTGCACATCATTATCCCCGAGGAAGTCATCGGTGCAGATTGAGCAGTTTTTCTCTCCTCGCCAGTCGTAATAAGGAATGGCAAAGTTCTCATCCCCCGTCAAGAGCTGAATTTGTCTCTCCAGGAAGAGGAGGCCCAGCCGATGCCAACTGGGAAAACTTGGACCTTGATGGGCGTAATTTCTGGACGTAACAAATTGCCCATCCAACAGAAGTGGTTTTGTGGAGTAGTAATGGATCCAGGAAAACACATCATAGATAGAGGCATCAGTAAAGCGGTATGTGTCCTTGTGATGGCGGTCTCCGGTGTACAGGACAACAAAGTTTTGACTTTTTGTGGTTTTAGCCAGCGAGAAGTAGCTGAAGAATCTTTTCCTTTCAAGCAAAGAAAGTTCTCGAATTTCCTTCCGCGTAACATTGTTTTTACGGTCACATTTTTCACCAAAATACCCGTACTTACAGTCACCGCAGTCGTAGCCTCTGTAGTCTCCGGTACACTCGCAGGTTTTGCTATAGTAATACTTTGGCCAGTCCAGGCGGTCATCATCATGCTGGATCACTTTACCAGCTGCAAAGGGAGTAATCACAACTCTGTTACGGCATCTGCCACGGCCTGACTTGAAACCACATTGGGTGCCGTCTTTCCAAAGGGGGCAGCAGGTTTTTGTCTGAATTGCATCATCTGTGGTGCAGGCTCGTGGGAACTGACCCTGGACCAAATTATACCCAAGAACGAGGAAAACCCCAAGGGCAATCATGGCTCACTGCAGTGAAAGTCTGGCTCCTGGAAAAGAAAGCAGGCCTAGAGTAGTTATAACATACAGGGACTAATAAATGCATGAAATATAGGGCTGGTATACTATTTATTACCCACTTCTGCTCCGGAAGGTTTTACCCCCTTAATGACCAGGCCATTTTTTGCGATACGGCAGGCGAGGACTGGGCCAGGGGGCAGGGGCAATTGCCCCCTGGGCCGCTCTGATGCCCTGTAAGAAGGCTGCACCACTTCTGCTACAGACATGCCTAGAGGATTCCTGGTGAAGATAAGTAAAAAGCCCCTGACGCTGACCTAGTGAGTGTAGGTTGAAGACAAGGAAAGAGCGCAGCCCCCCCCCCACCCCCCAGTATGGATGGTGTAATATGTGTCTGAGCAGAGGCCGGTTTAATGCCCCACTGGAGACTCTCCTCCCCTGGCCAGCCCCAAGCAAGCTGTCCCAGCTCCCCCCAACTGCCCTCTGCTGGCCAGGTTGGGAACTGGGATTCAGGTTGGGGGCAGGGCTTCAGTCAGGAAGAGGACAGGAAGAGGGAGAGTGGGAGGGGGGCCGAGTCGCTGCACCATGGGCCTCTGGTTTAAACTTGCCCCTTGGGCTAAAAGCTGCCAGTCATCCCCTGCGATACGGCACTGTGTTGCTTTATCTGACAATTGCGCGGTCATGCAACGCTGTACCTAAATAAAAATTATGTCTTTTTTTTCCCCACAAATAGAGATTTCTTTTGGTGGTATTTGATCACCTGTGCGATTTCTATTTATCAAAGATGAGCCTTTCTGCAGCTTGCAGCTGCACAGAGGAGTGCAGGATCTGGCAAAGGAGTTCTGTCCTCTTTGCTGTCGACTACAGAGACAAGGTGGGGGCAGAGACAATGGGGGTGCCGCAGCTGCAGGAGAGGTGCGAGGGCCACATGAAATGGCCTGGGGGGGGGCCACATATTTCACGGGCCTTGTGTTTGACACCTGTGTGCTATAGGAAAAGAGAGATCTGTGTTTCAGCTTAGCTCACTCTTCCTCTGTGACAGAACAGCTGTCTGCCTTGTTTACGTAGGCAGACAGCCGTTCTGTCATTCTCCTGCACACTTGCGGGTGGCTGGCACCCATCGCGGCCGTCGGCCACCCGCTGATTGGCTCCCTCTGTGTCTATTCACAGTGGGAATGGCGCTCCGGGAGCGCGGGCGCGCCCCCGAGCGCCCCTGCACAAAATCACGTACCCATACGTGATTTTCCTCAGCTGAGCTGCCCTGCCGCAGTATATATGCGGTTGGCGGTCCGAAAGTGGTTAAAGGAAAATAGACTGTACTTTTGCAAAGGCAGTTACTCCAGAGTTTAGTAAAAGAGGAGGAGCTCTGCTGACTTCCATCCTCCAATCATGTGCAAACAAAAATCTTTTTTGTTTTCCTTACATGTGATTGGGTATTACTTGCAAAGTGAAGCTTCACCTCATTTACTAAGCTCTGAAGAAAATTCCCTTGCAGAGAGCAGCTGCGCTTGTAATGTGTACGGTTGTTTGCCTTTAGTAGATCAACCCCCACCGTACATTCAGCATGGAGACATTTCACATTTCACCACCTTGCTGTCCATAGTCTGAATATCGCATTCTGAATCCTTTAGACCTTGAGGGAAAATCTTCCCAGGAGGATAGACAAAAATAAAAACTTTAAAGCAATTCTAACGCTTAACAGCTTTATCCGAATCATATTCAAATATTTTGGCTGGAATTTGGGTTTTCAAGGAAAAATAACATTGGATTTTTTTTAGGTTTATAAACCAATATCTTTGATAATTTTTTCCCATTTCTTGTATGAATCTGAATTTCACATGTAAACTATAGGCGTGGGTACAGGTTGTGCTGGGTGGGCCCGGGCCCACCCTAATCACCCTCTGTGGCACAGATTTTCCCTGATGCCAGTGTTGCCAACTGTCAGTAATTTAACTGGCAACCAGTAAAAACTAGGCACTTTTCTCCTGCCAGTAAATGCCAGTAACCGGAAAAGGTTGCCAGGTAAAAATATGGCTGTGACGCTCGGCTCGGAACTGCACATGCGTAGTTCTGGTCCTCAGCCGTCCGAGACCCTCCAAGTGCCTGCTATGAGTGTGTTCGGGGGGCGCCTGTGGGGGGGGGGGCGGGTCTGGTGGAGGCGTTGTCTGAGCGTGTTGTGTGATGTCATGGAGCAAAGGAGCGGAGCGGCCAGAGTCTCGAATGCAGGTCTGCAGGACGGGAACAAGGCAGGTCGGGAGCTGGACACCAGTGCTGTTTGGATGGGAGTGGACTGAAGGGACCACCTGGCGTGGAGAGAGAAGGTCACTGTGACTCAGGAGGTGACTTGTTGTGTCGGTGAGGTGTTGTCATCATCTGCGCTGCTGCACACCCATGTCAGGGTCACTGTGTGTGCCACCTATTGTCATTTCTTGCCCTCCTGAGTCCAGTCCCTGAGCTACTTACTTACTAAATCAAAAATAAAATAGGAAATATGTTGTACAATGCAGGGGTCAGGAGTATGTAACATACAATGCAGTGGTCAGGAGTATGTAACACAGAGTGCAGAGGTCAGTAGTATGTAACATACAATGCAGGGGTCAGGGGTTTGTAACACATAGTGCAGAGGTTAGTAGTATGTAACACACAATGCAGGGGTCAGGAGTAGAGTGCAGAGGTCAGTAAAATGTAACATAAAATGCAGGGGTAAGGAGTATGTAACACAGAGACCAGAGGTCAGTAATATGTAACATACAATGCAGGGGTCAGGAGTATGTAACAGATTGCAGAAGTCAGTAGTATGTAACATACAATGCAGTGGTCAGGAGTATGTAACACAGAGTGCAGAGGTCAGTAGTATGTAACATACAATGCAGGGGTCAGGGGTTTGTAACACATAGTGCAGAGGTTAGTAGTATGTAACACACAATGCAGGGGTCAGGAGTAGAGTGCAGAGGTCAGTAAAATGTAACATAAAATGCAGGGGTAAGGAGTATGTAACACAGAGACCAGAGGTCAGTAGTATGTAAAATACAATGCAGGGGTAAGGAGTATGTAAAAGAGTGCAGAGGTCAGTAGTATGTAACATACAATGCAGGGACCAGGAGTATGTAAGAGTGCAGAGGTCAATTGTATGTAACATACAATGTAGGGGGCAGGAGAAAATTACAGAGAGTGCAGTGGTCAGTACTATGTAACATATACTAAATTGATATGTGACCTAATGAAAGGCACAAGTGGCCAAGATCTTTTCATCCTTCCAGAAGGTTTCTTCCAATGAGCTCCTTTCGCTGATGGAGGTCTCTCCCACGTATGTGGTTAAATGGGCCCACTGGCTTCTAAAAGCTGCTGATTCTTGGCTCAAAGCCATGGCCTTTCCATATAAGATTTCTAAACTATAGAGACATCAACATGGTCAATGTCAAGGGAGAAAACTGAGACTAAAGTGACGCACAAGTAAAAATGAATGGTCGCTACACTACACTCACACTGACTGAACTATCACTAGATTCAAACTAAATTGACACTCTACACTGACCATAGAATGAGAATAGCACTCTATAGCACACTAACTCTCTAGCAGCACTGAACAGAGCCCTGTTCTATCTCTCTCCATGCGGATATCACCCTGCAAATGGCTGCTATTGAAAGAATACATTTATAGTGTGGGGTGGGACTAAGAGCAATAAGCCATGATTGGATAGAGTCATCATGACAATGTCCAATCATGGCTCTGAGAGTGCTCTGTGCCCTGATTGGGTGAAGCTTTCATTGCTTCAGCCAATCAGGGCTACCAATGTGGGGCGGCGCAGTGCATTGTGGTCATTTGGCTAGCCGAACAGTGGAACGCCCCGATAATTCGGGTGTTTGTCGAACAGGCGAACAGCCAATGTTCAGCCCAAACGCATGCTCGGGCCGAACCATTTGCCCAACTCTAGCAGAGAATCGCTGGCTGAAAATAAAAAGATTGGCCATCCCCAAACTGTTTCCACAAAGTTGGGAGCATGAAATTGTCCAAAATGTCTTGGTATGCTGACACCTTAAGAGTTCCCTTCACTGGAACTAAGGGGCCAAGCCCAACCCCTGAAAAACAACCCCACACAATAATCCCCCCTCCACCAAATGATGTGGACCAGTGCACAATGCAAGGTCCATAAAGACATGGACGAGCGAGTTTGGGGTGGAGGAACTTGACTGGCCTGCACAGAGTCCTGACCTCAACCCGATAGAACACCTTTGGGATGAATTAGAGCAGAGAGTGCGAACCAGGCCTTCTCGTCCACTTACAAATGAGCTTCTGGAAGAACGGTGAAACATTCCCATAGACACACTCCTAAACCTTGTGGGCAGCCTTCCCAGAAGAGTTGAAGCTATGGGTGGGCCAACTCAATATGGAACCCTACGGACTAAGACTGGGATGCCATTAAAGTTCATGTGTGTGTAAAGGCAGGCGTCCCAATACTTTTGGTAATATAGTATATCTCCACTCACAGTCCAGGACGTCATAGGGAAGTGGTTAAGGTAGGCATTCGATATAAAGTGATGGGATTAGGGTGAGAGTTTAGGGGGGGGGGGGGTTAACCACTTCCCGCCCGCCCTATTACAAAATGACGGCGGGAATGTGGTTGTGTTATCCTGACCGGACGTCATATGACGGCGGCAGGATAACACAGCTCTGGGCGACCCCCGGGGGCGCGCAGAGCGGCGATCGGTGATGCGAGGTGTCAGTCTGACACCCTGCATCTCCGATCTCGGTAAAGAGCCTCTGACGGAGGCTCTTTACCATGTGATCAGCCGTGTCCAATCACGGCTGGTCACATAGTAAAACAGGAACAGCCGTTGATCGGCTTTCCTTAGTTCGTGCCTGACAGGCACGAGTAAAGGAGCGCCGATCGGCTTCCCTGACAGGGGGGGGGGGTCGGCACTGGTAATCAGATCATTGATTACCAGTGCAGACCCTCGGGGGGGGGATGCCACTAGATCCACCAGGGATGCCCACTATGACCCCAGGGATGCCCACTATGACCCCAGGGATGCCCACTATGGCCACCAGGGATGGCAATCAGGGCTCAGGGAGCCCCCCATTGCCCTCCCCATCAGTGCTGCCCACCAGTGCCCTCCCTGTCAGTGCTGCCCACAATTGCCCATCATTGCCATCTATCAGTGTCGCCCACCAGTGCCCATTATTGCCCACCAGTGCCGCCTATCAGTGCCCATTAGTGCCCATCAGGGCCGCCCGTCAGTGCCGATCAGTGCCGCCCCCATCATTGCCCATCAGTGCCCACCAGTGCCGCCTATCAGTGCCCATTAGTGCCCATCAGTGCCACCTATCAGTGCCCATCAGTGCCACCTATCAGTGCCCATCAATGCCGCCTATCAGTGCCTAGCAGTGCTGCCTATCAGTGCCCACCAATGCTGCATATCTGTGCTACCTATCAGTGCCACATATCAGTGCCTATCAGTGCCGCATATCAGTGCCGCCTATCAGTGCCACCTATCAGTGCCACCCCATCAGTGCCACCCCATCAGTGCCTCCTCATCAGTGCCTGTCAGTGCAGTCTCATCAGTGCTCATCAGTGCAGGAAAAAACTTATTTATTTACAAAATTGTATAACATAAACAAAAAAACTTTTTTTTTTTTCAAACTTTTCGGCCTTTTTTTATTTGTTTAGCAAAAAGTAAAAATCGCACAGGTGATCAAATACCACCAAAAGAAAGCTCTATTTGTGGGGGGAAAATGACATAAATTTGGTGTAGGTACAGTGTTGCATGACCGCGCAATTGTCATTCAAAATGCAACAGCGCTAAAAGGGGAAAATTGGCCTGGGCAGGAAGGGAGGGAAGTGCCCTGCATTAAAGTGGTTAAGTAATGTCAAGTATGAGATTTCAGAATTATTGTTAAAGGTTGGGATAGGTGTTAGGGTTAGTGCATGGATTAAATGGTATGGTCCGATTTGGCAATAGGGAATTCAATTTAAAGTGAAGGGCTAGGCGTTAGGAAGTGGCCGGGTTCAGGTACAGGTGAAGTGTTATGGTTGGTTTAATAGTTTGGGCAAAAAAAGAAAAGTACCTATCTGCAATATCTACCTATAATGCTTAATCCCTTTAAAACATTATATGTATCGAATAAAATCTTTTTATTCTGTCAGAAATCCAGTGAGCTCCTAGTGAGTTGAAAACACCATCTCTGCTGCAGTCACCTCTACCCATTTCTCCTTTGCTGGACTATTGAACACTTCCCCCTCTTCTCATCATCTATAAGAGGATGTGTTCTTTTTTTTTTTTTTTGTATTTTTACGAATGTCTTACATATTTTTTTTTTTAAACCCTAAAAAGCCTAGCAAGCTTGCAAATTAAGTTGCAACCCACATTGAAATGTTTATGTGTAAAGTTACATTTTGAAATAAATTATAAAAAGTTTAATAACATGATCCCTTAAAAAAAAGTTTGTTTAAATAACAACTGACCAAAACCCAGTATATTTTACTTTTACATTTTTTGTTTTATAAAAACAAGAAAAAAACTATAGTAACTTAAAAATACAGAAGAAATAAATACCAGAAAACAAAAAAAATATACTTGACTTGGCAATTTCAAATTTTGTTTTATACGTTTTATACATATATCTTAAAAATATTGAAATATTTAAATTAAATGATTCTTACTAAATCAATATACCCTTAATCTTAATTTTAATGCAAATCTTTAATTCATTAATGCATTTAATTTAATGCAAATCTTTAATTCTTAATCTTAATTTTAATGCAACTTTATTTACATATTCTGTTTATGGTTTTTATTTTTGCCTCTACAGCATGTATAGCCAATCATTGCGCTAATTGGATGTAAATAATACTTTAAATGCTTTACATTTTTAATTGGAAGGAGTAAACCAATTATTCTGTCTGTTTCTGAAAATCAGAACAGTTGTTCAAAAGCTCAGCATTTTCTTTTTTTTTTTTAGAAGACATCTGTAGATAGCATTAAGTAATTATTTTAATTTATGTTTTATAATTAATTATTATTAGTAAATTATTTTATACTTTATATTTAAACATTTATTTATTTTGGTAATTTAAAAGTACTTTTTTTTTAGTAGAAAACATGAAATATAGAAGCTTGTTATTTCAGAACAAGCAAGCCAATTATTCTGTCCATTTTTTAGAAATTAGAAAAGTTTTTTTTTTTTTTCCGTGCTTTCTCCCTATTCTCCTCTTTATCTACCTTATTCCTAATCTTTTCAAACAATATCTTTTTTAAACTCTAAAAAACTAGTTACTACAAATAATACGGGACTAGCCTTAAGTACCTATCTAGAGGCATATTGAATTATATTATTTTTGACAAAATGTACCTAAAATCTACCAAAATGTACCTAACACCAACAATTTTTTGACATAGTGATTTTGACCTGGATAAATACACAGTTACTTGTGTACAGTTGATGTTTATACTATATATGTAATATGCTAGTTAACATGTATTTTTCTCATGCCTATTTTATCTGTTTTGTTCCCATATTTCTTAATAAAATATATATAAATAAAGAATTAAAAAACAAAAGTTTTTTAAAAAGCTCAGCAATTTTTCGTAACCTTTAGACAACATTAAGCAAATATTTAAATATAAATATTTAATAAAGTGCAAATTATTTTGCTAATTTAAAAGTGCATTATTATAAAACAAGGATATTTTTTGTTTAAAAACAATAACACTAAATAATAAATTCCAGAGATCTAACTAATTAAAAATTTTAAAAAAGTAATATTTTGTGTCTTGGTTCTGTTGCTGTTGTATCAATCATCACTGTATTTAAATTGAAAAAAAAAAATAGAAATATAGAAATATCCGGCCCACCTGTAATGTTCCTCTGCGCTGTATAGCCTGTATGGTGAGTGCCTTTCCTTATATATGGATCATGTTCTGAGAAGTAAAGCTCTGTGGGTAATATTTGGTTAATATTATGCTTTGGCAGGACTAAACTTTCCCCAGAAAATTGAACAAGAACAATAGAATATGTTCTGATGCTTAGAATTAAAACAAAAAGAAAAAAAAATTGTTTGTTCAAAGGGAGGAAGAAACAGGAATTCAGTTATATATTGAAAACATGAATCCTGCCTGGACTTTATTTTACACGTATTTAATTATAGGGAATAATAGAGACCTTACATTTTTATGGTGTAAAAATTCAATTTAATCGCAGGCCGCTTGTGTCTGGGGTGCACTATGTACAGAGTGCAGGGTTCAGTAGTGCATTATGTGCAGAGTTCCGAACTATACTATGCACAGAGTGCACAGTTCAGGAGTAGGGATGATCGAACTTTTGAAAAGTTCGGTTCGACCAGAACACCCGAACTTCCCGAAAGTTCGGCCCGGATTTCAGAACCCCATTGAAATCAATGGAACCCGAACTTCGGTATTTAAAAAACATTATTTTGAAGCCCTAAAACCCAATAAATGCCCCTAAAAAGTGCCTAGGGTTCTGGGTCATGCCCTAGGGACTATTAATCACACAAAAAAAAAGTTCTTAAAAATTGTCGTTTTTGATAGAGAGCCAATTATTAAAAATTATTGAAAAAAAATGAGATTTCTTTGGATTTAGTGTCTGTGGGGTCTAAAAGGTGTACCTGTGAAGTTTCAGCTCTGTAGCATGTCCAGAACCAGAAAAAAAATGATTGTTTGTCTTAGAATTGCAGTAGAGCAGGGATGGGGCTCCGCACCTTTCACACCTGGGTGTTTTTGTTGCAGGCGTTTATTGGGCTTTTTTGTGGACGTATTTGGAGGCAGGCATGACATCTGAACTTCTGTGTAGGGGTATATATACACACACACATGTATGTATATATACACATACACATATATAGGTGTGATAGGAGCAGAACCCTATGCCATAGAAAAAAGATCATTTGTATTAGAATTGCAGTAGAGCAGGGTGTGATAGGAGTGGAGCCCTATGCCTGCGCTAATGAAATGATTTGCAGGCATAGGGCTCCGCTCCTATCACACCTATATGTATGTATATGTACATATACAGTACATACAAGTTCAGATGTTATGCCTGCCTCCAAAGACGCCTAAAAAATGCCCAAAAAAAACGACTGCAACAACACACCTGGGCGTTTTTGTAGCAGGCATTTTTTTGGGCATTTTTTGGGCGTCTTTGGAGGCAGGCATAACATCTAAACTTCTGTATAGGGGTATATATACACACACACACACACACATATATACACATACACACATATAGGTGTGAAAGTACTAGAACCCTATGCCATAGAAAAAAGATCATTTGTATTAGAATTGCAGTAGAGCAGGGAAGTGGCTCCGCTCCTGTCACACCCGGCTTTTTGTTGCAGGCGTTTATTGGGCTTTTTTGTGGATGTCTTTGGAGGCAGGCATGACATCTGAACTTCTGTGTAGGGGTATATATATACACACACACACACACACACACATGTATGTATATATACACATACACACATATAGGTGTGAAAGTAGCAGAACCCTATGCCTGAGCTAATGAAATTATTTGCAGGCATAGGGCTCCGCTCCTATCACACCTATATGTGTGTATGTGTATAAATACATATATATGTGTGTGTGTGTATATACCCCTATGCAGAAGTTCAGATGTTATGCCTGCCTCCAAAGACGCCCAGAAAATGCCCAAAAAACGTCTGCAACAAAAACGCCCAGGTGTGTTGTTGCAGGCTTTTTTTTTTGGGCATTTTTTTAGTGCTGTCATCCCACATTTGTGCAATAAATTACAGAATACTTTTAAAAGGGACTTACAGCACTTTGAATGAGAAGAATGAATCCAAAGGTACAAAAATAATACATTGAGTTTGATTTACCAAAACTGGAGAGTGCAAAATCTGGTGCAGCTGTGCATGGAAACCAATCAGCTTCTAGCTTCAGCTTGTTCAATTAAGCTTTGACAACAAAAGCTGGAAGCTGATTGGTTACTATGCAGAGTTGCACCAGATTTTGCACGCTCCCGGTTTAGCAAAGCAGCCCCATAATGTATTTATTTATTTTTTACACATACGGCGCTCAGCATAAATGAGTACACTCCTTTTTAAAAGTAAGATTATAATCAATATCTCAATGAACACAAAAACAATTTCCAAAATTTTGCCAAAACTGAGTTTTATAGAACATTTGTTTGGCTCATTACATGAAAGTAAGGTTAAGAATATAACTTAGATCATAAAATCTTCAGTTTTACTCAAATTGATACAAAAATGAATACACCCTACAACAAAAACTCCTCCATCTAGTATTTTGTATGGCCTCTGTGATTTGTAAGGAAAGCACCAAGTCTTTTAGGCATGAAATGAACGGCGACATATTGCAACATCGATCTTTTTCCATTCTTTAAGAACGTCCTCTTTTAGAGCCTAGATCAGTGATGGTGAACCTTGGCACTCCAGATGTTTTGGAACTACATTTCCCATGATGCTCATGCACTCTGCAATGTAGTTGAGCATTATGGGAAATGTAGTTCCTAAACATCTGAGTTGCCAAGGTTCGCCATCACTGGCCTAGATGCTAGATGGAGAGTGATGCTCGTCTCTTCAGTATTCCCCATAGGTGTTCCCTGATTGAGTTCAGATCAGGAGACAGCCACTGAATCACTTTCACCCTGGTTCTTCAGAAATGCAACAGTGTGAATGGGGAGCAGGTGTGTTAAATTTGGTTTTATTGCTCTCACTCTCTCATGCTGGTCACTGGAAGTTCAACATGGCACCTCATGGCATGACTAGCAGACTAATGACATGGATTACTGGAACCATGTCCTGTGGTCTGTGGAGACCAAGATTAACCTATTTGGTTAAGATGGTGTCAAACGTGTGTGGAGGCAACCAGGTGAGGAGTAGAAACACAAGTGTGTCTTGCCTACAGTCAAGCATTGTGGTGGGAGTGTCATGATCTGGGGCTGCATGAGTGCTGCCAGCACTGGGGAGCTACAGTTCATTGAGGGAACCATGAATGCCAACATGTACTGTGACATACTGAAGCAGAGCATGATCCCCTCCCTTCAGAGACTGGGCCCCGGGGCAGTATTACAACATGATAACAATTCCAAAGAAGCTGAGGGTAAAGGTGATGGACTAGCCAAGCATGTCTCCAGACCTAAATCCTATTGAGCATCTGTGGGGCATCCTCAAACGGAAGGTGGAGTAGTGCAAGGTCTCTAACATCCACCAGCTCTGTGATGTCGTCATGGAAGAGTGGAAGAGGACTCCAGTGGAAACCTGTGAGGCTCTGGTGAACTCCATGCCCAAGAGGGTTAAGGCAGTGCTGAAAAAAATGGTGGCCAAACAAAATATTGACACTGTGGGCCCAATTTGGACATTGTCACTTAGGGGTGTACTCACTTTTGTTGCCAGCGGTTTAGACATTAATGGCTGTGTGTTGAGTTATTTTGAGGGGACAGCAAATTTACACTGTTATACAAGCTGTACACTCACTACTTTACATTGTAGCAAAGTGTCATTTCTTCAGTGTTGTCACACGAAAAGATAGAATAAAATATTTACAAAAATGTGAGGGGTGTACTCACTTTTGTGAGATACTGTATATTATCTATACCAAATCCATGGAAATCCCCACCCCTTTCTTAAAATTCTTTGAAGAAATAGTCACGTCCCTCATCTATCAACAAAGACCCCTCCCCCCCAGAAAACCTTCGCTCTGATGCTTTTAATCAACTTCATGAGTGCCACATCCCGGACAACATTCCACCATCTGAAGCAGACCAAAGATGCCAAAAAAGATGTCAAGTATGCAGCAAAAGAGGATTTCAAAACTATCATTGTCCCCAGTGTCCCTCCCAACCCAGCCTGTGCATTGGAGAATGCTTCCGATTTTATCACACATCCCTAAAATATTAGCCCATATTTTTAATCATTTCCCCGTTTTCATCATCTGTGCTGACCATTTTCCATGTTTCCTCAAATATCCATGCCACTGCCTTCCACGTAAACTGACCCTGGCCTGTTTTTCGACTATGCCTCTGCCTAGTGTGAGGACTGCTTTTACATGACCTGACCCTGGCCTGTTTTTTGACTATGCCTTTGCCTACCGTCTGGACTGCTTTCATGTGAACTGACCCTGGCCTATTTTATCGATTACGCTTCTGTAGATATAGGAAGGAGGTATAGGTGGCGCTGCCTAAAACATGTGTATAATTGAGAAAATATGCCAATAAAATAATAAAGGGTGATATATTACAAATATATTCCACTAGTGGTCAAATCTAAAAAAACTCCAACGCACTACAGGCGGTCCCCGGGTTACATACATCCGACTTACAAACAACTCCTACTTACAATCGGAGGGAGACAACAGGAAGCGAGGAGAAATCTCCCCCTAGGAAGGGAAATTCACTCCTGTAAGAGATATTATGGGAAAAAAAGGTGTCTCCACTGAAGCTTTATTACCAATCCTTGTCTCCACAACAACCCACATTTTTCAAAATTCACTTGTCATAGGGACAGAAAGTGAGGTGAAATCTTCTGAACAAGGGTACAGACAGCAAAACAAATGGTACAGGGGTGTTAACCCTTCCCTATGCTATCCAAAAAAACGTAAAAACTATTCTTTTGGCTGGAGCTACACTTAAAAAATGTACCTGTTCCGACTTACAAACAAATTCGACTTAAGAACAAACCTATAGTCCCTATCTTGTTTGTAACCCGGGGACCGCCTGTATATTATATAAGTCCAAAAAAATAAGAAGTGCTCTCAGTGCAAAAAATTACCAAAAAAAATGCAATAGCCATAAAATCACATGAATATATAATAAGTGTCATAATCCAAAAATTCATAAGTCCTTGTAGTATAATAAAGTGATAAGTGCAATGGTAGTCTCTGGTGGTGATATACAAAGGTGAATTCACTCGTGCTCCCCCCTCTCAGGTCTGCAGTCACCAGAGGATTAAACCCCTGAAGGGGTCACCGACTCCAAGAGATAGCTGGACAACCTTCTCCACCTCACTATGTCAGGTCACTGGGAACTCCCATCACAGGTAATATGGATGAAAAGAGGCATCTCATAGTGTAAACCCATATTATATGAATTTATTAATAAAAGTAAATGCACTTACAATAGAACAGTGAGTGGATATACAGTGTACGGACTGACGGCTTTTTATTCACTGTTCTATTGTAAGTGTATTTACTTTGAATAATAAATTCATATAATACGAATTGTGACAGGTCGAGACTCTGTCACGGTGAAAATGGAAATTTGAAGGACATTGTGTACATTGGCTCTGGGCAGGTTTACAGAACGTAGATGTGCAGTAGAGAAAACTGCTTTTGCAGCTTTCTCCAGGTTTTGGTATACCTGGATGGGGCTCTGTAGTTTGGAGATTCCATAGTGTCTTTGGGTGGGATGGAATCTCCAACCCTGTGTCCATGTTTTGTGAATGACCAGCAGGTGCACACAGCCCTCATAATGGAGGTGAAGGAAGACCTTGGAGCTCCCCATTGTAAGCGGCTCCACCCAAGAGAGACAGGGATACAAAAGAAAACAAGAAAAGCGCCTCTAAGTGCATTTGTTTTAATACGTCAACGACACAAGGACAAGTGTACACTCACATAAGTACAGGGATGGAAGGCTCGTCTAGGTGCGATGGCGGGCGTGTCGCTGGAAGCGTCCAGGCAGGTCCCAGGTGTATCTGCAGAGATGGGAAGGGTGCCGGCTAACTTTGATCTTCTCAGACAATCAACCTGGATTGCAGCATCAAGTAATGTGTGACGTCACCGAAGGGCGGAAGGGAACAACAGGGTCAGAGTGAAGCTGGCAGCTTTGGAGAATTCATGGTCTGTGGACCAGCCAGGGCCGGACTGGGAATAAAAGTCAGCCCTGGAAATAATTTCATACCAGCCCCAGTAGCATATCGTGGGTTGGCAGCACCCAAGGCAAGTAATTTGTGTCCCTAACCAGCGGACATTTAGCGCTCTCTGAGTCCCTACCGCCCATACAGAATTAAAACCCCTTATAGTACATTTTAGGATTTCCCACTCCTTCGCTTTGCTCTCCTTTCTTTACCTTTTATCTCTCTCTATCCTAATTTCTAGGGATGATCGAACGGTTCGGGTCGACCATCGGTTCGACCCGAACATTGACTGTTCGAAATTCGGCCGAATTTCAAACTTTTTGCTGAAAAATTTGTGTGTGTATATATACCCCTATACACAAGTTCAGATGTTATGCCTGCCTCCAAAGAAGCCCAAAAAATGCCCAAAAAAACGCCTGCAACAACACACCTGGGCGTTTTTGTAGCAGGCATTTTTTGGGCATTTTTGGGCGTCTTTGGAGGCAGGCATAACATCTGAACTTGGGTAGCACATATCCAAGCACGGAACCATTATCAATAACTTTATTGATTACGCTTCTGCCTACCATTTGGACTGCTTCCCCGTGAACTGACCCTGGCCTGTTCTATCGACTATGCTTCTGCCTACCGCTTGGACTGATCTGTTGCTCTGCTACTGTAGTACACAAAGGTCTCACATGTGTGAGGAGCTCCAGAATTGTTTTTCCGGATGGAGAAAACACATTTCTTTTGTTTTTCTCCGGGTTTCGTAATTTCCGGATTAAGGTCTGGATTCCGGAGGCTTCAAAGAGATTTGGGTGGGAGAAGCCTCTACCCAGAGGCATAACTAGAACCTTTAGGGCCCCGGTGCAAGAAACTAAGAAGAGCCCCCTGGACCCCTGGTTTGGGCCCTTACCTTCAAGCTTAGGGCTCTTCCCACTGATCCTGGGGTCCTTTACTCTCTTTGCGGGGCCCTTTATTACAGTCCCACAGTGGGACCCTTTCAGAAGTTCTGCAGTGGGCCCCCTCCCTGCCATCTTGGGGCCTCCCCACCGTGGTGGAATGCCAGAGCCTGGTTGCAAGTGTGACCTTTGCGATCCTGGAAGTTCACCCACTGGTGTCAGTAGTTTTTATTTTTTGGTATTTTAATTGTATTATATTTTATCATTTTATTTTTTTACAATGTCACTGACTATGACTCTGTCCATTCAGAAAAGGAAGGAGCTGGTAAATTACATATTTACCGACCCCCTTCCTGGTTCTTTATTGTGACACATCCCCTGCAGCAGCGGGCAGGAGAGGGAAGGGAGCACAGTGGGGGGGGCGGCAGCACAGTGGGGGGGGGGGGAGGACCATGGGAGCACACAGGGGCCCAGAGACAGCGGAAGACAAGTAAACTGGATAGGAGGAGTGGTGGGGCAGCATACAGAGGAACCAATCTCCTCCAAGGAGGACAGTAATTTCTCTACATGCTGCCTCCGCCCCCCACCTATACAGGTGTACAGAGAAGCTGCATAGGCCCCCTAGAGCATGGGGCCCGGTTGCAATTGCAACCCCTGCAACCCCTGTAGTTACGCCCCTGCCTTTACCCCTGTGCCCAGGTCTTACCTGATCAAGGCCCTCAGCCTGCTGCTGACTTACTGCCATCATGCCTCTGCCTGCCGCATGAACTGACCACATGTCTGCCTGCTTCCTGTTCTATGGGAATAATTAGCTGTAGCAAGAGGCAGTATGTTTATAAAGGGCTGGAGAGCGGTACAAAAATGAGTGTCTGCAGGTAACAGTGTGCCAGGACCAATATTATGGCTCTGCTGACCATGTCTCTGCCTGAACAATTCCTTTGGACTGATTCTTTGGCTGTGCTGTAAATATCCCAGTACCGACTATAGACAATATTCCTGCCTGCTGCCTGGATAATTACTATTGTTGTTGCTAAGCATGTCCCTGCCTGCTGCCTGGACCAATGCTCTCCTCTGTGGACAACTACACTACGAAAACCACAAGTAATACTTTTTTTTTACCCTTTCCTCAATAGATTGTATTTTGGAGTGTAATTTCTTGGTATGTACATGCCATGTGTTAGAAATATGAAGGGCCTTCAAAAATACACCTAAAAAAAAACCTGGTGCTACTTTGATGTTGGGCCCCTGTATGTGGCCAGGCTGTGTAAAAGTCTCACACATGTGGTATCGTCATACTCAGGAGGAGTAGCAAAATGTATTTTGGGGTGTATTTTTTGCGTACTATGTGTTAGAAATATCTTATAAATTGACAACTTTGTGTACAAAAAATAAAAAATAAAAAATAAAAAAATTTCCTTTTTGTTTCCACATTTTCCAAAAATTGATGGAGAAAACGGACATGTTCAAAAGACTCAATATGCCTCGTAGAATATACATTGGGGTGTTTTCTTCCCAAAGCTGGGCCATTTTTTGGGCAATTCCTTTGTCCTGGTGCTCCAGGGCCTTAAAAAATGTGATAGGTACTCAGGAAATGAAATGTGTAATTTATGCCTTTAGAACGCCTGAAGGTGCCAATTGGATGTTGGGCCTCTGTATGTGGCCAGGCTGTGTAAAAGTCTCACTCATGTGGTATCGCCATACTCAGGAGGAGTAGCAGAATGCATTTTGGGTAATTTTTGCTACATACATGTTATGTATTAGAAATATCTTATAAATTGACAACTTTGCCTATAAAAAAAAAAAAAATACATTTTCATGTTCTTTCCACATTTTCCAAAAACTTGTGGAGAAAAATGACATGTTCAAAAGACTCTCAATGCCTCGTAGAATATACATTGGGGTGTTTTCTTCCCAAAATGGGGTCATTTTGAGGGTAATTTCATTGTCCTGGTGCTCCAGGGCCTTCAAAAATGTGATAGGTAGTCAGGAAATGAAATGTGTAATTTATGCCTTTAAAACACCTGAAGGTGCTCCTTGGATGTTGGACCTCTGTATGTGGCCAGGCTGTATAAAAGTCTCACACATGTGGTATCGTCATACTCAGGAGGAGTAGCAAAATGTATTTTGGGGTGTATTTTTTGCGTACTATGTGTTAGAAATATCTTATAAATTGACAACTTTGTGTACAAAAAATAAAAAATAAAAAATTTTCCTTTTTGTTTCCACATTTTCCAAAAATTGATGGAGAAAACGGACATGTTCAAAAGACTCAATATGCCTCGTAGAATATACATTGGGGTGTTTTCTTCCCAAAGCTGGGCCATTTTTTGGGCAATTCCTTTGTCCTGGTGCTCCAGGGCCTTAAAAAATGTGATAGGTACTCAGGAAATGAAATGTGTAATTTATGCCTTTAGAACGCCTGAAGGTGCCAATTGGATGTTGGGCCTCTGTATGTGGCCAGGCTGTGTAAAAGTCTCACTCATGTGGTATCGCCATACTCAGGAGGAGTAGCAGAATGCATTTTGGGTAATTTTTGCTACATACATGTTATGTATTAGAAATATCTTATAAATTGACAACTTTGTCTATAAAAAAAAAATACATTTTCAGGTTCTTTCCACATTTTCCAAAAACTTGTGGAGAAAAATGACATGTTCAAAAGACTCTCAATGCCTCGTAGAATATACATTGGGGTGTTTTCTTCCCAAAATGGGGTCATTTTGAGGGTAATTTCATTGTCCTGGTGCTCCAGGGCCTTCAAAAATGTGATAGGTAGTCAGGAAATGAAATGTGTAATTTATGCCTTTAGAACACCTGAAGGTGCTCCTTGGATGTTGGACCTCTGTATGTGGCCAGGCTGTGTAAAAGTGTTACACATGTGGTATCGCCATACTCAGGAGGAGTAGCAGAATGTATTTTGGGGGTGTCATTTTTGCTACATACTTGTTAATTATTAGAAATATATTATACATTGACAACTTTGCCTATAAAAAAAAAATACATTTTCATTTTCTTTCCACATTTTCCAAAAACTTGTGGAGAAAAATGACATGTTCAAAAGACTTTTTTTTTTTTGAAAAGTAGTCTGCTGATGAGGCCTATATACATTTGGGTGTTTTTTTTTCCAAAACAGGGTCATTTTGTGGGTAATTCCATTGTCCTGGTGCTCCAGGGTCTTCAAAAATGTGATAGGTACTCAGGAAATGAAATGTGTAATTTATGCCTTTAGAACACCTGAAGGTGCTCCTTGGATGTTGGGCCTCTGTATGTGGCCAGGCTGTGTAAAAGTCTCACACATGTGATATCCGCATACTCAGGAGGAGTAACAGAATGTATTTTGGGGTTCAATTTTTGCTATGTACATGCTATGTGTTAGAAATATTGTATAGATGGACAACTTTGTGTGAAAGAAAAATGCATTTTCATTTTCTTTCCGCGTTTTCCAAAAACTTGTGGAAAAAAATGACATGTTCGAAAGACTCATTATGCCTCAAAGATTATACATTGGGATGTTTGCCTTCCAAAATGGGGTAATTTATTGAGCGTTTCTAATTTTCCTGGTGCTCCAGGGCCTTCAAAAGTGTGATAGGTCATCATGACATTAGATGTGTAATTTATGTCCCTAGAACATCTGAAGGTGCTACTTGCATGTTGGGCCTCTGTATGTGGCCAGGCTGTGGAAAAGTCTCACACATGTGGTATCACCATACTCAGGAGTAGTAGCAGAATGTGTTTTGGGGTGTAGTTGCATATATGCTTATACTGTGTGAGAGAAATAACCTGATAATACGACAATTCAAAAAAAAAATCTTCATTTTGCAAAGAATTGTGGGGAACAATTACAACGTTAAAAAAACTCACCATGCAACTTACTAAATACCTTGGAACTAGGGTTGCCACCTCATCCCTTTAAACCAGGACACACATTAATTACACAGGTTCTGTGGCTGATTAGGGTGGTAATTAAACTCACTTAGTGCCTTATGTGCATTATATTACCCTCAGAACCTGTGTAATTATTATGTGTCCTGGACTAAAGGGATGAGGTGGCAACCCTACTTGGAATGTCTACTTTCCAAAAATGAGTCATTTGGGGGGTATTTGTACTTTCCTGGCTTGTTAGGGTCTCAAGAAATTAGATCGGCCGTCCGTACATCAGGTGTGATCAATTTTCAATGATTGGCACCATAACTTTCACAAAGCCCAAATAATATACCCTGATTTGGGTTATTTTTACCAAAGATATGTAGCAGTATAAATTTTGGCCAAAATGTATGAAGAAAAATTACTCATTTGCAAGATTTTATGACAGAAACAAAGAGACAATTTATTTATAGTACAAAAAATAAACAACCCAGTAGTGAATAAATACTACCAAATAAAATGTATAATATCCACATAAAGTCTGTGTCCTTTCTTTCTATTTGTGTGACAAAAATTTTATATGGGTACAGTGTTGCATGTTGTCATTCAAATTGTGACAGTGCTGAAAGCTGAAAATTGGTTTGGGCAGGAAGGAGGTGAAAGTGCCCAGCATTAAAGTGGTTAAATTAACTTTTTTTTTTGTTGTTGTACTGCAGAGCTCTCTGGCATGATCATGCGAAATCCCAGAAATCCCATGCTTTGTCTCCATCTAGTGGTAGATATGAGTTTTTTTTTTTTTTCATTCTTTAACCGCTCACCGCTTGCCGACCGCCGCACGACTATTTACTGCGGCGGTCAGCCCCTCACAGGCAAAGCGACGTAGTACTACGTCCCTAGCCTGTGAGGGTCTCAGGAGCGAGCGCGCGCCGCCGGAGGCGCGCTCCCGCTCCTGTGCGGTCGCGGATCCCCCCGCGCGTGTGACCGGTGGACCCGATCATCGGCCGGTCACTCGCGATCGTCGGTGCAGAGGGAGAAATGCGGGCGGCTAATGTAAACACAGCCACCTGTCATTCTCCCCTGTGTAGGAATAGTGATCATACGGTTCTACAATGTAGGACCGTTGATCATTGTTCCTACACCTCAAGCCACAGCCAATCACAGTTAGAATCAGGCCCCTAGGGACACACATAACCCCTCCCTCTCAAAAAAAGTTAACCCCTTCACTGCCAGTGTAATTTTACAGTAACAGTGCATATTTATAGCACTGATTACTGTAGTAATGTCACTGGTAACCCCAAAAGTGTAAAAAATGTCAGTCAAGGGTCCGATCTGTCCGCCGCAATGTCGCAGTACCGCAAAAAAATCGCAGATCGCCGCCATTACGTGTTTAAAAAAAAACAACAAAAATCTTTCCCTTTGTTAGTAAACGCGATAACTTTTGCGCAAACCAATCAAAATACGCTTTTTGCGATTTTTTTTACCAAACATATGTAGCATAAAACAAATTGGCCGAAAATGTTAAAAAATTTTGATTTTTAATTTTTTTTGGGGAATTTCATATAAAAAATTTTGAAAAATATTGTTATTTTTGCAAAATTGACGCTCTTTTTTTGTTTATAGCGCATGATCAAAAAATCGCACAGGTGATCAAATACCACCAAAAGAAAGCTCTGTTTGTGGGGAAAAAAGGACGTCAAATTCGTTTAGGTACAGCGTCGCACGACCGCGCAATTGTCCGTTAAAGTCACGCAAAATAGGCCCTGGTCAGGAAGGGGGTAAAATCTTCCGGGGCTTAAGTGGTTAAGAGCCAAACATCATATAAAACTCTTTGAGGTCTATGTATAAAATAAAATAAAAAATTGCTGTTCAGCAGTCACACAGGCACCACAAATGATTTCTATATTTTATGTAATATGATTATTGCCTATCATCGTCACCTCCACCTAGTGGTCATATTGTGATATTTTCCTGAAATAGCTCAATAGAAAAATACCATAATATGGCCACTAGATGGAGCTGATAATCAGAGTATATAATCATAATACATAAAAAAAAAAAAAAAAAAAAAATGGCGATCATGGTGCTTGTGCTTAAGACATCCACACAGCATATTTTTTTTTTTTAAGCATGGGCCCCTTAGTGTCTGCAGCTTTGTCAGAGGTAGATGCGATGGGTGCTTGTACAGCCACATTTTCTTTTTTTTTTTTTTTTTTTTTTAGCTTTGAATAGAGTAGGGAAGGATATGAGCCTTGTAGAGGGGTAGATTATCCCCTCTACATTTGTGTCACACATATATGCGGTGTCAAGGAAAGGGACTTTCTTTCTGGGCACTGCATACATGCGAAATTGTATACTGTCAAATTTTGCAAGACATAGTCCTGCTATGGTGGACTTTAATAGCATCAAACATGAGACAGATATTATATAAAAAATATATTTAATTAAACTAATAATAATATCTGTCTCATATTTAGTGCCATTAAAGTCCACCATAGCAGGACTATGTCGTGCAAAATTTGCCAGTATACAATTTAATAGGATGCGGCACTGGTAAAGGTCACCCCCCCCCCCCCGACCCCACTTACATGCGAAATTGCTTTTTTTTTTTTAACCACTTGCCGGCTGCCCTATAGCACATTTGCTGCTCAGGATCACGTGTATATATAGGTGATCTTCCACTTCCGAGTATCAGACGTGAGTGAGCGCCGGCAGCGGCTCGCTTTTGCTGTGATTCTATTGTTCTGTACACAGGCAGAATGGCGATCTGTCAGTAAGGAAGGCATGGATCCTGTGTTTCTGCGAAGCAGGGACTAGGATATATGGCTTCCTCTAATCAAAGCACTTCCCCCACAGTAGTAAACCACCAGCTAGGCAGTTAACCCTGTGCTAGTGTCATTAGTTTAGTGACAGTGCATATTTTGAGCAATGATCACTGTATTGATGTCACTGGTTCCCAAAAAAATGTCAATAGTAGTCAGATAGTGTCCAATTTGTCCGCCACAATAGCGCAGTCCCACTATAAGTCCCTGATCCCTGCCATTATTAGTAGGGATGAACTTCGAGTCGAAGCTAACTTCGACTCGAACATCGGTCGTTTGATTGTTCGTCGAATGACAAACAAATGTGCTTCTTTGCGGGGAAATTCGAGATTCCCATAATGCACTGCGCGCACAGCACGTTATGTGATTGACCAAAACATGCACCCTGACCTGCTTTGGCCAATCAAATGATTTCTGCCATGATTGGACTAAAGGCCGGCTCCATTCTCTCCGCCCTCCGACAGGGACACTTGACACATGTTCCATGCTTGGCACATGTTATGAATCTGGTGGTGCAGCGTTTCTTGAGCAGATACCCGGGCTTCCAAGATCTCCAGAGGCAGGCCAGAAAAGTCTGTGGCCATTTCCGCCGCTCGTTCAATGCCAGTGCTCACTTATCTGACATTCAACGGGAATTCAACCTGCCCATCAACCGCCTCACTTGTGACATGCCCACCAGGTGGAACTGAACGCTGGCAATGCTGCAGCGGCTGCACACGCAGCAGAGGGTCATCAATGAGTACCTGTGTGGGTATTGCACAAGGACAGGATCAGGGGAGCTTGGCTTTTTTTCGCCACGCCTGTGACTTTTGATAAAGGATGCATGCATCGTCCTGTCACCATTTGAGGAGGCCACAAGGATGGTGAGCCGGGACGATGCATGCATCAGTGACACTATTAGTCTACCTGCCGGAGCACACGCTGTGTGGAATCATGGACAGGGCACTTGAGGCAGAACAGGAGGAGAGACAGCTGTCACCCTCCTCCTGGGACCTGGCTTTCCACCCAAAGACATCCTGTCACATGTGCCCTTGGCTTTTATGTTCAATCCCAGGATGCACTGCAGTTGTGCCCTCCTACTGGGTTTCCTCCACTGTCCAACATGCTCCCCTATTGGATACAGTGGGGACACTCCCTCAGATCAGATGAATCACACATGGACACATGCAACAGGCATAACTAACAGTCAGACTCTCCTGATGAGCAGGCAGAGCCACAAAAACTAGGCTTTTACCTAGCACCTATCTAGGAGGGTGCTACATATAGTATGGTCATGGACAATTGGATACTGGATTGATGTTCTAGAAATGAGAAGAGATGGAGTTGGATCAGTGTGTGATATCAGAAAATTATAAATTACATTGTTGTGGAATCTTTTCCTCTCAGGTACAGATAGCTGATACCTGTTAGTCAGTGTTACCAAATCTGATATGTAGCTACATAGAGATCAACCAGAATCAGTAAGTTTCAATCCGAGTGATCTGAATATTATTTTTCCACGTTTGAGATTAAATATACAATTTGACGTGACCATGTGTCTATTAGGGGTACAGGGTGACCATGAACCCCAGTTGGGTCTTCACTAATCAGACTCTCTGTACAACCACACTGGCCTTTCGTGTTACGCCGGTTATCCTGGGTTCTATGTGTGTGATTTGTGTTGAAAGAGTGAGGGGCTCTTTCACTTGGGAAACTAATATTTCTGAACAGTGTCCCTCAGGAAATATATAAAGATATATTGCAGATTGCTAGGATATTGCAGAAGCATTTCACAGACCCTTGCTAGTGGGGTGGGGGTTTGTTATTGTTGAATACCTGCATTCCATTGTTCTATTGTTCATGTCTGCCTTGAGTAAGCTTATTATGGGATGTGTATGTTTGTGTGGATTGGCTCTAAGGGGGAGGGGTTGTCCCAGAGTGTATATCTCCTTGTGCTTTGTGTTTCAATAAACAGTTTGATTCTGGTTGACTCCAAAACTTGTAATGTCGATATCTTGGGTTAACTATAGCCAGATTCATGGATCCCGTGTTCCAGAGCTTAGGAAGCAGGTTCTTGGCGGAGATACCCAGTCGGGGTGTCCGGATTCGGTCACATACAATATGACGTATATAAAATAGGTTGTATCAAAAAATATTGTTTGACCAATCAAAGGTTAGTAGAAACATCAGCAAGCTCAGAGTTAAAAGTTAATAGTCCTGTGTTTGCAGGTTTTGGAGGGGGTCTTCCATCAAAGATATAAATATCTTGCGGTCATGATTTCAGACATGCCATCTGATAAAATCTAGACGAGGTTCAAATATTCCAGCAGTCATCAGAAATATTGATGGCGTTTTGCGAGTTTGCATGTAAAATAAAAAGATAGAGACAAGAGGTTAATTTTTCTCATTTAAGAAAGCCATTTTGTTCTAAGCAGCCATCTCACCACCTCAGACATAATGTAAATTATAAGCAGTCTTGTGTGCCATTCTCCATTATTATATCAGCAGGAAAATATATACAAAAGCAGCAGTCTTGTGTGATCCCCAATATTATATACGTATCAGCAGTAAATACACTGCTTGGCCAAAAATAAGTCGCCACCTGGAATTAACTAAGCGACTAACTAAACTAAGCATTCAGTGACTCTCCTATTGGATGGTTACTGGATGTGCCCAAAGAATGAGGTCAGCTGACTCCCTGAATATACGGAATGACCAGGTTATTCCATCAATGGATTTTTTCTTCCCTGATGGCACGGGAATATTCCAAGATGACAATGCCAGGATTCATCGGGCTCAAATTGTGAAAGAGTGGTTCAGGGAGGATGAGACATCATTGTCACACATGGATTGGCCACCACAGAGTCCAGAACTTACCCCCATTGAGAATCTTTGGGATGTGCGGGAGAAGGCTTTACACAGTGCTCAGACTCTCCCATCATCAATACAAGATCTTGGGGAAAAATGAATGCAACACTGGACGCAAATAAATCTTGTGACATTGCAGAAGCTTATCCTAACAATGTAGAAGTGCTGTGTTATGACCACCACTGCCACCAAAGGCTAAATTGGTCTCCTACTGATTCATATTGACCCCTATTCGGGAGGTCAATGATAACTGTGGCTTACTACCCAGCCTGGGCCTTTAAGGAATCCAGGGTCTTCCCGAAATTCATCCCTCCGATGACCCAGCATAAACATCAGACCCAGAATAAAAAAGGCTCCAAATAGTGTAAAATCACACAGGTATTATAGGGTCCTTTCAGGCACTTTTTTTTTTTAACCACTTAAGCCCCGTAAGATTGTACCCCCTTCCTGACCAGGGCCTATTTTGCGATTCGGCACTGCGTGACTTTAACGGACAATTGCGCGGTCGTGCGACGCTGCACCCAAATGAAATTGAGGTCCTTTTTTTCCCACAAACAGAGCTTTCTTTTGGTGGTATTTGATCACCTGTGCAATTTTTTGATCATGCGCTATAAACAAAAAAAGAGCGACAATTTTGCAAAAATAATAATATTTTTCAAATTTTTTTTATATGAAATTCCCCCCAAAAAATTTAAAAATCAAAATTTTTTAACATTTTAGGGCAATTTGTTTTCTGTTACATATGTTTGGTAAAAAAAATCGCAAAAAGCATATTTTGATTGGTTTGCGCAAAAGTTATTGCATTTACTAACTAAGGGAAAGATTTTTGTCATTTTAATTGTTTTTTTTTAACGAGTAATGGCGGCAATCTGCGATTTTTTATTTTTTTTTGCTGGACTGCGACATTGCGGCGGACAGATCGGACCCTTGACTGACATTTTTGACACTTTTGGGGGTACCAGTCACATTACTACAGTAATCAGTGCTATACATATGCACTGTTACTGTAAAAATGACACTGGGAGGGAAGGGGTTAACTTTATTGGAGAGGGAGGGGTTAAGTGTGTCCCTAGGGACGTGCTTCTAACTGTGATTGGATGTGGCTGTGTGTGTAACAGCAGAGATCAACGGTCCTACATAGCAGGACCGTTAGATATCTGCTGTTACACAGGGAAGAATGACAGGCGGCTTTGTTTACATTAGCCGCCTGCCTTTCTCCCGCTGTATCCGACGATCGCGAGTGACCGGCGGACATCAGGTCCGCCGGTCACACGCGCGGGCTCCTTAGTGAACGAGCGGGGGAGGGAGCGCGCCTCGGACGGCGCGCGCTCGCCCCCTATTAGCTCCCAGGCTACTGACGTACCGGTACGTCACTTTTCCTGGGAGGGGCTGACCGTATATAGTTGGGCGGCGGTCGGCAAGTGGTTAAATGGACACGGATGACACTTTGGAGTGTCCATTCCGTATGTCCGTTTATCATCCAATCCGTTTGAGGATGATAAACGGAGATAATCTGTGTCAATGGGATTGCGGAAGTCAGCGGATGACACCGCTGACATCCGTTTTTGCGTCCGCTCCGTTTTTCAAACGGAAGAAAAATAAGGTTCTCTTCCGTTCCAAAAAACGGAACTGATCGGAAAGGACGCAATCCCATTGACATGCATTATGTCAGTTTTTCATCCGCAAACAGATGGGAGGAAAAACGGACATACGGACCGGACCGCCCGTGTGAAAAGACCCTAATTTTCTATAAAGTATTGCCGGCCAGCATTGCAAACACCTTTCCTTCTGGGATCACACACTGTTGGCCGGCTGTTTTCAAGTGGCTGTTTATCTTTTTTCATGTAAGTGCAATACTTTATAGAAAATTAAATACCTGTGCGATTTTACACTATTTGGAGCCTTTTTTATTCTGGGTCTGATGTTAATGCTGGGTCATCGGAGGATTGAATTTTGGGAGGACCCTGGATCCCTTAAAGGCCCGGGCTGGGTAGTAAGCCACAGTTATCCTTGACCTCCAGAATAGGGGTCAGTGAGAATCGGTAAGAGACCAATTTAGCCTTGAGCCCTATTTTCCATCCGTCCAGCGGATCAAATCGGATGGGATCGGATGAGAACGGACCGACGACCCGTTCCCATTCGATTTCCCCCATAGAGATGCATGGGGAACTGACAGCTGTGTCTCCGCACACAGTGCAGAGACACAGCTGTCATCCTCCTGCTCAGCGGGTGATTGGCGGTTCGATCCCCCGCTGAGATGAACGGTCTCGTCCGACGGAGAGTGTGTGTGAAAGAGCCCTTAGGAGTTGTAACAAACCACAAAATGTCCATCCAATGCCACTCCACGGTAGGGATTGACTGATTGTCGGCAAGGCCGATATATCGAGGGCCAATATTTATTTATTTTTATTTATTTCAGGTTCTAATATAGCGCTGTCAATTTACGCAACGCTTTTACATATACATTGCACATTCACATCAGTCCCTGCCCTCAAGCTTTCCCCGATATATCGGAACCGGCCCCCGGAGGTCACCGATATTGCCGAGACGTCATTGCGTATGTTGCACCACGCTCCTTCGCGCACTGGGACAGCTTCTGCCTTCTTAGGCCGCCTCGTCTGGAGTCGGGGAGTCTCGGGACAGTGAGTGTACAGTGCACACAGTGTGTTTAACACAGCCGTCACATACATACACCCACCCACAGCTGCCCGGTGCCAGCCAGCCACCTACATACCCACAGGCCTGTACCAGCCAGCCAGCCACAGGCCCTGCCTGTACCAGCTAGCCAGCCACAGGCCCTGCCTGTACCAGCTAGCCAGCCACAGGCCCTGGGCCTGTACCAGCCAACCACCCACCACACAGGGTGCCAGCCAGCCACCCACCCACCACAGGGTGCCAGTCAGCCACCCACCCACCACAGGGTGCCAGCCAGCCACCCACCCACCACAGGGTGCCAGCCAGCCACCCACAAAAGGGTTCAGTATCAGATTTGTGTGGAAAATTTGGTTTATTTTACAAAACTTTAAATGTTCAAAATATCGGCCCATATCGGCCGATACTGATATGCAATGGGCAAAATAACATAATCGGTATCGCAACGAAAATCCCTATTCCACGGCTCCAAATAAAAACCGACAACATCAAAGGGGGGATACAGATGAGCCCAGCATGACGGTTTCCGCATGAAGTATTTGTAACCCCTGGCCAGGTTGTGTTTTGTCATCCTTGTAGCATTTGGAAAATAATATTTCTTCTCACAATGGGGCTCCATTCACAGAGCGCTATCTTACCGCATCCGAGAATACAGTAAGATACCGCACAGCGTTTTTCAAAAAGTTTTTTGGCATTCACTAAAAAATACTACTAAAATACTGCATCTGAGGAATTGAATATAAGACCGTGCCAAAGGATAATCCACTGATTATATTTACAATATATATGTATATAGGGGGGGAGGCTGCTATCCTTATTTGATATAAGTATCAGGTATGAGGTGCAGGAGGCGAGTGGAGAGAGGGCTTACTTTGCAGCTAAGTTACAGACTCTCCTAAAGTTGAGACAGGAGGAGTCCGGCACAAAGTAGCACAGGTCACCTGTGGAGTTGCTTGCAGAAGGATTTAGGAATACTGCTGATGTAATGACTAAAATCTTGCAGGCAGGTGGCGCCTGTGAGATGTGACAGGTTTGTAGAATCGCTGAGACAGGAGGATAGCCAACACAAGCCGGGATCAGGAACCTGGTGGGAAGCCAAGGCCAACAGGAGAAGCAGGCAGAGGGTATCTATTAGACAAGCCGGGGTCAGTGACTAGAGACACGCAGGAGACAGGTAGGGAACAAACCAGGTCAGAAACTAGGGATTACAGGAGCAAGAAACCACAGGAACACACAGGGCTGCTGTTAGAAATGATGGGGCCCCATACAGCCTACCTGATGGGGCCCCCTTCAACCCCATCCCTGGCCCCGCCTCAAAACAAAATGCAGGTTTGTCACCGTTTATGTATACGTGCGGGACCAACGTGCATGTTTGCAATTACGCATGAGCAAGGGGGAATGGGGGGCTTTAAAAAGGTTTTACATTTTTATTTTATTATTTGTTACTTTGTGCAATCGCTGGGGCTATAATGCTGCAGGGATGACCAAGATATCACCCTTCCAATCCAGGGACGTGCCGGTATTCTGTCAGAATAGCGCTACCTATCAGATTCTGCTACCGGAAGTGACATGCGGACTAGAACAACTTACTGCGCATGCGGCATGCATTCCAACATGCGGTCCAATAGCTTTCCTAATGTGACAGAACATGAAGCAGCAGCGGACATCTTCTTACACTCACGCAAGTCCTGCATTGTACATTTATTTTAGCAGTTAACTTACTTTATAGACTAAATAACATTATTACATTTGTATTATTATTGTATTCTAGTAACTATAGTGAGAAGCCTGCAGGCAGAAGGTGGTTGACGGCCATCTTGGTACACCCCGCACTGCTTAGCGACAAACTGATTATATAGTGAAATAGACTATATCACTCGATCGCGGTGAAATAGTCTATTTCAGTCTATAAGGTGAGTTTACTGCTAAAATAAATGTAAAATTCAAGACTTGCATGGGTGTAAGAAGATGTCTGCAGCTGCTTCATGTTCTGTCACATTAGGAAACCCATTGGGACTCATAGCCGCCATGTTGGAACACATAGCGCATGCGCAGTAAGTTGTTCTAGTCCGTACGTCACTTCTGCTAGCAGAATCTGATAGGTGGCGCTGTTCTGACAGAACACCGGTACATTGATGGGCGGGAAGAGATTAAAGGGGAGTGGTTTGACTGCACATGTTTACTGTCCCATACTTGCCAACTGTCCCTTTTTTCCTGGGACAGTCCCTGCAAAAAGGAGCCTGTCCCAGGTAATTTATATTGTCCCTGGAAGCGCCTGTTAATCAGGCTGCCCATAAATGTTACGCAGAAGTAGTGCAGCTGAATGGGAGAATTATTCCAACTCTGCTACTGTTGCCTTAAGTTTGAAATTCCATTTTTAATTTCCTGTAATTCTCTCTATATTGAGTAGACCCTATAATCTGATAAGTAGGCAAGATTAATTATGCAGAGTGGGCGGAGCTTCAGGGAAGTGGGTGTGGTAATTGATATCTGTCCTGCAGTGTCCCCGGAATTTTTTTTTAAATGTTGGCAACTATGCTGTCCCCCAAACACAAGTTTAAAGTAGCATCTCACTGTGTCCAATGATCATCAGCATGAAAATTGCACAGGCTGCAGGTGCCCCGTCACAGTGTCACATGGCTGCTGGGGGTGCTGACTTTGTTATGGCTGTAACACTCAGTACAGCCATATCTTAATAAAGTCAGCACCCCCAGCAGCCATGTGACACTGTGACGGGGCACCTGCAGCCTGTGCAATTTTCATGCTGAGATCATTGGACACAGTGAGGACTCCATCCTCTGTTCTTCACTCACTGTGTTCAGTGCAGCCACTCTGTCCTCCTGCTGCTCCCTGTCAGCTGCTGAGCCGTCTGCCGCCTTACATGATCACTCTCGGCACCTGAGTATGGGAGGCGTGGCTGAGCTGAGCAGAGAATTATTGTATCCCTCTGCCAGGTAAGGCAGTGGACAGCAGCAGCAGGGACTGTATGGTAGCAAATCAACATGGGACTACATCCCATGGATACATGCACCCCCGAAAATGAAAAAAAAAAAAGTCCCACCACTGCATTCACCTCCTGGGCCCTTCTGTTGACATAATAGGGCCCAGGAAAATGTAATTACACCCTGAAGAAAGTAAAAATTAGGAAAAAGTTTAGAAAAACCTATTTTTTTTTTAACATGCATTAATGAACTGTGATGCTACTCGGGCCCCTTGTAGAGCTGATGGAGCCTGGGCCCGGTACAACAGGGCTGGTTGTACTGCCCTATCAGCGGCCCTGGGAACACAGGTCACAAGCTAAAGATCAATCAGCAACTTCAACCACTGACAGATTTCCTTATAAAAGGTCCATGTGAAGTGCTGGTAGGGATGCTGGGTCCTAGAGTTCTTCTTCTACCATTGGTGCCCTGACAATAAGATTGAACTCGTATGTGAAAATTAAAAGTACAGCGCTAACCCCTAAATTGATCCTCAATTAATATACAGAAATATAATCACGGTAAACATTCAAAATGTTAAAGTGCAATCTCAAAATAACATGATCAAAAAAAGCTGCTGCATGATATATCTGTCACGCCTCCCGTAGCTGAGCCTAGCGTACAGCGGGGTCACCCTGGTGGAAGATGCAGGCTAACCTGAGGTGTGGAGTCTGAGCGCCAACTGGAATTCACCAGAGCTCCTGATGGTGGAGATGGACTTCGCTGCTTGTTGGCGCCAGGTCGCGGTTCTCAGGGTCACCCCACCATGAGGTGAGCGAGTTTGGATCCAGGAGCGGAGGAACTGAAAGGAATAGACGGAACCGTAGTCAAAGAAAGTCATAAGCCAATGGGAATTGAGAGCCAGGAAGTTCCTCAGCCAAAAGGAAAATCGAGAGCCAGGAAGGTCATCAGCCAAAGTCAGGTCATACACGGAGGAACACGGAAACCAGAAGACAGCAAGCAGAGATGCACCTAGAAGCACAAACACACGAGCAAGCCAACAGGTGGTATATACATATATCCTGTGTGCAACCTCCTCACTAAGCGAAGCCCAGGAAGCAGCAGGAAGTGATTAAGCAATCCGAGTCTATAAAAGACAGCAGTCAGCACATGTTCAAGATGGCTGCAGACAGGAAGGCAAGGTAAGACCTTGACAATATCATATTTGTAATCTCATTTAAAATGCCTAGTGTTAATAATAAAGTCCACAAAATTCATAAACCTAAATCCAAGTGTGCGAAAGCAAATGGGAAAATAATTGTGCAAACAAAACAGTCCAAAATCTACACATTGAAAAGTCCAAAAAAACAAAAGTGAATGAAATGTATATATCCAAATAGTCTCTTCAATTAGAAACTTCAGGTGCAAAACTTTAAAGAACACCCAGTGCAATCCACCACTGCTTGTATTAAATGGACTCACCAGAATTATATGCTGGATATTGTCTGGAAGCTTCCACTTTCGGACATCATCTGTAGCTTCTGCTTCCAGATGGCGTCCAATGGCGAAACGCGTTGGATGTAGCTGATACGTGGACAGGACGGCAGACCCATTTTCAGCAGAGAGCGGTCTGAAGTCCGCTCTCTGCTGATGTCACAGAAGTCAGTCCAGGCACCGTGTCATCACGACCACAGATTCGGGATCCGCCAGGTGCCTGCACCGACACCCGTCTCAACCTCTCAGTGAGCTGCTGAGAGCCGGAACCGGCCGCTCCCTGCCCCTCCAAAGCCCAGCACTCCATTGAACGAAGAGGGGGCAGAGAGGAGAGTGGTGACTGACAGTCAGCAGCTCACTGCTCGAGGGAGCTGTCAGAACCGAGCAAATGGCGGTGTTCGATCACTTCTCAGTGCAGAGGCGCAGGGGAGACAGATGCAGCATCGGACTGATGTTGCATCCACCTAGGTGAGTATAAATGGGGGGGGGGGAAACGATTCCCATACATCTCCTTTAACAAACAGTGTAAATAGCTGGTTGTTATGGAGCAGGCGGCCATCACATCCTTAACAACCAATGAGTCATCAGCTGGCTTAAAATGGTCCATTCTCTATTGTGAATAAAATATGGGTTTATGAGAAATCATTGCATTCTCTTTTTATGTAGATTTTAGGCAGGCCATAGAATATGGAATTTTCTTTCCTTCCATGAAAGGAATCCCTCCCGCAGCCCTATTGTGTTCTGCCAGTATGGGGAGCACGGGGAGCCTTCCCTGACGGCAGAACAAAATTATAGTGCTGCTAGCTATAACCAGTGGCATTGATTGTTTGGGAAAAACCCGACAGACTGTGTACACAAGCTGATGGATGGATCGACTTGCGTGCAACCAGGGTGCCCATACATGGATCAAATTCTGTCCCTGCTGAACCGGCCAAATGTTGATCCATGTATCCCTGGCTTTAAAAATAGCCAATACTTATTGCAGGAGTTTAGTTCCAATTGAAGTTGCAGTGATAGGATGCAGTCTGTTGAGTGTATTATTATTGGCTGGTACTAGTGCAATAATTGTATGTGTAATGGGTTAATCAGATGTTGTCATCAGTTTAACTTTAACTGTGGGGAGCTACATTTTATTTGCGGTAAAAACAAGTTTACCTTTGTAAGTGTAATAAATATTTTTGTAAATCAGCAATTTCATCTACCTTTTTTATCTTTTTTTTTTTTTTTTTGGAGTTGTTGCTTGGCGTGAGATTGCTAAGTACACTGTATCATTATATTGAGCAACAATGATACTATGCACTTATGAATGCTTTTATTTGCTTAAGCTGGAAGAAAATGTTTTTTGGACGATACGCCCAGCAGAGTAAATAACAGTGGAAACAGGAGTAAACAATAGTAAATAGCAATGGTAATAAGGGGGAGGTGAGTGGCGCTGCCTAGTGATCCAAAAAAATAAGTGTAGCACCCTACAAGGTAGGTGCTAGGTAAAGCATAGTGGGCCTTTTCTGCTTTACAGCAGGGCCATGATTTTCAGCTGGGCTGTCAAGTCTCCCAGGTGTGGCTGTTGAGACTGGGTAGTCTCTACACTGTACTCCATGAGAGGATTCTCATTGGAGGGTGGAGGAAACGGAAACCCAGCCAATGGCACACTCAGGCCTG
Source organism: Pelophylax lessonae (assembly GCF_965119305.1). Classification (NCBI taxonomy): domain Eukaryota; kingdom Metazoa; phylum Chordata; class Amphibia; order Anura; family Ranidae; genus Pelophylax; species Pelophylax lessonae. The sequence continues at coordinate 201,861,295 of NC_138780.1, forward strand.
TATCTACCCCAGAAAGGCAGATTCTGCCCCACAGTATTCTGGGAGTGGGTAAAGGTTTAAGGGGAACGCATAATGCAGCGTCTTTGGTGGGAAGCAGAGTCCAAGGAGGGAGAGTACAGCTGTCTCTCCTCCTGTCAGAGGAATCGGGTGTCCCAGGCGGCTTGCCTGAGGGGACAGAAGGCTGAGCTGAGCTGCAGAGAGGATCTGGTGTGCCGAGGACCAGAGGAGCTGAGAGGGGTCCAGATTCAGGAAAGCATTCCCAGTTTGTGAGTACTGCAAACTGCTCCTGGGGGTCTGCCTAGTGAGAGGGGACCACTCCGGAGAAGGTCAGGGGGATCCAGGAGCTAGTTAGCTGGTGCAGGAAGCAAGAGTAAAAGGGGTGCCAGTGTTGACCCTGAAGTGTAAAGGGGGTGCCAGTGTTTGGGCCCTGAAGTGTACAAGGGGGTGCCAGTGTGTGGACCCTGAAGTGTAGAGGGGGTGCCATTGTGTGGACCCTGAAGTGTAGAGGGGGTGCCAGTGTGTGGACCCTGAAGTGTAGAGGGGGTGCCAGTGTGTGGACCCTGAAGTGTAGAGGGGGTGCCAGCTGTTGGACCCTGCAGTGTTCTGTGTACCGCGTGCAGTGTGCAGTGTGTAGTGTTGAGAGTTGCAGCAGCAGAAGCAGTTTACAGAAGACCCAGTGAGCGGGTGGAAGAGGTGGGAGAAAGAAGGGTGGCTACTGCCTGGGTTAAGAAGGCAATCTGCGCCTCTGGTATAGGACTTGGTTGCTGGCCGAGCCCTGCAGTGTTGGAGTGGGAGGCGGTTTCCTCCATGGGCGCTTCAGAGGAGGCCGCAAGTGAAGCCGGGGGCTTGATTTGTGAAGGCGGCGGAGCTCCGCCGTGCTGCGGCGGTGCCGTGCTGCAGGAAAGGTCCATGGCCGCTCGGTCCCCGGTGTGAAGTGCAGGTAAGAAGCAGCATCTGCCGGCTCGTTAGGGCTGTAAACGCCGGTTTTAATGCAGGCGATGTCTGGAGCCGGTGTCCCGCGCTGCTGCTTACATGGGCGCCCAACATGAAGTAATATAGAATTATTTTAACAACATTTACCTGATCGGCTGCAAATTATTCTAACATTTACCTGATTGGCTGCATATGTCTATATGTGCCGTTCCTTGGGTAAATTTTAACACTTTCACATTTATGGATCCACTTAATAAAGTTTTAACTTTGAAATCCGTGGGCCGTATTATGCTCCAATTATGTCGAAAGATGCTATGTCTTTGTTAGTTGCGGTATTTCTATCTTTGCCCAACAACAGCGTAGTCATCTTTAGTCCGCTTTTTGAGTGGCCGCAACAACTAATGGGATGTAGTTGTTTTTCTGGTCGCCAAGTAACCATCTGGTATTTATAGGCGCGGACATGGCGTGGGTGACGCTGCTCCTGATAACGTCACATCGACGAAACGCATAGAGCGCCATCACGTCATTTTCGCCCTTGTGGAACGCATTTCCGGAACTTGGAACGCATCGTGTCTCGGAAGCGCTCTCAGTCTAACTGGAAAGCGGAGAAATCGTTTTACCTTGATTGCCTGTATTGGATTTTGCTAATGTGAGTACGATTTTAATTAACCTTTTTGGATTTTAAAATGTTACTTCACCATGTGAGCCCTTTTCTTCTTCCCACATATCCTGAGCATTTATTTATGCACATTGGCTATGGTATACGGGTCCTTTAGTGGATGCCTATTTTGGGATCAATCAGCGGATGTTCATATGAGCCACATCCTCTAACTACAGAAAGCTTACTACCCCTGCTGGGGTTAGTATATCTGGTGAGTGCGTCCTGGGAGGAAGGGGAGCACGAGTGATCCATCACTTACACCAGCCACGTTTGGAGATTATCAAGGACTTTTTATATGTGCACCTATATGGACTTTTTATATCAGCACTGAGTCACCTTTGTATGTGACTGGTTCCTGGATTTTGCACTGAATCAATTTTTATTTTTATTTTATTTTTTTATATATATTTTTATACATGTGTATGCGCACTTATATAGATATTATTTGTATTAGCACTGAGTCACCTTTATACGTGCTTTTCTCCTGGATTATTGTAATTTGCACCAAGTCACTTTACACTAGTCACTTTATTTTAGTTTGTGCCTCTGCCATAATTCACAATTTTTGATGGTCGCAAGTTTACCATCGAATCAGTGTGGGGTGAAATTTCTTTGCTAAGGTTGTATGCATATTGGTCACTTTATTTATGTGTCATTGAGTGATATACTAGTGTTGTTCATTATTACATATTTATTATTTAAGAGGTTGCTATTATATATTTATTACATGAGGACACCTCTATTTAATTTTTATCATTAATTGTGTATTTTTTACCAATTACTTCGTTTTTTGGATCACTTGGCAGCGCCACTCACTTCTACCTTATTACCATTTCTATTATATACCCACCATGGGATTATATATAGGAGGTAGGCTGCAGTCAGTTACTTACATCCGTATCGCGGATTTTTTTCTATATACCAATAGCAAATAGCAGTTGCAATAATAACAATTTACAAACTGGATATTATCAAACCTAATTTCACCCTAAACTGAATATCCGCTAGAAACCTGGCTCAGGAAGAGCAAAGTCCATAGCTACTAGGCCCTGGCTTATGGGAAACTCTAAATCTGGATTCATACATTCAGGGAGTAAAAGTCCCAGTCATTCCTTATCCCTTCCCACTGGCAGGTGGTTTACCTGTTGGCAGCCAGCGTTGGGGCCCAAGACTGCATTGGTGCGCACTTCAACAGAGTTTTTGTAATTCCAAAGGAAAGCAGAGTAATCCTCCAACAAATCCTTGGGGTCCCAAATTGGGTTGGTACCGTCTCTGTATATAGAAGAGCTGCAAAGATGGTGACCAGCAGCCTCTCACTACTCAAATTTGTAATGGGGTCCCCCTCCCTCTTATAGGTGTCTGGAACACTAGAATGATTAAGCTGCCTCCTGCAGCCTCTGGGGGTGATAGCAGTAGCTCTGAACACCATTGTAGCAGTCTCAGGCAAAGCTTCAGATCAGGGGAGGGCTGGCAGCCTTAGGCCTGGGGGGCAAGCCCAGTCAAGTGGCCCATTGAACCATCAAATCAGCTCACCATCCATGTACACCTGGTTTCATAACAGATATTGATGTTATGAATCAAGACAAACATAATGCAATGTGGTAACATAATTTAATGTTAATAGCAAAAAAGGAGGTTTAACAAAAAGACATGACATCACGCCAGGCAGGGCCTAGGAAGCTCCTGTCGGATGGAGATCACTCTGCCTGACAGGGAAGTGACCATGTTAGTATTGTGCCAGCCGGGCACAGGAGCGTACTCTACACACTAATACCGTGCCGATGCAGCTCTGCAAATATTACATTGTGTAGCAGCGACCAGCAGCTGTATACAGTGTCTGGCCCCTACATTTGTCCAGCCCTGAGTGCGGTCTTTTTACCCAGCATCAGAGTGGCCCAGGGGGCAATTGCCACCCAGCCCCCCTTCCCAGTCCTCCCCTGCTTCAGATGTTCTGGGTTCAGATGTCGTCCCCAGCAGCTCACTGGGTCTTTTCTCTCCAAGTTTTTCTGCACGCATACTGTGGTGCCTCTGGAGGGGTAGTCTCTGGCAGCTATAACTGCTCAGTCCTAATACAGTAACATAGGGAGTGCTGCCACTCAGTAGCACACCAGCAGCTGTTCCCCAGCTATCCACATAGAAAACTATTGTCGAGCCGGGGCTTCCTGTCCTTTTCCTCTTCTGCAGCACTCTCTTTCCCTCCCGGAATTATAGTTCCACACAGTCTTTCTCCTGATCAGGGGCTGGTTCCTGAGGACTACATCTCCCATCAGTCTTCACACCTGCAACTACTGTGTTCAGGAGGCTGACATTCTTTTTCCTGGACTGTGCAGCAGCCAATCACTGCTCTCCTGCTTCTTTCCCACCCAGGCAATGGTTGAGCTTCAGGTGGCCATGGCAGCAGGCATATAGCCTGTCACAGTGTCCTCTCTCATCTCCAACCTCAAGGCTGCACAGCTTCATTGCAGCAGAGAGGAGGGGGAAAAACAGCAGAAGCAATGTGGATGGCTGTGTGACAGTCCAGGCCATCCAGATGATGTGGCAGCAGTGCCCTGGCTGGACTACACATGCAAATACTAAGCAAACAGGAGTAACATAGGACATGGTTTTATATGTAAATCAATAGTGGAAATGGTTTATCAAAAGCTGTCAGGCTAAACAAATATCCTAAAGCAGTGGTCTACAAACTGCGACCTGGGGGCAGGATGCGGCCCTTTGCTTGTTTTTATCTTCCCCTTTGGGTATTACTCCCCCACTGTCAGAAACAGTGGGGCATAGTTCCTGCCCTTTATTCCCCCTACTGAGAGCAATGATTGGGCACTTGGATCTCGCTGACTCCACCTGCAGTGCCACTGCCAAGGAAATAGACCCAGGTCAGCCAAGAATTGATACCATACTGTCAACTTTTCTGCCCAACTCTGAAAAAGGGAAGAAACTAACCAAATCTGTGGCAGCTTTCATCGCCAGGGACATACGGCCTTAGTCTGTTGTGGACAACCCCGGGTTTCGCTAACTGTTAAAGACGCTAGAGCCACGTTTTAAGATCCCGTCACGCAGTCACTTTACAGAAAACTTTATACCTGCACTCTACCATGAAACCAAAGCTCAGGTACTTGCGTCAATGAACCAAGCCAGTCGAGTCGCAATAACGTATGATTCATGGACTTCAGTCACAAAAGAGTCCTGTGTTACAATAACAGCACATTACGTTACTAAGGACTGGCAGGTCTTGTCACATGTGTTGCAAACGAGAGCCATTTATGAGTCTCACACGGGTGCTCATCTGGCAGAGCTACTGTCTCATGTCGTGGAAGAATGGCAGCTGTCCGCTAAATCTGTAGTGCTTGTGACCGACAACGTGGCGAACATGATAGTTGCAGCTCAAGTTGGTAAATTTCCTCATGTTAAATGATTCGCCCATACACTCAATCTTGCATGTCAGCGGGCACTGAAAGTGGCCACGCTTCCCAGGCTTCTCGGCAGAGTGCGACGAATATCCACATTCTTTTACCGCAGCACTAGAGCAAGCCACTGTCTAAAAGAGAAACAGAAATGTCTGGGCCTGAAGAATCATAAGCTAATAACTGATGTGCCAACAAGATGGAACAGCGCATATGACATGGACGAGGGGTTCTTAGAACAACAACCTGCAGTTTGTGCCACCTTGCTGTCTCCAGAAGTCAGAAAAGGAGAGTCTGATCTCTGCACTCTCAATGAAACAGATGTGTCAAATGCAGAGGACACTGTGAGTGCATTAAAGCCAATGAAGGATGCAACCTGGCTGATGTCAGAAGAGTACAACCCAACAGTGTCTCTCATTGCCACTCTAAATGCACAACTGCTCCAGAGCATGACAGACACCAGGGGAGACACACCCATGCCCATGAGATCAAGAATGCCATCAAAACAGATCTCCTGAAAGAGGTACAGCACTGAGGCAGAGAAGAAGATCCTTCATACAGCCTAGGCACTGGATCCTCGCTTTAAGGGACTGCCTTTTATTCTCACAGAGTAGGAGAGATTGGAGATATACAGAGGAGTGACTGAGGAGGCTGCATCTTTGAACGTAATTTGAATTTCATCATATTTCCTCCCTGACGGCTAGTAGCTCAGCTACATTGTGTTGTGTAAGCTCCGCTTCACTGATGCAGTGCGGGAACTGCATCAATTACTGTGCGGTTTCCACACCCCATCAGAATGAATCACACTCAGTCTCTCAGGCAGTTCAGTGTGTGCTCTTCTTATACTATTATCTTTTGTTCAAACACAAATTACATCTAATAGAAGGACAAATGTGGATGAAGTGCCTAGGGAAAAAGTAACTCTGGAAGAAGAAACACCCATTGAGGACAGCCATTCTCCTCCCAAAAGAAAGGCCACATCGCTGTTCATCACTTTGCTGGGACAGTCTTTCACTGACGCTGAAGGTGCAATAGAACCCAAGACCCCCTATGCCAAGGCAGAAGAGGAAATGGAAAAATAATGTAAAGCCCCACCTCTGTCCCTCACTGAAAATGGCGGTGTGAGCATGAGGTCATATTTCCCCTCCTCTCTCAGGTGTCAAAGCAATACTTGTGTATCCCAGGTACAAGTGTATCTGCAGAGCGGGTTTTCTTTACTGCAGGAGATGTGATAACTGCAAAAAGAAGCACCCTCAAGCCAGAGCATGTGGATCAACTAGTGTTCTTACAGAAAAACCTACATGTTCCTAAATGCTAAGCACTGCAGTAATTACTAATTCATGTTTTTTTTTATGATTTTTGTCACATCTAGGAAGTGCCGTCTGGTCTGCCCACTGCCAGTCTGCCAGTCACACCAGTGTTGTTTTATAGCTTTTATAGCACTGAGATTTGTTTTTGAAGATTGTCCATATTCCGTTGTTTCACACTAAAAGTGCCTAGGGGTTCATTTAACCCTCAACCAAATACGAAGTGTATTTCCTTCTAGACAACTGACACCAAGCCACAGTGCCACCATTATAGGAAGGAAAATCATTGAGAGAAAAAAAATCGTAAATTGAAGCTTAAAACCTTGAGTAAATCTTATCTTATTGGATCACAAATAATACACCAATTTTTTGGTATTGGATGTTACTTGTATGTGTAATATTACTATATTTGTAAGTTTGTGAATGTGACCCCATAAGGATTTCCTCAAGGTTAAAGCGGAGTTCCACCCTCAAAATGTACTTTTTCACCATCCGCTTGCTTTTTTCTACCTGAAAAACAATTTGATAATTCCAATTTTTTTTAATTCACTTATCTTGTTTTTAAAGAAAATATACTTGCCTTCCTTCCTCTTTCTCCCTCTGCGGACATGGCCGCTGATGTCACTTCCTGCTTGCATTGACTCCTGGGAGCTGAACGTCATCGATCCCAGGAGTCAATGCGCCTGCACCGGCCCCGCTCGTCACTTCCGGTGCAGGCGAGTCATTCTCTGCTAAACAGCTTCTGGGCATGCCCAGAAGTTGTGCAGGGATGACAAGCCTGCACCGGAAGTGACGAGCCAGGCTGGTGCAGGGCATTCTGGAACTCCGACGTCACCGAATAGGACACCAAAGAGGATGCTCCGGCTTCAGCTGTCACACCTGAGATGGCAGCTCTGGACAAGACATTTTCAAGGTAAGTATTTCTTCTTACAGGTAAGTGGAACAGGGGACAGTTCAGAGGCTATCGTTGCTTAAATGCACTGACTGTCCCGGGGGGATTTTTATCTAAAACATTTTGTCAGGGTAGAACTCCGCATTAAGCTTCAGTTGACAATTTATTCTGTCAATGATTTTTCTTCTTCTAATGGTGGCTTGGCTTGGCATCAGTTAAAGGTGAACGCGACGTGGTAGAGTGCAGGTAATGGTTTTCTGTAACGTGACTGACTGAGTGTCGTGACGAGAGCTTATAACGCACCTTAGTTGACTGGAAGGGGCAAACTCAATCATCATCATAGTGATCCTGGAACATTTTATATATATTTTCTTACAGCTTTTCTGGCGCTGGAGATGGAGATTGGCTTGTTTTTAAAGATGGTCCATTTTGAATGTTCACACACTAAGTGCCTGTAGGGGGTTCGGGCCTCAACCAAACAAATAAAAGGTAAAAGTGTATCTAGGCAACTGAAGGCAAACCAGCCACGGTACAGGAAGGAACATCCTTGAAAGATTAAATCATACATTGAAGCTTAAAACCTTAACCACTTTACCCCCAGCCACTGTGCTGCTACTGCGGCACAGTGGCTCGTTCCCGTCCAGCGACGTAGACCTACGTCGCTGGACTCCTCCCCCTGTAGGCGGCGCCCGCGCGCCGCCGAGGCGCGCTCCCGCTGTTTTCAGTCACAGCGGGAGTCGGGCCAGGGGAGGAGCAGCGGCGATCGCCGCCGCTCTTCCCCGATCGTCGGGGAATGGAGTGAGGAGATCCGCCCGCCTGTGTAAACAGAGCGGGCGGATCTCCTAAGTGACAGGGACTGACAGATCGGAGTGTTCAGCATAGCTGAACATCCGATCTGTCCTTCTGTCACACAGTCACCTCCCCCCCCACACGTCAGTAAGCACCAGGCATACATTAACCCCTCACTCTCCAATAAAATTAACCCCTTCACTGCCAGTGTCATTTTTACAGTAACAGTGCATACATATAGCACTGATTACTGCAGTAATGTCACTGGTACCCCCAAAAGTGTCAAAAATGTCAGTCAAGGGTCCGATCTGTCCGCCGCAATGTTGCAGTCCCGCAAAAAAAAATCGCAGATCGCCGCCATTACGCGTTAAAAAAAAAACACCAAAAATGACAGAAATCTTTCCCGCAGTTAGTAAACGCAATAACTTTTGCGCAAACCAATCAAAATACGCTTATCGTGATTTTTTTTTTTTACCAAACATAGGTAGCAGAAAACAAATTGGCCAAAAATTTTAAAAAAATTAGATTTTTACATTTTTTTTGGGGGGAATTTCATATAAAAAAATGTGAAAAATATTGTTGTTTTTTCAAAATAAACGCTCTTTTTTTGTTTATAGCGCAAGAAGTAAAAAGCACACAGGTGATCAAATACCACCAAAAGAAAGCTCTGTTTGTGGGAAAAAAAGGACGTAAATTTCGTTTGGGTACGGCGTCACACGACCGCGCAATTGTCAGTTAAAGTCACACAGCGCCGAATCGCAAAAAGTGGCATGGACGTAAGACAGCAAAATCCTCCGGTGGTAAAGTGGTTAATTAAATTTTTACTGGATCACAAATATTTTGTACACACAAACCTGACCTAACCTAACCTCGTGTGCCTTGAGTTGTAGCAGTGCCAAACCTTTCTCATGATTCTGATTCAGACAATCGTGTGCTGCCTGTATATTTGTGATCCCTTAAAGATTTACTCAAGGTTTAAGCTTCAGTTGACGATTTACTCTGTCAAGGGTTTTTCTTCCTCCAGTGGTGGCTTGGCTTCAGTTAGGTTTAATCGTGTCGTGGTAGACTGCAGGACAGGTAACGTTTTCTGTAAAGTGACAACTTGAGAGCTTATATATTTATAACTCCCCTCTAGCAGCCATCAACTCACTTGAGTTGATTGGCAGTGGCAGGGGCAAACAAACATCACAGTGAATCTGGAAGTTCTGCAGCACTATGTTCCAGGTTCACCTTGATGTTTGCTACTCGTCAGAAAGTGCTCTGTTTTGTAGAGGACAGGTTATGGCACACCTGGGATTTATCGCAATGTATATATTCACATAAAGGATTTATATAATGTTTTGTGGGAATTTATGATGACCATTTTGACAAGAATATTAGCTTGGCTGGCTTCTATCTGGGCTTTAAAGTAGAACTATAGGCAAAACTTCTTTTTCATTTTGGATAGAGCAAGGGAAGGTAATTTAATTATTACACCTGTAAGGTTTATTTTTTCCATGTTTGCCCCATTGTGGAAATTTACCTTCACTTTCTGTCCCAAACTGAAAGTGAGAGGAAATCCCAATAATAACAGAAAATTTGGGGGTTTTTCATTTTACTTTCAATAATAATGGTAAAAACACAGGGCAAATAGAGAGGGTGAATCTCTCCAACGTGGACAACATAGACAGCAATAAACACTGACAGATGTTCTAATACATCTCTCCTCCACTCTATCCCAAATCAAAAATAAAAGTTTTGCCTTTAGTTGTAATTTAAAAGGTTTAGACATTATATTAATTTTTTATTTTATTTTATGAAGAAGTAAACTGCACTACTACAGTTTGATGCCGTACTATTTTACTGAAACTTCTAGTAAATAGTGTTGTTGTCTGTCTCTGCTATGCTATGTTCAGAATTTCCTATATGTATGCAGTTGCACTATGCAGGGGTTGCAGGCCATGCCAGGGTCCAGGGAAGTATCCTTTAAGAGCAGATGAAAATAATTAATTTTTGACTGCTTGATTGTTTTTTTTTTTTTGATAAGTTTTGAAAACCATTTGGCAGTGGGCTGGGCATGGGCAGTAATCGTGATGCATCATGGAATCGAATCAAATCAAATCGTTGACATGATAATCGTAATCGAATTGTGAGACCAGTGAAGATGCGCAGCCCTAGTGTAAAGGCAGGCGTCTCAATACTTTTGGTAATATAGTGTATGATAGGTGGGCAGTATGTGTGGGAGAGTGGTAGGTATAATAGGGGGTACTATGTGCAGGAGGGGCATGTAAAGAATGTGATAAGTATGTGAAGGGGTATGGAAAAGATAATGGTCAGCGGTTTGTAACACAGACTGCATTTTATCGCTGCTCACAATTCCCTACATTAGTTAAAGTGGAAAAAAAAAAGCAGCTTTACAACAAATATCTAGTGATTTCCTTTACCATATTGGTCCTTATGGGCCATTGCTTGGGGCAGAAGAGACAGATGGGGCAGCACCAAGCCTCAGAATTTACAAAATGTGTTCCTTCTTTTCTTATTTTGTCTCCCATGTCTGGCCACCTCCAGACATTTGTGGCTAAATTCAGTAAATTTACCTAAGGGAGTGCAGGGGTTATGGGAGGCATCACAAGGCTGGATGGTGCCCCTGAGCTTTGCACCCACACCACAATGCCTGGATCTCATGCACCGGGGCTAAATGGTCAATGTACAAAAGGCCTAAAACAGGGGTCTCCAAACTTTTGAAACAAAGGGCCAGATTTCTGTCCTTCACACTTTAGGGGGGCCAGATTGTGGCCATTGGGAAAAGAAAATGTGGCCTAGCATCAATGAGGGTAAACTTGGCATCGGGGCTGGTGATCAGTAGGAGGAGGAGTGCCCAATCATTGGTGTCAATGGGAGTGATAGTGCCTTAAAGCATTTTGAAGAATAGTGCCCCAAGGGGCAGATAAAGGTTAGCAAAGGGCCTCAGTTTGGAAACCCCTGGCCTAAAGGGTTAGTTCCCCAAAATTAAAATTTAGATTTTAGTACCAATGAGTGAAGCCATCTACAAGATGATTTGGGTGGGTGATCTGGGTTCTAGGTCTTCCTGCCTTCTGTTCCCTTAAAGATTTTTGCATATTTTCAACTATGTTAGTTACCTTATCAGTAATAATGAAAAGGGTAAGCTAACTCACAACACCCTACCCAACCCCCTGGTCCTCGCTATATCTATCTTATGTTGTTCCAATCTTCCAATGCCCTCCAGTTGGTTTAAGGGTACGACAATTTAAATTTGTCCCCTAAACTGTTCTTGAGGCTGTGGTCAGTTAGTATATTAGATTGCGGTGTTCTCTTGGTGGACCTCAGGACTCTGCAGTGAGTTTGCATGATTTGATAATTATTCAAATTGTTTTTTTTTTTTTTTTTTTTTAAAACAGCTTTACAACAAATATCTAGTGATTTCCTTTACCATATTGGTCCTTATGGGCCATTGCCTGGGGCAGCGCCAAGCCTCAGAATTTAGAAAATGTTTTTTTTTTCTTATTTTGTCTCCCATGTCTGGCCACCTCTGGACATTTGTGGCTAAATTCAGTAAATTTACCTAAGGGGGTGCAGGGGATATGAGAGGCGTCACAAGGCTGGATGGTGCCCCTGAGTTTTTCACCCACACCACAATGCTGGGATCTCATGCACCGGGGCTAAACGCTCAATGTGCAAAAGGCAGGGGGTCTCCAAACTTTTTAAACAAAGGGCCAGTTTTCTGTCCTTCACACTTTAGGGGGGCCAGATTGTGGCCATTGGGGATAGATAATGTGGCCTAGCATCAATGAGGGTAAAGTTGGCTTCAGGGTTGGTGGTCAGTAGGAGGAGGAGTGCCCAATCATTGGTGTCAATGGGAGGGATAGTGCCTTAAAGCATTTTGAAGAATAGCTGCCCCTGAGCTTTGCACTCACACCACAATAACGGGATCTCATGTACCGGGGCTAAATGCTCAATGTAAAAAAGCCAAAAGCAGGGGTGTCCAAACTTTTCAAACAAAGGGCCAGATTTCGGTCCTTCACACTTTAGGGGGGCCAGATTGTGGCCATTGGGGAAAAAAAATGTGGCCTAGCATCAATGAGGGTAAACTTGGCATCAGGGTTGGTGAACAGTAGGAGGAGGAGTGCCCAATCATTGGTGTCAATGGGAGGGATAGTGCCTCATATCATTTGGAAGAATAGTGCCTCAAGGGGCAGATAAAGTTTAGCAAAGTTTGGAAACCCCTGGCCTAAAGGGTTAGTTTGATTTTAGCACCAAGGATTAAAGCAATTTACAAAATGATTTGGGTGGGTGATCTTGGTTCTAGGTCTTCCTGCCTTCTGTCCCCTCAAAGATTGTTGCATATTTTCAACTGTTAGTTACCTTATCAGTAATAATGAAAAGGGTAGGCTAACTCACAACACCCTACCCACCCCCTTGGTCCTTGCTAAATTTTAATTTTTCGGATCCTTATACCAACTGGAGGGCATTGGAACAACATAAGATGGATATTATGTTGTTTCAATCTTCCAATGCCCTCCAGTTGGTATAAGGATCCGGCAATTTAACATTTTCCCCTACACAGTTCTGGAGGCTGTATGGCAGCATATTGTTCACAATGGCGAGTATTCATTATTCAGTGCTGACCACATGACAGTGCTGACCAGTGAGAATCTCGGCTTCATTTTGGGATGCCGTACCAGAAGAAAAGAGCCTCAGAAGGATTATAATTGGTCAACATGGTCATATGGCTAGTGCTGACCAATGAGCACTTGCAATTATTTATATTATGCGGTTACACAGACTTCGGTGCTGTGTAGTAATGTTTTAAAGTTCCTAACTACTATAGCGGTTGAAAAGGGTGGCAGAACATGGGGATCACATAACGTTCATGCAGCAGGTAGGGAAGATGCTGTGTGTTTTGCTTTTCATTTTTTTGTGAAAGGGTGAACTAACCCTTCAAATCAGTATCAGCACCAGGTGCTGTGGGGTTAATAAGAGCAGGGTTACCTGTCGTAGGCACTTGTAAAAAAGGCTGACCCTTTATGCCCCTTCCTCCATTCAAAATAGCTGTATTATTGTTTCCCCCAATGAAAAGTGCTTTATGAATGGAGGATGGGAGGATAAAAGAAAGGTCAGCATCCTCCATTCATAAAATGCTTTTCTCTTTCATTCATTGACGGACACAGCGACATATCTTCATTAGTCAAATGGGTTATGCTGCACTTCCTAGGAGAAGGACACTAGGCGGAAAAGGGTTAACAAAGTTAACAGAACTTTAACTACACCCATGGGGCAGTCCCAGGAGGTATACTCCCAATTCCTGCTCTATGATTTTTTTTTTTTCTGCCTAGTCAGGAGTAAGGACCTGGCTCCTTTCTGGAATCTCGGATCCTGGAATTTTTTCCTTTTAACCTCCCTGGCGGTATTCCCAGAGTGTGGCTCGGGGGTTAATTTTTAGTACCAAAAGCGGTAACCCCGAGCCACACTCGGGATTACCCCAGAATCAAAATCACCTTCCCTGCGATCCCCCGCCGTCCTCCCCCGCTGTCCTCCCCCGCCGTCCTCCCCCCCGCCATCCTGCAGGCATCCTCACACTCTCTCCCCACTCTGTGCTCTGCAGATGCCGGCACCTGTCTTCCGGTTCCCTTTCCTGTGAGCGTTGTGGCACAGGGGGGTGTAACCGGCGGCAAATTCAAAAATGTAAATACACCAAATGAGAGGATAGAAAGCTGTGATCCTAACGGATTACACTGTATCATCCCAATTTACCACAGGATTTCACCTGGTGACTTTTCCAGTGCCCTGCCTTCGCTTTTCCAGTTCTTTGTGCCTGGAAAATAGAGAACGACCATGGAGTCCAAAAAGCGTTCTTTTTTTGTGCAAAAGCGCGTTTAGACGAACTGGAAAACAGCGACAGCGAAACTGAGTTACTTGAAGAACTGAGCGATAGCGATTCGTGGGAAAATTGGTCATCAGGTACGGAAAATGACGACAGCGATGATTCTGGTGTCTCTTTCTGGCACATCGCTTCGTTGGAAATTCTGAAGAATCATTTGACAAACTTCCCAAATTCCACAAGCGATGTGCCAGAAAGAGACATCAGAATCGTCGCTGTCGTCACTTTCCGTACCTGATGACAATTTTGGCCTAGGGTCGAGGGTTCCAGGGGCCCAATCTAGGTGAGATCAATCTACGTTTAGATTCAGGCCATCGTTATAGGCAGGGCCAGGGCAAGGGGTGGGCAGGATGGGTGGCTGGGCTGCACTGTGGTATCATGTGGGGTGGGGGCGCCACAAGGAGATTGAGGGGGAGGGGATTTGTGTTGGAAGGGGGAATTTGGGGCGGCAGGGGGTAAGTATTGTTCTAGGAGGGGAAATTTTGGGGGTGGGGGTGGTGCTACGATTGGTGATTTAGGAGGATTTGGGTTTGGGAGGGGTGGAGAGAATTTGTGATGGGAGGGGGGTTAAGAGGATATTTGAGCTGGGAAGGGGGATTTGGAGTGGAAAAAGAAAATTTGTACTGTGAGGGGAAAATTTAGGAGTGGGAGGAACTGTGCTGGGGGGGGGGGGGATGATTTCTTGGGGCAAGGGGCTTTTTGAGCTGGGGGATGGGGGGGGGGGCAATGATTTGTGCTGGGAGGAGGAAATTTCTTTAGTGGGGCAGATTAGTACTGGGAGGGAGGGAAGGAGGAAATTATGCTTAGGGGATAAGCAGGATTTTTTACTGACACATATTGCTCATACGTCTTGATTGGAGGGGCACGGTTTGGCATGTTCACCCTGGGATCTAGATGATCTTGTCCCAGCACTGGTTATAGGATATCCATGGGATTCTAAATTCTCTATGGGCATGGTTAAAATTGATTTAAAATTGAGGTAAGCTTCTCATGAACAATGTTCCCCATGAGTCATTTTTTAACTTCCATAAAGGGGAGGAATGGCTGGCGCCAGGCTCTAGCAAAAACAGGAGAAAGAAGAACAAGGGCGCCAGGTCATAAATGGGAATAGAGAAATGACAATTTATTGCAGCAACTTATATGTAAAAACAGATGATCCAGAAGACAATCAATGGAATGTTGATCCGCAGTTCCCACAGTGGGACCAGTAGGAATTAGTCAAATCAAAAAACCAACATGACAGTCCTGTGCTGTGTAGCATAAACAGTTCCAACTGCCGTCCAATGCTGCAGGTATCGTGGGCTCCCTGGATGAGCAGCCTCGCAGGTGTCCAGTGTGCAGCAGAGCCGATAGGGATGGTAACCCGGAACCGGAAGTGGCGTGTGTAACCTGTCGGTTCCTCCACGGAATCCGACAAGGCTCTAGCCAACGTCTGATGAGTGGCAAGAAGCCCCCAAGTCTTTTATTTTTTTTTAATCAGCACTGAGTTTTTTATTTTTTTGCTAAATAAATGAAAAAAGACTGAACATTTTGAAGAAATAAATGTTTTTCATAGTTTGTTAAAAATTTGGCAAACCGGGAAATGTTATGTTTCACTAATGTGCGCTGATGGGCACTGATAGGCTGCACTGATGAGGGAGCACTGATAGGCTGTTCTGATGGGCACTGATGAGGCAGCACTGGTGGGCACTGATGAGGCTTCACTGATAGGTGGCACTGATAGGCACTGGTAGGCGGTACTGAAACACATTGGTAAACAGCACTGATAGGTGACACTGATGAGGGAGCACTGGTGGGCACTGGCAGCACAGGTGGGCACTGATTGGCAGCACTGGCGGGTACTGATTGGCAGCACTAGTGGGCACTGTTGGGACTGCACTATTAATCCGGACAATGATAATCAATGCCCTGTTTATAATTGTAGATTCCCCTTTCACACAAGCGGGTTATCGGCTCTTCTCTCCTCATGCTGTCAGCGTGAGGAAAGGAATGCCAATGACCAGCTTGTGTTTACATCATGATCAGCTATCATTGGACACAGCTGATCACGTGGTAAAGGGCTGCTGTGGTTGGCCCCGTTCTGTGATAAGCTGTGTGCTAGGGACACAGTGATCACCGAGCGCACCACACGTTTACGGGAGGACCACATACAGTATGACCCCCCCCCCCCCCAGAACTGGACATCAGCGCTGTAGCTGTCATTCAGCTATAGCGCAGTTGGCAAGTGGTTATAATAAATATACTGAACATGTCTGTGAAGGTTCTCGTTGATACGAGTCATGGTGTACCTAGTAGTAGTTGGTCACATTCACACGGACTTGTTTTGTAATGTTGAAGACTTTTTTTAACTTCTCCAAACCACTTCTTCAGTTCTAATGAGTGTCAGGAAGGTACCCCAACATTTATATCCACACAGGAAGCACAAACACCTTCATCCAACCTCCAACGAATGTGTTAAGGTAGATGTTGATTGTCCAAGAGACCAAGACCAGAACAGGAGGGGTAAAAGTTGTGGAACCCCCTCTACTAGGTATATCATCCCATCCTTGGTGTCAGGGAGTCTGCATAGGTGTTAATCCCTTGAATCACAATGCTGAAGGTGTGAATTGTTGTTACATTGGATAGGTAGAGATGTTGTGATGGTCCTAAAGCGATTCTAAGGGTTATGTTTTCTCATTTTTTCTTTTAAAATACATTTTAAAAGAAATTATTCTCTTTGAGTCCCCGCCGGAGGTCCTGGCTCCTCCCCCCTGCGGAGTGCCCCAATAGCAAGCCTTTTGGCTCGCTCCTGTAAATTGTCCATTTGCACACAGAGCTTGGCTATGCCCCGCCCCCACTTTCTCCCCATTGTCTCACTGGCTTCTGACAGCAGAAGGAGCCAATTATTCCCGCTGCTGTGTGAGCCAATGAGGAGAGAGAGAACCGGAAGAGCCGCTGCTCTCATGCACATCGCTGAATCGAGATGGGGCTCAAGTAAATATAAGGAGAGCTCTTTAAATATCTGGGTATCCGGGTCACTAAGGACTTGGGAGCATATTATGGGCACAACATTCACCCTGTCCTTCTGCGGCTGTGTGAGCATTGCGCCTCGTGGGCTACCCTACCCCTAAACATTCTGGGCCGCATTAATATCATCAAAATGATATTTTTGCCGAAATTCCTTTATATCTTTCGCAACTTCCCTTGCTGGATTAATAACTCCTTTTTCAGGGACTTGGAGGGTTGCATTAGCTCCTTTGTTTGGGCGGGTGTTAACCCTCATCTGGTGAGGGCCACCCTTCAGCTCCCGAATGATTGCGGGGGGCTGGCGCTCCCTAATTTCAAATTATATTTTTGGGCAGCTGTGCTGGTCACCATTCGCTGGTAATTTTCGGGCTCATGACTGAGCGTGGTGATCTGCTTGGAGGCGGCTTGTCTGGGCTCCTTGGTTGAACTTAGCAATCTGGCCTACCGGGGCACAGGTGCGTATACTTCCATTCCGCATCCCACTAAGACGACCCTCCGGGTATGGACTGTTGCCAGGGCTCACTTTCTTAAACCTCATACTTGGTCCCCTTATCAACCCTTGTGGGGAAACTCCTCGCTGCCTCACCTGCGGATGATCCCTGATCCACATCTATGGGCTTGGTATGCTATACAGAGATTGAAGGATGTTATGCCCTCAGGGGTGCTCCATTCATTTTTAGACTTGAGACGGTCATTTGGCTTGCCTCGTTGGATGGGCTTTTGATAGTTGCAACATGCGATTAGGGCTCAATTCCCTCTCACCCCTGTGATGAAGACTGATCGCTTGGAGGATGTGGTGGCACAAGAAACACTGCCTAAACCTCTGTCGGCAATCTATACTACCCTGATGAGGGTGGTCTCCCCGGGGCTGGATAGGCTCTGGCAGAGGTGGCTCACTGACATACCCGAATTAGATAGGGAGGACTGGGAGGACTGTCTTGGGGACTGTTCCTGACTGATGATAGCGTCCAGAGACAAGCTCATTCAAACTAAGTTCCTGCACAGAGTGTACTATACACCTCAGAGGCTGCACAGAATTTACCCCAGTAGATCCCCTGCCTGTAATAGATGTCTTACCTCAGAGGGTACCTACTTCCATATGTTCTGGACATGCCCACGAGTGGCCGAGTTCTGGAGGGAGGTGTTTGATGTTCTCAAAACTCGTCTACAACTCTCGGTTTCTTGCACTCCGGAGCTGGCGCTCTTGGGCATTCCAGATGATGTTCGGCGACTCAGGTATGCTAAGTTGCTGATCTCCTTTCTGCTTTATTATGCGAAGAATGAGATTATACTTAGATGCATTCCACTGAGGGCGCAGGGGCGCTGCCCCCCTATCCATGCGTCCGGCCCCCTAATCTACATGCAGGGTGCGGGACGCATGGATTTCAATAGGGGATAGAGGCTCTAATAGGCTTCAAAAAAGGGTGGGCTCAGGGCGCAGAGCACTGCCCCCCGAGCCCACCCAGTTATATTCATTAGCTGCAAGTACTCCATTGCAAGTACAACATTTTAAGTACAGTGAAGAGATATTGCAGGAGACTGAAGAGATTGAAGAGATACTGAAAGAGATTGGCTTGGAGTTTGCAACCAACTCATCTGTGTTTCTTTTTGCTGACCATTGCTTGAGAAGAGGAAAGGAATTTGGTCAGGTGTCTGCTATTGTGCATTTGCTAATGAGACCAGCTCATTAAGGTGTTACATTTGTTGCTGGGGGAGGAGCTGTGAAGGAGTGAGTGTATATATATAGACATACTCATTAGCTGGCCTAATTCATTAGCTGCAAGTACTCCATTCCAGTACAACATTTTAAGTACAGTGAAGAGATATTGCAGGAGATAGTCAGGAGGTAGGCTGGAAGGTGGAAAAAAGAAAAAAAAAAAGGTAAGATTTGTTTGACTTAAATTTACAAATTTTCTTATTTTTTTTTTCTCCTCTTTAAAATGGCAGACTTGGTTCAGTGCAGGAATTGTTGTGCATTTATTTCATGTTCCACTCTTTGGAGATTCGGATGCTGTCAGATCTGTAGACAATTCTCCTTACTGCAGCAGGAAATTGCATTTTTGAAATCAGAGATATTTAAATTATCTGTTAAACAAACTCCAGCTGGGACTGCTGCAATGCCACTGCCACAGAGGACCCCCAGAAATGGCAGATGGGTTACTGTAGGTTCTGGAAGACTTAGAGTGGTGGATAGAAGACATGTCCCACAGTCGGTGGTTCTCCAAAATTCATTTGCAGCACTCTCAGAATGTAAGGACAACATGGATATGGACTCAAGCACAGAGGGTGAGAAATCATCGACTCCTATGTCTAATGTATGCAAGACTGCAGCCAAGGACAAAAAAGAAAAGTGAAGTCTCAAAGGAAGCAGCTGTTGCTGGGTGATTCAATCATAAGAAGTGTGGAGCTTAAAGAAAATGGTTTTGTGAGATGTCTCCCTGGTGCTACTGCTAGACGAGATAGAAGACGTATTATTAATATTGTTAAGCAAGCAAAGCAGGAAGGGGACGTGGATGTTCTTGTCCATCTAGGGACAAATGACCTGGCTTGCAATGAAGTGTCAGAGGTGAAAAAATCTTTTATCACACTTGGTAATGACGTACAGGATTTTGCATCCACCATTTCATTTTCTGAAGTTCTGCCTGTTCATAATGTTCAGAATGATAGGCAGAGGCGCATAAAGGAGTTCAACATATGGCTTAGTAAATGGTGTCAAGAGCAAGGATTTGGCTTTGTTTCTCATGATAGCTCTACTTGGAATAGAAAGGAACTGTACAAAAAAGATGGTTTGCATCTTTCTCTCAAAGGAACAAATGTACTTAGTGAACAACTCCAAGAATTTGAGAAAGAGTATTTAAACTAGGAAGGGGGGGGGGGCAAAAGAGTGGAATTACAAGAGTCCAATTGCCCCCCGAAACAATGCCAGAACAGGTCAGAAGCACAGAGGTTAAGAAATGATAAGTTCAGAGTCCTGTCTACAAATGCTCGCAGTTTAGGTAAAAAAATCAATGAACTTGGGTCAATAATGGCATCTGAGAATGTAGATTTAGTGGCTGTTATAGAGACATGGTTTAATGAAAGAAATTACTGGGACATAACCATACCAGGGTACTCTTTATACAGAAGAGACAGAGAAGGCAAGAAAGGAGGAGGAGTGGCCCTGTATGTGAAAGATAGCATTAAATCTAACCTAATACAAGTTGGTGAGGCCAACATAGAGTCAGTTTGGGTTACGTTGCAGTTTGCTAATCATGCAGTAACTCGTGTAGGTGTGATATATAGACCACCTGGTCAAGTTAAAGAACTAGATGATCTACTAGTTGAAGAAATAGCTAAAATGACAATGAAAGGAGAAGTTATCATTATGGGAGATTTCAATCTTCCAGATATAAACTGGAAAACCAAAATAGCAAGTTCTACCAGGAGTACAGATATTCTAAATTCCCTACTGGGGTTGTCTCTGCAACAAGTGGTTGAGGAGCCAACCCGGAGGGAGGCCATTTTGGATTTGGTATTCACAAATGGGGATTCGGTATATGATGTCATTGTAGGCGAAACCTTGGGATCTAGTGATCACCAGTCAGTGTGGTTTAATATAAGAACTGTGAAAGAGTCACACCACACAAAAACAAAAGTTTTAGATTTTAGAAAAACAGACTTTTCAAAAATGAAATTAGTCATAAATGAGTCCTTATCAGACTGGTACGGATTACATGGAGTCCAGGAGAAATGGGACTACTTAAAAGGTGCATTATTGAAGGCAACAGAAAATTGCATTAGACTTGTCAGTAAAAGCAAAAAAAGGAAGAGACCACTGTGGTACTCTGCAGAAGTGGCCCAAATCATTAAAAATAAAAAGCTAGCATTTTGTAATTATAAAAAAAACCCAGAGCAATGAAGATAAGGAAATCTACAAGATTAGGCAGAAAGAGGCCAAGCAAGTTATAAGAACTTCTAAAGCGCAGGCAGAAGAAAAACTAGCTCAGTCTATGAAAAAGGGGGATAAGACATTCTTCAGATATATAAATGAAAAAAGGAAATTAAAACAAGGAATAACTAAATTAAAAACAAAGGATGGAAGGTATGTAGAAGAGAATAAAGGGCTAGCCGACTGCCTTAATGAATACTTCTGTTCAGTTTTTACAGAAGAAAAAGAAGGAGAAGGACCTCCACTTGAAAGGATGACTAATGAATCGTTTGATGCATGTGTCTTTACAGAGGAAGACGTTCTAAGATTGCTGTCTAAAGTGAAGACAAATAAGTCACAGGGTCCTGATGAGATACACCCAAAATTATTAAAAGAGCTTAGTGGTGAGCTGGCAAAACCATTAACAGATTTATTTAATCAATCATTAGCAACAGGAGTCGTCCCGGAAGATTGGAAATTGGCAAATGTCGTGCCCATTCACAAGAAAGGTAGTAGGGAGGAATCGAGCAACTATAGACCAGTGAGTCTGACATCAATAGTAGGCAAATTAATGGAAACCCTATTAAAAGATAGGATTGTGGAACATCATCAATCCCATGGATTGCAAGATGAAAAACAACATGGGTTTACTTCAGGGAGATCATGTCAAACAAATCTTATAGATTTTTTTGACTGGGTGACTAAAATAATAGACGGTGGAGGTGCAGTAGACATTGCATATCTAGATTTTAGTAAGGCTTTTGACACTGTCCCACATAGAAGACTTATCAATAAACTGCAGTCGATAAAAGAAAGACAAGCTCCAAACAGAAATATATATCCTAGATGGATATTGAAGTAAAGGTATCCACGTCCCAAAATTCATTAAAAAATAGGAACAAGGAGGGGCAGGGGGACTTTTAAAGGGGATACCGTCATTAGACCAATAATCAAAGTACATATAGGGTAAAAAACAATCTTTATTTGAAGAAACCATCATCATATATAGAAGAGATTGCTGTATTAAAAAACATAGATACTGTATTACAGATATTGTAGGTAGCATGCACAAAAACCCAAGGGGTAACATAGGTTTGATGTAGTGATGAACGTTGATGCCCATACACTGGCCCAACATGTTTCGCGGGTGACCGCTTCTTCAGGGGCATATATCTATGTTTTTTAATACAGCAATCTCTTCTATATATGATGATGGTTTCTTCAAATAAAGATTGTTTTTTACCCTATATGTACTTTGATTATTGGTCTAATGATGGTATCCCCTTTAAAAGTCCCCCTGCCCCTCCTTGTTCCTATTTTTTAATAAACTGCAGTCATTGAGCATGGACTCCCATATTGTTGAGTGGATTAGGCAGTGGCTGAGTGACAGACAACAGAGGCTTGTAGTCAATGGAGAACATTCAGAACAAGGTCATGTTACCAGTGGGGTACCTCAGGGATCTGTACTGGGACCAATTTTGTTTAATATCTTCATAAGTGATATTGCAAAAGGCCTCGATGGTAAGGTTTGTCTTTTTGCTGATGACACAAAGATATGTAACAGGGTTGATGTTCCTGGAGGGAAACGCCAAATGGAAAAGGATTTAGGAAAACTAGAAGAATGGTCAGAACTCTGGCAACTGAAATTTAATGTGGATAAGTGCAAGATAATGCACCTGGGGTGTAAAAACCCAAGGGCAGAATATAGAATATTTGACACAGTCCTGACCTCAGTATCTGAGAAAAGGGATTTAGGAGTAATTATTTCAGAAGACTTAAAGGTGGGAAGTCAATGTAATAGAGCAGCACAAAATGCCAGCAGAATGCTTGGATGTATAGGGAGAGGTATAAGCAGTAGAAAGAGAGAAGTGCTTATGCCGCTGTACAGAACACTGGTGAGACCTCACTTGGAGTATTGTGCGCAGTACTGGAGGCCATATCTCCAGAAGGATATAGATACTCTAGAGAGAGTTCAGAGAAGAGCTACTAAACTAGTACATGGATTACAGGAAAAAAACTTACCAGGAAAGGTTAAAGGACCTTAACATGTATAGCTTGGAAGAAGAGACAGAGGGGATATGATAGAAACTTTTAAATACATAAAGGGAATCAACTCGGTAAAGGAGGAGAGCATATTTAAAAGAAGAAAAACTACCACAAGAGGACAAAGTTTTAAATTAGAGGGGCAAAGGTTTAAAAGTAATATGAGGAAGTATTACTTTACTGAGAGAGTAGTGGATGCATGGAATAACCTTCCTGCAGAAGTGGTAGCTGCAAATACAGTGAAGGAGTTTAAGCATGCATGGGATAGGCATAAGGCTATCCTTCATATAAGATAGGGCCAGGGACTATTCATAGGATTCAGATATATTGGGCAGACTAGATGGGCCAAATGGTTCTTATCTGCCGACACATTCTATGTTTCTATATGTTTCTATGACAATAGTGAATGAATATTCCCTATTATCACACTGACTCTCCTCCCAGCCAATCAGGAAGCAGGTCGTGGGACCCCTTTCCTGATTGGCTAAAAAGAGACGTGACTTTACTGGCCGTTGGCCAGGAAGATGGAGGGGACATATGGCTGAGGAGACTCACAGCGGCATTCGGGGGAAGGAGCAGGTAAGGATGCTGGCTGTAGCCAGCCATCCGTCCCGGGTGGGGGGAGGAAGGAGGGAGGGGGTGGTAGAGCAGATTGCTGGCCGGCCGGCCCACGGGGGGGGGGGGGGGGTTGTTGGTCTTGCCTCTGCCTCCCCCCCCAAATTTTTATTCACCAGCCGCCACTGCTTAGATGGGCTTCTCCCCCCCACAAAGGCTTTGTGGGAGGCTCTCATCAATGGGGCCTTGCCAATGTACAAACTGACTTATATTAATAGGAATTGCCCTCAGAAATTTGAAAAAATCTGGCAACCCTGGCTGAATTGTTGACGTACTGTGCCTGCATCCGGACTTTTGTATTGGAAGTATGGCGGGTGATGATTGCATAGATGTCTTAGATGTCTTGTTTGCACATTTGAGGATCTCCTGTTTGCTATGCTGCACACTGGTTACACCTTTGTTTGTATTCTGGATGATCCCTTCTGTTCTTCAATGAAGAGCAACCTTGTTTTGTAAAAAGTATAAGGAGGACTGGGGGGAGGGGGGGGGGGAGGGAGATGCACACAGAAGTTTTAGAACCACTTTTAGTCACTGGCAAGGCGAGCATTATCATTGCTTATTGACCTCCCACAACCAGAATGAGGTATCTTTTACTTTTAATTATTTTTTGTTTTGTACCTAGCTATTGATTTTATTGGGGGTGGTAAGGGTTATTAAATAGAAGTTATTTTATAATTTTTTTTTTTTTTTTTTGCGCAAGATCCATTTAAAAAGGCTATTAAGGATTGTGTGTTTTTTTTTTTTAGAATTTCTGGTGTCAGAAAGCAAATGAAATAAAACATTGAATAATAATTAAATAGTATTACAGTATATTACAGCTTTTTATGTACAGTACTGTGCACAAGTGTTAGGGCTCTTTCACACACAGAGTCATAAATCTAAATTTGTTTAACATTTTAGGCCAATTTGTTTTCTGCTACATATTTTTGGAAAAAAAAATCGCAATAAGCGCATTTTGTTTGGTTTGCACAAAAGATATCACGTTTACTAACTATGGGAAAGATTTTATGTCATTTTTATTGTTTTTTTTTTATTTTTTTTTACTAGTAATGGTGGTTGTTCTGCTTCGTGTTATTGAACTGTTGTATAGCACTAGTCAGACAGCTTAACAATAATTCAGAAGTCAAGAAACGTGAGACATCAAATCTGTATGTATTCTTTTTTCTGAATAACTTTGTAAAACTACAACATAAGCATAAACAAAACATATGTGTCAGTACATTAAACATTATACAGCAGCCTCACTCCATCAGTGAATTTACTTACAGACGATTCCACCGTTAGTCTTGAACAGATAAGACCTTTTCTGCTGCAGTCTGCACTATTAGGGAGTCAGTTGTGAAATGGAGGAAATACAGTTCCAGGTTAAAGGTTACTGCCCTTCCCTCTGAGGGGAATACCTTTTCCTGTCAAGCTCTAGCAAATACACTTCCAGGATAAAGGTCACAGCCTCTTCTGAGGGAAAACATTACTTCTTGTAAGCTCTGGCAAACAACTAACTCTGACCACTAGATGGCAGCAACATCAACAACATTGCAGTATAATCTGTAACAGCACTGACCAATATGGGCAGAACACTCCCTGTCTGGCATAATTTATTATGTCACTACCCAAACAATTACTGCTATGCAGAAAAAACATAAACAGGTAAATGGAATCCTACTTAGTCTGAGATCAAAACTATAATGTCAGTTATAGGTCTGAGATAAATTCTGGCAGTCTCATTTTTTACAATCTTGACCTCTACCTTTCTAACCTTGCTTGGTAAAACATTAACAATAAGTCCTATGGGCCACTCGTTTCTGCTCTCTTGGCTGTCCTTCAACAGAACAACATCACCCACTTTCTAGATTTGGGCGATCCTTAGTCCATTTCCTACGGCGTTGCAGGTTTGACAGATAGTCTCTCTTCCATCTTTTCCAAAAGGTGTCTGCCAAGCATTGTACTTGCTTCCATTGTTTCGCATGGACTTGGGTTGTACTTATGGTTCCAGATGGAGCCGACAAAGAGTTCACCTTTTGAGTCAACAACATTGCTGGGGTAAGGACTATAGGTGTATCTGGGTCGGAGGACCATATAGAGTTCTGAAGGCATACTGCTTGAATAGGTCTAGTGGCATAATCTGCAGGGTTTTGCTCTGTAGATACAAAGAACCACTGATCTGGGTGTGTAGATTGCCTGATTCTATTCACTCTGTTGGAGACGTACAGATAGAACCTCCTAGTGGTGTTGCAAATGTACCCTAGGACAGTCTTGCTATCAGTGAAGAATTTCACAGCATCAAAGTCAGTGTCTAGTTCATCTTTGATTAGCTCAGACATTTCGACTGCAAGTACAGCAGCACACAGCTCTAAACGAGGAATAGTGTGGGCTGGTTTAGGGCTTAATTTGGACTTTCCCATGACAAATCCAACTGCCTCAACTACTTTCAAGTAAGCTACTGCACCTATAGCTGTGGTGGATGCGTCTGAAAATATACACAGTTCCTTCCTGCAAGCTGATGATAGAGATACGGGCACATAGCATCTGGCTATCTTTAGGTGCTCTAACGTTTGCAAGGATTCTGTCCATTGAACCCACTCACTTAGTCTCTCCTGTGGAAGCAATGCATCCCATTCACTTTTCCCAGATGACAGTTCCCGAACTAGGGCCTTACCTCTTATTGTCACAGGCGATACAAACCCTAGGGGATCATAGAGGCTATTTACAGTAGATAGAATGCCTCTACGTGTAAAAGGCTTTTCCTCTGAGGAAACTCTGAAAACAAAACTATCTGATTCTAGATCCCAACTTAGGCCTAGGCTTTTCTGCAGGGGAAGAGTGTCTGTACCTAGGCAAAGATATTTAAGGTCCTTAGCTCTGTCTGCTACAGGGAAGGCTTCCATTACTTTTTGGCTGTTGGAAGCAATTTTATGAAGACACAGGTTGGATTCTGCCAGCATTTGCTTTGCTTTACTGAGGATGGAAATTGCATCTTCAGGTGTGCTAGCAGAAGCGAGTCCATCATCTACATAGAAATGTCTCAATACAAAGTGTTTGGCTTCTTGTCCATAGCGCTCTGCATCTTTCTGGGCAGCTTTTTGCATGCAGTACATAGTGACAGATGGAGATGGGTTATTGCCAAATACGTGCACTTTCATTCTGTACTCGACAATTTCTTTGTCTATGTCATTGTCTTTGTACCAGAGAAAACGTAGAAAGTCTCTGTGGTCTTCTCTGACAAGAAAACAATAAAACATTTGTCGCACATCTGCTGTGAAAGCAACGGGCTCTTTTCTGAAGCGCATGAGGACACCTAGCAAAGTATTGTTTAGGTCAGGGCCACTCAACAGTACGTCATTTAAAGAGACTCCTTTATACTCTGCGCTGGAATCAAAAACTATTCTGATTTGGTTAGGTTTGTGTGGATGGTAGACACCAAACATTGGTAGATACCAGTGTTCCCTGTCTGTCTCAAGTGGTTCTGCAACTTCAGCGTGATCGTTGTCTAGCATCCCTTTAATGAATTCAATGAAATCTCTTTTCACCTCTGGCTTTCTCTGCAGTGTTTTACTGAGTGAATGCAAACGCTTCATGGCTTGTTCCCTGTTACTAGGCAAAACACGTCTGGGTGTGCGAAAGGGGAGAGGGGCCACCCAACTGTGATTGTCATCTTGGTAATCCTCTCTATCCATAATCTGCAAGAAGGTCTGATCCTCTATAGAAAGGGCCTGTTTGTCATCATCTTTAGTTTTCTGGAACACTGTAATCCCTAGATTGTCTGTTTCAATGTTGGAATTGACTTCTTCTTTACCATATAGTGTAAAGGAGTCACAGTGTTGTGTTGGCCTGCCAAAGCTTTCCTTGACAACGAAGCTGTTGTGACAGGGACTGAGAAGGGATGTGCGTCCATTTGTTAACACAGACGTCTTCAGAGAGCTAATGTTGTCAGGCTGGTGCACTGTCCCCAGGCAAACTTCTCCTACAATGACCCACCCCAGGTCCAGTCTCTGTGCATAGGGGGCATTATAAGGTCCATTTATTTGCTGGCGCACCTTGTGTACCTGAAGGATGTCTCTCCCAAGAAGTAGAAGGATAGAAACATCTGGCTCAACCGCTGGGATAAGGTGAGCAATTGAGCGGAGGTGAGGGTGGTGATGGGCTACTTCTGGAGAGGGAATCTCAGTTTTGTCGTCAGGTATCATGCCACACTCTATTAGGGTAGGAAGCGGGAACTGCACTTTCTTATTGAAGGATTCAATGGTAAAGTCAGTAGCTCTTCTCCCTGTGGTTTCAATTGTCCCCGCACATGTCCTTAGAGTGTATGGAACTGCACTTGCCTTGAGGTTAAAGATATCAAAGAAATCTGACTTTGCAAGGGATCTGTTGCTCTGTTCATCTAGCACTGCATACATTTTCACTGCTCTTTCTCTATTGCCAGTGGGATACACGGTCACTAAACAGATTTTTGAGCATGATCGTGCACTCTTGCCTTGTCCACATACTTCAGTGCAGTTAGACATTACTGAGGAGAGTGGGGTCTCTTGTTGCTCCCTGCCCTGATCTTTCCTGGGTTCTACAGTCTCTAGTGAAGCAGGAGCAGGGCCAGGGTGTAAAGCTGCAATATGTCTCTCACTTCCACATTCTGTACATTCTACTGGTATTTTGCAGTCTTTGGCAATGTGATAAGTAGATCCACAGCACTTGAAGCAGATGCCATTTTGTTTAAGGAAGGACATCCGCTCTGCAATGGGTTTGCTTCTAAAGCCTTTGCATTTCTTTAGTGGATGTGGTTTTTTGTGTATTGGGCAATGTCTATCAGGGTTTTCTATGGTGTGTACCTTGTGGGTGCTTTGGTAGTATGTGACTTCTGAAGGTACAGCTGTTTTGTGTGTGGATACAGAGGTCCTACCGTGAGGTCTGTGAGGTCTCTCAGGTCTGTGTGGTTGATTGCCGCTGGTGGTGAAGGCGAAACTGGGATCACTTCGGATTTTCGCTTGCTGTCGGACAAACCTAGAAAACACAGAGAAAGGGGGAAAGGCAACTCCATAATCTTCTTTGAATTTACCTCCCACAGACATCCACTTGTCTTGCAGATTTGAGGGCAGTTTCTCTACTATGGAATTAGTGCCTCTAGCTGTATCTAGATATGAAAGTCCTGGCAAGTAGCCATCTTCTTTGGCATATTCTATCTCTAGTAGAAGATCACTTAGTTCTTGTAGCCGCACGTTGTCTCTGTAGCCCACTTTGGGAAAGACTTCAAGTTTTCTCAAAAGTGCTCCTTCTATTACCTCTGGGGATCCATACGTTTCTTCTAGCCTTTTCCAGGTCATGTTGAGTCCTGCTTCAGGATTGAACAGGTTTGCTCTTCTCATCCTCTTTGCATGCTCTACTGACTCGGTACCAAGCCATTTTATCATTAAATTGAGCATTTCTGCTGGTGATAAGTTAAGGCCTTCAGTGGCATTCAGAAAGGAAGATTTCCATGCCCAATAGTTTTCAGGACAGTCATCGAATTGGAGAAAGCCTGAGCTAACCATTTCTTTGCGGATGAGATATTTGGTGACGTCCACTGCACATTGTTGTTCGCGCATGTAATCTATAGGTTGAGGCGATGGGAACACTTGTTTTTTGTTCTTAGGGGTTTCTGGTGCTTCATTCTTGATTTGCTGGCAGCCGCTGACCTCATGTGGTTGATTGGGCCTGCTCAGGGGGTCTGTTGATCTCGGCCTGACTTCCTTTGCTTCAGGTTTAAGAGACTGTTCCTTTGTATGCGCATCAGTAAGGTTCTGGATGTACTCACTTGTACGATCTGCAGAGAATAGAGGTTTTTCTGGAACCTCTGTGCCTTTATATGATTTTTCACTTCCTGATCGACTTGTTCCCATGTAGACATCGGCCTCTGCTTGAGCAACTGCAACTGCAGCTTGGCGCTGCAGGATGAGCAATTTTGATTCTAATTCCGCATCTTCTTGTGCCATGACAGCTTTCTTTGCTGCTAACTCCTGCATCACCTTGGCTTCTTCTTGTGCTGTGACAGCTTTCTTTGCTGCTAACTCCTGCATCATCTTTGCTTCTTTTTCTGCGTACTGTAGCTGGACACGGGCAGCTTCTGCCTTGGCACGAGCTCTAGCCGCTGAGGAACTTGCTGAGGACATCTCGCTAGCCCGTGAAGATCTGGATGCATGCGATTGTGCATCGTCTTGCTGGGCGCCGGGAATGTTCTCCCTTCCTTGCTGTGTCGGCGGTGTCGTGACATCAGCCTTGTACTTTGTTCCTGATCTTAGACTCATGCTGCAGTAATGGCGTCTCAGTTTATTCCAGACCGGACGTGGTCGTCTTTTTACTGTTCTGCTTCGTGTTATTGAACTGTTGTATAACACTAGTCAGACAGCTTAACAATAATTCAGGAGTCAAGAAACGTGAGACATCAAATCTGTATGTATTCTTTTTTCTGAATAACTTTGTAAAACTACAACATAAGCATAAACAAAACATATGTGTCAGTACATTAAACATTATACAGCAGCCTCACTCCATCAGTGAATTTACTTACAGACGATTCCACCGTTAGTCTTGAACAGATAAGACCTTTTCTGCTGCAGTCTGCACTATCAGGGAGTCAGTTGTGAAATGGAGTAAATACAGTTCCAGGTTAAAGGTTACTGCCCTTCCCTCTGAGGGGAATACCTTTTCCTGTCAAGCTCTAGCAAATACACTTCCAGGTTAAAGGTCACAGCCTCTTCTGAGGGAAAACATTACTTCTTGTAAGCTCTGGCAAACAACTAACTCTGACCACTAGATGGCAGCAACATCAACAACATTGCAGTATAATCTGTAACAGCACTGACCAATATGGGCAGAACAGTGGTGATCTGCGTTTTTTTTTTTGCAGGACTGCGACAATGCGGCGGACAAATCGAACCCCTAACTGACATTTTTGACACTTTTGGGGGGGGGGGGGGGGACCAGTGACATTACTACAGTAATCAGTGCTAAAAAAACACTTTTGGTGATCAAGGGGTTAAATGTGAGCCTAGGGGAGTGTTTCTAACTGTGGGGGGGGTGGCTTGTGAAATGATCATAGAGACCTATATAGAAGTATCACAGGCGCTCTGTGATCATTCCAGGGAGAAGAATGGTCAGATGTGTTTACAACAGCTGACCGTCCTTCTCTCTCAGCGGGGAGCGATCGCGGGTGTCAGGCGGCAATCGGAGCCGCCAGCCCCATGCATCGGCTTTCCCGCGGACAAGCGCTCGCCCCCTAGCTACCTGCGTGCAACTGACGTATACCATTGTAAAGTGGTTAACCTGTGTTGGTGGGTGTGTTTGTGTAGATAATCATTTCCCAAATCCCTGTATATTGTGTTCACTAAGGGCTCATGCACACTACAATTCAAAAAAAGCTGCTTTTACAGGCATTTGAGCTTTTATTTCAGCTTGAAGAAGCTTGTTCTTTTTGGGGCTCTTTTGCATGTTTTTATTGAGCTTCTTTGAGCTCCTTTGAGCTTTTTTAAGCATAAGCGTTTTTTTTTTCCCCAGAAACCTTCCCCATAGCTAATTTTTTCTATTTTTTAAGTGTTTTTGAACTTCTTTGAGCTTTTTCATGCTCTTTCAAGCTTTTTCGCACACTTAGGTGTGTTTTCTGCTCAAAAGCTCCTCTCAAAAACGCGAGTTTGTTGGGGTTTTTTTTTTTTTTTTGCCTGTAAGAGTATATGCCTGTAAACTCCTGAAAAAGCCATAGTGTGCATGAACACATTGGCTTACATGGAGGGGAGTTTCCAGGCAGAAAAAATGAGAGCTCCAAAAACTTCAAAAGCCTGTAGGCTTCTTCGAGCTTCTTTGAGCTGCTGTGTGCAATGAGCTCTTGGATGCACATCCAAAAGTCTTTTAAAACTATCAATTTTTCCTGTTCACCACAGATTGTGGAAGAGAGTTACACACCCTTGCCACCCTGGCCCAATACCTTTTGCTGCCTGGGTCCAAAAATCAAATGCTGCCTCCCCCCCCCCCCCAAAAAAAATAAAATAACGCCCACCAGAAGGCCCACACAATTTTATTTTATATCATTATAATTAAAACTAAAATTAAATGTATCAGGAAGTCAGATTTATATGCAACAGCACCTTGTTTACATGTACAATTATATGACATACCGTTATGTTCAATTCCAACCCACAAACTCCAGTATTATTGTGTTTGTCTGACGTTATTGCGCACACTGCTATCACATGAGGAATGTTCCCCGGAGGAGACCCTCCGCCCCCTCATAATCATCTGTTTGCACTACAGACAGCAGTATGAGATGGGGAAATGCCGCAAACCGATGACACACAAAACTGCTGGAAAAAAAATCTAGGGCATTAATTTGCTGCCCCTCTCAAAGTTCTTCCAGGGTCCCTACAATAGGACCCAGTGGAACCCATGGTAGGGCCGGTCCTGACCCTGACAGTGAATAACCCCCTATGCAGCTTCTCCTCCAGTCTCATAGTTACATAGTTACATATGTAGTTACATAGTTAGTGAGGTTAAAAAAAGACATCAGTCCATCCAGTTCAACCTATGATGTGTGTGTGTGTTTGCTGTTAACCGTACATTGTATACCCCTGTATGTTGTACATTGTATACCCCTGTATGTTGTACATTGTATACCCCCGTATGTTGTACATTATATACCCCTGTATGTTGTACATTGTATACCCCCTGTATGTTGTACATTGTATACCCCTGTATGTTGTACATTATATACCCCTGTATGTTGTACATTGTATACCCCTGTATGTTGTACATTGTATACCCCTATATGTTGTACATTGTATACCCCTGTATGTTGTACATTGTATACCCCTGTATGTTGTACATTGTATACCCCTCTATGTTGTACATTGTATACCCCTGTATGTTGTACATTGTATACCCCTGTATGTTGTACATTATATACCCCTGTATGTTGTACATTGTATACCCCTCTATGTTGTACATTGTATACCCCTGTATGTTGTACATTGTATACCCCTGTATGTTGTACATTGTATACCCCTGTATGTTGTGGTCATTAAGGTGCCCATCTAATACTTTTTTGAAACTATCGATGCTCCCTGCTGATACCACTGCTTGCGGAAGAGAATTCCACATCCTTACTGCTCTTACAGTGAAGGACCCCCTGCGTATTTTAAGATTAAACCGCCTTTCCTCTAGTTTTAGTGAGTGGCCACGTGTCTTATTGTATTCCCTTACTCTGATTACTCAGGTTTTTCCATATGCTAGGGTCTCCAGTACAGTATTTGTACATTGATATCATATCCCCCCTCAATCATCTCTTCTCCAGAGAGAATAAGTTCAGTGCTTGTAGTCTTTCCTCATAGCGGATGTCCTCCATTCCCCTAATTATTTTTGTTGCCCTTCTCTGGACTTTCTACAGTTCCAGCACATCCTTCCTGAGGACCGGTGCCCAGAACTGGACAGCATACTCCAGATGTGGCCGGACCAGAGTCTTGTAGAGTGGGAGAATAATCTCTTTATTTCTGGAGTGAATCCCCTTTTTTATACATCCCAGTATTCTGTTGGCTTTGCTTGCAGCGGCTTGGCATTGCATGCCAAGCCTGTTGTCTACCAGTACCCTCAGGTCCTTTTCCATCCTAGACTCACCCAGAATCTCATTGTGTGGCCCCGTGTCTCCCTGAGACTGAATAGTTTCCTGCTTACGCTGGGATCACCATAGAGGTATTTGTATATCCCTATCTTATCTCCTCTCAAATATCTCTTCTCCAGCAAGAATACATTTAGTGCTTGTAAACGTTCCTTGTAATTGAGGTCCTCCAGTCCCCTTAAAGAGGTTGTAAACTCGTTTGAAATTTTTTTTTTTTTTTTTACAACCTGCAATAGAAACGCATAATGAGCTAGTATGCATCGCATACTAGCTCATTATGAAATACTTACCTTACAACGAGCCCCCGCCGTGCCGCTCACTCACCTGTATGACCTTTATGATCTTCCGGGATCGCGGCATCCGGCCATCTGATTTGCCGGAGCCGCGGTGACGTCACTGCCGCGCACGCGCGCGGGAGCCGACGGTCACGGCACGGGACTCTGAAGGAACGGCACGAGCGGCCGGTCCTTCAGAGCGCATGCGCCAGTGACGTCACTGGCTGCATGAAAGGTAAATATCTCCTAAAGGGTGCATGTTTAGGAGATATTTACAGTACCTATAGGTAAGCCTTAATATAGGCTTACCTATAGGTACAACTTGCTGAGGAGGGTTTACTTCCTCTTTAATAATTCAGTTGCCATTCTCTGGACTCTCTCCAGCTCCAGCACATCCTTTTTGAGGACCGGTGACCAGAACTGGATAGAATACTCCAGATGTGGCCAAGAGGTCAGAGATTTATAAATTGGCAGAATTATCATTTTATTTCTGGAGTATATCTCCTTTTTAATGCATGCTAATATTCTTCTGGCTTTGCTTTCTGCAGCCTGACATTGTATGCTATTGCTCAGTCTGTCTTCTACTAGGACCCCCAGACCCTTCTCCATCCTGGAATCCCCCAGGCAGTGGCGTCACTAGGGTTGGTGTCACCTGGTGCGGTAAAACATGGTGTCACCCCCCCCCCCCCCTATATTTGGGCCGGGCAGCAGCTCAGCGTTCGAGTTTTTTGAAGCAGGTTGCGACGGTCAATAAGGCCTACAGGATAGCAGGTTAGGCACTTCCTAATGGCTCAGTTCCTAGGAGCAGTAACGGATAATGGCTGACAGGCCATCCTGCCAGACCCAGCAAAATTGCAGCAGTGATCCCTCCGGTTATACGTTCGCTTCCTCTGGGTTAACCAGGCTGACTTTGGTCAGTAATGTAGCCCATCTGTACCCTGGCAGTGACACAGTCTTTCTCTCTCTGGTAGTGCTGGGCAGTATGGCTCTCTCTGACTAACCCCAGCACAGTCCTCTTTATGGTGTAGCACTCACTCCCTCAGCTTTTTCCCAGGTTCCCAGTCCTCAATCTCTCCCCCTAGCAGAGTGCATTCTGGGGGCTGTGGTCTGCTCCCTGTGGACAACAAATGGGGCCACAAATCTTCCGGGACTACATGTCCCATGATGCCCCCTAGTCTCTTCTGATTGGCCCTCCGCGATGGCCAGCGTGAAGGGAAACAGACCGGGCAGTAAGCTGGGCGGCAATCAGATGAGAGCCGCTCTCTCTTCTCCTGCACTGCTGACAGGAGAAAAGAGGGGGGAAGTGGGGAAGATAAACTGACAGCCCGCAGATCGCTACCTGTTCTCTGGTGGACTGAGCGAGGAAAAGAGCCTGCTGTCACCGCTTAATCATACCTCCCAACTTTGTGTAACTCAGTGTAGGGGTAAGGAAAGGGCAAAATTCCTCCCACATACAAGAGATGGTCAGAGACTACAGACATGATACAAGAGACGGTCAGAGACTACAGACATGATACAGGAGACAGACAGAGACTGCGGACATTATACAGGAGACGGTCAGAGACTGCGGATATTATACAGGAGACGGTCAGAGACTGCGGATATTATACAGGAGACGGACAGAGACTGCGGATATTATACAGGAGACAGACAGAGACTGCGGACATTATACAGGAGACGGTCAGAGACTGCGGATATTATACAGGAGACGGACAGAGACTGCGGATATTATACAGGAGACGGACAGAGACTGCGGACATTATACAGGAGACGGTCAGAGACTGCGGACATTATACAGGAGACGGACAGAGACTGCGGATATTATACAGGAGACGGACAGAGACTGCGGACATTATACAGGAGACAGACAGAGACTGCGGACATTATACAGGAGACGGACAGAGACTGCGGACATTATACAGGAGACGGACAGAGACTGCGGACATTATACAGGAGACGGTCAGAGACTGCGGACATTATACAGGAGACAGACAGAGACTGCGGACATTATACAGGAGACGGACAGAGACTGCGGACATTATACAGGAGACGGTCAGAGACTGCGGACATTATACAGGAGACGGTCAGAGACTGCGGACATTATACAGGAGACAGACAGAGACTGCGGACATTATACAGGAGACGGTCAGAGACTGCGGACATTATACAGGAGACGGTCAGAGACTGCGGACATTATACAGGAGACAGACAGAGACTGCGGACATTATACAGGAGACGGACAGAGACTGCGGACATTATACAGGAGACGGTCAGAGACTGCGGACATTATACAGGAGACGGTCAGAGACTGCGGACATTATACAGGAGACGGTCAGAGACTGCGGACATTATACAGGAGACGGACAGAGACTGCGGACATTATACAGGAGACGGACAGAGACTGCGGACATTATACAGGGGTTGTTTGAGACTGGGAGCATGCTTCTGTAGTGTACAAGAGACTGGATGCATAGTACATGACATATTACAGCAGCACTCTCCTAAATGTAAAATACTGTTGAAGTTCAATTTTTTTTAAGTTAAAAAGAACATGGATGATCCCTTCCAGTGATAAAGTGGCAGCAGTGGAAGGGTTACCTGCAATTTATCTGTCCCAGCTTCTCTTATCCTGACGGAGAATGCCATTCAAGCAGCGTGGTGTGGTGTGCCTCCTCCCCCCTTCTGCTCTGTGTACAGTCAGGAAAGGAAGTAAACATCACAGCAAGAAGGGGAGGGGCGGCTTCAGTGTACTCCGAGTCCGTACACAGTGACAAGAGAAGACTGCAGGCAGCTGGAGAGACATCCCGGCCAACATACAAAGTGTTGCCGCGGCGTGTAGACAACCCGCTGCCTGCACACGCTGCGGGCATTTCAGGAAGGTTGGGAGGAGGTTCAGGCTTAGGTGGTGTCACCCCTCTGGCGGGTGTCACCCGGTGCGGACCGCCCTCCCCGCACCCGCCCAGTGACGCTACTGCCCCCAGGGCTTCTCCCGCCTAGTGTAGTGAAGACAAATCCTGGCACACCAGATGTTTAGGAACTACATTTTCCATGATTCTCAACTACACTGCAGAGTGCATGAACATCATGGGAAATGGAGTTCCAAAACATCTGGGGTGCCAAGATTCCCCATCACTGCCTTAGTGAGTAACTGTTTATATTTTTAACCCCTCAAGTGCATTACTTTACATTTTTCAAAGATAAACCTCATTTGCCATCTAGTTGCCCACTCCATTAATTTTTTCAGGTCCTCTTGTAAGGTTTCTATATCCTGCTGTGACGTTATTGCCCTACTTATTTTTGTGTCATCAGCAAACACTGAGATTGAGCTTTTTATCCCATCCTATATAACATGGTTTCTCATCCAGGGTTCCATGGAACCCTAGGGTTCCTCCAGAGGTTGTTAGGGGTTCCTTGACCAATGAGCAATTTCTGCCTCTCAGATAAGCTCACATCGACACCAGTGATCTTTTTAGCTATCTGTAAGGGGGTAATTCTTCTCAATAACCTCAAGTGTAAGGATCATTCTTCTCACTGACCATCACATAGTTACATAGTTACATAGTAAGCAGGTTGAAAAAAGACACAAGTCCATCTGGTTCAACCAAAAATAAAAACAGTATCGAAAACCCAACCATACAATCCCATATACACAATCCTATACCCGCAGTTGATCCAGAGGAAGGCGAATAAATCTCAGCAAGGCATGATCCAATTTGCTACAGAAGGGGAAAAAAATTCCTTCCTGATCCCCCGAGAGGCAATCAGATATTCCCTGGATCAACTTTACCTAAAAAAATGTACCCACTTATATTAAGTAGACCCAGGAAAGAATCCAGGCCTTTTTTTAAAGCAATCTAGTGAGCTGGCCAGAACCACTTCTGAAGGGAGTCTATTCCACATTTTCACAGCTCTTACGGTGAAGAAACTTTTCCGTATTTGGAGACAAAATCTGTTTTCTTCTAGCAGTAAAGAGTGCCCCCTTGTCCTCTGTGTTGACCTTAAAGTGAACAACTCAACACCAAGTTCACTATATGGACGCCTTATGTATTTATACATGGAGATTATATCCCCCCTTATGTATTTATACATGTTTATCATATCCCCCTTTAAGCTCCTCTTCTCAAGAGAGAATAAATTCAGTTCCTCTAATCTTTTCTCATCAGTGGCGGCCGGTGCGTTGGGGGTGCAGGGGCGCCGCTCCCCCATCCATGCGTCCGCCCCCTAATCTGGATGCATGGAGTTCAATGGGGCTTTTTTTTTTTTTTAGTCACCTGATTAGAGCCAGAGGCTCTAATAGGCTTTAGCAAAGGGTGGACAGAGCAGTGCGCCCCGAGCCCACCCATTGTGTGACAATAGCGAATGAAAATTCTCTATTGTCACACGGATCCTCCTCCTGGCCAATCAGGAAGCGGGTCCGATACGCGCTTCCTGATTGGCCGAAAGGCAAACCACATGCCATTGGCCAAGGAGGAGGCGGGAGGACTGAGGACTCGAGGAGACGGCGGGGGACTGAAGAGAAGCCGCCGATGTAGGTAAGTGCACTGGTCTCGGGGGGGGGGGGGGGAGGGGGGGCACGTCACGCTTTTCACTCTGCATTGAAAGGGGGCATGCTGGCATCTCTGCATTGAAAGGGGGCACGCTGGCATCTCTGCATTGAATGGGGGCAGGCTGGTATCTCTGCATTGAGAGGGGGCACGCTGGTATCTCTGCATTGAAAGGGGGCACGCTGGCATCTCTGCATTGAATGGGGGCACGCTGGTATCTCTGCATTGAAAGGGGGCAGGCTGTTCACTCTGCTTTGAAAGGGGGCACGCTGGCATCTCTGCATTGAAAGGAGGCACGCTGGCATCTCTGCATTGAATGAGGGCACGCTGGTATCTCTGCATTGATAGGGGGCACGCTGGTCTCTGTGCATTTAAAGGGGGCACGCTGGTCTCTGTGCATTGAAAGGGGGGCACGCAGGTTCCTGTGCATTGAAAGGGGGCACGCAATATCCTGTGCATTGAAAGGGGGCACGCAGGTCCCTGTGCATTGAAAGGGGGCACGCTGGTCCCTGTGCATTGAAAGGGGGCACGTTGGTCTTTGTGCATTGAAAGGGGGCACGCTGGTCTCTGTGCATTGAAAGGGGGCACGCTGGCATCTCTGCATTGAATGGGGGCACGCTGGTATCTCTGCATTGAAAGGGGGCACGCTGGTATCTCTGCATTGAAAGGGGGCACGCTGGTATCTCTGCATTGAAAGGGGGCACGCTGGTATCTCTACATTTAAAGGGGGCACGCTGGCATCTGTGCAGTAAAAGGGGGCACGCTGGTCTCTGTGCATTGAAAGGGGCCACGCAGGTTCCTGTGCATTGAAAGGGGGCACGCAGGTCCCTGTGCATTGAAAGGGGGCATGCTGGTCCCTGTGCATGGAAAGGGGGCACGCTATTCTTTTTGCATTGAAAGGGGGCATGCTATGCCTTAATACTGAAGGCCCCTTTCACGCTTTTGTGACCTCAAAGTCACGCAATTTTTTACAGCGTTTTTTGCCGCAAAGCAATGCCTATAACATTTTTCTGTTTGTGCCCCCCCAAAAGTTTTGAGCACCAGCCGCCACTGTTTCTCATAGCTGAGCTCCTCCATGCCTCTTATCAGACTAATGTATCAGGAGTTGTAGATATAGACATTTTAAGCAGGGGTTCCCTGAAACCAGGAAGTTTTGTTAAGGGTTCCTCTGTGTTGAAAAAGTTGAGAAAGACTGCTCTATATCATTTATAAATAAATAAACAGAATTGGTCCCAGGACAGAGCCTCGGGGTTCCACACTAACCATTCTAGACCATTCTGAGTACTGTAAAGACTGCTTTCAAAAATGTATATTTTAATTGTTTATTTCTAGCAAATTACAAAATGCAAAGTGAGCGAACAGAAGAAAAATTGAAATCCAATCAATACTTTGGGTGACCCCCCCCCCCCCCTTTGCCTTCTAGGTAGACTTACACACAGTTTTTGAAGGAACTTGGCAGGTAGAAGTGGCGGCCCGTCCATTAGGGGCGCCGCCCCGCCATCCATGCGTCCGATCCCCTAATCTACATGCAGGGCGCCGGGCGCCTGGATTCCAATAGAGCTTTTTTTTTTTGAAGCACGTGATTCGAGTCAGAGGCTCTAATAGGCTTCAAAAAAGGGTGGGCTTGGGGCGCAGAGTACTGTGCCCTGAGCCCACCTAGTTGTGGGACAATAGTGAATAAATATTTTCACACTGATTCTCCCCTTTCTCACCCCTTTCCTGTATGGCCGAAAGGAGAATCAGTCTTATTGGCCAAAGAGGAGGGAGGAGACGCACAGCCAGAGGAGAAGCACTGGAAGCACAGACCGACCCACCAACTGCCACTGCACCTTTATGTATTTAGAAGCCCAAATCTCCTTTATGTCTTCTCTTTCCTTGCATGCTTGTTCTGGGCCTACACCCCCCCCCCCCCACCTTTACCCTCCCGATCGTTCAATGTTGAAAGGAGCCAAGAGCAGAACACAGCTACTGACACTGACATGCAGGGAGGGAGGTGAGAGGAGCTGATCTTGTTGCATTATAGAAATGCCTTGGTGAAAAGCCAAAATACTAAACTGGTTTTGGAGAGGGAAGTTGGCAGCCACCGGAATGCCGGCTCCCATCTGACTCTGAGTGCTTATAAATCACTGCATTTCAGTCAACAGATGCTTCACACGCATGCCATAAACTAAACACAAAAGTCCATGAACATTAGCAAAAAATATTTCTCTGGATGTTTTGTTTTTAAAGGAACACTCTGGTGAAAATTAAAAATTAAACCAGCTTAGTGTTTTGGCTTTTCACCAAGGCATTTCTATAGTGCAACAATCCACTGCCCTGAACTGCTCTTTAAAATTCATGAAAGTTCATGATTTATTGGTTTTATAGACTGCATTGAGTAATGCAGACATGCTTTTTGTGCATACTGCTTTCAGAAGTGGGTATGCTACAGTTTTGGTTATCATTATGCTATCACTATCATAGCACATTACTATGTATTTTATATCCTTTACTAAGTGCTTGATACTTGATCCTAATTCAAAATGATACTGAGTTTCTTCACACTTTTCAGGAGTTTGCACAGGATATTATATATATATATATATATATATATATATATATATATATATATATATATATTAGAGATAGACAGATTATCGCCAACACCGATATATCGGGGGGCCGATATGCACTTTCCCCGATATATCGGAATCGGCCCCTGAGGTTACCGATATTGCCGATATTTAGGGAAAATGCTGTACCGGGGTGATGTCTGCAGCTAGAGGCATCACCCCAGTACCAGTGTCCATAGCCGACGAGTGGCTGACTTGTAATGACAACCGATGCGGCTGATCCCCCCCCCCCCCCGCTGCCTTCCGTGGCTCGCCCGGGTCTCCCGTCCCACCGGGAAACCCGGGCATCCTACCTCCACCGCTGCTGAAGATGTTGCATGAAGATATGTATCCCCGTGAAAGCTGGTATCCCTGCCGCAAATGCGCATGCGCCGGTCTCCATGTAAAAAACCCCTCCCGCTCACTGAGGTAACGATCGAGCGACTCCCGAGCCACATTGGTCGTTACCGCCAGAAAGCCAACCAATGGCTCTAAAAAATGGTGACGGGGTCAGGCATCACCCCGGTAAAACCACTTACTGCAGCCGACGTACAACTACGGCGATTTGCGTTAAGTGGTTAATGCTGACATTCAGATTTACATTTTCTTGTTGTTTTCACAAAGCCTCAAAATCTTAATTTATGGCCAGGCCCCTAACCCCCTAATATTGGGATATATACTGAGAGACACCTTAATATGGGATGTATTGAGAGTGGGAGACCCCCTATTATGGATATACTGGGAGACCCTCTATTTTATTAATTGTGTTCTCTCAGTATATCCCATAATAGGGGTCTCTCAGTATATATCTCATATGTGGAGGGGGGGTCACTCTCATTCAGTGTATCCCATAATAGTAGATCTCTCAGTATATCCCTTAGGGTGTCTCTCACAGTATATCCCATAATAGGGCCCCTGCTCCCTATTATGGGATATACCAGTACTGTGAGACCCCTTAACCACTTAAGCCCTGGAAGATTTTACGACTCGGCACTGCGTGACTTTAACTGACAATTGTGCGGTCATGCAATGTGGTACCCAAACGAAATTTACGTCCTTTTTTTCCCACAAACAGAGCTTTCTTTTGGTGGTATTTGA
The DNA here is from genome assembly GCF_965119305.1 of Pelophylax lessonae. Taxonomy (NCBI): domain Eukaryota; kingdom Metazoa; phylum Chordata; class Amphibia; order Anura; family Ranidae; genus Pelophylax; species Pelophylax lessonae. The sequence goes on from NC_138780.1 coordinate 201,902,860, forward strand.
TCACCTCTGCGCTTTTTATTTTTTGCGATATTAATAAAAAAAGAGCAAAAATTTTGCAAAAAAATGACATTTTCAACTTTGTCTTTTAAAAAATATCCAATATACTCAATTTATGTATTTTTTTTTGGCCAAAATATATTTAGCTACATGTCTTTGGCAAAAAAAAATTCAATGAGCGTATTTTTATTGGTTTGCGCAAAAGTTATAGCGTCTAAAAACTATGGTGTAAATACTGAAATTTACGCAGCTTTAATTTTTGACTGCCTATCTCATTTCATGAAGTGCTAAAATGGCAGGGCAGTACAAAACCCCCCCAAACTACCACTTTTTGGAAAGTAGACATCCTAAGGAATGTTCTGAGAGGCATGTTGAGCTCATTGAATATTTCATTTTTTTGTCACAGGTGTTTGAAAAATGACAAAAATTTTTTTTTTTTTTTACACAAAGTTGTCATTGAAATGATATATTGCTCACACATGCCATGGGTATATGTGTAATTACACCCCAAAATATATTCTGCTGGTTCTCCTGAGTACAGGGATACCACATATGTGAGACTTTTTGGGAGCCTAGCTGTGTACGGGACCCCAAAAACAAATCCCCACCATCAGAATTTCAAAGGGCGTACATTTTTCATTGCATTTTCTCACTACCTCTAACGGTTTAGGAGGACCTGAAATGTCAAGATACCACAAAACCCCCCCAAATGAACCCATTTTGGAAAGTAGACACCCCAAGCTGTTTGCTGAGAGGCATGGTGAGTCCATGGAATATTTTATATTTTACCACAAGTTTTGGGAAAATTACTATTTTTTTTTTTTAGTTTTTTTTTTTTTACACAACGTTGTCACTAAAAGATAAAATTCTCACACATGACATTGGTATATGTGGAATGACACCCTAAAATACATTCTGCCACTTCTCCTGAGTATGGGGATACCCCATGTGTGAGACTTTTTTGCAGTCTAGCCGAGTACAGGTCCCCGAAAACCAGTCCCCGCTTTCAGGCTTTCCAAGGGCGTAAATTGTTGATTTCACTCCTGACTACCTATCACAGTTTCGGAGGCCCTAAAATTCCAAGATAGCACAAAACCCCCCCATATGACCCCATTTTGGAAAGTAGACACCCCAAGCTATTTGCTGAGAGGCATGGTGAGTCCATGGAATATTTTATATTTTGCCACAAGTTCCGGGAAATATATATATATATATATATATATATATATTTTTTTTTTTTTTTACACAAAGTTGTCAGTAAATGATATATTGCTTACACATGCCATGGGTATATGTGAACTGACACCCCAAAATACATTCTGCTGCTTCTCCTGAGTACAGGGATACCCCATGTGTGAGACTTTTTTGCAGTCTAGCCGAACCAATCATCGCCTTCAGGCTTTCCAAGGGCGTAAATTGTTGATTTCACTCCTGACTACCTATCACAGTTTTGGAGGCCATGAAATGCCAAGACAGCACAACCCCTTTTCGGAAAGTAGACACCCTGAGCTATTTGCAGAGAGGCATGTTGAGTGTTTTGCAGATCTCACTTTTTGTCACAAAGTTTTGGAAATTGAAAAAAGAGGAAAAAAAATGAATTTTCCTGTTTTTTCTTCATTTTCCAAAAAAAAATGAGAGCTGCAAAATACTCACCATGCCTCTCAGCAAATAGATTGGAGTGTTTACTTTGCAAAATGGGGTAATTTGGGGGGGGGGGGGGGGGGGTTTGTGCAATCTTGGCTTTTTATGGACTTCAAAAGTGTGATAGGTAGTAAGGAGTGAGATCAACAATTTACGCCCTTAGAAAGCCAAAAGGTGCGCATTGGTTTTCCGTGTCCTGTACGCGGTTAGACTGGCAAAAAGTCTCACACATGGGGTATCATTGTACTCAGGAGAAGCAGCAGAATGTATTTTGGGGTGTCATTTCACATATACCCATGGCCTGTGTGAGCAATATATCATTTACTGACAACTTTGTGTAAAAAAATAAAAAAAAAAAATTTTCCCGAAACTTGTGGCAAAATATAAACTATTCCATGGACTCACCATGCTTCTCAGCCAGTAGCTTGGAGTGTCTACTTTGCAAAATGGGGTCATTTGGGGGGGTTTTGTGCTATCTTGAAATTTCAGGGCCCCTGAAACTGTGACAGGTAGTCAGGGGTAAAATCAGCAATTTACGCCATTAGAAAACCTGAAGATGTGGACTGGTTGTCGGGGTCGCGTACACAGCTAGGCTCCCAAAAAGTCTCACACATGTGGTATCCCTGTACTCAGGAGAAGCAAAAGAATGTATTTTAGGGTGTCATTTCACATATTCCCATGGCATGCATGAGCAATATATCATTTAGTGACAACTTTCTGTAAAAAAACAAAAAAAAAAAAAAATAATAATTTTCCCGAAACTTGTGGCAAAATATAAAATACTCCATGGACTCAGTATGCCTCTCAGAAAAAAGCTTTGGGTGTCTACTTTTCAAAAAGGGGTCATTTGGGGGGTGTTTGAACTGTCCCGGCATTTTATGCTCAATCTTAGCCACACATCAACCACTCTTCTAACCACTTGAAAACCAAGCCTTTTCTGTGCTTTTTTGTTTACATGAAAAAATATTTTTTTTTTTACAAGAAAATTACTTTGAACCCCCAAACATTATATATTTTTTTTAAGCAGAGGCCCTATAGAATAAAATGGTGGATGTTGCAAATTTTTTTGTCACACGGTATTTGCGCACAGATTTTCCAAACGCAATTTTTGCAAAAAAATACATTTTTTAAAATGTATTGCACAAATACACTATATAATTCCAATTTTTTAGGTAAAATTTAAAAGATGATCTTATGCCGAGTTCATAGACACCTAACATGACATGCTTTAAAAATTGCGCATGCCTGCGCAGCGGCAAAAACATACGTACATTTTTAAAAACCTTTAAAAGTCTCTACAGGTTACCACTTTAGACTTACAGAGGAGGTCTACTGCAAGAATTACTGCACTCGATCTGGCGATCGCGGCGATACCTCACATGCATGCTGCAATTGCGGTTTACATATGACACTAGACCACCGCTTGCGTGCGCCATTGCGCTCAAGCACCGGGGGAAAGGGGGGGGGGGGCTCAATTTTTTTTTTCTTTTTTCTTTTGCTTTTTTATGTTATTTTGACACCTTTCCTTTAATTTTTTTTTTTTTTAAATCATTTTTATTGTTATCACAGTGAATTTAAATATCCCCTATGATAACAATCTGTGGTGACAGGTACTCTTTTTTTAAAAAATTGGGGTCTTTTAGACTCTAGATCTCTCCTCTGACCTTAACGCATCTGACCACACCAAAATTGGTGTGATAAAATACTTTACCAATTTCCCAATTGCCCTGTTTATTTCTGGCGAAACAGAAGTCATAAAATGCTCGTAGCCTCCGGCATCTTAGGCCATAGAGATGATTGGAGCCATTCTCATCTCCAATCAGCTCTATGGTTAGATAATTGAACCACCGGCTGCACTCTCGGGTTAACCGGTGGGACAGGAGAGCCCGAGAAAAACCACGGAAGGCTGCGGAAGGCGGCGGTGGGGGGGGAGGCCCCTCCCACTGCATGTAAAAGCAGTCTAGCGGCCAATTACCTGCTAGGATTGCTTTTACATGTAAGCCGACCGCTGGCTGTAAAAAACGATACCAAGATGATGCCTAAATCTGCAGGCATCATCCTGGTATAACCACTCAAAGTCCAGCAAGGTACCAGTATATTGCTGGTCCTTGTTTGGCATATAGGTTTTTTTTTTTTTCATGCAGCCTGTGGGCTGAACGGAAAAAAAGAGAACCTATCAGAAATCAGCACAGGAATAATGCGAAGTATTACTCATCATTAACCGCCCAAACAACCACCCACTGAATTTAATGATGGGTATACACGGCGCTATCCACGTATACCAAAATAGGATTTTAACTGCAGTGCTGAAATCAGAAAATCACCACAGCTGCTGCCAGCAAAGATATCCATATATGCTGAGCGCAAACACTGTTTGTGTCAGAATATATAAAATCAATGCGTGGTAGCCGACGAGTACCTGCAAGAGAAACAGGTCACAGAAGAATGAAAAACATACAAAGGACATTAAAAAAAGTACAGTAGGAAGAGTAGAAGGACATATAAAATGACTGACACAACAACAGTTTTTGGATCCTTTTATTTTTCTTTCTAACTGTTCCTTGATTTCTTGATTTGGGACTGCAATCTTCCAGCTTGGGTCTCTCAAAATGTCGATGGACATCCAACATCCTTCGAGACCCTGTGTTTGTGTGCCCTACACTGTGTCGTGCTGTACCCTACACTAATACTCCACTAGTGTATGGTAGCACTCGAAACATTCCCCGATGCAGAGACCAGGTTGGTCAGGACATTTGGGACAATAATAGCGGGTGTCACGCCTAAATCCGCGCTTGCTACAGACACGACATCTTCTTTGGGGCCATCTTTGGGTAGGGGTACTCGGGAGGACATGTGAAAAATGCCTCTCATGCAGCCGGCTCACTGCATCTGGAAGGGGAAGTTGGGCAGGCATGCCTCCTGGATACAGGTAGGCAAGGATGATCTCTTCCTGGAATTCCCGGAAAGATCCAGTTCGTCCTGACGCCCTGTATAGGACAAAGGCGTTCAGCATAGCCAATTGGTATAGGTAAACAGACACTTTTTTGTACCAGCGTCTGGCTTTATGGGCAACTAAATACGGCGCCAAAAGCTGGTCGTTAAGGTCCACCCCTCCCATATTAAGGTTATATTCGTGGACACAGAGGGGTTTCTCCATAACTCCAGTTGCCGTAGGAATTTGGATCGTCGTGTCTGGGTGAAGGGAGGACAGAACATAAACATCCCGTGTATCCTTCCACTTCACCGCAAGCAATTTGTCCATTTTCAAGCAGGCTCTCGCCCCCGACTAAGACGGGAATCTACAAGCCGTTGGGGGAAGCCCCGGCGATTAGGTCGCACGGTGCCACATGCGCCAATTTGTAAATCGAGAAGGTGACTAAATAGTGGCACGCTTGTGTAAAAGTTGTCCACGTACAAATGGTACCCCTTTCCGGATAAGGGTGACACCAAGTCCCAAACAATCTTACCGCTGCTCCCTATGTAGTCTGGGCAGTTGGGGGGCTCCACACAGCTATCTTTTCCCTCATAGACCCGGAAACTAACTGTATAGCCTGTGGCCCTGTCACAGAGCTTGTACAGCTTGACCCCGTACTTGGTACGCTTGCTGGGGAGGTACTGTTTCATAGCAAGGCGGCCAGTAAATTTAATCAGGGACTCGTCAACGCAGACAACTTGTTCGGGGGTAAACAAGGCTGCAAACCGCTGATTGAAGTGGTCTATGAGGGGCCAAATTTTGTGGAGCCGATCGTATGCAGGGTCTCCCCGAGGACGACAGATTTCATTGTCGCTGAAATGCATAAATCGCAGAATTTGCTCATATCTCGCCCTGGACATGGAGGCAGAGTACATCCGCATATGGTGAACTGGGCTAGTGGACCAATATAGCCGCAATTCACTCTGTTTAGTTATGCCCATGTGGAGGGAAAGGCCCAGAAAGATTTTAAATTCGGAAACCGTTATAGGTTTCCAGCCGAATCGTCTGGCAAGGTGCGAATTTGGGTTGGTGGCGATGAATTGTTGTGCATATAAATTTGATTGATCCACAATAGATCTGTAAAGATCTTCCGTGAAGAACAGCTCAAAAAAGTTCAGGGGCGTAAAACCAGCTGTCTCCACGTGGATTCCAGGTTGGGCGGTGAATGGGGGAAGTACTGGCGCTGTAGAATCAGTGGGTTGCCAATTAGGAAATGCCAGCGCATCAGGGAGGGCACTATGGGCTCTACGGGCCTGTCTTCGAATACGCGGTGGCTGCGGGCCACTACTTGTGCTAGCCACCGCACCAGCTTCAACTGCACTTAGGGGACTCGCCACGTCACCAGGTCTTACTGCAGTGCTGGTTGTACTAGGTCCAGGGTGTACTAGGCCGCTGGCGCTTGCCAGGTCATCAGAAGGATGAGCGGCACTAGTACCCACACTCTGCTCCATACGAGCACCCTGCGATTCCTGCATCTCAACAACTTCAGAATGGGGTCGGGTACGCCTGGGTCTAACAGGGACCCATCTGTCGTCGGAGCTATCTGTCAGGGAGCCGCTGCCGTCATCAGGTTCATATAGTGACACTAATTCGGTCATTGTAGCTTCCCCATCGCTATCAGATAACCCGGTCAGCATATAACTGTAAACCTCTTCATCATTGTACGAACGTTTAGACATTTTGGTAACTAAATTTACCCGTACAGTGATGCGAACTCACAGGTAATAAAAGCACCTGGTTGTCGAAGACTATTTCAAGCGCTACCAAAAAAACTGCTAATGCTAGCAGGGATCAGGCCTGACTCTGCTAACACAGCGGTTTTGTGTCTTGTGTTTTTTTGCAAGTGACAGTAATCTATTGATTACTACACTTGCCTGGATGAAAGGGTTAAACGCAGGTGCTGGCAGGAATCAGTGCTGATCGTGCAAACACCACGTTTTGGGAACCCTAAACTATGGGGGCGCTAGTATAGTTCTGATCAGATCAGATATTGATCTGTTCAAACACTATACTAGAAATGGAAGTGCATGTGCGTGCGTTTGTGTGTGTGTGGTAATCAAGGGGTTACTTCTAAACTATGCGCCGGGGATCTGGGGGGGGGGGGGGTGGCGGGGACCCTAAACCTCCTTTGGGAAAGAAACTAGCTCGCTAGCGCAACCTCAAGTCACAATGACACCAATACAAAATACAGTAAAAACAGTATATTATGTGTGTATTAGTGCTAATGTGACAGAGGGTGTAGGGGTTAACGGGATGTGATCGGGGGGGATCAGGGGGTTAAATCTTTATTGGAAGGGACTGGCGGGTATCCTACGGATAAAAGGAACGGTGGCAAGCGCTAAACCTGGTCACAAGTCACACTTATACGGGTATATAGAAAATGCTATATACTGTATACAGTGTGTGTTGTGGCAGGGGGTGTAGGGGTGATCAGGGGGGGGTCAGGGGGTTAAATCTTTATTGGGCGGGTGGGGGGGACCCTAAACCTCCTTGGGACAGAAACTTAGTCGCCTGCGCTAATTCTGATCACAATCACACTAATACAAAAATACAAAAACACTGTATATTATGTTTGTATTAGTGCTGATGTGACAGAGGGTGTAGGGGTTAACTAGCGGTGATCAGGGGGGGGGGGGTCAGGGGGGATCAGGGGCTTAAATCTTTATTAGGGGGGTTGCGGGTAATTCAAGTGGAAAAGAGGGTTCCGCAAGCGCTAGACCTGACTACAAATCACACTTATACGGGTATATAGCAAAATGCTTTATACTGTATACGGTGTGTGTTATGGCAGGGGGTGTAGGGGTGATCGGGGGGGGGGTCAGGGGCTTAAATCTTTATTGGGCGGGTGGCGGGGACCCTAAACCTTCTTGGGACAGAAACTTAGTCGCCTGCGCTAATTCTGATCACAATGACACTAATACAAAAATACAAAAATACCGTATATTGTGTTTGTATTAGTGCTGATGTGACAGAGGGTGTAGGGGTTAACGGCGGTGATCGGGGGGGGGGGGGTCAGGGGGGATCAGTGGGTTAAATCTTTATTAGGGGGGTGTCGGGGGTAATTTGAGTGGAAAAGGGGGGGTCGCAAGTGCTACACCTGTTCACAAATCACACTTATACAGGTATATAGGTAAATGCTATATGCTTTATATATTGTGTGTTGTGTCAGGTGCTGTAGGGGTTAATCGGGGGGGGGGGGGGGGCGATCGGGGGTGAAATGTGCCTATCTAGCTGTGTGTGGGTGTGCTTGGTGCAGTACTCACAGTAAGATGTGCTCTCCTCTCACGCTGGATCCAAAAAGACCGTTGTGAGGGGAGGGCACATCTCCTCTAAGCCTGTGTTTACATTTCACAGGCTTAGAGTGACATTTGATTGGGCAGGACCGATCAACAGGTCCAGACCAAAAATGATTGGCCTGGACCTGATGACTGATGGGTTCTGAACCCAATCGAGCCATCGGTGGCGGCGGGGGCGCGCAGGAGCGCGCACAGGGCCGGCAAAAAGTGCTGACGTAGCCCTACGTCAGTTTGCCTGGCCGGGGCTGAGTGCCGACGTAGATCGTCGTGCGTCGGTCGTAAAGTGGTTAATATGTGATATATTGGGAGAATTTGTTCACGCAAGCGAAATACAGGGGACAAAATGGGTGGAGTCTATAAGGGGTGGGGCTTCTGAGAAGTGGGAGGAGTCAACATGGAAGGGCGGGGGTCTGGTTCCCCACCATCTTAAAACTTCACCAGCCGCCACTGGTACATCGGTACATCTTGGAGAGCTAAGCACAGATCTCCTGTGGATGTCGGCTGCCTCAAATCCTTCTGTCTCTTCATGTCATCCCAGACAGACTCCATGATGGTGAGATCAGGGCTCTGTGGGGGCCAAACCATCTCTTCCAGGTCTCCTTGTTCTTCACACTGCAGATAGTTCTTAATGACATTGGCTGTATATTTTCAGTGGTTGTCCCGCTGCAGAATAAATTTGGGGCATATCACATGCCTCGCTAATGGTATGGCATGACGGAGAAGTATCTGCCTGTATTTCTCAGCATTGAGCATTGATCCGAACCAAGTCCCCAACTCCATTTGTAGAAATTCAGCCCCAAACTTGCAAGGAACCTCCACCATGCTATATTATGACCTTAAGTTCTTAAAGTTTCCCTGTAATTACGATAATTAAGGTAGAAGATGACTATTTTAATTTTTTATTCTTTTTTAAGGAAAATGAGGGTCCTATTGCACCTCGGCTTCAGTGTGGCTCTACTGTGTTTGATGGTCTTTGCCCACCACGATGGGGAGAAACATGATCACAAAGATGATGAGAAGAAAGGTGATCACCATCACCACGACCACCATAACCATGCCGATAAAATTTTGTGCATCCATAAAATAAAAGATAGCAATCAAAAATTTGCATTTGACCTCTTTAGCAAGGTAGTCGCTGACCATCCAGAAGAGAACATCGTCATTTCCCCAGTAAGTATATCTGTATCATTGGCCTTGATGTCCCTCGGTGCCAAGGGCAAAACCCATGACCAGATCATAGAAGGCCTTGGATTTAACATTTCTGAGACGACCGAAAAAGAAATCAACGACGGCTTCCACGATCTTCAGGAAATGTTAAACGATGATGACAGAGAGCTGCATCTCGACAGCGGAAATGGCCTTTTTGTGAGCCAGGCATGGAAAATCAATGATGACTTTCTCACCAAAGCTAAAAGCCTCCATTCCGAAGCCTTTTCTGTAAACTTTGAAGAAAATGAAGAAGCCAAGAAACAAATCAACAGCTACGTTGAGAAGAGCACGAACGGCAAGATCGCGGATATGCTGACCATTGTAGACAGGGACACAGCTTTCGTTATTGTTAACTTCATTTATTTTAGAGGTAAGTCAGTAAGTTATATCTGAATATTTAACACACTATATTGTCAAAAGTATTGGGACGCCTGCCTTTACACACACATGAACTTTAATGGCATCCCAGTCTTAGTCTGTAGGGTTCAATATTGAATTGGCCCACCTTTTTCAGCTATAACAGCTTCAACTCTTCTGAGAAAGCTGTCCACAAGGATTAGGAGTTATGAGCGAGTTTGGGGTGGAGAAACTTGACTGGTCTGCAGAGTCCTGACCTCAACCCGATAGAACACCTTTGAGAGGAATTTGAGCGGAGACTGTGAGCCAGTCGTTTTCATCCAACATCAGTGCCAGACCCCAAAAATGTGCTTCTGGAAGAATGGTCAAACATTTCCATAGACACATTCCAAAACCTTGTGGACGACCTTCCCAGAAGAGTTGAAGCAGTTATTGCGGCAAAGAGTGGGCCAACTCAATATTGAACCCTACGGAGGCAGGCGTCCCAATACTTTTGACAATGTTATATAGATATAAATGGCATCTGTCAGGGTGGCTTTTAATATTAAACTGGTTGTAAACCTCAGACATGAAATTTGAACAAAGCATATCTCTCTATAGTGTATACTTGTCTTAGTCCAGAACACTAAGGGGTTGATTTACTAAAACTGGGGAGAACAAAATCTGGTGCAGCTGTGCATGGTAGCCAATCAGCTTCCAACGTCAGCTTGTTCAATTAAGCTTTGGCAATAAAACCTGCAAGCTGATTGGCTTCTATGCAGAGCTGCACCAGATTTTGCAATCTTCAGTTTTAGTAAATCCCCACCTTAGTGTCATTTCTGTCTGCTGCCTCCTTCCTCTGCTATCAGCATGAGTCACTTCTGACAAGTTTTCCTGACACCAAGAGAAAAAAGGTGACATGGGAGGGTCCTCCAGCTGATTGGCAGCCACGCTTTTTTTCTGTGTGCTGTGTGAAGGAGAGGGTGTCCCTTCCCTCCAATCAGCTCTCATAGTTCTCCTCCCTGACCTCTGCAGAGTGTAACCTAAGCTCCCCCCCCCCCTTTTTCTTGAACTCTCAGACAAGGTTTAAAAATTCAGTACTTTAAATGGCTGTAGAGAAGAGAAGACTGCAGATAAACAGGTACAACTTATGTAAGAGGATTTGTTTGTCTCTGTGTATCCTAACACATAATCAATCAGTGCAAATACATAAACCCTCTAGTGGGCCCTGTGCTCACTGCCCGGCACCGTGGAGCTTGATTGGCATTTGCCATTGAACACCAGAATTGGCAGGTCCACCACTGGCGCCCTGTGCTTTTCACAGATGAGAGCAGAGTTCACCCTGAGCACATGTGACAGACGTGAAAGAGTCTGGAGAAGCTGTGGAGAACGTTATGCTGCCTGTAACATCGTTCACCATGACCAGTTTGGTGGTGGGTCAGTGATGGTCTGGGGAGGGATATCCATGGAGGGACGCACAGACCTCTACAGGCTAGACAATGGCACCCTGACTGTCATTAGGTATCAGGATGAAATCCTTGGACCCATTGTCAGACCCTACACTGGTGCAGTGGGTCCTGGGTTCCTCCTGGTGCACCACAATGCCCGGCCTCATGTGGCGAGAGCAGCCAGTTCCTGGAGGATGAAGGAATTGATACCATTGATTGGCCCCCACACTCGCCTGACCTAAATTCAATAGAACACCTCTGGGACATTATGTTTCGTCCATCCGACGCTACCAGGTTGCACCTCAGTCTGTTCAGGAGCTCAGTGATGCCCTGGTCCAGATCTGGGAGGAAATACCCCAGGACACCATCCGTCATCTCATTAGGAGCATGCCATAGCATTGTCAGGCATACATACAAGCACGTGGGGCCCATACACACTACTGAGGACCATTCTGAGTTGTTGCAATGAAATTTCAGTAAAATGGACTCGCCTGCTGCATAATTTTTTCACTCTGATTTTCAGGGTAACTTTGAATTCAGCCCTCTGTAGGGTGATAATTGTAATTTCCATCAAACAATGTGGCATCCTTTCCTTCCTAAGACATTATCCAGTCCATACTAGTATAAATCCTAACACATTACCCAATCCATACCAGTATAGATCCTAACACATTACTCAGTCCATACCAGTATAGATCCTAACACATTACACAGTCCACACCAGTATAGATCCTAACACATTACTCAGCCCATACCAGTATAGATCCTAACACATTACTCAGCCCATACCAGTATAGATCCTAACGCATTACCCAGCCCATACCAGTATAGATCCTAACACATTACCCAGTCCATACCAGTATAGATCCTAACGCATTACCCAGTCCATACCAGTATAGATCCTAATGCATTACCCAATCCATACCAGTATAGATGATAACGCATTACCCAGTCCATTCCAGTATAGATCCTAACACATTGCCAGTCCATACCAGTATAGATCCTAACACATTGCCCAGTCCATACCAGTATAGATCCTATTGCATTACCCAGTCCATACCAGTATAGATCCTAACACATTACCCAGTCCATACCAGTATAGATCCTAACGCATTACCCAGTCCATACCAGTATAGATCCTAGCACATTACCCACTCTATACCAGTATAGATCCCAACACATTACCCAGTCCATACCAGTATAGATCCTAACGCACCGTATTTTTTTGGATTTTACTGGATTTTATTGAATTTTCCTGTTTTTTCCCCTGTTCTTATCACCCCATTGGGAATGTGCTTTTTGGATTGACCAGGGTTGTGTGCAATAAATAAACCACTTAAACGGTACTGCACTATCTGGATTTTTTCTTCTATACACCCCCTCTGCTTGGAGGTGATTAACAGGAGGATTGCTACTGCAAGAGGAGCTGGTCTGTTTGGAGGGAAGGCACCCGATTTGGAGGCTATCAGCAGTAAGAGTGGTACTGCAGAGGGATAGTTTCGCTAGGAGGGAACGCACCCCGACCAGGAGAGGGTCATTTAAGCACGATTGGTCCTAGTGTAATAAGGCATATAGGACCCACAAGTTCTGGTGAGTGTGGAATTTATCTACCTTTCACGGTGAAGGGATACCAGGCTAAGAGTGAAAGCACCTGCACTTTAAATACATTTTTTGGACATTTTTCATCAAGAAGTCACTATTAGAGATGTATAGAACTGTTCGCCGGCGAACAGTTCCCGGCGAACTTAGCATGTTCGCGTTCGCCGCTGCCGGCGAACATATGCGATGTTCGGTCCGCCCCCCATAAGACATCATTGAGGCAAACTTTGACCCTGAACTTTACAGTCAGCAGACACATTTCCAGCCAATCAGCGTACCTCCCTCCCACACCCTCCCACCTCCTATAAATAAGCAAGGGCAGCATCCATCTTAGATCATTCTGAAGCAGTGTGTGTAGTGAGAGTAGGGAGAGCTGCTGCTGCTGCTGCTGCTGTTAAGCTAGGGACAGTTAGTCAGTGTTCCTGGTCTTGCAGTGTTCTTGGTCCACTACTGCTGTAATATCAGCACCCCAAAAAGCCCTTCTAAGGGCTGGTATTTGTGGTTTTTTTTTTTTTATATATATATATATATATACCTAGCGTCCCCAAAAGCCCTTTTAAGGGCTGGTAATTGAGTTGTTTCTTCATATATATATATATATATCTATATCTATCTAGTGTCCCCAAAAGCCCTTTTAAGGGCTGGTAATTGAGGATTTTTTTATTTATATATATATATATATATATATATATATATATATATATATATATAGTGTCCCCAAAAGCCCTTTTAAGGGCTGGTAAGGTAATAGATTTTTTTCTTTATATATATATATATATATATCTATTGTACACTGCAGTTGCCTGCCCGCTGTGTGTGAGAGGCCACAGACCTACCACAGACTGTACTGTGTGCACACCACACTCATTTCGGGTGGCACAGGCACAGTACCTGGCATTTTAAAAAATATTTTTTTTGCTGTGTCAGGTCCACAGAGTGCACTGTACCCACTGCAGTGCACTGCCCACCACTGATATATATACGTTGGCACAGCATCTTGTTGCAATAAATTGAAAAAAAAAATATTTTTTATTATTGCAGTTGCCTGGGCTGCCAGTGACTGTCAGGTCCACAGAGTGTACTGTGCCCACTGCAGTGCCACTGTGTGCCCACCCACCACTGATATATAAGGTGGCACAGCAGCTTGCAAAGTAAAAAAAATATATATATTTTTTTAAATTGCAGTTGCCTGGGTGCCAGTGACTGCTGTCATGTCCACAGAGAGTGTACTGTGCCACTGCCCACCCACCACTGATATATAAGGTGGCACAGCAGCTTGCAAAGTAAAAAAAAATATATATATTTTTTAAATTGCAGTTGCCTGGGTGCCAGTGACTGCTGTCAGGTCCACAGAGAGTGTACTGTGCCACTGCCCACCCACCACTGATATATAAGGTGGCACAGCAGCTTGCAAAGTAAAAAAAATATATATTTTTTTTTAAATTGCAGTTGCCTGGGTGCCAGTGACTGCTGTCAGGTCCACAGAGAGTGTACTGTGCCACTGCCCACCCACCACTGATATATAAGGTGGCACAGCAGCTTGCAAAGTAAAATAAAATATATTTTTTTTAAATTGCAGTTGCCTGGGTGCCAGTGACTGCTGTCAGGTCCACAGAGAGTGTACTGTGCCACTGCCCACCCACCACTGATATATAAAGTGGCACAGCAGCTTGCAAAGTAAAAAAATATATATATATTTTTTAAATTGCAGTTGCCTGGGTGCCAGTGACTGCTGTCAGGTCCACAGAGAGTGTACTGTGCCACTGCCCACCCACCACTGATATATAAAGTGGCACAGCAGCTTGCAAAGTAAAAAAAATATATATATATTTTTTAAATTGCAGTTGCCTGGGTGCCAGTGACTGCTGCCAGGTCCACAGAGAGTGTACTGTGCCACTGCCCACCCACCACTGATATATATGCCTGCAAGAGAAAAAGCCAGCCGCAGAGAAGCCGTATTCCTGAAAATATAAGAAAAATGCTTTTTTTAGGGGTTCTGGACATGCTACAGAGCTGAAACTTGACAGGTACACTTTTTAGACCCCCCAGACACTAAATACAAAAAATGACATGCCTGCCTAAAAAAATGCCCGATAAATGCCTGCAAGAGAAAAAGACAGCCGCAGAGAAGCCGTATTCCTGAAAATATAAGAAAAATGCTGTTTTTTAGGGGTTCTGGACATGCTACAGAGCTGAAACTTGACAGGTACACTTTTGTGACCCCCCAGACACTAAATACAAAAAATGACATGCCTGCCTAAAAAAATGCCCGATAAATGCCTGCAAGAGAAAAAGACAGCCGCAGAGAAGCCGTATTCCTGAAAATATAAGAAAAATGCTGTTTTTTAGGGGTTCTGGACATGCTACAGAGCTGAAACTTGACAGGTACACTTTTGTGACCCCCCAGACACTAAATGCAAAAAATGACATGCCTGCCTAAAAAAATGCCCGATAAATGCCTGCAAGAGAAAAAGACAGCCGCAGAGAAGCCGTATTCCTGAAAATATAAGAAAAATGCTGTTTTTTAGGGGTTCTGGACATGCTACAGAGCTGAAACTTGACAGGTACACTTTTTAGACCCCCCAGACACTAAATACAAAAAATGACATGCCTGCCTAAAAAAATGCCCGCTAAATGCCTGCAAGAGAAAAAGCCAGCCGCAGAGAAGCCATATTCCTGAAAATATAAGAAAAATGCTGTTTTTTAGGGGTTCTGGACATGCTACAGAGCTGAAACTTGACAGGTACACTTTTGTGACCCCCCAGACACTAAATACAAAAAATGACATGCCTGCCTAAAAAAATGCCCGCTAAATGCCTGCAAGAGTAAAAGCCAGCCGCAGAGAAGCCATATTCCTGAAAATATAAGAAAAATTCTGTTTTTTAGGGGTTCTGGACATGCTACAGAGCTGAAACTTCACAGGTACACTTTTTAGACCCCCCAGATGCTAAATCCAAAGAAATTTTTTATTTTTATTTTTTTTTAATTTTTCCAATAATTGGCTCTCTATCAAAAAATTATAATTTTTAAGAACTTTTTTTTGCGTGATCCCTCTCCGGCATGCCACAGTCCAGGTGTTAGTCCCCTTGAAACAACTTTTCCATCACTATTGTGGCCAGAAAGAGTCCCTGTGTGTTTTAAAATTCGCCTGCCTATTGAAGTCTATGGCGGTTCGCCCGGTTCGCCGGTTCGCGAACATTTGCCGATGTTCGCGTTCGCCGTTCGCGAACCGCGAATTTTAGGTTCGCGACATCACTAGTCACTATTGGTTTTTGCACTTATATTTAATGGACTGTTCACCTACAATTGTTTGTGCACATGAACTTTAAGGATTTTTTCTGAGAGTGATTTATTTATTTATTTATTTTTTTATACATATCCTATTTATTAGGCACCTTTTATTGTCACAACGTATATATATATATATATATATATATTCTTTTCAGATTTACTTGTATTGTTATAATCTGTGAATTTTTATTAGATGGTTTATTAATTTGTAGCAAGCGCTATAGGTAATCACCTACCCATTGATTACTTTATTCACCTTTAAAACCGAATTAACAAACGTATTAACCACTTCCGGGCCACCGTCGGTACTTTGACGTTAAATACCGGGGTTATGGCTGCAGATAGCAGATAGCTGCCATAACCCCGGTATTTTTTGAAACTGCGGGTGGCCCGCTTTAACATAAGGGTGGTCCCAGCAGCGGATTTGCACAGGATCACCCTTATGGGTGGCGGGAGAGGTGCCCCACCCCAACTCCCCCCCCACCGCTTCCCGGAGCTGACGGTAGCGGGGAAAGCAATCCGGTCCGCTGTCCCCTCAGGCAGGAAGTCGAGTGAGGGCAAGATAGCCCCCATTGCACTCTATGGCCTTGGAGGACCGGAGCGACGTCATACGTTGCTTCCTAGCAACTGATTTAAAGAGCCCATTTTTTTTCAAGATGAAAAAACATTACTTTTTTTCTTTTTCGTTTTTAGTGTAGATGTGAGATGTGAGGTCTTTTTTACCCCGGATCTCACATTAAAGAGGTCCTGTCATGCTTATTTCTATTACAAGGGATGTTTACGTCCCTTGTAATAGGAATAAAAGTGATCAAAAAATGTTTTTTCTTTAAAAAGTGTAAAAATAAAAAATAAAAGATAAAATAAATAGCAAAAAATAAATAAAATTAAAGTGTCCCGTCCCCGTTAGCTTGCGTGCAGAAGCGAACGCATACGCAAGTCGCGTCCACATATGTAAAAAAGGCAGCACCGCTTCTGCCTAAATGATTCCTGATGAAGAGAAGTAAAAAGTCCCAGCCACGACCTACTGAGTGCGGACAAGGACAGAGTGCAGGCCTCCCCCCCAGCATGAATGGTGTAAACTGTGTCTGAGCAGAGGCCGGTTCCATGCCCCACTGGAGACTCTCCTCCCCTGGCCAGCCCCAATCAAGCTGTCCCAGCTCCCCCCCAACCGCCCCCTGCTGGCCAGGTTGGGAACCTGTATTCAGCCGGTGAGTAGAGAGTACCTGGAGCAGGGCTTCAGTCTGGAATGGGGGTCAGGAGGAGGAAAGGTAGAGGGAGAGTGGGAGGGGGCCAAGTCGCTTCACCATGGACCTCTGGTTTGTACTTGCCCCCTGGTCCGAAAGTTGCAGGTCTGCCCCAGACCATCTCTTTGTGTCACCTGAGGTTAGTCACTGCACTGGGTATATGGAAGGGTTTACAACCACTTTAATTCTGTATTTCTATAAGGATTGCCTTGGAGATGGAGAGCAATGGACCCCTTAACTGTCCTGATATGGGGCCCCATCATGCATAGTTATGTCCCTGCCATTAACGTTTTTATTTGATCATTCATTCTTAGGGAAGTGGGAAAAACCTTTTGATGAGAAGCTTACCAAAGAAGGAGATTTTCACGTGAATAAGGATCTTACCATGAAGGTGCCGTTCATGTCCAAGACTGGTTTTTACAACGTAGCAGAAATGGATGAAGCCACCGCTATATCTGTCCCTTACAAAGGGAAAGCCTCTGCGTTATTCATCTTACCCAAAGAAGGCAAAAGTAAAGAAGTGGATTCACACCTACATGACATAGTGAAGAAATTTAAAAGTCATCGTCACGAGGAGTAAGAGCACTTTTCTTCAAAATGATGCTATGCTTAGTAGACATCTTGCCTACAATTGGCTACACACATACACACGGGTGCTATTTATTGTCATTTGTTTTTTGATATTGCAATTGTCTAGGACAGTGGTCTCCAAACTGCGCCCTGGGGGTCGGTTGTGGTTCTTTGCTTGCCTTTATCTCGCTCTTGGGGCACTACTTCACCAACTGACACCAATGAACGGGCATCATTCCCCCTACTGACACCTTTAATGAGGCACTATTATTTCATTGATATCAACAATGGGGCACTATTCTTCCATTGATACAACATAGGGGCACTATTCTTCCATTGATACCAACAATGGGGCACTATTCTTCCATTGATACCACAATGGGGCACTATTCTTCCATTGATACAACAATGGGGCACTATTCTTCCATTGATACCACAATGGGGCACTATTCTTCCATTGATACCATCAATGGGGCACTATTCTTCCATTGATACCACAATGGGGCACTATTCTTCCATTGATACCACAATGGGGCACTATTCTTCCATTGATATCATCAATGGGGCACTATTATTCCATTGATACCATCAATGGGGCACTATTCTTCCATTGATACCATCTATGGGGCACTATTCTTCCATTGATACCACAATGGGGCATTATTCTTCCATTGATACCACAATGGGGCACTATTCTTCCACTGATACTATCAATGGGGCACTATTCTTCCATTGATACCACAATGTCGCATTATTCTTCCATTGATACCACAATGTCGCATTATTCTTCCATTGATACCACAATGGGGCACTATTCTTCCATTGATACCACAATGGGGCACTATTCTTCCATTGATACCATCGTGGGGAGCATGCGCGCTCTTTCTTCAGGTGTAGATGCTGGGACCATAGTAAACCAGGGAATTTATACACACGTAATGTGTGAATAGGAATACACGAAAGTTAAGTAACCAATGAGGTACTATGGCGGCCATATTTGAAAGGTTCAAAACATGCAAGTTTACACAGTAATAGATAAAACATACACTATTGGTGAAAATAAATAATTGAATAAATAAAACAAAACGAAACGAAATGTAAGGGGAATGTATACATATATGAGCAAGGAGGAGTACGATGTAGATATGAACCCTAAGCTAAGAAATTTATATGGTGAGAGTGTCAAATGATGATGGGAAGTACTACATAGATATTTAGTTTGGGTGCACTATTCCTCTCACTGACACCAATAATGGGGCACTATTCCTCTC
Source organism: Pelophylax lessonae (assembly GCF_965119305.1). Taxonomy (NCBI): domain Eukaryota; kingdom Metazoa; phylum Chordata; class Amphibia; order Anura; family Ranidae; genus Pelophylax; species Pelophylax lessonae. Next base: position 201,921,736 of record NC_138780.1, read on the forward strand.
ACTGACACCAATGATGGGGCACTATTCCTCTCACTGACACCAATGAGGGGGCACTATTCCTCCCACTGAAACCAATGATGGGGCACTATTCCTCCCACTGATACCAATGAAGGGAAACTATTCCTCCCAATGACACCAATGATGGGGCAATATTTCTCTCACTGACACCAATGATGGGGCACTATTCCTCTCACTGACACCAATGATGGGGCACTATTCCTCCCACTCACACCAATGATGGGGCACTATTCCTCCCATTGAAACCAATGATGGGGCACTATTCCTCCCACTGACACCAATGATGGGGCACTATTCCTCTCACTGACACCAAGGATGGGACCTTGTTTTTTCCCACAGACATTGGGACCTGTCCTTCCCATGGTCACAGTGTGGCCCTCTAAAAGTCTAAAGGACAGTAAACTGGTCCTTTGTTTACAAAGTTTGGAGACCCTTGGACTATCGGTATAGTGATGTCACTGTACTTGTTCTCCATTGAGAAGGACGTGTCCCTCTGCTTCAGTGGCAGATGGAATTTGTAGTATTTCCATTAGCAGATTGCAAGTACAGCCACGCTGGCTTCAAATAATGATAGGAACTGGCAGGAACCCCCAGATCCTGTAAAGTCCAGGGGTAGGCAACCTTGGCACTCCAGCTCTTGTAGAACTTCAAGTCCCATGAGGCACTGCAAGACTCTGACTGCCACAGCAATGCTGCCCTAAGACCGAGACATGATGGGATTTGTAGTTTCAGCACAGCTGGAGGGCCAAGGTTGCCTACCTCTTCTGTAAACAGTGGGGGGGCCTAAATATTGCTGTAACATATGATCATAAAGATGTATTTCTTTTTAAAGCTTGACTCTAGCGTACACCCCCCCCCCCACCCCATTGCTGCCGACCCCTGGACCCAGCAATGGGGCTCTTATTCTTTTTCGGGTTCCAAGAATCAGGTGTCTGTAGTCCAAATTAGGAGGGCAGCCTAAAGCAGTGATGGTGAACCTTGGCACCCCTTGGCACCCCTTGGCACACTGCTGCTCCACAGATACAGTTCAGTGAGCATTGTCACCGTAGGACAGGAAGTACAACCCCAATTCCAAATAAATTGGGGCGTCGTGTAAAATCTACATAAAAACAGAATGCAATGAGCTGCAAATCTCATAACCCCATATTTTATTCACAATCAAAAACTACCGTATTTTTCGCCGTATAAGACGCACCGGCGTATAAGATGCACCCAATTTTAAAGGAGGAAAATCTAGAAAAAAAAGATTCTGAACCAAATACTGTAGTAAAATATTTTATATAAACTGTATAAAGTTAACAGAAGTTTAAGAACAATTTTGAAAGGAGCCTTCAGTAATCAAGGTATAGCGTGCCCCCTTTCAATGCAGACCACAGCGTGCCCCCTTTCAATGCAGACCACAGCGTGCCCCCTTTCAATGCGGAGTGCCCACAGCGTGCCCCCTTTCAATGCAGAGTGCCCACAGCATGCCCCCTTTCAATGCGGAGTGCCTCCTTTCAATGCAGAGTGCCCACAGCCTGCCCCCTTTCAATGTGGAGTGCCCTCTTTCAATGCGGAGTGCCCACAGCCTGCCCCCTTTCAATGCGGAGTGCCCACAGCCTGCTCCCTTTCAATGCGGAGTGCCCCCTTTCAATGCGGAGTGCCCACAGCCTGCCCCCTTTCAATGCGGAGTGCCCACAGCCTGCCTCCTTTCAATGCGGAGTGCCCACAGCCTGCCCCCTTTCAATGCGGAGTGCCCCCTTTCAATGCGGAGTGCCCACAGCCTGCCCCCTTTCAATGCGGAGTGTCTCCTTTCAATGCAGAGTGCCCACAGCCTGTCCCCTTTCAATGCGGTGTGCCTCCTTTCAATGCAGAGTGCCCACAGCCTGCTCCCTTTCAATGCGGAGTGCCCCCTTTCAATGCGGAGTGCCCACAGCCTGCCCCCTTTCAATGCGGAGTGCCCACAGCCTGCCCCCTTTCAATGCGGAGTGCCCACAGCCTGCCCCCTTTCAATGCGGAGTGCCCACAGCCTGCCCCCTTTCAATGCGGAGTGTCTCCTTTCAATGCAGAGTGCCCACAGCCTGTCCCCTTTCAATGCGGTGTGCCTCCTTTCAATGCAGAGTGCCCACAGCCTGTCCCCTTTCAATGCCGAGTGCCCCCTTTCAATGCGGAGTGCCCACAGCCTCCCCCCTTTCAATGCAGAGTGCCCAGAATGCAGAGTGAACAGCGTACCAAGCCAGTGCACTTGACTTACCTGTTTTAGCTGCGGCTTCCTCTTCAGTCCCCGCGTCTCTTCGAGTCCTCCTGCGTCCCGCCTCCTCCTCGGCCAATGGCATTGGCCGAGGAGGAGGAGGATCCGTGAGACAGTAGAGAATTTTCATTCGTTATTGTCACACAAATGGGCGGGTTCGAGGTGCACTGCTCTGCGCCTCGGGTCCACCCTTTTCGGAGATTCACAGTGTGAGAACGGAGCCATCGGCTCCTTCTGACACTGCAGCGGGGGGGGGGGGGGGGGGCGGACAGAACGATCGTGCGGGTCACTCGGCTCAGACTGTGTATTTGCCGTATAAGACGCACCAACTTTTCCCCCCAGTTTTGGGGAAGAAAAAGTGCGTCTTATACGGCGAAAAATACGGTAATTAGATGTTTAAACCAAGACAATGGTCCATTTTAAGAAAAAAAATCACATAATTTCGAAATTGATGGCAGCAAACAGTTGGGAAAGGGCAACAAAAAGTTGACAAAGTGATACCAACAAGGAAGAGCAGGAAGAACATTTTGCAACCTATGAGTTTAATTGGCAACAGGTCACATGGCTGGGTATAAAAAGAGCATCTTAGAGAGTCAAAGTGTCTCAGAAGTAAAGATGATTGAGGAGAGTGGAAGGATAGCGCTGGACCAGTATTTATTTTACTGTTGGTATCTCAAGGTATTAATGATGGTGCAAATGACAGGGCTGGTGTTAGAAATCACGGGGCCCTGTACAGCCTACCTAGCAGGGTCGCCCCCTCCCGAATATATCAGTATTTTTAATAAAAATACACTAAAATCATAATTAGTGGACACAAACATAGCAGAAAACCTGTGGGAATTAGCCCTCTTTATTTTACTTTTTTTTTTTTTTTACATTTTAAGAAGAAAAATTATATATTTTTTTTAAAAAATGTTTAAAAACTTTTACAAATATTTTATTTTACAATTTTTAAAAACTTTTTAAAAATGTATTACAATGTTTAGTTATTATTATTTTTTTATAATCTGTTATTTTTTTTTACAGAACAGGAACTGAGGGTGGGTACAGTGAAAAGGGGGCACACAAGGAGGGGGGGATCAGAAGCAGACAGAACAGGGAGGGGGAATCGATGTCGGAGAAGCAAATACAGGAATGATGCCCTGTGTCTGTGTCTCTCCCCACAGCAGCTGGCAGGAGGGGGAACTGGCTTTCAGCTGCTGGAGAGAGCCGCACGGAGCTTCCTTCTGTAACTGCCCCTCCGCCTGACCACACTGAGTCCCCCATACTGTTAGGGCCCCCCTGTGTACCCGGGCCCCCTACAGGAGGATTGGTGGCCCCCCCCCTATCAGTGGCCCTGACCCTACGGACTAAGACTGGGATGCCATTAAAGTTCATGTGCGTGTAAAGGCAGGTGTCCCAATACTTTTGACAATATAGTGTACGTGATCCGGCGCAGAGGTGCCGCCCTGTAGCAGCAAAACTGCCATAGGGCGGATCTTAAGTGGTTAAATGGTCCATTTTCTCAGTTGAAATATTTGATATGTTTTATATTTTCTATTGTGAAATAAATGGGGGTTTATGAGATGTGAAACTCATTGCATTCTGTTTTTATGTAGATTTTACACAGCGCCCCAACTTTTTGGAGTTGGGGGTTGTATGTCACTGGCAATGGAAAAAATAAGAAGAAAAGCCTGAAAAAAAAACAAAAAAAACTTGTTGCGCTTATTCTTTAAATCCCGTTTGTCTCTGTATCATTACCTATTGTTTCTTTTATCCTCCCACAGACTTGTGGATCTCAGCATCCCCAAGTTTACAGTCTCTGGAGATACTGACCTAAAACAAGTTCTACCTAAAATGGGAATAGTTGATATGTTTTCCAACAGCGCCGATCTTTCTGGAATCACTGGGGCTCCGAACCTGAAAATTTCACAGGTGAATTTTGTCTTTTTTTTATAGTTATATTTTTATGTAGGGCGGATAAAAATCCATGATTTAAAAAAATCTGATGTTTTTTTTTTTTTTAATTTAAATCACATTTTTTTTGTTTAAATCAATTTTTTTTTATTTTTATCAAATTTATTTAAAAAAAATTATTTTTAAAGTAAAAATATATCTAAAGATATTTTTCTATTTAAGATACATTAATCATTTTGCTTATTCCGCATGAAATGGAGTTTAGTTATATAGCATGAGGCTGTATTCTCTGCAATATTTACATCTTTGGTAAACCTATTCAATGAATCCAAGCTCTGCAAGCGGAGATAACATGCACTGCATTGATGCATTCACACAATTTCACACCAACTACCAGCAAGAATGAGTCCTTACATGTAAAGAGCACCTGTCATTTCAGATCCATCATGGCAGCACCTGTTAGCGGGCATCCACTCACCTGCTGCCGCCACGTCCCTCACCTTGTTGTGTCCCTGCCGCATCACCAGCCGTCCCATTAACCACTTACCGACCGCCCGATATACTGCTGCAGGCTGGCTCAGCTGCGGGGACCAGCGGTTCGCGGAAGCACTCCTGGGGGCACGCACCGCCTGCCCCCATTAGGCAGCGGGGAAGCCGATCCACGGGGCCGGAGGGCATGATTGCCTCTGGGCACCCACGATCGCTCCCCGCTGAGAGAGAAGGACAGTCTGCTGTTGTAAACACTGCCAGCCATTGTTCTCTCTGGAATCAGCACAGAGCGCCTGTGATCCTCCTATTTAGAATCACAGGTCTCTGTGTTGATTCCACAAGTCCCTCCCCCATACATTTAGAAACACCCCCTCTAGGCTCACACTTATCCCTTTGATCGCCCCTGGGTTAACCCCTTCCCTACAAGAAAAAGTTTATTAAAATCAAAGAAGGGTAGCGTACAATATTCTCAAGCATAGGATATGTACGAGCATGTAGGAGATGGGAACCGCTCGCTTCCAGAACACTTCTCTTTTTTTAAATCAGAAAAGTTTTTATTGAACATAAAAAACAAACACACTTTCCAATGTACGGACAGGGCATTAGCTCACATCAAACAATACATAATACAGTCATCCCAGTGTCCCCATCATCTGGAAAAACAGCCTGAACCCTATATCACAGGTCTCACATCCCACATCCACCCTCCAACAGTGCTAAAGAAAATGAACATTGCATTGCCCATACAGTAAAAACATTACATGTCCTACCCTTCCCGAAGCTAATGCAATAGTCTAGACATTACAAGTTCCCCGGGACTCAGCCCAGGCGTGTCCACCCAGAGCGACAGCAATTTTTCAAATCTTGTCGGGTTGCCTCTATGTTGATAGATATACCTTTCCATAGTCAAAGTGTTTCCCATATGTGAAATCCAAGAGGCCACTGAGGGTGGCATGGAGTATTTACAACCCAGGAGGAGGAGCTTACGAGCTTGAAACAGAGCCCTAGAGAATGCTACATGAGCCAGTTCTTCTGGGACAACATCCTCCAGAGCTCTCAGTATACAGTAAATTGGATCAAGTAGAACAGTAGTCTGGAACACCCAGTTAAGGGTGCCCAGCACTTTGCTCCAATACCTATGGAGCTTTGGGTATCGCCACAATAGGTGAATGAGATCCTCCTGGTGGTGGCCACACCGAGCACATGAGGGGTCTGACTGCCCTCCCATCCTATGCAATCTAACTGGTGTGTAATGCACCCGAAAGTCTATGTACAGCTGGGAGACCCGGTGGGCAAGATTAAGGGAACATGTGGTAATAGAAAATAGGATGTCCTCCCATTGGTCAATGGACCTACATCCACCTCCCAAAGAGAGCGCGCCCTCATGGGGTAAGACTTCAGGTTGTGCTCTAGTAGCATTTGATAGCATTGCGACATTATTCCCTTAGTTTCCGTATACAGAACAGATGAAAGATAGGAGTGCTAGACAAAGTCCAGCTGCCCTCTTCCCTCTGCTGGAGCTGGAGATAGGAGTAATACATGGAGTGGGGCAAGTTGAACCTGCTCTGCAGCTCTGGGAAAGATAGTAGCTTGCCATCCCTGAAAATATGTGCCAACAGAGTCACACCAAAAATTCTCCACCTAGGGCCTTGCTGCAACTTTGCCAACTCGGCATAGGAGGAGTTGTCCCATATTGGGCTGTATGCAGTGAATCCCATCACACCCTGCATCTGCCTGTTTTTATTCCAGATCTTTTGAATTAAATTAAAAATGGGTAGCTGTTTGTTTGATTTGTGGAATTTCTGCACCTCCAGGCCCATAGAAACAGTGTCCAATCCAGAACCCATCAGCATCAGCCGCACCAAGGAGCCTGCCGAATCATCGGAAAAGGAGCCTATCAGCTGCTGCAGCTGAGCCGCTATATAGTATATCCAGGGGTTTGGTACCGCCAACCCCCCGTTGTCTTTGGGGCGCTTTAATTGTTCTATTTTAATTCTAGGATGGCCTGATTTCCACAACATTTGGCAGAAAATGGTATTAACCACTCAAAATATTTTTAAGTGAATCACCACCGAGGAGTTATGCAAAAAGTAAAGGAAAGTTGTGGCATCAATATCATTTTTATAAGATTGGCTCTAGTGACAGAATGTAAGGACAACATGGATATGGACTCAAGCACAGAGGGTGAGAAACCATCGACTCCTATGTCTAATGTATGCAAGACTGCAGCCAAGGACAAAAAAGATAAAGTGAAGTCTCAAAGGAAGCAGCTGTTGCTGGGTGATTCAATCATAAGAAGTGTGGAGCTTAAAGAAAATGGTTTTGTGAGATGTCTCCCTGGTGCTACTGCTAGACGAGATAGAAGACGTATTATTAATATTGTTAAGCAAGCAAAGCAGGAAGGGGACGTGGATGTTCTTGTCCATCTAGGGACAAATGACCTGGCTTGCAATGAAGTGTCAGAGGTGAAAAAATCTTTTATCACACTTGGTAATGACGTACAGGATTTTGCATCCACCATTTCATTTTCTGAAGTTCTGCCTGTGCATAATGTTCAGAATGATAGGCAGAGGCGCATAAAGGAGTTCAACATATGGCTTAGTAAATGGTGTCAAGAGCAAAGATTTGGCTTTGTTTTTCATGATAGCTCTACTTGGAATAGAAAGGAATTGTACAAAAAAGATGGTTTGCATCTTTCTCTCAATGGAACAAATGTACTTAGTGAACAACTCTAAGAATTTGCGAAAGAGTATTTAAACTAGGAAGGGGGGGGCAAAAGAGTGGAATTACAAGAGTCCAATTGCCCCCCGAAACAATGCCAGAACAGGTCAGAAGCACAGAGGTTAAGAAATGATAAGCTCAGAGTCCTGTCTACAAATGCTCGCAGTTTAGGTAAAAAAATCAATGAACTTGGGTCAATAATGGCATCTGAGAATGTAGATTTAGTGGCTGTTACGGAGACATGGTTTAATGAAAGAAATGACTGGGACATAACCATACCAGGGTACTCTTTATACAGAAGAGACAGAGAAGGCAAGAAAGGAGGAGGAGTGGCCCTGTATGTGAAAGATAGCAGTAAATCTAACCTAATACAAGTTGGTGAGGCCAACATAGAGTCAGTTTGGGTTGCGTTGCAGTTTGCTAATCATGCAGTAACTCGTGTAGGTGTGATATATAGACCACCTGGTCAAGTTAAAGAACTAGATGATCTACTAGTTGAAGAAATAGCTAAAATGACAATGAAAGGAGAAGTTATCATTATGGGAGATTTCAATCTTCCAGATATAAACTGGAAAACCAAAATAGCAAGTTCTACCAGGAGTACAGATATTCTAAATTCCCTACTGGGGTTGTCTCTGCAACAAGTGGTTGAGGAGCCAACCCGGAGGGAGGCCATTTTGGATTTGGTATTCACAAATGGGGATTCGGTATATGATGTCATTGTAGGCGAAACCTTGGGATCTAGTGATCACCAGTCAGTGTGGTTTAATATAAGAACTGTGAAAGAGTCACACCACACAAAAACAAAAGTTTTAGATTTTAGAAAAACAGACTTTTCAAAAATGAAATTAGTCATAAATGAGTCCATATCAGACTGGAACGGATTACATGGAGTCCAGGAGAAATGGGACTACTTAAAAGGTGCATTATTGAAGGCAACAGAAAATTGCATTAGACTTGTCAGTAAAAGCAAAAAAAGGAAGAGACCACTGTGGTACTCAGCAGAAGTGGCCCAAATCATTAAAAATAAAAAGCTAGCATTTTGTAATTATAAAAAAAAAAAAAACAGAACAATGAAGAAAAGGAAATCTACAAGATTAGGCAGAAAGAGGCCAAGCAAGTTATAAGAACTTCTAAAGCGCAGGCAGAAGAAAAACTAGCTCAGTCTATGAAAAAGGGGGATAAGACATTCTTCAGATATATAAATGAAAAAAGGAAATTAAAACAAGGAATAACTAAATTAAAAACAAAGGATGGAAGGTATGTAGAAGAGAATAAAGGGCTAGCCGACTGCCTTAATGAATACTTCTGTTCAGTTTTTACAGAAGAAAAAGAAGGAGAAGGACCTCCACTTGAAAGGATGACTAATGAATCGTTTGATGCATGTGTCTTTACAGAGGAAGACGTTCTAAGATTGCTGTCTAAAGTGAAGACAAATAAGTCACAGGGTCCTGATGAGATACACCCAAAATTATTAAAAGAGCTTAGTGGTGAGCTGGCAAAACCATTAACAGATTTATTTAACCAATCATTAGTAACAGGAGTCGTCCCGGAAGATTGGAAATTGGCAAATGTCGTGCCCATTTACAAGAAAGGTAGTAGGGAGGAATCGAGCAACTATAGACCAGTGAGTCTGACATCAATAGTAGGCAAATTAATGGAAACCCTATTAAAGGATAGGATTGTGGAACATCTTAAATCCCATGGATTGCAAGATGAAAAACAACATGGGTTTACTTCAGGGAGATCATGTCAAACAAATCTTATAGATTTTTTTGACTGGGTGACTAAAATAATAGACGGTGGAGGTGCAGTAGACATTGCATATCTAGATTTTAGTAAGGCTTTTGACACTGTCCCACATAGAAGACTTATCAATAAACTGCAGTCATTGAGCATGGACTCCCATATTGTTGAGTGGATTAGGCAGTGGCTGAGTGACAGACAACAGAGGGTTGTAGTCAATAGAGAACATTCAGAACAAGGTCATGTTACCAGTGGGGTCCCTCAGGGATCTGTACCGGGACCAATTTTGTTTAATACCTTCATAAGTGATATTGCAAAAGGCCTCGATGGTAAGGTTTGTCTTTTTGCTGATGACACAAAGATATGTAACAGGGTTGATGTTCCTGGAGGGAAATGGAAAAGGATTTAGGAAAACTAGAAGAATGGTCAGAACTCTGGCAACTGAAATTTAATGTGGATAAGTGCAAGATAATGCACCTGGGGCGTAAAAACCCAAGGGCAGAATATAGAATATTTGACACAGTCCTGACCTCAGTATCTGAGGAAAGGGATTTAGGAGTAATTATTTCAGAAGACTTAAAGGTGGGAAGACAATGTAATAGAGCAGCACGAAATGGCAGCAGAATGCTTGGATGTATAGGGATAGGTATAAGCAGTAGAAAGAGAGAAGTGCTTATGCCGCTGTACAGAACACTGGTGAGACCTCACTTGGAGTATTGTGCGCAGTACTGGAGGCCATATCTCTAGAAGGATATAGATACTCTAGAGAGAGTCCAGAGAAGAGCTACTAAACTAGTACATGGATTGCAGGAAAAAACTTACCAGGAAAGGTTAAAGGACCTTAACATGTATAGCTTGGAAGAAAGAAGAGACAGAGGGGATATGATAGAAACTTTTAAATACATAAAGGGAATCAACTCGGTAAAGGAGGAGAGCATATTTAAAAGAAGAAAAACTACCACAAGAGGACAAAGTTTTAAATTAGAGGGGCAAAGGTTTAAAAGTAATATGAGGAAGTATTACTTTACTGAGAGAGTAGTGGATGCATGGAATAACCTTCCTGCAGAAGTGGTAGCTGCAAATACAGTGAAGGAGTTTAAGCATGCATGGGATAGGCATAAGGCTATCCTTCATATAAGATAGGGCCAGGGACTATTCATAGGATTCAGATATATTGGGTAGACTAGATGGGCCAAATGGTTCTTATCTGCCGACACATTCTATGTTTCTATGTATTACACGTATTTGTTTTATCCCGAAATCGGGAAAGCAGGGGGTGTATATTTAATGGACCGTAGTCTGTCAGTCAGGGCGATATTTGCACTCCTAAGTATTTAAATGAGGGCACCACCGTTATTGGGCATGATCCCTGTCCAGCATCAACAGGGCCAAATTGGACCAGTTAAAAGTTAGGCCAGAGTAATGTCCAAAGCGCGAAAGCACCGACATCACCTCAGTGACTGAGGAGGTGGTGTCCCCCAAGAAAAGGAGAATGTCGTCGGCATACAACATGATCTTCTCATGGAGGGGCCCATATTCAAATCCCAAGATCCCCGGGTCATCCCTAATCAGGGATGCCAGGGGCTCTATGGCGATGGCGAAGAGCAGCGGACACAGGGGACAACCCTGCCTGGTACCTCTGCCCAACGTGAACGCCTGGGACATCCTACCTGACATCCGGATGGTCGTCTGTGGGGATGAAGCGCACCCATGCAATAAATTGTTTACCAAACCCAAATTTAGACAGGCCTGCCCATAGATATCTCCAGCCAACACTATCAAAAGCTTCGTTGGCATTAAAAGATAGTAGAGCTCTGTGTCCCCCATTGTCTGCCATTAGCTACATGTTAAGATAAAGGCGTCCTAAGGTTCGTGGCAGTAGACTTTTGGGGCATGAAACCAGCCTGGTCAGGGTGTATGATTGATGAGATAATACCATTGACCCGGATCGCCAGGACCTTTGCCAGGATCTTAACATCACTTTGGAGAAGAGAAATGGGCCTGTACGATCCCGGGTAAAGCGGATCCTTCCCGGGCCTAAGCAACAGTATCACATTGGCCCTAGCCATCGAGGGTGGGAGGTGCCCCTCCTTGATAGATGTATTAAACCCCTCTAGTAACCGTGGCAAGAGCTGCTCGCCAAACTGAGTATATACCTCCATGGGCAGACCATCCTCCCCCGGGGCTTTGCACATTGGGAATGAGCATGCTGCCACCTGCAATTCCTCCAGGGTCAGAGGGGCGTCCAATGCTCTCTTGTCCCCCTCGGACAGGGAGGGCAGGTCAATCCCAGAAAGGTATGTCAAAAATCCTGATCATTGTAAGTGTACCATTATCCATAAAGGTCACCATAGAAGGCAAAAACACAGAGATAGAGAGAGGGAAGGTACCCTCTCTGGAAGGTTGCTAAAGAAGAGCTCACAGGGATTGGTTTGTGCAAAAACAAAATATAACCTTTATTAAATTTGGGTGCAGTACATTCAAAAAATATATGGAAATCGATAGGATAGATGCAATAAACAATAAAAAACTACCTAGTTACAGATTGAGACTCGGTAGCTGATGGCCGACCCCTCGGGTCGGTGTCGGTTGTGCATGAAATGCAAATGCATCAACCTTGCCTGGCACCTGTGGCACCTACTGGGGTTCTGTTTTAGGAGCTTACTATGGGGAGCAGGTGACGTATGATAAAATCATTTGAGTCACCAATTCGCTCAACCCTGTGTGTAGAGGTGTCTACTGCTCTGTATTCAAATTAAGTAAAAATGGTGTATACCTTGGAAAGGCTCAATGGCGTGTATGGTAATGACCAAATAGAAGGCAGCCAGTTCAGATATAATTTGTGTTGGTTCATTAACCACCCTGCCAGTAGAGGAACGAATGGCACCTATGGCCGGGGACTGCTGTTGAGATCTGGCAATTTTTGCTAACAATCGTCCTGTCTTTTCCCCCTCTTCATAAAAAGCTAGCTTAGTGAAAAACCTCCTGCGTTCCGTAGAGGAGGATCGCAGACGCTCCAATGAGTCTTGGGCCGACAGCCAAGCCTCTCTCGCAGACTCCGTGGGATCAGTAACATATGCCAATTCCAGCTGCCGCACCTGGTCACCCACCTTCTCCAATAGTTCAGAGGAGGTTTGTTTAATTATGTTAATTTCAGCAATAAACACCCCTCTAAAGTACGCTTTAAATGATTTCCATGTTAGGTTGATATTGGTGTCTTGTCCCTGGGATTGAAAGAAGTGGGCAATTTGAGTCTCAATGCGTTCCGGTGAGGTAAATAGCTTGAGCCAGAAAGCATTGAGTTTCCAGGGGGCCCTAGGCAAGGAGGTGGGAGGCTGCACCAGCAGCCATAAAGCTACAGGGGAATGATCCGAAATGCCCCGTGGGAAGTACTCTATCCTAGAGGTGTATTCAGCCAAGGTAGGAGTGCCTATGCACATATCAATGCGGGATAGGGAGCCATGGGTTTTGGAAAAGCAAGAAAACTGCTTCACCGCAGGATTGCAGAGGCACCAAATGTTGGCCCATCCCACCTCCGCAAGAAGGCGACTAAGGGCCGTGCCCCTGTCACCCCCAGGGGGAGAAATAGGGGAATGCCTATCCAGGCCCGGGTCCAAGTAACAATTAAAGTCTCCCATGATCATCAGGGGAATGTCAGGTTTGTTTGCCAGATACGACAGCAGAAACTGCAGCACATCCCGCGAAAATGGGGGCGGGATGTACACAAAAGCTAACAGCAGAGTCACAGTATACAGCGTACAGTACAAAAATACAAATCTACCTGAGACATCAACTAGCGAGTCATGCTCGTGAAAGGCCAAAGCCTTATGCATCAGGACACTCACCCCACGGGAATAAGCGCAGTGAGTGGAGTGATACGTCCTACCCACCCAGGAGTACTGAAGGAGCCCCACATTGGTCCCCAGGAGATGCGTCTCCTGCAGACCAATGATAGCAGGGTGGAATTTATGCAGACAGGTGGACATCATAGTTCGTTTCAGGGGGACATTCACTCCGCGGACATTCCAAGACAAAATAGGTGTGGAAGACATTGCATAATAATAATAAACATAAACTGAGGATATCCATCGAGGGCCGACCGACCCTCCATCCTCCAACGAGATTGGGCACAACAGTTATTTGGAGTAGGCCAGATGATGTATGGGAAGCAAGACATGCCCCCAAGAAGGCTGCACATTGGAAAGACATGGAAAGTGCGAAACAGTTAGTCTGCAACTGTGCGGTAAACAGATTAAGACAAAAATAGGAATTGAAGGAGAAGTGTCCCAGGTACAGGGCCATTGTCAACTGGACATAGCTCCCCAGGCCCAGGAGCAGCATAAAACAAGTTTTGAGCAAAGGCTTTGCGCCAACCGAGCACCAAGCCTCAGGCCATGGATCCCATGACACCAGGAAGATCACAAATAACCAGCTCGCCAGTAGCAAATGCATATGGTGAGGTTAATACGCACTGTGACAAAGATAAGATGGCGGTTGTCACACGCTGAGTAGAAGATCATAGTAATGTTTCCTCGTCAAGTGAATATTGTAAAAGAGGGACGTATTGCCCAAGAGTCCTGTGGTATCATCAGATATCTTTTGGGTTCAGCCTGCCCCATCCTCGCACCCAGGGCGACGGAGATCTTGCTCATTGACGTCTAGCCATGCAGTCGCATCCTGTGCACTGTCAGAAAAGTGGTTTTGGCCCCTGGCAGTCACCAGAAGCTTAGCTGGGAATAACATAGCATAGGATAAGTGTAGCCTCTGAAGTCGCCTCTTGACTTCCGCAAACTTTGATCATCGGCATTGCACTTCTGCAGAGAAGTCAGGATAGAATGAAACTTTAGCACCATTGTAATGAATTGCCCCCCATTTCCTGGCCAGGCAAAGCACCACCTCACGGTCCTTATAGTTCAGGAGCCTGGCCAGAATGGAGCGAGGAGGGTTGCCGGGCGGGAGAGGTCTGGGGGGTACCCTGTGTGCCCTTTCCACGGTGTACAGGGGAGAAAAGGCTTCCTTGCCAAAGACTTCTTGCAGCCATTCTTCAACAAATGTCGTGGGGTCCCTGCTCTCCACCTTCTCAGGGAGCCCCACTATGCGCAAATTGTTGCGCCGCAGGCGATTTTCAATGTCATACGTTTTGTTATAGGCCTGAGATGCTTGTTGGGAAGCCACACTAACATGAAAAAGCAAGGGGGGCAGTTGGTCAGTCACATCACTCACAGCAGTGGTCCGTTCCCAAATTTTCTGGAGGTCTTGGTGTAAAAGGGACACCGTTTCCCGCAGCCCCCCAAATTTCTCCTTGAGGTCATCAACGGATGCAGTGAACTTGTGTATAGCATGAAGTGAGGGCTGGGCAGTGTCCTCCAAGGGTTCATCAAATATGTCTGGCATAGATTCAGTCTGTAGGTCTAGTGGCACTGTGTTATCCAACAGGCCCGCTTCCTTCCCGCCAGCAAGGTTAAGGGAGAGCGCAGGGCCCTGTGCGGCATGCAAGGGAGGGTCAGTAGATATAGAGAGCTTTTGAGTATAGTACAGCATGTCTCTGGATTTTTCTTTGTGTTTCAGGGGCTTAGAGGACTTACCCCCCTGCTCAGGTTTCTTCTCCAGGCCTCGTAGCATCTTAGGAAGTTGCGACTGCCCAGCGCCATTTTGGCCACCATGGAACGCTGCAGCCGCGGCTTCTCCTCTGCTCCCCTGGGTCATCATCCGCTCGGTTTCACTCCTCAGCACTTCTGGGAAAAATCATATGTGAGGACAGGATAGTTGCCAGGATCAGCAGCGGGAGCTCCGTGCAGCATGTCTGCTCACATGCGTCGTCAGGCCACACCCCCCCCAAATCACTTCTCTCCAGCTGGAGGGCGTAATGGCGTCCACAAAACCTGGTATGGCTTATGCATTTCGAGGGAGGGTCCTCTTCCTCCGAGCCAAAATTGTCACTGCCACTGCAGATACTGTTTTTTGGAATTTGTTAACCCTTTCCCTGCCAGTGTCATTAGTACAGTGACAGTGCATATTTTTAGCACTGATTACTGTAGTAATGTCACTGGTCCCCCCAAAAGTGTCAAAAATGTCAGTTAGGGGTCCGATCTGTCCGCCGCAATGTCACAGTCCCGCAATATATTTCATTATATTTTCCGTCACATTGGATTTCCAGCTTATACATATAAACAGTGATATTATGCACAGCACACTTTTTTATATATATTTAAAATTTGCACCCAGCACTTTCTGATACACCCTATTTATTTATATACATATATCACACTATCTTTATTGTAGGTGTTACCCATAAATATTTGGTATTTTTTCAATGAATACTTTTACATTGCATACAGAATCATTTTTCAGGGGAACATTAAGGTCCTGCGCTGATCGTTATTTCCGTTTATTATATATCAATATGTGATCCACTCAGTATTGCACTGTGATTTTTAAAGGATAAATGCTGCATTGGCTGTGTAATTTCTGGTGACTCAGGGATGCACCAGGACAGTGAATACAGCCCAGGAACCACAAGGGGCAAGGGCAAAAAAACGACTGAGCCAATCCTATTTGCC
Organism: Pelophylax lessonae; assembly: GCF_965119305.1. Taxonomy (NCBI): domain Eukaryota; kingdom Metazoa; phylum Chordata; class Amphibia; order Anura; family Ranidae; genus Pelophylax; species Pelophylax lessonae. Next base: position 201,937,396 of record NC_138780.1, read on the forward strand.
TTGGAAAAAACCCAAGGTTAGGGGCCTGAAAGCCCCGCAGTCCATATATGAAAAGACGCCCAGGTGAAGGTCCCAAAAAAAAAGGAAAACAAAGCTAGAGGCCGTGAGTCATTTCTTTAGACCAGCATCCAGCATTCGTACCTCTCTGCAACAGCTAGGGAAAGCTGGCATCACATCATCCCTTCCCCCGCTTTTTTGGTAAATCCTTTTCGTGGGATTTTTCCTTGTATATAATTTGCTTGGGATGAATGCCATCAGTTGTTATGTCTGAGTGGAACTGGGCAGCTTTTGAAAGAAATAATTACATTACGGGTGGCAATGAGTCCATGCCCACCAGCAATGCTGCCTGTAGGGGGTGTAAGTTCCGTCCTTGACATGTGCTGCAAAGAATTATGGCCGGTTCCTTACCCTTGGTTCTTAACCTCTTCTGGACCGGAAGGATTTGCCCCCTTAATAATCAGGCCATTTTTTGCGATTCGGCACTGCGTTATTTTGTAGACGCGATAACTTTTGCGCAAACCAATCAAAATATGCTTATTGGGATTTCCTTAAAAGTGTAAGGGTTAAGGGTTAAGGTTAAGCTTAGGGTTAAGGTTAAATGTTAGTGTTAGTGTTTAGAGCTAGGGTTACATGTTAGGGTTAAGAGCTAGGGTTACATTTTAGGGTTTGGGTTCAATGTTAGGGATAGTGTTACATTTTAGGGTTCATGTTAGGGTTAGTGTTAAGAGCAAGGGTTAAATGTTAGGGTTAAGGGCTAGGGTTACATTTTAAGGTTTGGGTTAAATGTTAGGGTTAGTATTAACTTTTAGGGTTCAGGTTAAATGTTAGGGTTAGGGCTGAATATTAGGGTTAGTGTTAAGAGCAAGGGTTAAGCGTTAAGGTAAATGTTAGGGTTCGGGTTAAATTTTAGGGCTAGGGTTAAATGTTAGTGTTTAGAGCTAGGGTTACATGTTAAGGTTAAGGGCTAGGGTTACATTTTAGGCGTTAGGTTCAATGTTAGAGTTAGTGTTAAATTTAAGGGTTCAGGCAAAATGTTAGGGAGAAATGTTAGTCAGTGTTAAGAGCAAGGGTTAAATGTTAGGGTCAAGAGCTAGGGTTACATTTTAGAGTTTGGGTTCAATGTTAGGGTTAGTGTTAAGAGCAAGGGTTAAATGTTAGGGTTAAGGGCTAGGGTTACATTTTAGGGTTTGGGTTAAATGTTAGGGTTAGTGTTAACTTTTAGGGTTTGGGTTAAATGTTAGGGTTAGTGTTGAAAATTAAGATTAGTGTTAAAAGCTAGGGTTAAGGGTTAGAGTAAATGTTAGGATTCAGGTTAAATTTTAGGGTTTGATTTAAATGTTAGCGGTAAATGCTTGGGTTAGTGTTAAGGGCTAGGGTTAAATTTTAGGGCTTCGGTTAAATGCTAAGGTTAAGTTTTAGGATTTGGGTTAAATGTTAGGGTTACATTTTTAGGTTCGGGTTGAATTTTAGGGTTAATGTTATTTACAAGGGTTAGGGTTACTGGCTGGGGTTAGAGTTACATTTTAGGATTTGGGTTAAATGTTAGCATTAAATTTTAGGGTTAATGTAAAGGGTTAGGGTTAGGGTTAAATTTTAGGATTTGAGTTAAATGTTAGCATTACATTTTAGGGTTAGTGTAAAGGGCTAGGGTGACATTTTAGGGTTTGGATTAAATGTTAGGGTTCATTTCCAGGGTTAGGGGTAAATATTAGGGCTAAGGGTTATGGTTAGCTATAATCCTTGGGCTTAGCAGTAGTTAGAGTTAGCATTCCAAGACTAACAATTACCACTAACCCTAACTGTAACCCTAAAATTGAACCCTAGCTCTTGACCCTAACCCTGTCCCTTAACCCTAGCATATGGCTTTGGACATCTGAAGGTTTCTGCACTACTCTGATGCGACTTAAGTGCCAGAAAATGTAAAGTCCCAATAAAGTTTCACTCCATGAACAGAGCTGTCATACTTTCCTATTAGCCAAAAAACCTAAAAAATGTAAAACGCATCAAAAACACGTCAAAAACTCAAAGCGCACCTCAAAATATGCAAAAAAATGCATCAACTGCATCCTGCATAGATGTGATCTGAATCTTAAAGGAATACACCACTGTGTTACACGGTAGTCTGTATATATGAAGTTTAGATTTACAAAAATATTTGATATTCCGGTATAAAGTGTATTTAATATAGTTATTTTTTTTCTCCTCTGCAGGCTCGTCACGAAGCTAAGATCAGTGTAGATGAGAAGGGGACGGAGGCTGCTGGGACCACTGTCATGGAGGCAATTCCAATGATGGTTCCTATTAAGATTCGTTTCAATCGTCCGTTCTCAATTCTTACGTATAACGACAACAGTGTCATCTTCATAGGTAAAGTTATGAAACCAGGGAACTAATTCTCTGTACACGTCATCACTGTGCCTTCAATAAAGATTGTACTTTGTTAAAATACTTCTTGGGGTATTTTTTTTTGCAATCTGTAACATTGTAGCAGAGGCCTGAAAAACGAGGAGCGTTCTTTGGCATGTACATGGATTTTGAGGGATGTAGTGAAAAGGAAATCTTCTATTTCATCTTCTATGGTTTACCATGTTTGCATCAGTAAAAAAATATGCTTTGGTCTGGTTTTTTTGTGCATCTCTTCTACCAATAGAAGTCCTGAAGAGGGACAATAAAGCTTCAAAGCTCTCTATGTGATTTTTGCTTTGACCAATAAAGACTGGACTCACACAGACCCGTGACCTGGTTCTACTGTAGTCAATGCTAACATTTACAGGATCTGTCTGGGCCCATCGGCTTCTAGGACTCTTTTCTCTTGTGTAGCCACCCTGCAACTTAAAATCGGCATCAGTCTCCTCCCACTGCCCCTCCTTCCTGCATCATCTTCAAATGTTCTTCATTTTTTGAGGCAGGTGGTATGGAAGAGGGGTGGTGGGAGGGGATTGATGCAGAACTAAAATTCCATTTTAAGGTGGGGGGGCTACATAAGACAAAAAAAACACAGCTTTCTAGAAGGGCTCTGCCAGGTATTTGTGGGACAAATGCACAAATGCCTAGGGCCAATCCTAGGGTAACAGACGCCTGGGTGCAGAAATATTTATGGTGCAGGCTCGGTCATCTTACTAACTCCTCCCCCTTTCCTAATGGTACCTGGAGGGGGGTCTCTCCAAGGAACACAGAGAGGGCCTCTGTTAGAGAGTCTGTTAGAAAGAGCCCCACCAGGCCCCATTAGAGACTACAATGGGGTCGTATCATGGGACCTGGAGGGGGGGTCTCTCAAACAGAGGTCATCTCTGTGTGCATTTAAAGTCTATGTTAGAAAGACCCCCATCCAGGCCCCATTAGAGACTACAACGGAGTCTAATGGGACCTGGAGGGGGGTTTATCTTAGAGGCCCTCTCTGTGCCTATTGGAGAGTCTCTGATAGAAAGAGTCCCCTCCAGCCCCCATGAGAGACTACATTAGAGTGTCAATGAACAATAGAAAAATAAACAATATTATATAAATTAATAACATTTTGATGCCCAGGCCCAAGACTAGATGACTTAATTTACCTTAAGTAATGGGTACTGGGGTTGGCTGCTGGTCCTTGGGCCTGGCTTCTGGGACTGGGTAGTGGCTTTTGGGGCTTTGCTGCTGGTCCTAAGGTCTGGCTGCTGGGGATGACCTGCTGGTCTGGGGGTCTGTGTCAGGTCACCTGTGGTGACTGCACAGACCCCAGTTGGAGTTGCACCCTGTTGGAGACAGGGATGCACCGCAAGGTAGTGTACCCAGTAGCTGACTGCTGCGGATGGACAGAAACGTGAACCCAAGATTCCCCAGAATCCCCAGGGCACGACAGGTGTTCACCAGAGCCTCTAGTGGTGAAGATGGACTTGGCTGCAGCTGGGCCAGATCGTGGCCCCTGGGGTCCCCCGGGTCACACTCCGTAGGGAGAGAGGGGAAGCAGCCACTCAGGACAAGAGATAGTGATGGGTAAGCCGAGTTCGGGACAACAGGCAGATGAGGGAAACCAAGGGACAGGCCAAAGGTCAGGGTCATAGACAAACAGGAGTAGTCAGAGACAAGCCAAAGTTGGTACACTGAAAGGTAGGTCAAGCACACAGCAGACAGGAAACAAGAAACAAACACTGTTGAACAGCAAAGCAGACCTGCAGTGCACTGGTTAATATAGACTTCCTGTGATGGCCTGGGGTGGGGCCGAACAGGAAGGAGAGATGATAAAATGGAGCCAGAAGGGGAATCTGGCCTCTAATGCAGACATGAAGGAACAGGTAAGCTGCCAAACACTATTACAAGTTCATGACAGTCTGGCTGCTGGTCCTCCTGATTCCTGGCTGCTGGTCCTGATTCCCGACTACTGGTCCTGGTTTTTGGGGCTGGGCTGCTGGTCCTGTATTCCGGCTGCTGGTCCTATATTCCAGATGCTGATCCTGGGGTCTGGCTGCTGGGGCCTGGGGAGTGGCTTCTGGTCCTGATTCTTGGCTGCTGGTCCTGATTCCTGGCTGCTGGTCCTGATTCCTGGCTTCTGCTCCTGATTCCTGGCTGTTGGTCCTGGGGTCTGGCCGCTGGTCCTGGCTACTGGGGCTGGGCTGCTGGTCCTGGGGTCTGGCTGCTGGGGCCTGGGGTCTGGCTGCTGAGGCCTGGCTAGCCCTCTTTGCTGCTGGTGCTTTGAGAGGGGAAAGGGCAAACAGAGCGGATCCTTGCATGGACTGTTTGCCCTAAAGTAAAGGGCCCTTATTATATTTGAGGGGTGATGAGTCTGGCAGTACAGTGTCATATATGACTTATGATGAATCTGGGGGAGCAGTGTCATATATGGGGGGTGGTAAGTATGGGGTGCAGGGAACACAGTATTATACAATGGAGTGCACCCACCCAGGATCAGTCCTGATGAGTTAACACAGCACCGATCCTGGGCGGGTGCTCAGGGTACACCGCGCTTAGGTGCCGTGTGAGGGGGGGCGCACTTACATTTAGCAGCACACTGCCTCCCTGTGGCCGGGGATGTGAGATTTGGCAGTGCGTGCACTCTTTGCTCTTGGGCTCGGGAAGGCTTCAAGGTGTATGACTGCAACGATCGGCAACTTTATGTAACAAACAAAAGCAGTCCAAACATCCCCCCAGGTTCACCTGCAGCTTCCTTCAGTGGGCTCACACATTGCTTACACTTCTGGCTGCAGCACAAGTATTGTGAGACTTGCCTTATCCTCTCACTACACGCTGGAAAACCCCAGCCGCTCCTGCTGACATGACCATTGTGCATAGGCGCAGATCGCTGCAGTCATACACCTTGAAGCCTTCCTGAGCCCAAGAGCAAAGAGCGCACGTGCCGCCAAATCTCACACCCCAGGCCACAGGGAGACAGCGCGCTGCTAAATGCAGACATGCCAACCTGCAAAAACTCATTTCAGGAAGGTGACACTCCACAATGCAGGCCCCCCCCCCCACGCTGACCCCCCTCCCCACCGATTTAACACAACTAGAGGATGATGAAATGAAATGGAATCAGTATACGGAGGTTTACTTCTTATGAGAGATGTTAAAGGAACACTCTAACCACCATGACCACCTCAGTGATTTGAAGTGGTCATGGTGGTAGGAGTCAGAAACACTGCACGTGCTGGGATATTTACAATCATGTGCTGGGGGCTAGGTGCACCCCTAGCACATGTGACTTAGGCAGACAGAAAATGTCATGTCCTTCTTCATACATGTACGATCAAGGACATAACATTTTATTATGCCAGAACACAGCTATTTATCAAAAAACACATTGCAACAATTTACACACACTAATGCACATACTTTTTTTACTTATTTTGCACTTTCATTGTACTGTCTGGTACGGCTGGTGGTTACTTCCGGAGGGTACTGCTGGCTGGTACTGCTGGTAGGTACTGTCGGCTGGTACTGCTGGTGGGTACTGCTGGCTGGTACAGCTGGCAGGTACTGACGATGGGTATTGCTGGCGGGTACTGCAGGCAGTTACTGCTGGCAGGTACTGCTGGTGATTACTGCTGGCTGGTACTGACGGTGGATATTGCTGGCTGGTACTGACAGTGGGTATTGCTGGTGGGTACTGCGGGTGGTTACTGCTGATGGGTACTGCTAGCAGGTACTGACGGTGGGTACTGTTGGCGGGTACTGCTGGCTGGTACTGACATTGGATATTGCTGGCTGGTACTGCTGCTGGCGGGTACTGACTTTGGGTACTTCTAGCGGTTACTGATGGTGAGTACTGATAGTGGGTACTGCTGATGGGTACTGTTGGTGGGAAATGCTGTCAGTAATACTCTCAGTGTGGGTATATACTGTAATTATATGCAGGTTTCTGTGCTATGCTGGTCTCCGTGGTGAGCCGGTCTCTGTGGTGAGCGGTCTCTGTGGTGCCGGTCTCTGTGGTATGCTGTTCTCTGTGGTATGCTGTTCTCTGTGGTATGCTGATCTCTGTGGTATGCTGGTCTCTGTGGTATGCTGGTCTCTGTGGTAAGCTGGTCTCTGTGGTAAGCTGGTCTCTGTGGTAAGCCGGTCTCCATGGTGAGCCGGTCTCTGTTGTATGCTGGGCTCTGTGGTGGTGGTGGTGCTGGCTCTGTGGTGCTGGGCTCTATGTTGCCAGTGGTGCTGGCTCTGTGGTGCCAGTGGTGCTGGCTCTGTGGTGCTGGCTCTGTGGTGCTGGGCTCTGGGGTGCCCGTGGTGCTGGGCTCTGTGGTGCTGGGCTCTGTGGTTCTGGCTCTGTGATGCTGGGCTCTGTGGTGCTGGGCTCTGTGGTACCAGTGGTGCTGGGCTTTGTGGTGCGGGTGGTGCTGGCTCTGGGGTGCTGGCTCTGTGGTGCTGGGCTCTGTGGTGCTGGGCCCTGTGGTGCTGGGCTCTGTGGTTCTGGTTTCTGTGGTGCTGGGTTTTGTGGTGCTGGGTTTTGTGGTGCTGGGCTCTGTGGTGCTGGTGGTGCTTGCTTTGTGGTGCCGGGGCTCGGTGGTGTTGGGCTCTGTGGTGCCGGTGGTGCTGGCATTGTGGTGCTGGCTCTGTGGTGCCGGTGGTGCTGGCTCTGTGGTGCCGGTGGTGCTGGCTTTGTGGTGCCTGTGGTTCCTGTGGTGACTGTGGTCCTGGCTCTGTGGTGCCAGTGGTGCTGGCTCTGTGGTGCTGGGCTCTGTGGTGCCGGTGGTGCTGGCTCTGTGGTGCTGGTCTCTGTGGTGCCGGTGGTGCTGGCTCTGTGGTTCTGGTGGTGCTGGGCTCTGTGGTGCTAGTGGTGCCGGGCTCTGTGGTGCCGGTGTTGCTGGCTATGTGGTGCTGGCTCTGTGGTGCTGGCTCTGTGGTGCCGGTGGTGCTGGCTCTGTGGTGCCGGTGGTGCTGGTTCTTTTATGCTGGCTCTGTGGTGTCGGAGGTGCTGAGCTCTGTGATGCTGGGCTCTTATCCCGCGGGGCTGCGGCTGTCACTGCGGCGCCTCTATTTCCTCCATAGTCCAGGCTCACAGGCGGAGGGATATCGAATGAACTCTGCCTGTGAGAGGAGGAGCCGTAGAGAGAAAGCAGTCGGCTGCAGTAGAGAGCAAAGCCGCTGCTTCCTCTGTATGGCTCCTCCTCTCACAGGCGGAGTGCGTTTGATTTCACTCCGCTTGTGAGCCAGGACTACAAAGGATGTAGTGGCTCCGTTCTTTTACTGCAGCCTCGCTGTGTGAGAGACTCCCGCGACTTGCGGGAGATTTAGGATCATGTGCGCCCCCCCCAGGATCGGCCCTGCAAATGCCTCCAGTTTTTGGGCAGTGAGTACTGTAGCAGCCAGTGGCATCAGTGCACATGCATACCTCCCAACTGTCCCTGATTCTCCAGGACTGTCCCTGAATTTGATCCATGTCCCAGCAAATCAGGGCTAAGTACTGGAACGCCCGCGGTGTGTGCAGGGCTGCATGCTGCAAGCTACACTGTCTTTGCATGGCAGTCAGAATCTCTCCCTGGCTGCCTTTGACACACAAAAAGTTCACAGTGATTATTTTTATGTACACTACACTTGCAGAGGAGGAAGGCATGGTTGAGAGGGTGAGGGGGGGGGGGGAGAATGGAGCCGAAATGGGATCAGGGGGAAGGATTGAGCTTGGATGGGATTGGGGGAAGGATAGAGCCAGGATGGGATCAGGAGAAATGGGAGAATAGATAGAGTTGGGATGGGATCGGGGGATGGATGGAGCTGGGATTGGATCGGGGTGGTGGGTGGAGCCTAGAATGGGATCAGAGTGGTGAATGGAGCCCGAATGCGATCGTCCTGGTGGATGGAGCCGGGATGGGATCGGGGGGAATGAATGGAGACAAATAGGATTGGAGGAGTGGATGGGGCTGGGATGGGATTAGGGGAATAGATGGAGCCGGGATGGGATTGGAGGAATAGATAGAGCTGGGATGGGATCAGGGGAATGGATAGAGCAAGATTGGATCAGAATGGTGGAAGTAGCCAGGAGGGGATTAGGGGAATGGATGGAGTTGGAATGGGATTGGGGGAAAAGATGGAGCCGGGATGGGGTAGAGGGAATAGATGGAGCTGGGATAAGATTGGGGAGAATGGATTGAGCCGGGATGGGATCAGGGGGAATGGTTGGGGCCGGGATGGGATCAAGGGAATGGATGGAGTTGGGATGGGATCGGGGGAATAGATGGAACCGGGATGGGATCAGGGGAATGGATGGAGCAGGGATGGGATTGGGGGAATGGATGGAGCCGGGATGAGATCGGGGAATGGATGGAGCCGGGATGGGATCAGGGGAATGGGTTTTGTTTAACTACATTCCTTTAGCCCCTCCCACTGCTAAGCACCTGGCCACGCCCACATTTTATGGTCTTGTCCCTCCTTCAGTGTTCCTCATTCTGAAGATCAAGTGGGTAAATTGTGAGTTGGGTTATTAAGGTACAGCAGCCGTAATATCGGCTATACCTCAGTCAAGCCCCACCACCATGAAGTTTATTTCCATTGGTGCATGCTTGGGAAGGGTATAAGTACTTGGGCTGACCTTGTAATGGGGAATTTTCCTCCTAGGCTTTAGCCTGGTGAGGGAACATATCAGTGTCTTCTGTCCTCCTAGGTTCTGCTGCTGGAGGTATCCCAGAAAGCTGTGCAAAGCCAGAACCTTATAGGGAGATTTGTATTTAATCTAGAAAGAAAAATAAAACCACCCTCTCTCTGGTTAAGGTACTGCAAAATAGGAAATGCTGGTTTATGGCATGAAGGCCACTTTTCTGGTTGACTTGGTGTTTTGCATCTTTTAAGGTTCTTTGTGGTAAAAGTAAGGAAGCATAAAAACCTCTGTAGTGTATATTATTTTTCTTTACTAAACAAAAATGCTGTATGCATACAATATACACATGCACAAACTACCTATCCTTCCCAGCAAATTAGCATAGATAAGGTATGAAAGAGGGATACACTAAAAGTTACTTAGCTTGGGTTGTAGATATAGGCCGGGTTCACATATATACTATATTACCAAAAGTATTGAGGTGCCTGCCTTTACACGCACATGAACTTTAATGGCATCCCAGTCTTAGTCCGTAGGGTTAAATTTTGAGTTGGCCCACCCTTTGCAGCTATAAAAGCTTCAACTATTTTGGAAAGGCTGTCCACAACATTCAGGAGTGTGTCTATGGGAATGTTTGACCATTCTTCCAGAAGCGCATTTGTGAGGTCAGGCACCAATGTTGGAGAGAAGGCCTGGCTCACAGTCTCTGCTCTAATTCATCCCATAGGTGTTCTGTGGGGTTCAGGTCAGGACTCTGTAAAGGCCATTTAGGTTTCTCAACCTCAAACTTGCCAATCCATGTCTTTATGGACCTTGCTTTGTGCACTGGTGCACAGTCATGTTGGAACAGGAAGGGACCATCCCCAAACTCCTCCCACAAAGTTAGGAGCATGAAATTGTCTTTGTATGCTGACGCCTTAAGAGTTCCCTTCACTGAAACTAAGGGGCCAAGCCCAACCCCTGAAAAACAACCCCGCACCATAATCTGCCCTCCACCAAATGATTTGGACCAGTGCACAAAGCAAGGCCTATAAAGACATGGATGAGCGAGTTTGGGATGGAGGCTTATAGACCCCAGATCTCTCCGTAAAGAGGACCTGTCATGTCCAATTCCTATTACAAGGGATGTTAACATTCTTTGTAATAGGAATAAAAGTGATCAAAAAATAAAAAATTAAAGGGAAAATGTAACAATAAAAAAATAAAATAAAATAAACAATAAAAACAAAAAAACAAAAATGTAAAGCGCCCCCATCCCTACGTAGAAGCGAACACATATGTAGGTCGCGCCTGCATATGTAAACGGCGTGCAAACCACCCATGTGAGATATTACCGCAAATGTTTGAGCGAGAGCAATAACTCTAGCACTAGACCTCCTCTGTAACTCTAAACTGGTAGCCTGTAAAAAATTTTAAAACGTTACCTATGGAGATTTTTAAATACCGAAGTTTGGCGCCATTCCAAGAGTGCGCAATTTTAAACTGTGACATGTTAGGAATCTATTTACTCGGTGTAACATCATCTTTCACATTATACAAAAAAATTGGAGAAAATATTGTGTTTTTTTTTTAATTCATGTTTTTGTTCCAAAGAAAATAGCGTTTTAAAAATTGCTGCGCAAATACTGTGTGACATAAAATTTTGCAACAAATGCTATTTTATTCCCTAAGGTCTCTGCTTAACATATATATATATATATATATATATATATATATATATATATATATATATAGCAGGTTTTACAGGCATTGGGCCTGATGTGGGTCTGCCATTGTTACCGGTTACCTCTCCAGCCCATGTGAGCTGCGACCCTCGGTGTGAGAACTGAGACATTGACAACTCCGGCATCTTGGTTTTTGTGGTTTTATTGTAGATAAAGGGGATGGGAGAAGAGAATGAGTGGGATACTCCTTTAGGCTTAACTAAGTACAATTCGGGACTTTATCCAGAAAATGTCTGTTAACGCTGCCTTGACGCCAGCCGACACTAGCCAGCGCTCACTGACGCTTAGAACACTACTGATTACCAACAATACAGACCTGCTCACGGATATAGAAATACGGGACAACTTAGGGAACAGTGACCATAGGTCAATTGGTTTCAGTATTAATTACAGTAATAGGAAACACAAGGGTAATATAAGGACACTGAATTTCAAAAGAGCCAATTTCCCTAAACTGCGCTCGCTGCTAGAAAATATCAATTGGGATAGAACCCTGGGAACAAAGAACACGGAGGAAAAATGGGAGTGCTTCAAGAGCATACTTAACAAGGGGGTGGGCCAGTGCATTCCACAGGGAAATAAATTTAAAAGAGCAAAACTAAACCCGGGGTGGCTAAACTCCAACATAAAAATGTATATTAGAGCTAAAGAAAAGGCCTTCAAAAAATACAAGACTGAGGGGTCATTGGCAGCATTTAAGCATTACAAAGAGTGTAATAAGAAATGTAAAGATGAAATCAGGGCGGCTAAAATAGAACACGAGAGACATATAGCGGAGGAGAGTAAAAAGAACCCCAAGAAATTCTTTAAGTATATAAACAGTAAGAAAGCGAGGCCAGAACACATTGGCCCCATAAAAGATGATAAAGGAAAAATGGCCACTGAGGACAGAGAAAAGGCGGAAGTGTTAAATAATTTCTTTTCTTCAGTCTTCACAAAGGAATCGGGGGGCTACACGAACCCCGCTTGTAAGGCCGAACTAAATAATACACCTCAGGAAGTGCCGCCATGGCTAACAGAGGATAGACTTAGAGCTAAACTAGAGAAACTTAACATAAATAAATCCCCGGGACCGGATGGCTTGCACCCAAGGGTTCTAAATGAGCTCAGTCAGGTGATTGCCAGACCATTATTCTTGATCTTTAAGGATAGTTTACAGACGGGTATGGTGCCAGCTGATTGGAAAAAAGCCAACGTGGTACCAATATTTAAAAAGGGGCCGAGATATATCCCGGGTAACTATAGGCCGGTCAGCCTAACATCTGTAGTCTGCAAAATTTTGGAGGGGATGATAAGGGACCACATACAAGACTTTAGTAATGAAAACGGTATTATAAGTAGTAATCAGCATGGATTCATGAAAAATCGTTCATGCCAAACCAATCTATTAACCTTCTACGATGAAGTGAGCTGCCACTTAGATAAAGGTAAGCCTGTGGATGTGGTGTATCTGGACTTTGCAAAGGCCTTTGACACCGTTCCCCACAAACGCTTACTGTACAAACTAAGGAAGGTAGGTATGGACCATAAGGTGAGTACCTGGATAGAGAACTGGCTCCAGGGGAGAGTACAGAGGGTGGTGATTAATGGGGAGTACTCGGATTGGGCGGGTGTGGAAAGTGGGGTCCCCCAGGGTTCTGTCCTGGGACCAATCCTGTTTAATTTATTCATAAATGATCTAGAGGAGGGGATATCTAGTACAATCTCAGTATTTGCAGATGATACTAAATTAGGCATGCCAATATCTTCTATGCAGGATGTGGAAATCTTGCAAGCAGACCTGAACAAAATAACGGGGTGGGCAACTACATGGCAGATGAGATTTAATGTAGAAAAATGTAAAGTAATGCACTTGGGGGCCAGAAACCAGAAAGCAAGCTACTCACTAGGGGGGGAACCTCTGGGTGAGTCTAGGATGGAAAGGGACCTGGGGGTACTGGTAGACAACAGGCTTGGAAGTGGCATGCAATGCCAAGCCGCTGCAAGCAAAGCCAACAGAATACTGGGATGTATAAAAAAGGGGATTCACTCCAGAAATAAAGAGATTATTCTCCCACTCTACAAGACTCTGGTCCGGCCACATCTGGAGTATGCTGTCCAGTTCTGGGCACCGGTCCTCAGGAAGGATGTGCTGGAACTGGAGAAAGTCCAGAGAAGGGCAACAAAAATAATTAGGGGAATGGAGGACATCGGCTATGAGGAAAGACTACAAGCACTGAACTTGTTCTCTCTGGAGAAGAGACGCTTGAGGGGGGATATGATATCAATGTACAAATACTGTACTGGCGACCCTAGCATAAGGAACAAACTATTTAGAGTAAGGGAATACAATAAGACACGTGGCCACTCACTAAAACTAGAGGAAAGGCGGTTTAACCTTAAAGTGCGTAAGGGGTTCTTCACTGTAAGAGCGGTAAGGATGTGGAATTCTCTTCCGCAAGCAGTCGTATCAGCGGGGAGCATTGATAGTTTCAAAAAACTATTGGATGGACACCTTAAAGACCACAACATACAGGGGTATACAATGTACAACATATAGGGGTATACAATGTACGGTTAAAAGCAAACACACACACATAGGTTGAACTGGATGGACTTGTGTCTTTTTTCAGCCTCACTAACTATGTAACTATGTAACTATGTAACTAAGAACACACTGTATCTTGACTGAAGTGCTGAATCCTCGACTCTAGGTCCAGAAGACTCAGGACTGTGAAGCATAGAACTACTGACACTGCTGCACTGCAAAATAAATGACCACCCTCTCCAGCCTGGCACCGGCTTGAGGTAGCTCACTGTGAATTACTGTATAGCTGCAACTCTCAACTGGCACTCTGCACAATTCAGGGCCCAAACCGCAGGTGCCCCCTTTACACTTTTAGCACTTCAGGGTCCATTGACTATGTACCCCCTTTGCTACCTCAGGGTCCTCAACCTAGGTACCCACTTTACAGCTAGCTGACACTGGATCCCAGAACCTCCTCCAGAGTGGTCTCCTCTAACTCTCCAGGCAGACCCCCAGGGGCAATCCCCAGTACTCACAACCTGTGTAGGCTTTACTGGGACTGAACCCCTCTTGCTCTCCACTGGTTCTTGGCACACCAGATCCCCTCACCTTAACTCAGCACTCTCTGGATTCTTGAGAGACACCCCGAGACATCCTCCTCCTCAGACAGGAGGAGAGACAGCCGTTCTCTCTCTCCTGTGACTCTGCTCCCGCCAAAGACGCTGGGTCACGCGCTTCCCCCAAACGTATACCCACTCTCAGAATCCTTTGCAGCATAATCTGTCTTCTGGGGTAGTTACAAGCCTGAATGTGTCCCCTGATTGGGCTTCCTCCACTGCCCTATGAGAAGCCTCTCACAGGAACCAGTGTGGAGACTTCCCCTTCAGCAAGCACACCTGGAACCCATGACACCCTAACCAAAGAAAACATGGCCTTGATGTTAGGCAGACAAGGCCCATTATACACCTACCTGTAGGGTGCTACACACACACACACACACACACACACACACATATATATATATATATATATATATATAGTACAGACCAAAAATTTGGACACACCTTCTCATTCAAAGAGTTTTCTTTATTTTCATGACTATGATAATTGTAGAGTCACACTTCTACTGGTAGTCACCTGAAATGGTTTTCACTTCACAGGTGTGCCCTGTCAGGTTTAATAAGTGTGATTTCTTGCCTTATAAATGGGGTTGGGACCATCAGTTGTGTTGTGCAGAAGTCAGGTGGATACACAGCTGATAGTCCTACTGAATAGACTGTTAGAATTTGTAGTATGGCAAGAAAAAAGCAGCTAAGTACAGGAAAATGAGTGGCCATCATTACTTTAAGAAATGAAGGTCAGTCAGTCCAAAAAATTTGGAAAACTTTGAAAGTGTCCCAAGTGCAGTCACAAAAACCATCAAGCGCTACAAAGAAACTGGCTCACATGCGGACCGCCCCAGGAAAGGAAGACCAAGCGTCACCTCTGCTGCGGAGGATAAGTTCATCCGAGTCACCGGCCTCAGAAATCGCTCAGATTAGAGACCAGGTCAATGGCACACGGAGTTCTAGCAGCAGACACATCTCTAGAACAACTGGTAAGAGGAGACTGTGTGACTCAGGCCTTCATGGTAGAATATCTGCTAGGAAACCACTGCTAAAGAAAGGCAATAAGTAGAAGAGACTTGCTTTGGCTAAAGAACACAAGGAATGGACATTAGACCAGTGGAAATCTGTGCTTTGGTCTGATGAGTCCAAATTTGAGATCTTTGGTTCCAACCACCGTGTCTTTGTGCGACGCAGAAAAGATGAATGGATGGACTCTACATGCCTGGTTCCCACCGTGTAGCATGGAGGAGGAGGTGTGATGGTGTGGGGGTGCTTTGCTGGTGACACTGTTGGGGATTTATTCAAAATTGAAGGCATATTGAACCAGCATGGCTACCACAGCATCTTGCAGCAGCAAGCTATTCCATCCGGTTTGCGTTTAGTTGGACCATCATTTTTTTTTCAACAGGACAATGACCCCAAACACACCTCCAGGCTGTGTAAGGGCTATTTGACCAAGAAGGAGAGTGATTTGGTGCTGCGCCAGATGACCTGGCCTCCACAGTCACCGGACCTGAACCCAATTGAGATGGTTTGGGGTGAGCTGGACCGCAGAGTGAAGGCAAAAGGGCCAACAAGTGCTAAGCATCTCTGGGAACTACTTCAAAACTGTTGGAAGACCATTTCAGGTGACTTCCTCTTGAAGCTCATTAAGAGAATGCCAAGAGTGTGCAAAGCAGTAATCAAAGCAAAAGGTGGCTACTTTGAAGAACCTAGAATATGACATATTTTCAGTTGTTTCACACTTTTTTGTTATGTATATAATTCCACATGTGTTAATTCATAGTTTTGATGCCTTCAGTGTGAATCTACAATTATCATAGTCATGAAAATAAAGAAAACTATTTGAATGAGAAGGTGTGTCCAAACTTTTGGTCTGTACTGTATATATATATATATGTAGCCCTGCTCCCTGGGGGGTGGCCAAGTGTATACGCATCCTCCTCACTTCTGTTGCCCTGAACATTGTCCAACCCACCTGACACTATAGGTTCAGACAAGTTAAATGATTAGACACTACCAGGTTTCTATAAAGATCAGGTTTACTGTCTTTAGTTAGAGTTAGAAGAATGAACAAGCAAATTCAATAAGACGAATAATGTAAAAGATCAGAAATACAAGAGAGATCCTGAATAGAGTTGAGCGGACACCTGGATGTCCGTGTTCGGCGGGTTCGGCCGAACTTTAAAAAAAAGTCCGGGTCCGTGTCCCGGACTTTTGCCGAACTTTTCCCGGACACCGGACCCCATTGAAGTCAATGGGGACCCGAACTTTCAGGCACTAAAATGGCTCTAAAACACCAATGGAAAGGGCTAGAGTGCTGCAAATGGCAGCAAAACGTAATTAAGAGCATGGCAAGTGCTCTGCAAACAAATGTGGATAGGGAAATAACTTAAAACAACAAAAAAAAACCCAGAAAAATAAAACAATGTTCTTCATCTCTGAAGGACGAGGCCCATATGGAGTAGGAGGGAGGTTGAGGTGGTGGTGGATGTGGCGGTGTCATAGGCGTGCGCACAGGGTGTGCCGGATGTGCCTGGGCACACCCTAATCACCTAGGGCACATAGCATTATCGCTCTGTTTGCCAGTGAGGAGATGGGAAAGATCTCCCTCGGACCTGCTCTGCTCTATTTCACTTTTCCAGCAGGGAGAGTAATGTATCGGGGCCATGTACATGTAGGCAAACACATGCATGTGTATTTAAACTTTGGGGTGCACACCCTAATGCAATAGGCTGCGCACACCAATGGGCGGTGTAGGTGGAAGCGGCGGTGGAGGAGGACCAGGGCTGGATTAAGAGCATCATGGGCTTGGTGCTGAGGATTTTGAAGGGCCTTAAGGGCCGTGCCTTGGCATGCACCCAGAGGAGGAAGGGTGCAGCCATGCATGCCTAATTCCACATGGGATGCTGTCTCTGAAGCCCATAAACACATCCATGCATCGGCAACTGCCCTCCTTGTCCGGCCTTCGTGCTGTGTGGGGAGGTTCTGAGGGAGCTGCCTGGGGAAGCGAGCATAGAAGCCAGACTTCTGTGTTTACAAGTGACAGAGGAGCGGTAACAGTGAATATGGCCAACCTGGGGCCTATATAAAAGGTAGGGGCCTGGAGCTGCAGCTCCAATAGCCCCTACGTTAATCTGGCCCTGAGGAGGACGAGGTAGCCAACACTGCTTCTTTTCACAAATTTTAAATGAGGGTACACCCCAAAAGAGTGAGAAAGAGCAAAAATGGAACAATGGCTGGGTAAGGTCGGTATCCATCGCTATTCTGCACAAGGTACGGAAAAGTCACGTGGGATCCATGCCTGGTTCATTTTAATGAACGTGAGCTTGTCCACATTGTCTCTGGACAGGCGGCTGCGCTTGTCTGTGATAACGCCCC
This sequence comes from Pelophylax lessonae, assembly GCF_965119305.1. NCBI lineage: Eukaryota > Metazoa > Chordata > Amphibia > Anura > Ranidae > Pelophylax > Pelophylax lessonae. Next base: position 201,954,613 of record NC_138780.1, read on the forward strand.
CAGCCGTGCTAAATACCCGTTCAGATAATTCACTGGCTGCAGGGCACGCCAGCACCTCCAAGGTGTAAAGGGCAAGCTCAGGCCATGTGCCCAACTTGGAGACCCAGAAGTTGAAGGGGGCAGACCCCTCATTCAGTACGTCTAGGCGTGTGCACACATACTGCTCCACCATGTTGGTGAAATGCTGCCTCCTGCTAAGACGTTCCATCTGAGCTGCTGGTGCTGCTGTTTGTTGTGGCGTGCTGACAAAGCTTTTCCACATTTCGGCCATGCTAACCCTGCCTTCTGAGGTGCTGGCGGTGCCCTGGTTGCATTGGCGACCTCTTCCTCCTCCTCCTCCTCCTCCTCTGCCTTGTGCTTCCACTGTGGCCCCGCTGTCAGGTGGGAATGCCAGCAGCATGGCATCTACCAGCGTGCGCTTGTACTCGCGCATCTTGCGATCGCGCTCCAGTGATACCCGTTACAAGGACGGTACGTTGTCCTTGTAACGGGGATCCAGCAGCGTGGCCACCCAGTAATCAGCACAAGTTAGAATGTGGGCAACTTGGCGGTCTTTGTGGAGACACTGCAGCATGTAATCGCTCATGTGTGCCAGGCTGCCCAGAGGCAACGAAAGGCTGTCCTCTGTGGGAGGTGTATCGTCCGTGTCCTCTGTATCCCCCCAGCCACGCACCAGTGATGGCCATGAGCTGGCCTGGGTGCCACCCTGCTGTGAACATGCTTCCAGCTCCTCCTCCTCATCCTCCAGAACTGTGCCCCTGCTGGACAATTGTGTCCCTGGCGTTTGTGTGTGCAGGAACCCACCCTCGGAGCCCCTTGCGAATGACTGCCCTGAAAGCCTTGGAAATGTTACCTCTTCATCCTCCTCCTCATCCTGTGCCACATCCTCTTCCATCATCGCCCGAATTGTTTTTTCAAGGAGGCATAGAAGTGGGATAGTTAAGCTGAGAACGGCGTCATCGGCACTGGCCATGTTGGTGGAGTACTCAAAACAGCGCAACAAGGCACACAGGTCTCGCATGGAGGCCCAGTTATTGGTGGTGAAGTGGTGCTGTTCCGCAGAGCGACTCACGCGTGCGTGCTGCAGCTGAAACTCCACTATGGCCTGCTGCTGCTCGCACAGTCTTTGCAGCATGTGCAAGGTGGAGTTTCACCTTGTGGGCATGTCACATATGAGGCGGTGAGCGGGAAGGCCGAAGTTACGCTGCAGCGCTGACAGGCGAGCAGCAGCAGGGTGAGAACGCCGAAAATGCGCACAGACGGCCCGCACTTTCTGCAGCAGCTCTGACATATCGGGGTAGTTTTCAAGGAACCTCTGCACCACCAAATTCAGCACATGCGCCAGGCAAGGGATGTGCGTCAAACCGGCTAGGCCCAGAGCTGCTATGAGATTTCGCCCGTTATCTCACACCACCAGGCCGGGCTTGAGGCTCGCTGGCAGCAACCACTCATTTGTCTGCTGTTCCATGCTCCTCCACAACTCCTGCGCGGTGTGGGGTTTGTCCCCCAAACAGGCAAGTTTTAAAACTGCCTGCTGTCGTTTACCCCTGGCCGTGCTGAAGTTGGTGGTGAAGGTGTTACGCTGTCCGGATGAGGAGGCGGTAGAGGATGAGGAAGCGGAGTAGGAGGAGTTAGGAACAGGAGGCAAACTGAAGCGCCCTGCAATCCTCGGTGGTGGAAGGACATGTGCCAAATTGCTATCCGCCTCAGGCCCATCCGCCACTGCATTTACCCAGTGTGCCGTTAGGGAGATATAACGCCCCTGACCGTGCTTACTGGTCCACGTATCGGTAGTTAGGTGGACCTTGCCAGAGATGGCGTTGCGCAGTGCACACCTGATTTTTTCCCCCACTTGGTTGTGCAGGGAAGGGATGGCTTGCCTGGAAAAGTAGTGGCGGCTGGGCACGACGTACTGTGGGACAGCCACCGACATAAGGTTTTTAAAACTGTGCGTCTCCACCAGACGGAATGACAGCATTTCAAAGGCCATGAATTTTGAAATGCTGGCATTCAGGGCCAGGGATCGCGGGTGGGTAGGGGGGTACTTCCTCTTCCTCTCAAGTGTTTGGGAGATGGAAAGCTGAACGCTTCCACGGGACATTGTGGAGATGGTTGGTGACCCAGGTGGTGGTGTTGCTGACAGATCATCTGTTTTCGGGGTGGCAGGTGCCGGTATCACTACAGATGTGGCTGGAGCGGCCGAGACTGCAGCAGAAGAGGAAGCAGGATGAGCCAGAGACGTTTCTTGGTTTTGAAGGTGTCTACTCCACTGCAGCTCGTGCTTTGCACTTAGATGCCTGATCATGCCGGTTGTGCTCAGGTTGAGAAGGTTTATGCCTCGCTTCAGGCTCTGATTGCACAGGGTGCAAACCACTCGTGTCCTGTCATCAGCACATTTTCTAAAGAACTTCCACGCTAGAGAACTCCTTTGAGCTGACTTTGGTGCGCTCGTTCCCTTGCTGCGTTGGGCAGTAGCGGGCGTAGTGTCTAGGGCACGGCCGCTCCGCTTCTGCACCCTGCTCCCTCTTCTGCTGTGCTGGTGGCTCTGTGCGACCACCGCCTCTTCCTCATAACTACTCAGGTCACCTGCATGACGTTCATTCCATGTGGGGTCGAGGACCTCATCGTCCTCCACATCATCTTCCACCCAGTCTTCACCCCTGCCCTCCTTGTCGGTCTCCACAATGCTGAACGCCACAGCAGTTGGCACCTGCGTTTCGTCATCATCTGAGACGTGCTGCGATGGTCCTTGCATGTACTCATCTTGAGAAATAAGTGGTTGGGCATCGCTGCACTCAATCTCTTCCACTTCTGGGGCAGGGCTAGGTGGATGGCCCTGGGAAACCCTGCTGACAAGAAGAGACGGCTGTATGGATTGGGGCTCAGACTGCTTGCCTGATTTCCAAGGGGGTGAGGTGAAAGACTGTTGGACATTGGCTGCAGGTGCCAACTCTGACCTTTCTGCAGTAGACTGGGTGGGAGACAATGTGAAGGAACTGGAGGCACTGTCAGCAACCCAACCTACTATCGCCTGTACTTCTTCAGGCCTCATCACGTCTAGAGGCGCATTATGCCCTACCAAATACTGATGCAGGTTCTGTCGCCTACTCACACTTGTGGAAGGTGTTTCACTTGTGCATGTAGCTGGCACAGATCGACCACGTCCTCTCCTTGCAACAGGAGCTCTACCAGCAGCACCACGACCCAGGCCACGGCCCCTATTTAACGGTCTCCTCATATTTCTGTAATTTATGATCTTGCCCTAGAAAGGTGTTTATTGAATAGCGGAACAAAACAACAACAGTATCGCACGGGTGTATCTGACAGTCAAATATGCAAACTATGCCGCAATTTAATGTTTTTTACCCCAAAAGGGTGTATATTGAATAGCGGAATAGGAAAAAGGATAAAAAAATGGTGTATCTCACACGTACAAACACAGACTAGGCCCCGATTACAATTTTTTGTACCCTAAAGGGAGGATGAGGAAGAGGAGTAGGAGGAGTTGGGAACAGGAGGCAAACTGAAGCGCCCTGCAATCCTTGGCGGTGGAAGGAGATGCGCCAAACAAATTTAAAAGGTGTATCTCACACGTACCGATACAGACTATGCCGTAATTTAATTTTCTTACACTCCAAAAGGGTGTATATTGAATAGCGGAATAGGAAAAATGTTATAATACGGTGTATCTCACATGTACAAACACAGACTAGGCCCCGATTACAATTTTTTGTACCCTAAAGGCAGGATGAGGAAGAGGAGTAGGAGGAGTTGGGAACAGGAGGCAAACTGAAGCGCCCTGCAATCCTCGGCGGTAGAAGGAGATGCGCCAATTAAATTTAAAAAGGTGTATCTCACATGTACCGATACAGACTATCCCGCAATTTAATTTTTTACACTCAAACAGGGTGTACATTGAATAGCGGAATAGGACAAATTTTACAAAACGGTGTATCTCACACGTACAAACACAATCTAGGCCCCGATTACAATTTTTTGTACCCTAAAGGCAGGATGAGGAGTAGGAGGAGTTCGGAACAGGCAGGAGGCAGACTGAAGCACCCTCAAATCCTCGGCAGTATGAGATGCGCCCCAAAAATTGGAAAGGTGTATCTCACACGTACCGACACAGACTATCTCGCAATTTAATTGTTTATACCCAAAGGTTTTGATTAAATAGCGGAATAGGAAATATGATCAAAAAAAGTGTATGTATCTCACACGTACAGAAGCACACTAGGCCCCAATTACTATTGTTTGTACCCCTAAAGGCAGGATGAGGAGTAGGAGGAGTATGGAACAGGCAGCACCCTCAAATCTTCAGAAGTATGAGATGAACCCCAAAAACTTGGAAAGGTGGATCTCACACGTACCAACACAAACTATCCCGCAATTTAATTGATCCCCAAAGGTTTTTATTGAATAGCGGAATAGGAAATATGATCAAAAAAAGTGTATGTATCTCACACGTACAAAACCACATTAGGCCCCAATTACTATTGTTTGTACCCCTAAAAGGCTGAATGAGGAGTAGGAGGAGTATGGAACAGGCAGCACCCTCAAATCTTCAGAAGTATGAGATGAACCCCAAAAACTTGGAAAGGTGGATCTCACACGTACCAACACAGACTATCCCGCAATTTAATTGATCCCCAAAGGTTTTTATTGAATAGCGGAATAGGAAATATGATCCAAAAAAGTGTATGTATCTCACACGTACAAAACCACACTAGGCCCCAATTACTATTGTTTGTACCCCTAAAAGGCTGAATGAGGAGTAGGAGGAGTATGGAACAGGCAACAGGCAGCACCCTCAAATCTTCAGAAGTATGAGATGAACCCCAAAAACTTGGAAAGGTGGATCTCACACGTACCAACACAGACTATCCCGCAATTTAATTGATCCCCAAAGGTTTTGATTGAATAGCGGAATAGGAAATATGATCCAAAAAAGTGTATGTATCTCACACGCACAAAACCACACTAGGCCCCAATTACTATTGTTTGTACCCCTAAAAGGCTGAATGAGGAGTAGGAGGAGTATGGAACAGGCAGCACCCTTTAAATCTTCAGAAGTATGAGATGAACCCCAAAAACTTGGAAAGGTGGATCTCACACGTACCAACACAGACTATCCCACAATTTAATTGATCCCCAAAGGTTTTATTGAATAGCGGAATAGGAAATATGATCCAAAAAAGTGTATGTATCTCACACGTACAAAACCACACTAGGCCCCAATTACTATTGTTTGTACCCCTAAAAGGCTGAATGAGGAGTAGGAGGAGTATGGAACAGGCAGCACCCTCAAATCTTCAGAAGTATGAGATGAACCCCAAAAACTTGGAAAGGTGGATCTCACACGTACCAACACAGACTATCCCGCAATTTAATTGATCCCCAAAGGTTTTTATTGAATAGCGGAATAGGAAATATGATCCAAAAAAGTGTATGTATCTCACACGTACAAAACCACACTAGGCCCCAATTAATATTGTTTGTACCCCTAAAAGGCTGAATGAGGAGTAGGAGGAGTATGGAACAGGCAGCACCCTCAAATCTTCAGAAGTATGAGATGAACCCCAAAAACCCCAAATATCATTCAGCTCTGCTGCAGGCCACAATTTAATTTTTTTAACCCAAGGCTGTATATTGAATAGTGGAATAGAAAAAAAGTGTATGATTTCTGAAACCACTCAATATTAGCACATGTGAACTGAACACAGCAGTGTATGATCAGTCACTCAGCACAGCACAGCTGAAGGAAAAATGCTGCACAAAGAGACTGATAGAAAAATACTTTTCTCCCTCCTCCTCAGTGGGCAAAAAAGATTGTGTTCACTGCACCCCAAAAAGATTGTGTTCACTGCACCCCAAAAAGATTGTGTTCACTGCAGCCCACACACAGCAAAATGGATGTGGACCACTGACAAGTGCCTATCTCCTATCCCACCCCACACAGCAATATCGATTGTAGTTTGTAGAACGCACTGTCTGACCCTAAAAATCAGCAGACTCTCTCCCTAAAATGCCTACAACTCGCCCTGCCTAACACACTCCGACTTGTCCCTCAATTCTATCTGGACACAAATGTTTTTTTTTTCCTGTCTGTCCCTAATCAGCAGCCAGCACGTTGATGTGTGCTCTCTCCCTGAACTAAACAGCAGAATGACGCCACAGCGGCGCTGCCTCGAACTTATAAAGACTTGGTCACATGCTTCAGACAGCCAATCACAGCTACTGATACATTTGTAGGCATGGCTGGGATAGCTTAGGCACACCAGTTAAACGCTTGTTGATTGACTGTTGAAAGCCCGCCATGAAAAGCGCGCCAAAGCATGCAAAACCCGGAAATAAAACGACCGAACACGGATTTTTACCCGAACATACAGTAAAGTTTTCGGGTCCGTGTTCGGGTAACAAAAATCCAATTATTCGGTACGAACACGAATAATACAGTCCGTGTTCGCTCAACCCTAATCCTGAATCCTCAACCCAGAGTTGTATAGGATTCAGCACTCAGGATCTAATAAAGCAACACAAATACACATATATATTATGCTATTATAATTGAGGAATTAATGTATCAATAATCTGTCAATGGATCATCCCTCAAATGAAATGTGAGAGTGACCGCAGAAAAAAGTGCTTAACTGTAATAAAGAATAACACTACAATTTGTCTAACTTATATCAGTGACTCTATTAACCTGAGGCTAGGCTATATATCAGAGTGCACTCTGTATCCTACAGGGGGCCCCCTTAACTTTAGATTGCAAGAGTCTACTGAATGAGCAAGGCCTTGATAGGCTTCACCGGCAAAGGGATCCTTAGCCATCCAAGGAATAATAAAAGGTATAAAACTCTGCGCTAATGGTCTATCTGGATAAGAGGCAAAAAGGAGGATATGTGCTAAGATATATGTGCAAATTGGTGGTGTGTAGAAAATAGTGTAAAAGGTAATGTATATGTGTGAAAAAAAAAAAAAAAAAGATATAAAATGTGGAATATAGGCTGCAGCCTCCCTAAATAATAGTCCGAAGACTATAAATGTAGAAAAAGGAAGATAGGGTGGTGGCGCTGCCTAAAATGAGAAAATGCTAAATATAAGGTGCAACAGAATTGTATCAGTGATAAAACTCAATATACAAAGGTATTATCATATAAAGTGACAAGTGCATATAGGTGTTGGTAAACCATGTGATACAAGATAAATCTTAGATAAATACCAAACATAAAATGAAACAGATATGGATAAATATTAATTGTGCAAATCTAAAAGTGCATATCAGGAAAAGTGCTCTAGTGCATATAGAATCCCCCAACTATACCACCCACCGTGGTATAGAGGAAAAATATATAAATGCCAATGGAATATATAATGCAACAGATATGCACACCAAAGTCCAATATGAGCTAGCTAAATGTCTATGCCACATGCAGTGACCACATACAAGATGTAAAATTCCAAAATAGGTGACAACACTCTGATGATGATTACAAGGAGTGACCCCGTGATGGACAGTGAGGTGCTGGGTGATCCTTCTGGTAAAAAAACTCACTCACCAGAAACACCCACCTGAGGACGTATCTATTACGAAACGCGTACAGCGTGTCGCGTCACTTCCGGTTTCTCACGATCGAGATCGAGGCTTGGACCGCATAGCGCTCCATACATATGATTACATGCCTGTTGTTTTTCTCCTGTTATGTGAGTACCTCTCCACTTTTTGCTTTATTAAATTGCCCATACGGTATTACACTATGTGCCTTGTCTATCATTATTCCCTGGTACACTATTACGAGTGATATCCTGCGGACATCTCGGACCATTCCCAGCTGATAAGAGCCTAGTAGGACTCACCACTACCCCAAGGGACACTTCCATATAGGATCTCCTAGACCACATCCAGGACGCCCTTATCCAGGAGTAGGTGGAGATACCGAGAGTCTTTGGTCGCAGGATATATATACACACCCGCTATATACTCCTGTGTGGGTTGGGTGTTTCTGGTGAGTGAGTTTTTTTTACCAGAAGGATCACCCAGCACCTCACTGTCCATCACGGGGTCACTCCTTGTAATCATCATCAGAGTGTTGTCACCTATTTTGGAATTTTACATCTTGTATGTGGTCACTGCATGTGGCATAGACATTTAGCTAGCTTATATTGGACTTTGGTGTGCATATCTGTTGCATTATATATTCCGTTGGCATTTATGTATTTTTCCTCTATACCACGGTGGGTGGTATAGTTGGGGGATTCTATATGCACTAGAGCACTTTTCCTGATATGCACTTTTAGATTTGAACAATTAATATTTATCCATATCTGTTTCATTTTATGTTTGGTATTTATCTAAGATTTATCTTGTATCACATGGTTTACCAACACCTATATGCACTTGTCACTTTATATGATAATACCTTTGTATATTGAGTTTTATCACTGATACAATTCTGTTGCACCTTATATTTAGCATTTTCTCATTTTAGGCATTTTTTTATCCAAGGAATAATATTTGCAATCCACTGTAAAGGTAACAATCAATTGTAATCCAAACTAGAAAGGAAAATAGGCTTCTGTGCTCAATCAAATGGTACACGATCTAGGGAAACTGAAGATGTAAGGTAAGGGCTTATAATCTGCCACGCACTAACCAGCACTACAGTGTCCTGTGGCAACCGTTCTATGACGAGTGCAGCTCTCTGTTCAAGCTAAACTGCGTCACAGGCCTACCCTGGCTCCATCCAGTAACTACTGTATCTACTTCAAATTGGATCTCTCTCACCCAATGTGATGAACTCTGCGTCCCGCTGTCCATATCACCAGCATCCAACTTTCCACAGAAGCACCCGCAGTCTCTCTGAGTGTCCTTCCACACGCTCCATCACTGAGCTCTGTCCGCAATCCGCTCTCTCACTCCGGTGTCTCTCCCCTAGGCCTCCGGTCTATTCTCCTCTGCACTCCGCAGCAGCTCTTTCCCTCTCACAGCGTGCTGTCCTCGAGGCAAGAGAGCAAATCTTGGTCCCGCCCCCTTTTTATAGACACTCCCATCTGTCTCTGCGAATCTCAATGCTACCTGGGAGGATAGTCCAATCAGACAGGTGCTCCACAGTTTCCATTCTCTCCGGGACTATATTTCCCTCAATCCATTGTTCCATTACTTTGTAGAAGCTTTAATAATAAAGAGACAGAACAACCCCGAACAGATTTAGATGAATCCTGTGGCAGGCTACATCCTCCCCCCACTTGAATATCTTTGGTCCCCAAAGATGACAAAGGGCGTAATTCACTGTACCGCTATTTCACCTTCGCCGGGCTTTTGGCGCTATGGCGAAGTTTAACGTTTGAAATCGGAAATTCACTGTACCGCCGGCGGAAAATAACGCCTAATGTCAAATTCACTAAGATCCAATAACGTCAGCTGGACTATTTTTTTCAAAAACATTGTTTAAGAACCCAAAAAAGCCCAAATGATTGTGGAAGATGTGGGATATAATTTGGAGATCAATGGCTTTTAAACTGTGTCAGAAAGTGAAATATAAAGAGAGATTTCTTCAAAAGTGTAAATTACAAAAATAGCTCCTGAAGTCCAAAGCTGGAAGAAGGTACATGTGCGCATGCTCAACGCCAACTTTTGCCTAAAATGTAATGTTTTTCAAAACGTTATTTTCATAGTCATGAAAATAAAGAAAACTCTTTGAATGAGAAGGTGTGTCCAAACTTTTGGTCTGTACTGTATATATCTATATCTATATATATATATATATATATATATATATATTTATTTCTATACCTCTATTTATCTCTCTCTCTTTCTATATATATATAATAATGTTTTTGTTCATATATATATATATATATATTTATATCTCTATATAAACTTAAAAAAGATTAAGATATATATAAATATATATATACATATATATATATATATATTATTTTTAGTATATATATATATATATATGCGCTACTGTTTTGGGAACCACAATAACGTTCCGGGTGTTCAGATATAGCTCTCTCTCTTGCAAATTCTCTGCCATTTCATATCTTCTGAGCATGCTCGCACACTTTGCCATTTTCGACATTTTTTAGATAAACCACGCATGCTACAAATCTTTGCAATAGATCCCTGTTTTCACCTCCCACTCTAATTCAAAAAGTCAATACACCTAGCTAATACAGCCAGAATTATCGTAAGATACAAGTGGCACAGTGGTAAGGGGATCAGAATTCCAAACCTCAGTTTCTATGTTTGAATATGGAACCTAGCCTATATAAATGTTGTCTGTCTTTCACGTTAAAAAAGGCAGTTTTTTTTTTTGTTGGTTTCCATTTTGGAAAACTACTATCATGAATTATGTTGCACTTGTGTTGCTTTTAGCCCAGCACACACAGTTAATTTGTCTGCTGGGCGCTACCTTTACTGGGTGTGTGTTGTCTGAGCTATATTATAAAAAAGCTGTGAGAGATCATGGATGTCTTGGCCTGTGAAAAGGTCAAATATCTTTATATGGGGATATTTTTGCTTTTTTATTTGTGTTTTTTTATGTTTGGTTTTGGGGGGGGGGTTACTGCATTGGCTGTCATGTCTAATGACACATACCCCAGGGCTGTATTTGGGGGAATGAATACTTGACCCTCTGTAAAGGTTTGTTTTGTTTTGGTAAATTGTGTTTTGTACTGACAATCTGTACATGTATATTAATCTTACTGGCTCTTTGTGCATGTATGTTTTATGTATTTTACATTGCTGTACTTGTAAGTAGTTTATTTGCTAAATTCTGTCAAGCTATTATGGCTTGAGGCGTGTATATTGTCAAAAAAAATGTCATATCTGAATAGTTTTAGCTCTGTACTGTGCTTTGAATAAACATTGATGGTGGCGGGCAGCCATTTTTAAAATGTCTGCTAAACTAAATCCATATGTGTTCAATAAAACTGATTTATGGTCTACCCAAATGTTTGTTTTTCTTTTTCAATGTATTCTATGTAACAGTGTCAGTTAGATGCGTTTGGTGTAATGTACATCTGTATCTTGGACATGCATTGTGTACTTTGAATGATAGCAATTATTCCCCCTTAATCGCGAGCTCACGTTCGCAAACAGCATATACGCGACCTCACGTTCGCAACCCGGAAACTACATCATTAGGAGGTGCACTAATTTCCGGAAGCTGTACAGTTCCTCTCGCAATCCGGAGAACCATGGCTCCCTCCCTGTTCACTGCAGAGCACATGGCGTTCATTAGCAAGGTAAGTTGTGTGTGTGTGTGAAATTTTACACATAAGAATGTGGGATGTCTCTCAGTTAGCTAGCAGGGGGGAGAGTTGAGTGTTTTATAGTGCAGGTTGACACACATGCACTTCCTGCCTAGTACGCATCATTTCCCAATTGTAGTGACTTTCTGCATGTGAACCTGTTCCTGTATGTCTGGATACAGCTCTGTGTGTGTGTGTGTGTATATATGTGTATATATATATATATATATTGTGACAGGAAGTCAGGTAAATCTGGGAATGTAGTCACAAAGAGGAGACACATTCCCACCTGCTTTGGAAAGTTCACTAATTACTATAGGGTGTCGGCTGCAAAGGTAGCCAGAACTGTCTAAGGAAGTTGAAAGGCCTTCAGCTGTTCAGAATGAGGAAATGAAGACCTCTATAATTTGTCCAAAGGAAAGCTGCCTCCTGTCGCTGTGTGAGCTGGGAAGAGGAGGGCAGACATACGTGTGCCTCCCGACGCCGTGTGGGCATGGGAGAAGGACTGCTGCCTCCTGTCGCCGTGTGGGCTGGGAGAGGGGGACAGTCGGATGTGTGCCTCCCGACAAGCTGGTGAGCAAGGGAGAAGACCCCCTGAAGTGATATGCGCTAAGGAGGGTAACCAAGTGTGAAGACGTCTCAAAGGTGAGGACATGGACTGTTTTGCTATGAGGAAAGAAACAAAGGGACATGTTCCATATGAAGAGGAAAAGGGACATGTTAAATGAACTGTGTTCAATGTGAAGAGTCTGAAGAGTAAAGGGACCTGTTATAAATGAACATGTGCTGTGTGAAGAGATAAAACATGGACTGTTGAGTATCCGCTGTAGGATAAGAAAGTCTGCCCAACAGTAGGTTGGGGACAGACTCTTAGGTAGGTTCCAGCGTGAGAAGGTAGCCGCCCACAGAGGCAAGGATTTATTTTGTCTTTTATTTTATTTTGGCTGTTTTGACGCTTGCAATTGTGTGAAGTAAATTGCATGAATAAATCTTGTTTGCAACCTCTGCTCGGCTATCTCTCTGTGAAAACGCACCCCCAAAGGGGTCATCCACGCCTTCCACCGAGCTAATCCCTTACAATATATGTATGTATGTATGTGTGTGTATATATATATATATTGTAGCAGAGCATCCCAAAGAGAGCCAGGAAAAGTCCTGTTCGGGGTTTATACATCCCCCAGGCATCTCTCCTATATCTTTTAGGGATCTCTGATCCATGATCCAGTTCAGATCTTGGGCCTCTTCCCCAGGCCAATTTAAACTCACCTGAGACAGACAGCAGGGCTCTCTCAGCCTGGGAACACAGACAACGTTTGTCTAGGAGAGCAGAAGGTTGGTAACACTGTCAGTTTGTGTCTTTGGAAGCTGACAAGCTGTAGGCTTGCTCAGTCTGTGTTAGTTAGGGACTGCATTGTGTGTAGTAAGCGCCGGGACACGGCTAGGCTTTTGTTTATTATTATTATTCCTGCTTGTTTTCCTTAAAGCACTGTACAGCACCTGTTTATAAACTTGTATATAGCACCAATAAACACCGCACTGTTTGTCACTACCTCACTGGATTTGGTATCTGTGCCTGAAAGACTGCTCATCCCAGGGAGCTTTGCACCTGCTACCTGTTCCCCAGCTTACAATATATGTATGTGTGTGTGTGTGTGTGTGTGTGTATATATGTATGTGTGTGTGTGTGTGTGTGTATGTATATGGATGTATATATGTATATGGATGTATGTTCAAGAGAGGGTGCTTGTTTGGGTATGTGTGTACTAGACACCCTCCAGAAAATATTTAGATACCTTTATTGATACACCCAGCCTAACCCTAAAAAGATATCTATATAGAGATATGTTCCAAAAAAATTTTTGTTTCAAAAATATTGCAAACAATGATAAATATATATAATAAATATATATTCAAACTTAAAAAATATATATATATATATACACACAAATATATTGACCATTTTCAACATTATATGAGCAAAATATATATGAGAAGTAGGCAAATTATATAGCACTATAGATATACTGTACATACATAAACACTGCAAGCTCTTGTTGTCTACGTGTATTTCTGAGTCTCAGGATCATCAAATGGCTGAGCACATGTCTATCACTACAAACACTGAGCAGCTAATTTGTTCCCCTGTGATGTATATGAGTTAATTGGCAAACCTGGCCTGTTCATGTTTTCTAAGGATTGGAGTTGAGAAACACACAAAAAAACAAGGCTATTAGACCTGTTCAGAAACAAATGGATTTCAGATCATGCAGCAAGGAACTTTCCTAAACACATGAATGAGCCACAGTGTCATTAATATGTGGATGTTTGAAAAGGGACGTGGGCACACATAAAACACCTTACAGTCACCTTGTTAGACTCGGTCAAGAGGTGTTACGTCAAATGTCATTTGCTTTTCAAATAATGTCTGTGTGTTTACCTTAGTCTGTTTAGAAAATGACATGGTATCTTTAACATGTGTGACAAAAAATCGCATAGGTAAAGATTACAATATATGTAAAGAGTGACTTTTGACTGTACAGTAGAAAATCCCCAAAAAATACAACATCTCTCAAACACCATGACACCAACAATGCAGATGGTGGCCTTTCTTGCTTGTCTAGCTTTTAAGGGAATAAATATGCCAAAAGGTTGGCTCAGGCAATGTCATGGGTTCCCCCCTACCCCCAAATCTAGAGACGACCTGTCATCACTAACCCAAAGCAGCTTGTCCATATCTTGATAGGGACATGGCCCTTCTTCCCTCGAAGCCCCCTAAAGGCTTGGATCACCACTGTGGCCAGGAGACTTTGGGATGTCGGAATGCCTCCTTTAACAAGTGTGTTCCCATATCATAGGCCCTCCCTATTTGGAATGCCCCCCCCCCCCTCTTCTGAATGAGTATGGATTGTAAGTAACAGATAACTAAAGTAGTTAGTCCACTTTTGTTTGGGGGGGAGAGGGGGGGACAGGATCTTGGTGACAGCTTGGAAAGTGGGCTTCACCATTCCTGAAAAACACTGGCCAGGGTGATGTGTATAAGCCTCCACATGTGGTTAAGATACTTTGAGGTGGGTGATTAAGGACCATTGACACAATGCAAACCCCATGTTGAGGTCATCACCACTGTGTGTTAACCTAGGGCATGGAGATAGATGTGTACATAGATGTATGTGTATCACAAGAAACGGTATTCATTGGTCTCAAATCTCTAAAAGTTGATATAGTATGTTTGAGATTGTTTAAAAAGTTATCCTGGAGTTTTACTCAAACATACATTGCTGTTTCCATAGGTCCTTCTCCTCCAGGGCTATGATAAGCCCAAAACCCACCTTCACGCCAAGCACACCATGATGCATCGGGTCCGGATAAAGCTGTGGTGGAGATTTCACTTCCATGCCCAATTAGTGGACCTGCAGCGCTCTTGGAGCGACATCAAGAGGAGCACTCCAAGAGTGCTGAGGAAGTCAGTGGAGCAAATGTCCGGTAAGTCAAGATGTGGATTACATTTGTACAGATATGTGTGTTTTGTTTTGTTGTGGGCGGGCATGTGTTTAGGTGTGCCACAATACCCCTCCTTCCATCAACTGCCCAGAATAACAACCCCCCCACGTGTGTGTTCGCAGCCTTTTGAACTACCTTTCCAATTTGTCCTTACATTTTCTCCTCTTTAGCTTCTGGTTCTAACCACAGCAGATGGACGTCAAGCAGTGGTGTGCTTGGTGAAGAAGGGGAGGAGGAGGACTGCAACCTTGCAGGCCTGGGAGCGAGCCTTTGGAGCGCCTCCGAATTGTTGACCGTTAGCAGAAGCATTTTAATTCTCAAGATGTTTATGCCCACTGTCTCTCGCACTTACCCTTTAGTGCCCGCATTCCTCTTCCTTTTTGCTTGTAAACTTGCCAGTAGCCTGTTTGTCTATTTGCCGCGCTATTAGACTCCAATAACCTACCAGCTGACCGCTGAGCCATCGGATCCAGCGGCTCTGTAAAAGGGGGGTTTCCCTACATTGCTCCATTTTTTGGATTGATTGAAGTAACTGAAGTGCCTACGGCTCCCCATCTGCTTCCCCCACGTTTCAATTCAATGTCTTAGATGACCTTAGATGACACGCTAAAATAAGCCATTGTAATTATACATTAGAAAAAGTAAATATCACACAGCAACTGCACCCAAGAATTTGTTGAGGAGACAATGGAACTGGATTTCTATTCTTTGATGCTCTAAAATTTCAAGACTGTTATATATACTTGATAAGCTGCCTGGGAATGTTTAAGAATTCTTTTTGATACAAATTTTTTTTCCTTTTTTCTTTTCAAAATCATATCCCACTATGTAGGGACATTACTAGTGGGTGTAAGATATAAATAGAAGCTCCATTGATAGCTGCACATGCCGCACATTGACTGGATAGATCAGTTGGGAATGATTTAGACACCTAGGAGATACCTGTACCAACGAAGAGTTAAACCCAGGGACTCTATAGCAGTAGCAGTTTATCCAGGGACAATATAGCAGCAGTGAAATCCAAGTACCACAGTTTGTATAAGAAGGATTCATTAAGCAGCAGCAGTGGAAGCTAAAAATTTAGTTTAAACTCAGTCTAAACCTGCAGATTGCAGCCGCTGAATGTGGGTGAGAGAGTCTGTTTACTCTGCAAGGTAGATAAGTATACAGTTGGACATTTATTGTCTAATTGCTTATTGTTACTGGGTGAGAGAGTCTGTTTGCTTTTCAAAGTAGATAGGTATATAAATAAGCCCACAATTGGACATTAAGCCCCCGTTCACACTGGGGCGACCTGTGAGGCGACCTGGTCGCCTCACAGGTCGCCGCAGGTCGCCTCCCATAGGGAAGCTGCGGACCCGTTCTGATAGGAGCGACACAAGTCGCTCCGACTCAGAAAAAGGGTCCGGAGCTTCTTTGGGGCGACCAGGAGGCGACCGCCATAGACTTCAATGTTACGAAGTCCGTGGCGGCCGCTCCGAGGTAGCGGCGCGCTGCTCGCACCGCGACCTCGGAGGTCGCGGTGCGAAGTAGCGTCGCCCCAGTGTGAATGGGGGCTCACTGTCGAATTGTTTATTGTTATTTGTTTTCAATGTAACTATCTTAATATCTTACTATGTAACGAAATTTTGGAATGTGATATGATCTTTTCACTGCTTCCCCTTTTTTTTTTTTTTTTTTTTTTTCTCTCAAGGGAACTTTTTTCAAGTGTTGCTATTTTTTTTTCCTCTTTAGACATAGATACAGAGACGTTTTGCTCCTTTTTTCTTTTTTTGGGGCCAAGTAGTGTCTAGAGAGGAAAGGGAAAATACACAGAATCTATAAAAGTCTGAGAGGATAAAGACAATGCTTACAAGGTCACAGGTTATGACCAATTTTGTTACTCATATCCCGACGCATATTAATTATACTATTCATAACTCTGACCCTACCCACTTCCATTCCCCTACTTCTGACATTATTATTGTACCAACCCAGAGGGAGGTTCATAATTCTTATAATACCTCAAATCTGGATCCCAACCCCACATTTATATCTACTGTCGTCCCTGATTCAGATTTAGCTACTGTACAAAACTCTCTGAGTGAACAAATTGAAAAAACATCGGTACAAGCATTGGAAAATAGGGAGATGCCTAGACGCCGTAAAAACCCTAAAACCCCCCAACGGCTTACAGACTTTTTCCCCCTGACTGAAAAAGGCTCTTTGGGGGCAAAAAAATTAGCAAAAACAGAAGAGGAAAAGGCAAAAAATTTAGACACTGAGATTATGGATATAGAAGACCCAGCGGTGGTTCCCCCGATGGGTATGAATGATGATAAACTCGTGACTCAATTAGCTGAACCATCGGTGGAGCCATTGTTGGATCTTAGAGAAAACGTAACTCCATCAATAACCAACTTAGCAATTGTCCCCAATTCATCGGCAATCTGGGAGGCAATATCTGAAACCCCGGATATATCAGCTAAAGTGGGGGACAATAGAGTTAATGAGAATGACCAATGGGAAGCCACTGGTCGCAACTCAAATGAAATTGAACAAGAGCATAGACCTTCCACTTTGTTAAATACACCGAAGGAAGGTATGATTGAGGGTTTCCCCACCTCTGACAAAATGATATCTGAAACGACAATGAAAGAAATGTTATTATCTTTTAGAAAATCACTGTTTGCAGATATCTCAGATATGATCGCTCCAACCAGCATCGCTACACAATCACATGGTAATAAGATTGAACATTTAGAGACAAAAATGTCCGAGCTATATGTAGCCCATAATGAGCTGGTGGATGCCTATGCAGACCTTGAAACGGAGATTCAGCAACTTCAAAATAAAATGGCAGATCTAGAGGACAGAGCAAGAAGAAACAACATTAAATTTAGAGGAATCCCCGAATCGGTTCTGCATAGGGATCTAACGAACTATGTCCAGCAATACATGAAATCTCTCATACCCACATTAAATGATGTAGAACTGTGTATAGATAGAACACATCGAATTCCTAAACCAAAGTTTTTACCGGACACAGTACCAAGAGATGTCCTTACTAGAGTACACTATTATCATGTGAAGGAGAAAGTGATGCTGGCTGCGAGGAGAAATCCTGTTCTCCCTGAACAATTCAAAGGGATATCATTGTATTCTGATTTATCTCAGCAAACAGTGATGAATCGAAAAAAATTAACCCCTATCACTAAGATATTACAAACACATAAGGTTATTTACAGATGGGGTTTCCCTACAAAATTATTAATCACTTGGAAGGGAAAAGTTTTTCCTGTTTATGATTCCAATGATGCTCCCCCGAAGGAATCATAATTAATGTAATAAGGGGGAACTGGCGGCCTTTTATCCTCTCCCTCCCCCCCCCTTTTTTTTTTTTTTTTTTTTTTTGGGGGGGGTGTGGGGGATGGTATAGAAGAGGATTGGGGGCTTTGAAGTTTCATATAAATGATTAGAGAAAATCTGTACTATTCGTAAAGTGGTTGCAAGGGGAGGCATGAAGGGATAGGGAGGACGCCTTACTTAGAAAATATGTGTCTCTCATGTGAGAGAGTAGGTCGGTGTTATAATACACCAATAAATTCTGCCTCTGATAGAAGCAGTATTAACTGCCCATTTGCCTGCAATGGTTCAGGTATTTTTTTTTTACTATCATGTACTATGTATATTTTTCTCGTGTTTTTTTTTACTTTCTTGATTTATTGTTTCATACCCCCTCCCTTCCTTCCAGAAAATCTAATAACAAAAATACTAAAGATGAATTTGGATAATATTTTCAATAAGGATATAAATAACTGTATAAACCAAATACAGATACAAAATTATTCTAAATTAAAAAAGAATACCGGCAAAATAATAAAAAAGATACATATTAAATGCCACTGACCATTTTTTCAATAAATGCCAAAGGCCTTAATAGCCCATATAAGAGAAATACATTATTGAAAGAAGCTAAATTAAACAATACTGATATAATATTTGCTCAGGAGACACACTTCTCTATTTCAAAGTGTCCACTTTTTCAGTTCGAACACTTTCCACACATATTCTTGGCCAACAGCCCAAAAAAAACGAGCGGGACCTTAATTGCGATTAGAAGTACAGTTAAGTTTGAACACATACGTACTATTCAGGACCCTACGGGACGCTATATAATATTAATATGTAAGCTCAATAATTCAGTCTTTACGTTGGTAAATTTGTATGCTCCTAATACCGGTCAACGTCGATTTTTATCACCGCTTTTACAAAAAATTAAGGAGGAGAGGAAAGGGGCCTTAATAATAGGAGGGGATTTTAACACAATTCTCGATATAAAACTGGATACCTCAAACCCCACTAGAAGAACAACACAGTCTATACTACCTCTATTGGCAAAATATGAATTATTCGATATTTGGCGGGCCATGCATGGTACAGAGAGAGATTACACCTTTCTCTCGCCGGTCCATATGGTCTACTCTCGTATAGATTTTTTTCTTACAGATAAAATCATGTTACAAAACATTCAAAAATCAAAAATTGGCACAGCTGGATGGTCTGACCATGCACCGATTATTCTGACCCTAGATGATAGATTGTCGAGTACTCCACCCCGACGATGGAGGTTGAATACATCATTATTACAGAACACCGAACTGTGCCAAAAAATATTGAGTGAGCATAAACAATACTTTGAATTTAATGATAACTTGGAAGTTAATAGGTTTGTATTATGGAATGCATATAAAGCATATATGAGGGGCATTTTGATCAAAATGTCATCGTACATTAATCGACAGAGGCGAAAAAAGATAGGAGATATCATGGATAGTATAGCAATAAATGAAATAACAAATAAAAAAAACCCTACGCTACAAGGTACACAAACCATAATAAAACTCAGACAAGAATTAAGGTTATTATTATTAAATAACCAAGAATATAATTTAAAGGTCCTTAAAGCAAAAGAATATAGCATGGGTAATAAAGTGGGGCGCTGGTTAGCTAGGAAAGTAAAGGCAAAACAAGTTACTAAAAGAATTGATGAGCTCATACACCCTATTACACATAAGAGACTTGCAAAAAAACAAGGAGATAAGTGAAAGCCCTGGTGTGAGGGTCGAACACAAACACCATGTTTGAAGTGAGGGAGGTCTAGAAATAGTGAAGAAAAGGAACGAAAAATGTAGAGTTTAGCAGAAAAAAGGGAAATAGGGAAAAATTGAAAGGAAAAGCAAGAGGGCTGAAAGAAAAATGGTGGAGAGGGAAGAAGGAAAGAAAGGGAGGGAGTAAAGGGGAAGAGAGAAATGGAAAGAAAAAGGAAAAGAGGAGAGGGAGGGGGGGGGGGAAGGGGAAGAAGGGGAAAGAGAGGGAAAGAAGAAAAAGAAAAAAAGAGGGTTGGATGGAGAAAAAAAGGGGAAGATAAGAAGGAAAAATAGTAGAGGGCTAATGGGATTTTAACGGTACTTAAATCAACGATGGAAAAACCACCATGTATAAAAATATATAAATTTTATTATTCCATTAAAAATTACATACAGAATAAAGAGAAAAAATTATTGTAAAATAAAAGATTGTACAGAACAGATTACCATCATAGTCATATCAATTACATACAGTTCTGAACATTGCAGGCAGTATCGATGTTATGCAAGCTCCGATAGCCCCAAACCAGGGTACCGGGCATTAACCCAACATGTTTCGCGGGTTTCAACACTCCGCTTCTTCAGGGGTGTAAAATTATACAATATATTGGTTGCCTTAGAGTTCCTGTGTAATAGAAATATGTTATGAGAACATTGTAATCAACAGTTTTATGCAGAGGGGTTATTTGCATGCACAAACACATACGGGTCCGGGGTTCCCACCACCAAAACACATGCAGGGGTAATCACCCAGTGAACGCCTCACCCACGGATGTGGAGGGGGTCATTAGGGTAGCGTGATTTTGATAATAAAGGTTATGTGTGACATTGTCACAATACCTGTATGTGATAGTATCGGTATCTGGTAGGTCATAGAATGCCCATGGGGTTGTATGGCCAGACAAGGTGGCACTTCTTTCTGTTGAGCATAAGAATATTTATGTAATACCGTAGCCAAAGGGGCTCTAGGCCTTTAAGGACTCACAGCTCCATTAAGATTAAAGCTTACCAGACTTGAGTTGGAAGTATACAAGTGTATCTATAAATACATCATGATATCCCAAGTAGTTCTTTTTTGGCTCCAAGTTTGCATATAAGCAATTATGGAGGGATGTATGGGTGTTCCGGATAAAGGCTCCCTTTAAGGAGGTGAGAGGCACTTGGATGCCTGTATAGTAAAAGACAGATTGTATATAGATTAAGAGAGCATGAATCTAGGCATATGCAGGTCTGTCATACCCAAAGAAAAGCTCCCCAGCGCTTACTTCGTGTCTGGTCTGCTAGTGTACACCCCGGCATCTGCAGGGGAATTGTTAGCCCGCCACCTTATGAGCGTCCCCTCAACCCGGCGTGTATGCGCACTTCCGGGCGGAAGTGACGACATTGCGTCGGGTCAGGTCTCTAACGGCGCTCGCCAATGCGCAGGCGCGCGCCGTGCTGCGTGATACTCAACCGCAAGAGCAGCTGTACGCAGCCACATGATCAGACATGGGCGGGAACATGGCCCCGTAAGTCTGTCAGTCCAGAGACCACACATCCGTTGGGAGTGCTGAGTGATACCGCCCCCCGCAGTTGGGTAGTGGGAAGTGGAGGACAGTGAATGTGCATACCAAAGCTCCAATGCGGAAATCAGATCCTGTATAAGTGGAAGATAAATCTATAAATATTGGAAAAATACAGCGATATAACAGCATATGCATATATGAACATAGAACACCAATACTAAAGAAGCATTTGCAAAAATACATATATTAAAGGGTATATTGTATGGTGCTGAGATTGTTCCCAATCATAACAGCACCAGCAATAACTAGTACTAGGCATCACACAAAAAATTCTGTGTAGCCTGTCATATCAATAATTGTTACAACATAGTCTAAATTTTGGCTGCTGATCTGTAATGATGAGTAAATATTAGCAAATCCAGGGAGAAAGAAAAATAATAAATGAGAATATAAAGAAGAAAAAAGAAATAGACAGACATGTATTGTAAAATACAATATATGTAAGGTAAGACTGTTTGAAGTGATCCCTCGATTGAATGTAAGTCGAGGGAAACTCTCATGGTCCAAATTAGTCCCATATACATGCAGATCGCGGCTGTAATAGGCGGCCATATGGATCCCTCCATGGGGGTCCCGGATGGTACTGTGCAGAGTACAAGATATGGTGATGTGCCGCATATTCAGCCAAGAAATGGTTTATAAGTAATCATTTCGTTGATACCTGGGGGTTGTGTAGCATTCAATGTTTCAATCCAATAGCATTCTTTTTGAAGAATGCGCTTGTCCCAATTACCCCCACGGGGATCCTGGGGAATAACCTCTAGGACAAAAAATGATACAGCAGAATTATCGAATTTGTGGTACAGATTAATGTGTCTAGTGACACTGGTTTGATATGTGCCTCCCTCCGAATGATACACATGGTCCCCAATTCTTTGTCCTAGTTTGCGAATTGTCTTACCGACATAGTAAGAGCCACATCGGCAAGTCATTAAGTAAACTAGTCCCTGTGTATTGCAGTCAGCATATTGTTTAGATTTTAGCCATTGGCCATTAGGCAGGCGGATACCATTACCACTGTGGATCCAAGGGCATCTACTGCAGGATCCGCAGGGGTATGTGCCTTTTTTATTACCATAGTAAGGGCTCTGAGTTGTATAATGACTTTTAACAAGATTATCCCTAAGGGATGTGGCTCTTCTGAAGACTAAATCGGGTCTAGGTTTAACATATTTATTTAGCGTGTAATCCTGTGTGAGGATAGGCCAGTGTTTGCGTAGTACATCACAAAGAATTTCCTCATGTGCGGAGAATCTCGTGATGAACCTCACATTTTCTTGGTCATCCCTAGAGGCGGTTTTATACAGAAGTTCAGATCTTGATTTTGCCTTTGCTCGGTTAAATGCTTTTCTCAAAAGACTTTTAGAATAACCTCTGGCCAATAGCCTAGATCTTAGATGATTGGCCTGAGTATGGAACTTCATGTCGGTTGCACAATTTCTACGAATTCTGAGGTATTGCGCATATGGTATGCTTTTTATCAGGGGGGCGGGATGGGCACTCGCTGCGCACAGTATGGTGTTGCCTGCGATGGGTTTTCGGTACAGATCTGTGTCGATCTGGCCATTGGGCAGCAGAGAGATATTGAGATCCAAAAAAGAAATTTGATGATGGCTGATGGTGTGTGTAAATTTTAGATTAAGATCATTGTTGTCCAGTGCTAATAAAAATTTCTCTAAGTCCTCTCTGCTGCCTGTCCAGATCAGTAGTAAATCGTCAATAAATCTGTACCAAATGAGGACATGGGACAGCCATTGCTCCATGTCCTCATTGGAAAACACCAGACGCTCCCAGCCACCAAGGTAAAGGTTGGCATAGGACGGTGTTATACAAACAAACATCTGTTTACATAAGAGACTTATAAACCCTAAAGATATTGCAAATGCCTTCGCAGATTATTATCAATCATTGTATGACCTAAAAAAAAACAAAACTATACACCAGCCAACAATAGAGATAATTTCAAATTATTTAGCACAGATTTCCCTACCTAAGCTTACGGAAGATCAATTAAAATCAATATCTGAACCATTTTCCATTCAGGAGATTAGATTGGTTATTAACAAGCTACCTAATCAGAAAGCATCAGGAGAAGATGGCTTCTCTAACGAATATTATAAGAGTTTGTCCTCAGAAGTGGCCCCCCAGCTAAAATCGCTATTTGAATTGGTAGCCACTACTGGTTCTTTCCCGTCGGAAATGTTGAAGGGGTTAATAGTTACTATCCCTAAACAGAAAAAAGATCCTAAAGATCCCTCATCCTATAGGCCCATTGCCTTACTAAATACAGACATAAAGATTTTTGCAAAATTGGTCGCGAATAGACTACAGGAGTTTTTACCTCACTTGGTACATGCGGACCAAGTGGGGTTTGTGCCAGGGAGACAGGCCCCCGATGGAACTAGAAGAATTGTAAATCTGCTGGCGCGGATGGGATCCTGTCGGACGCCTTCACTGCTCCTATCTTTGGATGCGGAGAAGGCGTTCGACAGGATCCATTGGGGCTACTTAGAAGCAGTTTTGGGTAAGTTTGGGATAGAGGGATGGCTGAAAAAGAATATAATGGCTCTTTATTCTGCGCCAACAGCGAATGTATCATTATCTGGATTGTTATCTAAAACCATTGGGATAACCAATGGGACGAGACAGGGATGTCCCCTCTCACCAGTTGTCTTCGCGTTGCTTATGGAGCCTTTTGCTCAGAGCGTTAGGGACAACACGGGGATAACTGGCTGGAGGGTCGCTGAAATAGAACATAAGATCAGCTTGTTCGCTGATGACGTTATGTTAATCATCACAAACCCACTCTCTTCCTTGATAGAGGTTGAGAGAATGATAAATGAATTTAGCGCAGTGTCATTTTATAAATTAAATATTACAAAATCACAAATTATGGGCATTAATATCACCACTTTGGCACAAAAACGGATAAAAGCGAAATTTTCATTCGCATGGTCTCCATGTATACCTTTCTTGGGGATTATCCTAACCCCACATACTTCCCAGCTTTACGATCATAATTACAAACCGTTTTTGGATAACCTATTATTACAAGCTAGGGATTTAAAAATACAAGACTTGACCACAGCAGGAAGAGTGGCTACATTAAAAATGATTATTTTGCCTAAATTACTTTACTTGTTCCGTACATTGCCAATTACCCTTCCATCTCAATATTGCACTTCGGTTCAAAAGCAATTTAACCAAATTATATGGCAAGGGAAACCACCTCGATGCTCATCCCTTATTATGAGGAGACATAGGAGGCACGGAGGGATGGGGGTCCCTTCGGTTCTCGCATATTATAGAGCATCTGTCCTTGACCAATTGAAGTATTGGTGGTCTCCTGAGCAGCATAAAAGATGGCTGAGAATAGAGATGAACGACTGTAAACAGGAGAACCTCAAAATCACAATGCTGGCTGTAATATTAGGAGCCGAGGTTCCTGTTATACAATCGATAGTGGCTAAAACAGCCCTAACAGTTTGGGCAGAAATTGTAGGAAAACTACTAGAACACGGGAAGATGTGCGAATTCCCCACTCCACTGGCAGTTCTTTCGTGCTTTATCCCTAACCTTGATATAAACCTATGGTTAAGAAGTGGTGTTGATAGTTTGAAAGATTTGTATAGCGACACAGGTATCTATTCATTTGAGAGTTTGACAGATCGGTATAAAATACCGTCATCAGCATTAATGAGCTATTATCAAATACGTTCGTTTTTACAGAAGAATAATCTCACTTTATATCTTAAATTACCAACTACTATGTATAAATTGTATCAAGAACCAATGACTACCTCTAATGGTATTTCAATTATCTACGATATACTGAATAAACATAATATTTACTCTAAATCCACTACTGTTTTGAAATGGGAGAGAATATTGGGGAAAGTTTTTCCCGAAATAAGCTGGTTGAAAGCCTTTGATATTACATACATTTCATCCAAATGTATCAACCATTGGGAGCTATACCAAAAAATCTTGAATTTTTGGTATTTAACTCCTATGAAATTGTCGAGATTCTATCCCTCAACATCAGCATTATGTTGGAGAGAATGCGGTGAGCAAGGATCGTTATTTCATATAATCTGGGACTGCAGATCGATTAGAGCATTTTGGTACAGAATATTCTCCCTGGTATCAGAACTGGTGGGAAAAAATATAGTCCCGAACTCCGAAATGGCGATCCTTCACTTAAATATATACGAGATTCCCCTGGAGTTCCGAGTAGTAGTTATGCATCTCTTATTAGCGGCAAAGCTTTTAATCACTAGAAGATGGAACTCTCAGGAGGTACCAACTCCATCCGACGCGGTTGAATTATTAAATCAACAATGTCAGATGGAAAAAATTGTGGCTACCTTAAGTGCAACAAAGAAAATGTTTGAAGTTAGTTGGAAATCATGGTTAAATAATAGAAGATGCATAGTAACATTGGAATAGGATTAAAGCAGCTGGGATAATATAAATATCGTTAGGCAGTTTTAGACTTGCTTTACCTCCCTCCATAAAAATTAATGTTAATTGAGAGAGATTTTAAATAACGGTATTCTAAATATGGTAACCCCCTTAGTGGGAGTCAAACTATACTGGAAAGAAGGGGAGGAGTGGTTGTTTCCCTTTTTTTTTTTTTTTTTTCTCTCCCTCTGGTAGTATAATGTTATAACTGACAAATTTACTGCAACAATGTTGTTTTTGTTTTTTCTACTGGATTTTGTACTATTTTTTTGTGGTTTGTATATTATTTTGGTATGTGAAAAATTAAAATAAAGAGATATTGAAACTTAATTCTCAAGATGTTAATTAAAAATGACTTTGGGGTTATTGATCAGGCAAAATGATGTTTGTGAATTTTTTTAATACAAATTTTTATGCTTAGTTACCTAACGCTTCAGTCTTAACTGTTTTTGAGCAAGATGGTAACAGCCAACTGCTCAGGAGTGGAGGTGTATCAGCTATGTTTGGAAATTCTATGAATTGTATGGTACTGTAAAAAGTGTTGAGATTTTGCCAGGTAGCATTTGCTAGTTCAAAAAAAACGTTCCCTGGACAATGTGGAAAATTAAGTCCATATTAACAAGCTTTCTGATCCGCTTGGTGTAACTCTGACTAATGTGACTGCATAGTGAACACATGATATTGGGGGGGTGTGACCCATTGGGAATTGATGGTGACCTCCTGTTTGGAAACATGGTGAATGCAGCTCATTGATGTAATTGTTCTTGTATGTACAGAATTGTAGGGGCATTGAGTATCGTGCTAGCATGTTGAGAGGTTGCTGACTATTTGTATCCTCAAACAGTGTGTAACTTGTGATGTTGTTCTTTTTAGAAACCAGCGATGAGGAGCTGGAGGGTCAGCCTTCTCAGGCCCACTGTAAGTAATGTGGCTGTGCTGGTGTTTTGTGTGTTTTGTCGAACTTTGAGGAATGCATTTTTGGGTCTCTTTTTTTCTCTTTTGTGGTTTATGTAGCTTCAGCGAGAGGTGAGGAGCAGGGGTTGGAGGAGGAGGAGGCAGGCCCCAGCAATGTGGCTCAGGGGCAGGAGGGCCAGGGCCATGTGGCCCATGAGGAGGAGGGTGGCCAGGATGATAGGGGAGCAGACTGAAGAGGAGGAGGAGGACAGCTGCCCTCAAATGGAAAGTAAGTACTCTACATGTGTTTGTGTCTTCAATGGGTCCTTGTAATTGTAAGGACTGGAATGTATATTTTTTTCTTTGTTTGGGGTTATGTAGCATCAGACATTGATGATGTTTGTTGTAGAGGACAGGGGAAGAGGGGTCGCTGCTTACCCAGTCCACTGTAACTACTACCTTCAATGTTTAGGGACTACTTTCTGCGTGCCTTTACAAAATAGCTGTTGTTAAATGATTGTATTCTTGTCTTTGTGTTTCTCAGATCTCCAACATCATCACCCCGTGCAGGGTGTGGGGAATTGTCACCCCCTCCAGGGGTGGAGGAGGATAATCCTCCGCCAATGTTGACCGGCTCCCCTGAACCACACTGTAAGTACATTGAATGTGATTCTCACATGTATTGTGTGTGCTAGGGTGATGTGTACCTGTGCTAATCTAAGTTGTAGTCAAATCATGTGCATTTTAGCTAGATGTGACAGGAAGGTTGATTTGGAGTTTGACATGTAGGATTGGGAAGGTCAAGGAGGGAGAATATACTATGAGGGTCAATGTAAGGCTGGCCATATTTCTTTTTTTGGGATCTTCCAAAACTGACCAATATTTGCAAGGTTATTTTGCACAACACTGTCAGCGTGGAAAGACTGGTGCTTAACCTTCACGTTTGGAAGGTGGTATTGGGGAGCATTACTGGACATTTTAGTCTTTCTTTGCTTTCTGAGGCCACCCTCCTCTAATTTTGTGTTATTTTCCCTACAAAGGACATGGCGTTGTTTGGAATTCTATTTTCTTTGGGGTCATGTTAATTTAATCTTGTCCTGATATTTTGAAAATTTAAAATGTGGGTGGCTTGGCTTGAACATTGTGTGTGTTTTACAAAATGTAATAAATCCTCAACCCCCTGGAATGTTACAAATTGGAGTTCACATTTTGGTATGTTTTTTTGGCAGCTTCTGATGACCAAAGGCCATCCACTTTGGAGGCAGAAAGCCAAATTGTTCATAAGTAATGTGTGCTTTTGCTCTAATGTCCCAAATGTGTTAGGTTTAGAAATTCGAAATGTGTATGGCCCAGAGCAGACTTAACGTAGTTGTAAAGGCAGCAGTTTCTTTATGTGAATGCATTCTAGGCATTAGGATTACAAGTCTGTGGTGTGCATCTGCCCCATTTTACTTACCAGGGCCCTTTCTTACTCCAGAAATGTAGCATGAAACACCTGTCTGGTCCTGACTCCCCTTCCTCCTTAGCTGAGATGACAGCATGCCAATATTGCCTCCTGCTGCTGTCAGTCCAAATCATTGACACTATCGGAAGAGAGGGGGGCCAGGCTGGCTCACAGCCTAGTGCCTGAACGGACACAGGGTGCTTGGCTTCATCTCAGGTGCCTCCATAGCAAGCTGCCTGCTGTGGGGGGCAATCAACAGGAGGGAGGTGCCCAAAGGGTTTCAGAGGGACCATGTGAAGAGGAGGATCAGGACTGTTCTGGGCCAAACCACTAAAAAGGCAACAGCGGGTAAGTCTAACCTGATTCTTTTTTGGATGCATCAAAAAAGGAGATGGTCCAAACACTTTGAAAAGGTAGGACTGAGGCACCAACAACATCTGAGAACTACCTTCTGCACAAAAGCATGGAGTACTTTTAAGGCTACAAGCTTCACCCAGAAGCAGGAAGCTTGCAGTGTAGAAATCAGCCTCACCACAGAAAATATAAAAAAAGCGCCCTTTCAGGGGAGTGTGGAGGGGGAAGGAGTGGGTTTTGGAGCTTTTTCCTGACTGCCTTAGCTACATTTTGTGTTTGTAAATTCCTTGCTAACCTTTTTAATCTCTCTTAACACAGTTGTGATGGACAGAAGTGGGGCTGGGGAGGAGAGGGATCAACCCCCCGCCAGCACTCTTCATCCGTCTTCCAAGGGGTGAGTCTCTACAATGTGTCTGATTAGATCTATAGACCGTAAGAGGGAGAGAGAACTCAATCAAAATTCTGATGGTTAAAGAGAGAGGTGTGTGCACATGTATCCTGGGAAGCAATTGAACACAACACCTAATATTTTTCCAAATGTTTGGTTGTCTTGACTTATTGACGGTGACATGGAAAGCCTTTTACATTGCTTTGGTGGAACTGCTACTAACATTCAAAGCCATCTTGTGGAACCTTTTGAACAATTTGCCGTGGAGGTTTGAGTTCAAGGTTTTAGTCCTCTTAAAGCTGGAGCACCTAGGATTTATCTGTTAACACCAACAAAGTGCCTCCTCCACTGTAATCTCTACCATCTTCAGGCTTCAATGCTAAGAGATGAAAGACCACACCTAAGCTTGCTAGGAGCTAGGCCTCCTCCCTTCCCAAACATGTGATTACTCAAACTATCAGGCCAATAGGGAAACTCTGTTCCTGTGTGTAGCGAATTGGATATCATTCCCAAACAAGCTATATCCATAGAGGTTGAAGTGAAAAATATCTTTTGGTTGACCATGGAATTCACCTTACAGCTGCCCCAAACATGTTTGTGTATTAAGCATTTGAGTGTAACTATGTAGACCAGCAATCTATCATATTTGCTCCAGAATGTCGAGAAAAGCTCTCTGCTGGGTTTTCCCTGCAGGACTCTCTGCTGGGTTTTCCCTCAGTTCTTCACTACTCTCCTCCTCTTCATCAGCATACACAACTGGAAGCAGATGGTTTCTATGCCAAGCCTTTATTCGGCTCTCCGGGCCCCTAATGTTGTACACTGGCAGCCCTTCCAGTTTGGACACAACCTCAAACAGGGTATCTTTCCATCTGTCAGCCAGTTTGTGTTTTGAAGGCACACCTAGATTCCGGAGAAGAACTTTATCCCCTGCTTGAATCTCCCGATATCTCACCTTAGCATCATACCTTCTTTTGTTCCGTTCTTCCATTTTGCTGCAGCTTGGGTGGCCAACTCATAGGCCCGATGAAGGTTTTGTTTGAGGTTCCTCACATATTGAAAGTGTGAAGTTGAATCTGTTCCATCAGGAGACACTCCCAAATGGACATCTATCGGCAATCGAGCTTCTCTTCCGAACATTAGGAAATAGGGTGAGAACCCTGTAGATTCATGCCTTGTACAGTTGTATGCGTGGACCATGGCTTCCACATGTTTACTCCAAGACCGCTTCTCAACTTGCTTGAGAGTCCCTAGCATATCTAGGAGGGTCCTATTGAACCGTTCTGGCTGTGCATCGCCCTCCGGATGATAAGGTGTGGTTCTGGACTTCTGCACCTGCAACATGTCCAACAGCTCCTTGATCAACTTACTCTCAAAGTGTCTACCTTGATCAGAGTGTATCCGATTGGGTAGTCCATAGTGAATGAAATACTTCTGCCAAAGGACTTTGGCTACAGTCACAGCCTTTTGATCTTTAGTGGGGAAGTCTTGAGCATATCTGGTGAAATGGTCCGTTACCACCAGCACATTTCCAATTCCCGCTGTATCGTTCTCAATGCAGAGATAGTCCATGCACACAAGATCCATGGGTCCCGTACTTTTCAGATGACCCATAGGGGCAGCTCTCACAGGCAGGGTCTTCCTCTGGATACACCTCCTGCATGTCTGTACATGTTGCTCGACATGTTCCCTCATGCGAGGCCAATAGAACCGATCTTGTACTAGGCCATAGGTCTTGTCCACCCCGAGATGCCCATGTTGATCGTGGAGAGCTCTCAGGACCATGCCACGGTATCTGTGCGGTAGTATCAATTGTTTTCTGTCAGGGTGATCATGATACTTCACGACCCTATAGAGTACTCCATCTTCGAGATGTAGTCGGCTCCATTCTCTTCGGTATAATTCTCTTTGGCTCACAGGTAGAGAAGTCAGCAATTTAGGATTCTTAGTCTTTATTGCTCTGATAACTATCCCAATATACCAGTCCTGCGCTTGAGCCTTCCTCTTGTCTTCTGTGGTTATACTGGACCACTGTTGAAGCATGACTGGAGCATGGAACACCTCAGGCACAGCTTCCGGAGAGTGGCTAATGGAGTGTATTCCTCTTAGCTCGGCAAATTCTTCTTGACTCTCGGCCACCACATACATCTGACAAAAGGCTCCTACCCCCGGCCCAGGGATCTCTTCCCACTCCTCTTCTTCTCGGTGAGGAGGGAGTCTAGGTCTGCGGGACAGGGCATCTGCGCTGACATTCTTGGGCCCAGGCTTGTACTTCAGGCTGAAACTGTAGCTTGACAAGGAAGCCAACCACCTATGTCCTGTGGCATCCAGCTTAGCTGTAGTCTGTATGTAGGTAAGTGGATTGTTGTCAGTCCTTACTTCGAATGTTGCTCCATACAAATAGTCATGCAGCTTATCCACGATGGCCCTCTTGAGTGCCAGAAATTCCAATTTATGAACTGGATAGTTCTTCTCTGTACCTGTAAGACTTCTACTTATGTAAGCCACCGGCCTCAATCCTTCTGGATAACTTTGGTGCAGTACACCCCCTAGGCCTTCCATACTGGCATCCACATGGAGGATATATGGTTTCTCAGGGTCTGCATAGGCTAAGACAGGAGCTTCTGTAAGTCTCTTCTTCAATGTCAGAAAGGCATCTTCACATCCTGAAGTCCATTTCTCTACAAAGGGGTCTTTAGGATATGGTGCCTTAGCACCCCTTACGTCAGAGGTAATCTTCAGCAGGTCATGTAACTCTCGAGCAATCTTTGAGTAGTCTTTGAGTAGTCTTTCACGAACCTTCGGTAGTAACCACAGAATCCGAGAAAGGACCGCAACTCACTGATGTTATTTGGTCTTGGCCAATTCAACACTGCTTCAATTTTAGCAGGATCTGTGGCTACTCCTTCAGCGGAGACTATGTGCCCCACATAAGTGACAGAGTTTTGGGCAAATCGGCATTTGTCCACTGATAGCTTTAAGCCTTCAGCTTGAAGTCGATCCAACACCTTTAGCAACCTTTGTTCATGCTCCTCTGGCGTCTTCCGAAATAAAATTAGGTCATCTAGATACACTAGACACTAGAGTTGAGCGGACACCTGGATGTCCGTGTTCGACGGGTTCGGCCGAACTTTAAAAAAAAGTCCGGGTCCGTGTCCCGGACTTTTGCCGAACTTTTCCCGGACACCGAACCCCATTGAAGTCAAAGGGGACCCGAACTTTCAGGCACTAAAATGGCTCTAAAACACCAAAGGAAAGGGCTAGAGTGCTGCAAATGGCAGCAAAACGTAATTAAGAGCATGGCAAGTGCTCTGCAAACAAATGTGGATAGGGAAATAACTTAAAACAACAAAAAAAAAAATAAAACAATGTTCTTCATCTCTGAAGGACGAGGCCCATATGGAGTAGGAGGGAGGTTGAGGTGGTGGTGGATGTGGCGGTGTAGGTGGAAGCGGCGGTGGAGGAGGACCAGGGCCGGATTAAGAGCATCATGGGCTTGGTGCTGAGGATTTTGAAGGGCCTTAACCACTTTACCACCGGAGGATTTTGCTGTCTTCCGTCCAGGCCACTTTTTGCGATTCGGCGCTGTGCGACTTTAACTGACAATTGCGCGGTTGTGTGACGCCGTACCCAAACGAAATTTACGTCCTTTTTTTCCCACAAACAGAGCTTTCTTTTGGTGGTATTTGATCACCTGTGCGATTTTTACTTTTTGCGCTATAAACAAAAAAATGCGTGTATTTTGAAAAAATAACAATATTTTTAACATTTTTTTTCTATGAAATTCCCCCCAAAAAAGATGTAAAAACCAATTTTTTTAAAAATTTTTGGCCAATTTGTTTTCTGCTACCTATGTTTGGTAAAAAAAATCACAATAAGCGTATTTTGATTGGTTTGCGCAAAAGTTATTGCGTTTACTAACAAAGGGAAAGATTTCTGTCATTTTTGGTGTTTTTTTTTTTTAACGCGTAATGGCGGCGATCTGCGTTTTTTTTTTTTTTTTTGCGGTACTGCGACATTGCGGCGGACAGATCGGACCCTTGACTGGCATTTTTGACACTTTTGGGGGTACCAGTGACATTACTGCAGTAATCAGTGCTATATATATGCACTGTTACTGTAAAAATGACACTGGCAGGGAAGGGGTTAATTTTATTGGAGAGGGAGGGGTTAATGTATGCCTGGTGCTTACTGACGTGTGTGGGGGGAGGTGACTGAGTGAGTCATGGACAGATCGGATGTCCAGCTATGCTGAACACTCCGATCTGTCACTCCCTGTCACTATGGAGATCCGCCCGCTTGTGTTTACACAGGCGGGCGGATCTCCACACTAGATCCCCGACGATCGGGGGAAGAGCGGCGGCGATCGCCGCTGCTCCTCCCCTGGCCCGACTTCCGCTGTGACTGAAAACAGCGGGAGCGAGCCTCCGGCGGCGCGCAAGCGCCGCCCAGAAGGGGGAGTGTCTGACGACGTAGTACTACGTCGTCAGACGATAACGAGCCACTCTGCCGCAGTAATATTACTGTGGGCGGTGGTAAAGTGGTTAAGGGCCGTGCCTTGGCGTGCACCCAGAGGAGGAAGGGTGCAGCCATGCATGCCTAATTCAACATGGGATGCTGTCTCTGAAGCCCATAAACACATCCATGCATCGGCAACTGTCCCTCCTTGTCCGGCCTTCGCGCTGTGTGGGGAGGTTCTGAGGGTGCTGCCTGGGGAAGCGAGCATAGAAGCCAGACTTCTGTGTTTACAAGTGACAGAAAAGCGGTAACAGTGAATATGGCCAACCCGGGGCCTATATAAAAGGTAGGGGCCTGGAGCTGCAGCTCCAATAGCCCCTACGTTAATCTGGCCCTGAGGAGGAGGACGAGGTAGCCAACACTGCTTCTTTTCACAAATTTTAAATGAGGGTACACCCCAAAAGAGTGAGAAAGAGCAAAAATGGAACAATGGGTGGGTAAGGTCGGTATCCATTGCTATTCTGCACAAGGTACGGAAAAGTCCCGTGGGATCCATGCCTGGTTCATTTTAATGAACGTGAGCTTGTCCACATTGTCTCTGGACAGGCGGCTGCGCTTGTCTGTTATAACGCCCCCAGCCGTGCTAAATACCCGTTCAGATAATACACTGGCTGCAGGGCACGCCAGCACCTCCAAGGCGTAAAGGGCAAGCTCAGGCCATGTGCCCAATTTGGAGACCCAGAAGTTGAAGGGGGCAGACCCGTCATTCACTACATGTAGGCGTGTGCACACATACTGCTCCACCATGTTGGTAAAATGCTGCCTCCTGCTAAGACGTTCCATCTGAGCTGCTGGTGCTGCTGTTTGTTGTGGCGTGCTGACAAAGCTTTTCCACATTTCAGCCATGCTAACCCTGCCTTCTGAGGTGCTGGCGGTGCCCTGGTTGCTTTGGCGACCTCTTCCTCCTCCTCTGCCTTGTGCTTCCACTGTGGCCCCGCTGTCAGGTGGGAATGCCAGGAGCATCGCGTCTACCAGCGTGCACTTGTACTCGCGCATCTTGCGATCGCGCTCCAGTGAGTGAATTAAGGACGGTACGTTGTCCTTGTAACGGGGATCCAGCAGCGTGGCCACCCAGTAATCAGCACAAGTTAGAATGTGGGCAACTCGGCGGTCGTTGTGGAGACACTGCAGCATGTAATCGCTCATGTGTGCCAGGCTGCCCAGAGGCAACGAAAGGCTGTCCTCTGTGGGAGGTGTATCGTCCGTATCCTCTGTATCCCCCCAGCCACGCACCAGTGATGGCCATGAGCTGGCCTGGGTGCCACCCTGCTGTGAACATGGTTCCATCTCCTCCTCCAGCTCCTCCTCATCCTCCAGAACTGTGCCCCTGCTGGACAATTGTGTCCCTGGCGTTTGTGTGTGCAGGAACCCACCCTCAGAGCCCCTTGCGAATGACTGCCCTGAAAGCCTTGGAAATGTTACCTCTTCATCCTCCTCCTCCTCCTCATCCTGTGCCACATCCTCTTCCATCATCGCCCGAATTGTTTTTTCAAGGAGGCATAGAAGTGGGATAGTTAAGCTGAGAATGGCGTCATCGGCACTGGCCATGTTGGTGGAGTACTCAAAACAGCGCAACAAGGCACACAGGTCTCGCATGGAGGCCCAGTTCTTGGTGGTGAAGTGGTGCTGTTCCGCAGAGCGACTCACGCGTGCGTGCAGCAGCTGAAACTCCACTATGGCCTGCTGCTGCTCGCACAGTCTTTGCAGCATGTGCAAGGTGGAGTTCCACCTTGTGGGCACGTCACATATGAGGAAGGCCGAAGTTAGGCTGCAGCGCTGACAGGCGAGCAGCAGCAGGGTGAGAACACTGAAAGTGCGCACAGACGGCCCGCACTTTTTGCAGCAGCTCTGACATATCGGGGTAGTTTTTAAGGAACCTCTGCACCACCAAATTCAGCACATGCGCCAGGCAAGGGATGTGCGTCAAACCGGCTAGGCCCAGAGCTGCTATGAGATTTCGCCCGTTATCGCACAACACCAGGCCGGGCTTGAGGCTCGCTGGCAGCAACCACTCATTTGTCTGCTGTTCCATGCTCCTCCACAACTCCTGCGCGGTGTGTGGTTTGTCCCCCAAACAGGCAAGTTTTAAAACTGCCTGCTGTCGTTTACCCCTGGCCGTGCTGAAGTTGGTGGTGAAAGTGTTACGCTGTCCGGATGAGGAGGCGGTAGAGGATGAGGAAGCGGAGTAGGAGGAGTTGGGAACAGGAGGCAAACTGAAGCGTCCTGCAATCCTCGGTGGTGGAAGGACATGCGCCAAATTGCTATCCGCCTCAGGCCCATCCGCCACTGCATTTACCCAGTGTGCCGTTAGGGAGATATAACGCCCCTGACCGTGCTTACTGGTCCACGTATCGGTAGTTAGGTGGACCTTGGCACAGATGGCGTTGCGCAGTGCACACCTGATTTTTTCCCCCACTTGGTTGTGCAGGGAAGGGATGGCTTGCCTGGAAAAGTAGTGGCGGCTGGGCACGACGTACTGTGGGACAGCCACCGACATAAGGTTTTTAAAACTGTGCGTCTCCACCAGACGGAATGACAGCATTTCAAAGGCCAATAATTTTGAAATGCTGGCATTCAGGGCCAGGGATCGTGGGTGGGTAGGGGGGTACTTCCTCTTCCTCTCAAGTGTTTGGGAGATGGAAAGCTGAACGCTTCCACGGGACATTGTGGAGATGGTTGTTGGTGACCCAGGTGGTGGTGTTGCTGACAGATCATCTGTTTGCGGGGTGGCAGGTGCCGGTATCACTACAGATGTGGCTGGAGCGCCCGAGACTGCAGCAGAAGAGGAAGCAGGATGAGCCAGAGACGTTTCTTGGTTTTGAAGGTGTGTACTCCACTGCAGCTCGTGCTTTGCACTTAGATGCCTGATCATGCCGGTTGTGCTCAGGTTGAGAAGGTTTATGCCTCGCTTCAGGCTCTGATTGCACAGGGTGCAAACCACTCGTGTCCTGTCATCAGCACATTTTCTAAAGAACTTCCACGCTAGAGAACTCCTTTGAGCTGACTTTGGTGCGCTCGCTCCCTTGCTGCGTTGGGCAGTAGCAGGCGTAGTGTCTAGGGCACGGCCGCTCCGCTTCTGCACCCTGCTCCCTCTTCTGCTGTGCTGGTGGCTCTGTGCGACCACCGCCTCTTCCTCCAAACTACTCAGGTCACCTGCATGACGTTCATTCCATGTGGGGTCGAGGACCTCATCGTCCTCCACATCATCTTCCACCCAGTCTTCACCCCTGCCCTCCTTGTCGGTCTCCACAATGCTGAACGCCGCAGCAGTTGGCACCTGCGTTTCGTCATCATCGGAGACGTGCTGCGTTGGTCCTTGCATGTACTCATCTTGAGAAATAAGTGGTTGGGCATCGCTGCACTCAATCTCTTCCACTTCTGGGGCAGGGCTAGGTGGATGGCCCTGGGAAACCCTGCTGACAGAGTCCTCAAAAAGAATAAGAGACTGCTGTATGGCTTGGGGCTCAGACTGCTTGCCTGATTTGCATGGGGGTGAGGTGAAAGACGGTTGGACATCGGCTGCAGGTGCCAACTCTGACCTTTCTGCAGTAGACTGGGTGGGAGACAATGTGAAGGAACTGGAGGCACTGTCAGCAGCAAACCAATCTACTATCGCCTCTCTGTGTTCTGGCCTCATCACTTCTAGAGGTGTATGATGCCCTACCAAATACTGATGCAGGTTCTGTCGCCTACTCACACTTGAGGAAGGTGTTTCACTTGTGCGTGTAGCTGGCACAGATCGACCACGTCCTCTCCTTGCAACAGGAGCTCTACCAGCAGCACCACGACCCAGGCCACGGCCCTTATTTGACGGTCTCCTCATATTTCTGTAATTTAAGATCTTGCCCTAGAAAGGTGTTTATTGAATAGCAGAACAAAACAACAACAGTATCGCACGGGTGTATCTCACAGTCAACTATGCAAACTATGCCGCAATTTAATGTTTTTTACACCAAAAGGGTGTATATTGAATAGCGGAATAGGATAAAAAAACTGTGTATCTCACACGTACAAACACAGACTAGGCCCGATTAAATTTTTTTCTACCCTAAAGGGAGGAAGAGGAGTAGGAGGAGGTGGGAACAGGAGGCAAACTGAAGCGCCCTGCAATCCTTGGCGGGGGAAGGAGATGCGCCAAACTAATTTAAAAGGTGTATCTCACACGTACCGATACAGACTATGCCATAATTTAATTTTTTACACTCCAAAAGGGTGTATATTGAATAGCGGAATAGGAAAAATTTTATAATACGGTGTATCTCACACGTACAAACACAGACTAGGCCCCGCCGATTACAATTTTTTGTACCCTAAAGGCAGGATGAGGAAGAGGAGTAGGAGGAGCAGGCAGGAGGCAGACTGAAGCACCCTCAAAACCTCGGCAGTATGAGATGCGCCTCAAAAATTGGAAAGGTGTATCTCACATGTACCGACAGACTATCCCGCAATTTAATTGATCCCCAAAGGTTTTTATTGAATAGCGGAATAGGAAATATGATCAAAAAAAGTGTATGTATCTCACACGTACACAACCACACTAGGCCCCAATTACTATTGTTTGTACCCCTAAAAGGATGGATGAGGAGTAGGAGGAGTATGGAACAGGCAGCACCCTCAAATCTTCAGAAGTATGAGATTGTGTTCACTGCACCCCAAAAAGATTGTGTTCACTGCACCCCAAAAAGATTGTGTTCACTGCACCCCACAAAGATTGTGTTCACTGCACCCCAAAAGGATTTTGTTCACTGCACCCCACAAAGATTGTGTTCACTGCACCCCAAAAGGATTTTGTTCACTGCACCCTACAAAGATTGTGTTCACTGCACCCCACAAAGATTGTGTTCACTGCACCCCACAAGGATTGTGTTCACTGCACCCCAAAAAGATTGTGTTCACTGCACCCCAAAAGGATTTTGTTCACTGCACCCCAAAAGGATTGTGTTCACTGCACCCCACAAAGATTGTGTTCACTGCACCCCAAAAAGATTGTGTTCACTGCACCCCAAAAAGATTGTGTTCCCTGCAGCCCACACACAGCAAAATGGATGTGGATCACTCACACCTGCCTATCTCCTATCCCACACCACACAGCAATATCGATTGTAGTTTGTAGAACACACTTTCCCTAAAAATCAGCAAACTCTATCCCTTACAGGATTGATAAGAGATCGTAGATCGGGACTGAGTGCAGAGTGCAGACCCCACCCCACACAGCAATATCGATTGTAGTTTGTAGAACACACTTTCCCTAAAATTCAGCAGACTCTATCCCTAACAGGATTGATAAGAGATCGTAGATCGGGACTGAGTGCAGAGTGCAGACCCCACCCCACACAGCAATATCGATTGTAGTTTGTAGAACACACTTTCCCTAAAATTCAGCAGGCTCTATCCCTAACAGGATTGATAAGAGATCGTAGATCAGGACTAAGTGCAGACCCCACCCCACACAGCAATATCGATTGTAGTTTGTAGAACACAATTTCCCTAAAAATCAGCAGCAGCCTCTCCCTAAAATGCCTACAACTCGCCCTGCCTAAAACACTCCGACCTGTCCCTCAATTCTATCCGGACACAAATGTTTTTTTCCTGCCTGTCTGTCCCTAATCAGCAGCCAGCACATTGATGTGTGCTCTCTCCCTGATCTAAGCAGCAGAATGACGCCGCTGCGGCGCTGCCTCGAACTTATAAAGACTTGGTCACATGCTTCAGACGGCCAATCAAAGCTACTGATACATTTGTAGGCATGGCTGGGATGGCTTAGGCACACCAGTTAAACGCTTGTTGATTGGCTGTTGAAAGCCCGCCATGAAAAGCGCGCCAAAGCATGCAAAACCCGGAAATAAAACGACCGAACACGGATTTTTACCCGAATATACAGTAAAGTGTCCGTGTTCGGGTAAAAAAAATCAAATTATTCGGTACGAACACGAATAATACAGTCCGTGTTCGCTCAACACTACTAGACACTCTTTGGGATTCATATCCCCCACAGTTTTCTCCATCAGCCTCTGAAAAGTAGCAGGAGCTCCTGTGACTCCCTGTGGCATTCTGGTAAACTGGAAGAACCCCAAAGGGCAGATGAAAGCTGTCTTTCCCTGATCCTCCTTCTTCATGGGTACCTGATAATATCCAGACCTCAAGTCAAGCACACTGAACCACTGGCTGCCAGATAGGGCGTTCAGGAGATCCTCTATCCGGGGCAAAGTGTACTGATCTGGCACAGTCCTCTTGTTCAGAGTACGGTAGTCCACACATAGCCGAACTGAACCATTCTTTTTCCTCACTACCACAATAGGTGAGGCATAGGGGCTCCGGGACTCTGTGATGATGCCTGCTCCTTCCATCTGCTGGAGTATGTCCCGGACATCTTCCACATCTCGAGGGGGTATTCTTCTTGACCTTTCTCTGAAAGGAGTAGAATCAGCAAGTCTTATAGCATGGGTGGCACTCTTAGAACACCCCACGTCCATCTCTGCTCTGGAGAACACTCCCTCTCGGGTGGCCAGTTTTGAACGAAGGCTGTCTTTCCACTGCTGTAGTAGAGGAGAATCTTCTAGATCAAAATCTAAAGGTGTTTTCACATGATCCTTCTGTTCTGTACTCACAGACATGATGGACAAAACTTGATCTAAAAGGTGTATCACACCAATCTTCTGATGACGATCAATCCGGATTTCTGTGGGGGTTAAATTCTGTACCATCACAGGAAAGCTCCGACACCACCTTTTTCGTCAATCTTTTACCTCAGGTATGAGAGTCCAGCCCTTCTTCTGATCCTCTTCAGGCAGAGACTCAATAAGGTATTGTCCAGTTCCCCCCAAAATTTTATGGTGCATTGAGGCTATGGCTCGTAAAGTTTTGGTCTCACCAGGCTTCACAAATGCAGGTTCTGTTCCTGAATAGTGGCACAACCCTGGTTTTGTTTCAAGGGCTAGTCGTTGAAACTCTTTTCCTAGGACAGGGCTGACCTCCATCAATCGGTCTAAGGAGACATCTCCCACTTCTGTCAGATAGGCCCTGAATACATCCTGTACCATCTTTGCATTAGTACCCAATATTATTGGGGCACACACTTTCTTGGCTGCAGGGCATATCAAAGCTTCCAGCTCCATAGGACATATCATCCCGGTGTTTAACTGGGGAATAGTTATGGTCACTTTTATGCATCCCTCCACAGGTTGAGCTTGAGACCCAACGCCCCATAGCTGAAACTCTCCTGCAGGTTCCATAGGAATGTGTTTCAAATGACGTTCATAGAAGTCTCTGTAGATAATGGTGACTTGAGAACCTGTATCTAGCAACGCTGAAGCATGAATTCCTTCTACTTGCACGTGTATCAAAGATTTAG
This sequence comes from Pelophylax lessonae, assembly GCF_965119305.1. NCBI lineage: Eukaryota > Metazoa > Chordata > Amphibia > Anura > Ranidae > Pelophylax > Pelophylax lessonae. The sequence continues at coordinate 201,995,483 of NC_138780.1, forward strand.
GCCCAATCTTGGCCCCAACAGATAGACTATATGTAGGCCGGGTCTTCCTTCGCTTGTAAGATCTGGTCATTTGAGTCTCCTCGAGCTCGGTTGCCAGCACCTCCACCTCCATGGAATTCCCAGGGCACTCCCGCTGAAAATTCCCTGACTTTCCACATTTAAAGCAGTCCCCTCGGCGGGGTGAATCCTCAGGAAACAGCTTTTTCTGAGTCTTCCTGTGTTGCCCCCCACTTCCAGGGGAAGGATCTGCTCTCTCTGGTGGTGATTTGCATAAGAGCTCCAATTCAGCCACCTTCTTCCTGAGAGCTGACAGTTCTGTATCCTCTTTCTCCTTCTGTAGGGGTGGACACGTCTGGTCTTCCAATCTCCTGGCTGTATTTATTAATGTGGAATAAGGCAGAACTTTATCATCCAACTTGGCTCTCAGCAGAATCATAACTGGATTATTGGTCAAACCACCTCTCTGAATTTGCTTAGATAGCTGAGCATCCAACTCAGAGGCAGTGACTGCTCCTTTATGGAATAACTTTCCTAGCGATAGCTGTAACCGGTTGATATAGTCAGTGGCTTTTTCATGCTCCTTCTGCTTAGTGGCTAGGAACTTAACCAACAGATCATCCAAATCTTCTGCTTTCCCATAAGCAACCTGTAAGACTTGTAGATAGTCGTGCACAGTAGCTTGCCCATTTACTCCCTTGTACAGTCTTATCATGTCTGTAGCGGGAAAACAAAGACTCTCTACCAACCGCTGTTTCTTTATGGTATCCGTACAAGACCATTCCTCCAACAACTGCATAGCATTATCCTTCCAGACCTCAAAAGGCTCTTCTCCTGCAGGAACAGGCTGATTCCCAGAAAACACCTTTAGTTTGCGGTAACTATGGGTGTGGTTTGCCGTCACTATGGCTTCTGAGAGTTTCTGTAGTATGTCCGATACATCACTACCTCCTGTAGGCAGGGTGCGTACTTCAGGGTTGTCTGGTTTCAGTAATGCTGTAGATGGATGATATTCTGCTTTAGGAGTAATCATCCCCTGTCCTGTAATAGGATGGTCAGCTTGTTTAGGAATGGCTCTGGCCTTTCCGGAGATGGGGGTCAGGAGCTTAGAATAATTTTCTGTGACATAGTCTTTCTGTTCTAATTTAAAGGGTGGTTGCAGTGAGACCCTTTCTTTCTTATCAAGGAGAGCGTACACTAAGGAACATCCTTCATCCGAGGCTCCATATAAATGAACGTTGGTAGGCATCTCATGGTCTCCCAAGTCCGTATGACAATATATTAACATGTAAGTTTGGCCTTCAGAATCTTGCAGGATATCCCTGATGGTCGCCATTTCTATTCTCAGTTGAATTTCTATACACAAGATGACGTGATTCATCTCACAGCAGGAGGGGACTTTGCATAACATCTCAGCTTGTGGTAATGGTACATTTCTTTGCTGGGCCCACTCTTTTGCAAAGGAGGGAGTGGACTGAGGACTTAACCTATTCTCACTGGCTGTACCCCAATAAATCTCAGCAGTGCCTCCATATGTAACAGGGTTTTGAGGGCGCCCCCTAGTGTCTTTGGGGTCCCTGAACCTAGTTAACTCACTATGCCTGACAAGCGGATCCTGAGCCTCCGCTATATGTGAGATGGGCTACATGTCTGCGGCAGTGCCTCCACCCAGTGGGGCATCCGGGGTAGGGATGTGGGGTCCCACTGGGAACATACTTGGTGCAATGAAACTGACACAGCCTAACTGGAACTGACTTTATATAGTAAGTAGCAAATGAACCAACATACATAGGAAAATACAATAGAGTAACAGATAATAATGCAATGTGGATTTTCCTCACCCACCCACTAGCACACCTGCGTCCCACCCCCTTATATTCGCCCTAGTGGCCGTTGGTGCACATAGGAGAGTTGGGGCCCTTATAAGTCCTGCCCCACAGGGTCACTGAAGCAGCCTGAGCTGTGCAATGTCCACTCTGGACTTCAGAGTCTTTACTGTGAGTGAGGCGACAGGTGCCCTGTGGTGATACAGGGAGAGGCTTGGCTTACCCTCACAACGCAATTAACCAGGTCAGTCCGCTGCAGTCTCCTCTCACTGGATTCACCAGACGTCTGGACTCAGTGCTTGCCTTTGCCAGGGTCCCTCTCTCAGCTGGTGTGGTCTTGGGTGAAGCAAGTTCTCTCAGCAGGATTCTATCTTTGTGCTGCAGTCTCTCCCAGCTAGTAGCATGTCCTTTCTCTGGCTCAGCAATGAGGTAACCTCTAGAACTTCCAGGACCTGCGATGATGTCACAATAATGTGACTGAAAAGGCAGCAAGTCCTGTGATCAATGCTCAATGTTTTATTATTTTTTTTTAATTTTTTTTTTTTGTTGTTAAAACAGTTTATTATATTTCAACAGCATATACAAGGCATGACAGAGATACAGAAAGAAAAAACGCCAAGAAATATGCAAACAAAAATACAGTCATGAAGTGCAATAAGGCACAGAGAAATCTATACAGAATCAAACTTGTACCCAGGTGTAACACAAAACTTCTGAAGTCCCAGTATTGTAGACAAACACCTCGAGGGCATTAGGAGATTGGGACTCCAACTAAGGTACAGGCAGACTAAACATCCCGCCAAACAGTGGGGGCCAGGGCTAGAGGTCTAGGGAAGCATGTCAAGGGGGGTCCCCCATCTCCCGACACCCCCATAGGGGAACTTGCTGTGACAGGGGGCCCACACCTCAGATGTGCGGAGCCCGACATAGGGAGCACTTGGCACGGGCGTCATCATTGTTGCTAAAGGAGGAGTCGTTCCCACCATACGGTGGGCCAAGGAACCTGTGAGAGCTATAGGGGGGAAGGGGAAAGAGGATAGGGGGAAAGGTGAAGGGTGAAAAGGAACAGAGAGGCAGGGGATCACACAAAGGGAGAAGAGGGGGGCAGGGGGGAAAGAAGGCAAAATGAGAGGCGCGAGCAAAAATAACTAGAGTAGGAAGAAGGGGGAGGGGGTATCGGGGTGAAGTCAGTGGGGCCTGAAATGCTCAATGTTTTATTAACAGCATACTGAGTCCATCTGCCATCTACTGGGCATTTCAGATAATACGGCCTGTGTAACTCCACAGGGCTACACTAGCTTTGTGGATTAAGCAGTGAGGCCAACCATTCCCAACTGTTTCCCCCGGGCTCATAGGACACTTGCTAGCACCCTCCCAAAGGCTAAGAAGGCATGGTTTGATTCCAACATAGGGCACCTAGGAATGACGTTTCCTGTCTTTTTAGGGTTATACATATTAAGGCCAACGCTATTTCCAAAGAAATAACATTTGCTTAAATCTACATTCACAATAAGATTTTCAAATATACACATTAGCAATACTTACTAACACCTTCCTCCAGGCCTTGCAGCAGTGGGGGTGTTCGCTGCTCCCGATGATGTTCTTCTGTAAACAGGACATAGCAATGTGTTTGCATTTGTTGAGAAGAGACTAGTCTTCTACATTGTTTAGCACAGGAAGAATTTGGACTTACCAGGAAGAGGCTCCAATGGAATGTCGGCAGCCGTGAGGCAGTCCTGGTCGCTGAGCTCCATGGGCTGCGAAGGGGCTGGGGCTACTGCTGTAGAGGACCGAATAGGGGGTGTGGGGAAAAAGGCAAACAAAAGTTGCAGCCAAAGTCGAAAAGTAAATTCATGTCACAGATAGGGTACTAGTTAATAATTTCAAAACACACACAAGTAACATCCAAGTTAGTTACTTACCTCTCTGCCAAGCATCTGTATCGACCCCCGGCATGCCTAGGATGGTGTCGGGGCTGAGGACTCTCAGGAATTGCTGTTGATAATCGGGCAGTAACCCCACTTCTTCGGAATCCAGCCCGCGTTCCTGGGTATAAAGGCCCTCTGCAGCCCATGCACGCAGCCTTCTCCAGGCGGCCGCATGGATATCGTTGAGCCTCTTGGTGATATTTTGCCGGGAGCGGCATACACTACCAACCACTGCATTTACAGCATCCTGGATTTCATCCCACAGGCATTGCCTCTCAGTGACGGAGGTCACCTGGGCCCTGGTCCCTGCTGTCTCTACATAGCGTGGCATATAAGCCTTGATCAGGACCCAGTTCTGCCCGGGGCTGAAACGGGGAACAAGGGAGGCAGTGGACACACTGCTTCTCCTCAAAGGGCCTTCTTCAGGACTGGAAGGTGAAGCAGCATGTCCACTTGGTGTGGGAACACCCCCCCCCCCCCCGGCTTCCTCCTCCAGGCTGGAGGAAGTTACATAGTTGCATAGTTAGTGAGGTTGAAAAAAGACATCAGTCCATCCAGTTCAACCTATGATGTGTGTGTGTGTCTGCTTTTAACCATACATTGTATACCCCTGTATGTTGTGGTCTCTAAGGTGCCCATCCAATAGTTTTTTGAAACTATCAATGCTCCCTGCTGATACGACTGCTTGTGGAAGAGAATTCCACATCCTTACCGCTCTTACAGTGAAGAACCCTTTACGCATTTTAAGGTTAAACCGCCTTTCCTCTAGTTTTAGTGAGTGGCCACGTGTCTTATTGTATCTTCTTTCTCTGAATAGTTTGTTCCTTATGCTAGGGTCGCCAGTACAGTATTTGTACATTGATATCATATCCCCCCCTCAATCGTCTCTTTTCCAGAGAGAATAAGTTCAGTGCTTGTAGTCTTTCCTCCTAGCTGATATCCTCCATTCCCCTAATTATTTTTGTTGCCCTTCTCTGGACTCTTTCCAATTCCAGCACATCCTTCCTGAGGACCGGTGCCCAGAACTGGACAGCATACTCCAGATGTGGCCGGACCAGAGTCTTGTAGAGAGGGAGAATAATCTCTTTATTTCTGGAGTGAATCCCCTTTTTTATACATCCCAGTATTCTGTTGGCTTTGCTTGCAGTGGCTTGGCATTGCATGCCACTGCCAAGCCTGTTGTCTACCAGTACCCCCAAGTCTTTTTCCATCCTAGACTCACCCAGAGGTTTCCCCCCTAGTGAGTAGCTTGCTTTCTGGTTTCTGGCCCCCAAGTGCATTACTTTACATTTTTCAACATTAAACCTCATCTGCCATGTAGTTGCCCACCCCGTTATTTTGTTCAGGTCCGCTTGTAAGGTTTCCACTTCCTGCATAGAAGATGCACTCCCTTCCGGAGACAGCTGGAGCCACCCTCACACCCGAGCCAGACAATATGCCCACCTGGGCCCCCCTAGATGCTCCCCTTCCCCTTCTCCTTCTACCTTGGGTGGGGGGGCATGGGAGAACCAGGTGGGCAGGTAGTCTGGCTTTCTAGCAGCAGCAAAGTCCCCCAAGGCAGCAATCAGCAAAGGAAAGAGAGAAAACACCATAAGTTGCAGAATTCTAAAGGCTACAGTGCAATTCAAGAACAATTAGAGAACAGACACTTACCCAAACTAGGCACTGATTTGTATTAAAACCGCTTTGGTGGTGGTGGCCAAATATGAGGCTGAAAAGGAAAAACAAATATGAGAAAAGGCATCAGGAACTCCACTGCTTGTTGGGACAACCAACACTTACCAAAGCAGACTCCAAGGAGGGGGGGGGGGGTTAGTGGTGGTGGTGGTGGACCGATAGGAGGCTGAAAAGGAAAAACAAACATGAGAAAACGCATCAGGAAGCCCACTGCATGTAGGGACAACCAACACTTACCAAAGCAGACTCCAAGGAAGTGGGGTTAGTGGTGGTGGTGGCCCAATATGAGGCTGAAAAGGAAAAACAAACATGAAAAAACGCATCAGGAAGCCCACTGCACGTAGGGACAACCAACACTTACCAAAGCAGACTCCAAGGAGGGGGGGTTAGTGGTGGGGGTGGTGGTGGCCCAATAGGAGGGTGAAAAGGAAAAACAAACATGAGAAAACACATCAGGAAGCCCACTGCACGTAGGGACAACCAACACTTACCAAAGCAGACTCCAAGGTGGGGGGGGGGGGGGCTGGGGGTTAGTGGCCCAATAGAAGGCTGGAAAGGAAAAACAAACATGAGAAAAAGCATCAGAAAGCCCACTGCACGTAGGGACAACCAACACTTACGAAAGCAGACTCCAAGGAGGGGGGGTTAGTGGTGGTGGCCCAATATGAGGCTGAAAAGGAAAAACAAACATGAGAAAACACATCAGGAAGCCCACTGCACGTAGGGACAACCAACACTTACCAAAGCAGACTCAACGGAGGGAGGGGGGGGGGGTTAGTGGTGGTGGAGGTGGCCCAATAGGAGGCTGAAAAGGAAAAAAACAAACATGATAAAGTGCATCAGATAGCCACATGCACATGGGGGCCAAGCGACACTTACCAAAGCAGACTAAGGGGGGTTCTTGGTGGTGGGGAGGTGGGGCAGCCTAGCAAGTCCAAATACAACTACACAAGTGGGGTTTCTGAGGTGGTGGGGGGGGATTTGATTTCCCAGAGACAATTTAAGCAGACCGAGACCATTTAAAAGTGCCAAAGGGCAGACTTATGTAAGCAATAAGGGTACAACAGAACACACACACATATATAGATAGACTGGCTTACATGACGACACCTATGAAGACACCTCCAACTCCTCTTCCTCTTTCTCTCTTGCTCTCTCGCTCTCTCCGGCATATAGCATACAGCAACCATCTTGGTCATGTGCTCAATTTATAGCAGACTCAGGCTGGGCTAATTGGCGCGCGTGTGTATATATCTGCGCCAGTGCGCCAGCCAAATCCCGTTCTTATAATGGCCAATGTTGTAGAAATGTTGAGGCAAGCGATATTGGCATTTGCTGGTGCTCTCTATGAGGAGGCCGCAGCACAGGAGGTGGCAGCAGGTGGGGCAGCACCTGACAGAGCAGCTGAGGGAGCAGAAGAAGCAGCAGATGAAGCAGCACCTCCAGTCCCTGTGCGTTTACTGCGCCAGCCACAAATATTTGCTCCACGGCTATATTTGCACAAGATGCGGGATTCGGATATCAGGAGCAGATTCCGCCTAGAATGGGTAGCAAATCTCCACCTCTACCAGGTCACAGAGGACAAAATAGCATCTGAGACACAGCGCTGCCATGCGGTGCCAGGCATGGTCAGGTTGCTGGTTACTTTGTACATCTTAGGGTGTGGCAGCTTCCAAGCCACTTCTGACAATATCATGGGCACTAGCTAACCAGCAGTGTCCAGGGTGTTTATGTTGGTGATTAATGCCATTCTTGAGCTTGTGCCCCAATTTATCCACTGGCCACAAAATGAAGACGAGTGGAATCTCGTGAAGGTGGGTTTCTACCAGCGGGCCCATATGCCACAGATCCTAGGGGCCATCGACTGCACCCACATGGCAATCAGGCCACCTAGGAGCCACAAGATGGACTACAGAAAGGGAGTACCACTCCCTTAACATCCAATTGGTGTGTGACGCAAGACAGCGCATTATGAGTGCCCACACAGGTTTCCCAGGGTCGTGCCATGATTCCTTGATTTGGAGGAAAGCACCCTATACAGGAAGTTTTAAAGTGGCCAAATGCCCCCGGGCGGCTTATTGGTAAAGTATTAGTTGCGGGGGACAACATAAACTGTAAAGTTACATACAAACATGTTTTTTACGTTAGTGTTTAGAGAGGAAGAGACATATTTCTAATCAACATATGTAGACCCTGCTTAAACACAAGCCTAGATGAGAATGTGCTTGTGTGCACCCAGCCTGCCAACTCCCAACAGAAACATTATAGAGGTTAGCTAAAGCAAGCCAAATTAAGGTGGGTACACAATCAGAAAATGCTCTACTAACGCAACACCAGCTAAATACCCAAGTGATTCCAATGGTTTTAACATATCAACAAAGAGTCCTTCTCATAAGTGAGTCAATATTTTTTGGATTTACATAGTGTAAGATATGTTCCAGAAGCAAGGCCTACGCTAAGTTAAACACACACCTAGACACACAGATGACCAGGTTGGGCCAATAAAGTCTTTATTGTGTCCCATTTTGTTAAGTCATCTGAGGTCACATGATATGATGAACTAATGTGTGTATGTATATAATATATTTTATTTTATTTTTTTACGGGGATGCTGGTTACCCACAGCTGACATGGCTGATGGCTCCAATCAGGTAACCCCTGGGCCAACCACAACATTGTTACAACAGAGCCTTGCGGAGAAGTCGGAGCATCATTGAGATGACCATAGGCCTGCTCAAGTCCCGGCTTCTCTGCTTGGCCAGGCTCGGGGGGGAACTCCTGTACTTTCCTCCGAAGGCTTCCAGGATCATCCTGGCCTGTTGTGTGTTGCATAACATGTGCGTGGCTCGGGATGAATCCTGGCAGCTGATGGAGGACAGGGAGCCAGAGGTCCGTCAGCTGCTGGTCCCCAGGTGGCGGAGCACCACCGCAGGGATTGCCACTCGGAATCGACTGGTACTTTACATGTACCTACTGTAACCACTTGAGATAGAGAATGTGTAGTAACTTGCTACTTTGCAGGGTTCTCACTCACAGGGAGACAGAAGGCAATTAACATCTGCCAGTTGCACTTGATATTATAGCCAATGTTTAGTCATCATTCCAAAACTGTTTACTTGACCAATAACACTAACGTCCAATCGAAAACGGGTTGATATTTGAAATAGTGGAGAGGGATGAGAACACCTGGCAGGTGTTTACTTGTGTCTGTGCCGCCCGTGTAGTTATTATAAAAATGAAAGCCTGCTAGGTATCTTATGTGTATGTATTTTTCAGAAACTTAACATCTTGGATGGGAATCATGGCTCGTACCCTGGGAAGCCAGTGGTGATGGGCTGTCTTGCGTCTCAGGTGTGTATTCAAATCTTAGCAAAAAGGTTTTATGGTTTGTGTAATTTGTGCCAAAATGTGTAACTTCACTCCTGATGTAGAAAAGACTGAAAGAAAAACTCAAGCTAGCATGCACTAAGATGTGATTGTCATGATGAAATGGCTTATCCTTTGATCTCATTTTACAGGAGTGGTCCTGCTTGTGGTTCAAGCTGGTAGAAACACACCTTCATGGCCTCCACTCGTCTTCATTTGTGGCAAGTGGATATTTTGGGAGGCACAAGGCCAGAACTGGCCTCGATCACCAACATGAACACCCTGGCACATCAGAAGTGGCTTGGAAGCTGAACAGCAACCTGGCCATGCCTGTCCTCTATGAGCTGGTAGAGGTGCAGAATTGCTTCTCGACTCTGCAAGAACTTGCTCAAGATATCCGAGTCCCGCATGTTTACCAAATCTAGCCATGGGGCAAAGATCCTGGGCTGGTGCAGTAAAGGCACAGGGACTGGAGACTGTAAATGTGACCTTGCTGCATCGTAAAGTTTTCTGTAATGTGACTGACTGAGTGTCATGACAAGAGCTTATAACGCAGCTCTAGCATCAACTCAACACACACTGTGTTTAGTTGACTGGCAGTGGAAGGGGCAAACACAATCATCTTCACAGTGATCCTGGAACATTTTATATTTTTTTTTACAGCTTTTCTGGTGCTGGAGATGGAGAATGGCTTGTTTTTAAAGATGGGTCATTTCAATGTTCACACACTGCCTGTAGGGGGTTTGGGCCTCAACTAAACAAATAAAAGGTAAAAGTGCATCTAGACAACTGAAGTAAAAACCAGCCACGGTAGAGGAAGGAACATCTATGAAAGAATAAATCATCATTGAAGGTTAAAACCTTAATTAAATCTTTACTGGATCACAAATACTTTGTACACACAAACCTAACCTCGTGTGCCTTGAGTTGTAGCAGTGCCAAACCTTTCTCATGATTCTGATTCAGACAATCGTGTGTTGCCTGTATATTTGTGATCCCAAAAAGATTTACTCAAGGTTTAAGCTTCAGTTGACGATTTACTCTGTCAAGGGTTTTCCTTCCTCCAGTGGTGGCTTGGCTTCAGTTAGGTTTAATCGTGTCGTGGTAGACTGCAGGACAGGTAACGTTTTCTGTAAAGTGACAACTCGAGAGCTTATATATTTATAACTCCCCTCTAGCAGCCATAAACTCACTTGAGTTGATTGGCAGTGGCAGGGGCAAACAAACATTGCAGTGAATCTGGAAGTTCTGCAGCACTATGTTCCAGGTTTACCTTGATGTTTGCTACTGGTCAGGAAGTGCTCTGTTTTGTAGAGGACAGGTTATGGCACACCTGGGATTTATTGCAATGCATATATTCACATAAAGGATTTATATAATGTTTTGTGGGAATTTATGATGACCATTTTGACAAGAATATTAGCTTGGCTGGCTGGCTTCTATCTGGGCTTTAAAGTAGAACTATAGGCAAAACTTATTTTTCATTTTGGATAGAGCAAGGGAAGGTTATTTAATGATTACACCTGTAAGGTTTTTTGCCATGTTTGCCCCATTGTGGAAATTTACCTTCACTTTCTGTCCTAAACTGAAAGTGAGAGGAAATCCCAATAATAACACAAAATTTGGGGGTTTTTCATTTTACTTTCAATAATAATGGTAAAAACACAGGACAAATAGAGAGGGCGAATCTCTCCAGCCTGGACAACATAGACAGCAATAAACACTGACAGATGTTCTAATACATCTCTCCTCCACTCTATCCAAAATCCAAAATAAAAGCTTTGCCTTTAGTTGTACTTTAAAAGGTTTAGACATTATATAAATATTTTCTTTTCTTTTATGAAGAAGTAAACTGCACTACTACAGTTTGATGCCATACTATTTTACTGTAACTTCTAGTAAATGGTGTTGTTGTCTGTCTCTGCTATGTTCAGACTTTCCTATATGTATGCAGTTGCACTATGCAGGGCTTGCAGGCCATGCCAGGGTCCAGGGAAGTATCCTTTAAGAGCAGATAAAAATAATACATTTTTGACTGATTGTTTTTTTTTTTTTTTTATAAAGTTTTGAAAACCATTGGGCAGTGGGCTGGGCATGGACAGTAATAGTGATGCATCATGGAATCAAATCAAATCAAACCATTGACATGATAATCGTAATCGAATCCTGAGACCAGTGAAGATGCGCAGCCCTAGTGTACAGGCAGGCGTCTCAATAAACAGCAAAAAATTGGGGGAGCAAACCCCTGAACATGTATATCTAAAGCCGGTGCAGCTATGGACCAAGCACCATGTATATTAAAAAAGAATAGCGCACACATGCAAAAGAAATGACTATCAAATATGGAGACAATCCATAAATAAAAATGGGGATTTAGTCCCACCATATGGCCATATCGTGCTCAAGCCCACCAAGTGTAGGACCCACTGATAATGGGGTACTTTGACGTAGTGGTGGGCTTGAGCACGATATGGCCATATGGTGGGACCAAATCCCCATTTTTATTTATGGATTGTCTCCATATTTGATAGTCATTTCTTTTGCATGTGTGCGCTATTCTTTTTTAATATACATGTCGCTTGGTCAATAGCTGCACCGGCTTTAGATATACATGTTCAGGGTTTGCTCCCCCAATTTTTTGCTTGTTTATTATGTATTCGGTCTGACCAGACTTCTGGGGTTGAGCATCCCACCCCCCACACACACCTGTACTCTATCAGTGTCCACTATCAAGTAGATATAGAAGGAGTCCCTTGTAGTGCATTAGCACATCTATCCCAGCAAGGAGTGTTGTCTCCAAGGGTTAGAGAGGCTGGATTCACCCCTTTTTTATGGATAGTGTAGGACCCACTGACAATGGGGTACTTTGACGCAGTGGTGCGCTTGAGCACGATATGGCCATATGGTGGGACTAAATCCCCATTTTTATTTATGGATTGTCTCCATATTTGATAGTCATTGCTTTTGCATGTATAATGTTCAATGAAAATGCCATCAGATAGCAGCAATCTGAGCATATAAGTTTAATATTGAACATGCCAATCCTAGAGTTTGCTACATAGAAAATTTTTTGGAAGATTGGGAAGGAAGGATTTTCCAGGCACATAGATTACTTAAAAAACAATTTTATTCAAATTACATAACACATAATATTGAAAAGGGAAAGCAAATGATCACAAAACAAAATGTGAAAAATGTAATAAAATTGACTGAAACCAAAATTGGCTAAACAGTCAAGTAAGTAACATACAGCAGTTCTACTCGATATAGTCATACACAGTTGAATACTATGGGTCATAAATTGTGACTATATATACATGTTTATATACTTAAGTAATGGTGACAAAGAGTAGTAAGTCGATTGCTCGAATTGCTCAACATGTTTCGCCTCATATAGAGGCTTCGTGTGGAGCCTGCTTGTAATTAGAATGGGTAATTCTGTATGAAATAAAAATATATGATTACTGATAATGCAAGTTATTTCCAAAATTTTTTTGTCATATGAATAACATCTAAAGTTTGGGGACTACATGCATGTTCATGGTGACGTATCCAATCACTAATTAGGTCAATGCAAAACGGGCGAGCGGTGAGAACCCCGTGGGCGCAACGGAAAATGCACCCCGGAAGCTTCCCATTAGATCACATGTGGGGGACCACACAATAGCAATTTATATACTGGGTATCAATAAATAATACCGGTAGGCAATTGGTTTTATACATACCTGTGTATTTGTTATGCAGGACACACGTCACCGCAGAAACATGGTAGTTAATAACGAAGGGACATTCATGGATAGGTACAGAGCTCGATATTAGAAAGGAAGGACTAACCCAGGGATAGTAAAGCCTGGGTGCCACCTAGGTAAGGACATAATAGCACGACCATTAATAATAATAATAATAATAAATATTACATATAGTCAGAGACACTATAGGGGACTATGGAGCGAGAAATATATTTCCAGGTAATTTGTGATAAGATCTAATATACACCTCCCAAACGCACCGTGTGAAGACATGCAATAGGATAAGAAGAAAGGAGCAACAGTTAAATAATGTAAATTGCCAGAGGGGGCCTCGTGTCTTACCAAACATTGCACTATGGAAGCATATCTCCATGCATTTAGTGGAAAAAAGCCAGCAAAGTATACCAGCAGGTAATGGTGTATCAATATCCTGGAGTGGACGTAAATAAAATAGTATTTAAGGTCTATTCTATAAGTTCCTGATGGTAACTAGCACAATAAAGTTGACTAGCTTTGCGCCCAAGAAAATACCTTATATTGGCTCTGTCCTATACCTCCATGATGTCCGCTCCGGATGGGGAACCGCCGCCATACTGAAGCCAGCGTGTATGGCCTCTTTATAGTGTGGACCCCGAGCGGCTCGTCGGTGACGTCACCGCTCCGGCCACACCCCTCGACGTAACCTCGCAATACACAGAGCGACCCGAAGGTCGCGTCGGTGAGCGCCGGTACATACAGAGGGAACAAGCGTGTGTGAGGGACACGAATGTCCTCACATCCGCTTGTTATGCCGCAGGACGTCCACACCGGAAGTGCATCACGTCACTACGGCTTATCTGGCCGCACATGTATCAAAAGGGGAACTGTCCAAGGGAGCACGCCACAGCGCCACCCCAGGTCACCGCCCGTAACGCAAGCAAAAAACCGAAACCGCGACATTGGAGGATAGATCACCACTGCAGCAAACAAAAGAAAAGAAAAAACGAAATTAGTTGTGACTAGGGTTGAGCGGACACCTAGATGTCCGTGTTCGACGGGTTCGGCCGAACTTTAAAAAAAAGTCCGGGCCGGTGTCCCGGACTTTTACCGAACTTTTCCCGGACACCGAACCCCATTAAAGTCAATGGGGACCCGAACTTTAAGGCACTAAAATGGCTCTAAAACACCAAAGGAAAGGGCTAGAGTGCTGCAAATGGCAGCAAAACGTAATTAAGAGCATGGCAAGTGCTCTGCAAACAAATGTGGATAGGGAAATAACTTAAAAAAGCAAAAAAAAACATGCACACAGGGTGTGCCGGATGTGCCTGGGCACACCCTAATCACCTAGGGCACATAGCATTATCGCTCTGTTTGCCAGTGAGGAGATGGGAAAGATCTCCCTCGGACCTGCTCTGCTCTATTTCACTTTTCCAGCAGGGAGAGTAATGTATCGGGGCCATGTACCTGTAGGCAAACACATGCATGTGTATTTCAACTTTGGGGTGCACACCTTAATGCAATAGGCTGCGCACACCTATGGGCGGTGTAGGTGGAAGCGGCGGTGGAGGAGGACCAGGGCCGAATTAAGAGCATCATGGGCTTGGTGCTGAGGATTTTGAAGGGCCTTAAGGGCCGTGCCTTGGCATGCACCCAGAGGAGGAAGGGTGCAGCCATTAATGCCTAATTCAACATGGGATGCTGTCTCTGAAGCCCATAAACACATCCATGCATCGGCAACTGTCCCTCCTTGTCCGGCCTTCGCGCTGTGTGGGGAGGTTCTGAGGGTGCTGCCTGGGGAAGCGAGCATAGAAGCCAGACTTCTGTGTTTACAAGTGACAGAAGAGCGGTAACAGTGAATATGGCCAACCCGGGGCCTATATAAAAGGTAGGGGCCTGGAGCTGCAGCTCCAATAGCCCCTACGTTAATCTGGCCCTGAGGAGGAGGACGAGGTAGCCAACACTGCTTCTTTTCACAAATTTTAAATGAGGGTACACCCCAAAAGAGTGAGAAAGAGCAAAAATGGAACAATTGGTGGGTAAGGTCGGTATCCATCGCTATTCTGCACAAGGTACGGAAAAGTCCCGTGGGATCCATGCCTGGTTAATTTTAATGAAAGTGAGCTTGTCCACATTGTCTCTGGACAGGCGGCTGCGCTTGTCTGTTATAACACCCCCAGCCGTGCTAAATACCCGTTCAGATAATACACTGGCTGCAGGGCACGCCAGCACCTCCAAGGCGTAAAGGGCAAGCTCAGGCCATGTGCCCAATTTGGAGACCCAGAAGTTGAAGGGGGCAGACCTGTCATTCACTACATGTAGGCGTGTGCACACATACTGCTCCACCATGTTGGTAAAATGCTGCCTCCTGCTAAGACGTTCCATCTGAGCTGCTGGTGCTGCTGTTTGTTGTGGCGTGCTGACAAAGCTTTTCCACATTTCGGCCATACTAACCCTGCCTTCTGAGGTGCTGGCGGTGCCCTGGTTGCATTGGCGACCTCCTCCTCCTCCTCCTCTGCCTTGTGCTTCCACTGCGGCCCCGCTGTCAGATGGGAATGCCAGCAGCATGGCGTCTACCAGCGTGCGCTTGTACTCGCGCATCTTGCGATCGCGCTCCAGTGAGTGAATTAAGGACGGTACGTTGTCCTTGTAACGGGGATCCAGCAGCGTGGCCACCCAGTAATCAGCACAAGTTAGAATGTGGGCAACTCGGCGGTCGTTGTGGAGACACTGCAGCATGTAATCGCTCATGTGTGCCAGGCTGCCCAGAGGCAACGAAAGGCTGTCCTCTGTGGGAGGTGTATCGTCCGTGTCCTCTGTATCCCCCCAGCCACGCACCAGTGATGGCCATGAGCTGGCCTGGGTGCCACCCTGCTGTGAACATGGTTCCATCTCCTCCTCCAGCTCCTCCTTCTCCTCATCCTCCTCATCCTCCAGAACTGTGCCCCTGCTGGACAATTGTGTCCCTGGCATTTGTGTGTGCAGGAACCCACCCTCGGAGCCCCTTGCGAATGACTGCCCTGAAAGCCTTGGAAATGTTACCTCTTCATCCTCCTCCTCCTCCTCATCCTGTGCCACATCCTCTTCCATCATCGCCCAAATTGTTTTTTCAAGGAGGCATAGAAGTGGGATAGTTAAGCTGAGAACGGCGTCATTGCCACTGGCCATGTTGGTGGAGTACTCAAAACAGCGCAACAAGGCACACAGGTCTCGCATGGAGGCCCAGTTATTGGTGGTGAAGTGGTGCTGTTCCGCAGAGCGACTCACGTGTGCGTGCTGCAGCTGAAACTCCACTATGGCCTGCTGCTGCTCGCACAGTCTTTCCAGCATGTGCAAGGTGGAGTTCCACCTTGTGGGCACGTCACATATGAGGCGGTGAGCGGGAAGGCCGAAGTTATGCTGCAGCGCTGCCAGGCGAGCAGCAGCAGGGTGAGAACGCCGAAAGTGCGCACAAACGGCCCGCACTTTCTGCAGCAGCTCTGACATATCGGGGTAGTTTTTAAGGAACCTCTGCACCACCAAATTCAGCACATGCGCCAGGCAAGGGATGTGCGTCAAACCGGCTAGGCCCAGAGCTGCTATGAGATTTCGCCCGTTATCGCACACCACCAGGCCGGGCTTGAGGCTCGCTGGCAGCAACCACTCATTTGTCTGCTGTTCCATGCTCCTCCACAACTCCTGCGCGGTGTGTGGTTTGTCCCCCAAACAGGCAAGTTGTAAAACTGCCTGCTGTCGTTTACCCCTGGCAGTGCTGAAGTTGGTGGTGAAGGTGTTACGCTGTCCGGATAAGGAGGCGGTAGAGGATGAGGAAGCGGAGTAGGAGGAGTTAGGAACAGGAGGCAAACTGAAGCGCCCTGCAATCCTCGGTGGTGGAAGGACATGCGCCAAATTGCTATCCGCCTCAGGCCCATCCGCCACTGCATTTACCCAGTGTGCCGTTAGGGAGATATAACGCCCCTGACCGTGCTTACTGGTCCACGTATCGGTAGTTAGGTGGACCTTGGCACAGATGGCGTTGCGCAGTGCACACCTGATTTTTTCCCCCACTTGGTTGTGCAGGGAAGGGATGGCTTGCCTGGAAAAGTAGTGGCGGCTGGGCACGACGTACTGTGGGACAGCCACCGACATAAGGTTTTTAAAACTGTGCGTCTCCACCAGACGGAATGACAGCATTTCAAAGGCCAATAATTTTAAAATGCTGGCATTCAGGGCCAGGGATCGCGGGTGGGTAGGGGGGTACTTCCTCTTCCTCTCAAGTGTTTGGGAGATGGAAAGCTGAACGCTTCCACGGGACATTGTGGAGATGGTTGTTGGTGACCCAGGTGGTGGTGTTGCTGACAGATCGTCTGTTTGCGGGGTGGCAGGTGCCGGTATCACTACAGATGTGGCTGGAGCGGCCGAGACTGCAGCAGAAGAGGAAGCAGGATGAGCCAGAGACGTTTCTTGGTTTTGAAGGTGTGTACTCCACTGCAGCTCGTGCTTTGCACTTAGATGCCTGATCATGCAGGTTGTGCTCAGGTTGAGAAGGTTTATGCCTCGCTTCAAGCTCTGATTGCACAGGGTGCAAACCACTCGTGTCCTGTCATCAGCACATTTTCTAAAGAACTTCCACGCTAGAGAACTCCTTTGAGCTGACTTTGGTGCGCTCGTTCCCTTGCTGCGTTGGGCAGTAGCGGGCGTAGTGTCTAGGGCACGGCCGCTCCGCTTCTGCACCCTGCTCCCTCTTCTGCTGTGCTGGTGGCTCTGTGCGACCACCGCCTCTTCCTCCAAACTACTCAGGTCACCTGCATGACGTTCATTCCATGTGGGGTCGAGGACCTCATCGTCCTCCACATCATCTTCCACCCAGTCTTCACCCCTGCCCTCCTTGTCGGTCTCCACAATGCTGAACGCCGCAGCAGTTGGCACCTGCGTTTCGTCATCATCGGAGACGTGCTGCGATGGTCCTTGCATGTACTCATCTTGAGAAATAAGTGGTTGGGCATCGCTGCACTCAATCTCTTCCACTTCTGGGGCAGGGCTAGGTGGATGGCCCTGGGAAACCCTGCTGACAGAGTCATCAAAAAGAAGAAGAGACTGCTGTATGGCTTGGGGCTCAGACTGCTTGCCTGATTTGCAAGGGGGTGAGATGAAAGACGGTTGGACATCGGCTGCAGGTGCCAACTCTGACCTTTCTGCAGTAGACTGGGTGGGAGACAATGTGAAGGAACTGGAGGCACTGTCAGCAGCAAACCAATCTACTATCGCCTCCACTTGTTCTGGCCTCATCACTTCTAGAGGCGTATGATGCCCTACCAAATACTGATGCAGGTTCTGTCGCCTACTCACACTTGAGGAAGGTGTTTCACTTGTGCGTGTAGCTGGCACAGATCGACCACGTCCTCTCCTTGCAACAGGAGCTCTACCAGCAGCACCACGACCCAGGCCACTGCCCTTATTTGACGGTCTCCTCATATTTCTGTAATTTAAGATCTTGCCCTAGAAAGGTTTTTATTGAATAGCGGAATAGGAAATATGATCCAAAAAAGTGTATGTATCTCACACGTACACAACCACACTAGGCCCCAATTACTATTGTTTCTACCCCTAAAAGGATGGATGAGGAGTAGGAGGAGTATGGAACAGACAGCACCCTCAAATCTTCAGAAGTATGAGATGAACCTCAAAAACTTGGAAAGGTGGATCTCACACGTACCGACACAGACTATCCCGCAATTTAATTGTTCCCCGAAAGGTTTTTATTGAATAGCGGAATAGGAAATATGATCAAAAAAAGTGTATGTATCTCGCACGTACACCACCACACTAGGCCCCAATTACTATTGTTTGTACCCCTAAAAGGATGGATGAGGAGTAGGAGGAGTATGGAACAGGCAGCACCCTCAAATCTTCAGAAGTATGAGATGAACCCCAAAAACTTGGAAAGGTGGATCTCACACGTACCGACACAGACTATCATGCAATTTAATTGATCCCCAAAGGTTTTAATTGAATAGCGGAATAGAAAATATGATCAAAAAGAAAGTGTATGTATCTCACACGTACACCACCACACTAGGCCCCAATTACTATTGTTTGTAACCCTAAAAGGATGGATGAGGAGTAGGAGGAGGAGTATGGAACAGGCAGCACCCTCAAATCTTCAGAAGTATGAGATTGTGTTCACTGTACCCCACAAAGATTGTGTTCACTGCACCCCACAAAGATTGTGTTCACTGTACCCCACAAAGATTGTGTTCACTGCACCCTAAAAGGATTTTGTTCACTGCACCCCAAAAAGTATTTTGTTCACTGCACCCCAAAAAGGATGTTGTTCACTGCACCCCAAAAAGCATTTTGTTCACTGCACCCCACAAAGATTGTGTTCACTGCACCCCACAAAGGATTTTGTTCACTGCACCCCAAAAAGATTGTGTTCACTGCACCCCAAAAAGGATTTTGTTCACTGCACCCCACAAAGATTGTGTTCACTGCACCCTAAAAGGATTTTGTTCACTGCACCCCAAAAAGATTGTGTTCACTGTACCCCCCAAAGATTGTGTTCACTGCACCCCACAAAGATTCTGTTCACTGTACCCCACAAAGATTGTGTTCACTGCACCCTAAAAGGATGTTGTTCACTGCACCCCACAAAGATTGTGTTCACTGCACCCTAAAAGGATGTTGTTCACTGCACCCCACAAAGATTGTGTTCACTGCACCCTAAAAGGATGTTGTTCACTGCACCCCAAAAAGGATGTTGTTCACTGCACCCCACAAAGATTGTGTTCACTGCACCCCACAAAGGATTTTGTTCACTGCACCCCAAAAAGATTGTGTTCACTGCACCCCAAAAAGGATGTTCACTGCACCCCAAAAAGGATGTTGTTCACTGCACCCCAAAAAGGATTTTGTTCACTGCACCCCAAAAAGATTGTGTTCACTGCACCCCACAAAGATTGTGTTCACTGCACCCCAAAAGGATTTTGTTCACTGCACCCCAAAAAGATTGTGTTCACTGCACCCCAAAAAGGATGTTGTTCACTGCACCCCAAAAAGGATTTTGTTCACTGCACCCCAAAAAGATTGTGTTCACTGCACCCCACAAAGGATTTTGTTCACTGCACCCCAAAAAGATTGTGTTCACTGCACCCCAAAAAGGATGTTGTTCACTGCACCCCAAAAAGGATTTTGTTCACTGCACCCCAAAAAGATTGTGTTCACTGCACCCCAAAAAGGATGTTGTTCACTGCACCCCAAAAAGGATTTTGTTCACTGCACCCCAAAAAGATTGTGTTCACTGCACCCTAAAAGGATTTTGTTCACTGCACCCCAAAAAGATTGTGTTCACTGCAGCCCAAAAAGATTGTGTTCACTGCAGCTCACACACAGAAAAATGGATGTGGATCACTGACACCTGCCTATCTCCTATCCCACACCACACAGCAATATCGATTGTAGTTTGTAGAACACAGTTTCCCTAAAATTCAGCAGCAGCCTCTCCCTAACAGGATTGAGAAGAGATCGTAGATCGGAACTAAGTGCAGACCCCACACAGCAATATCGATTGTAGTTTGTAGAACACTCTGACCCTAAAATTCAGCAGCAGCCTCTCCCTAACAGGATTGAGAAGAGATCGTAGATCAGGATTGAGTGCAGAGTCACCCCACCCCCACACAGCAATATCGATTGTAGTTTGTAGAACACACTGACCCTATAATTCAGCAGACTCTATCCCTAAAATGCCTACAACTCGCCCTGCCTAAACACTCCGACCTGTCCCTCAATTCTATCCGGACACCAATTCGTTTTCCCTGCCTGTCTTTCCCTAATCAGCAGCCAGCACGTTGATGTGTGCTCTGTCCCTGATCTAAGCAGCAGAATGAAGCCGCTGCGGCTGCCTGGAACTTATAAAGACTTGGTCACATGCTTCAGACGGCCAATCACAGCTACTGAGACATTTGCAGGCATGGCTGGGATGGCTTAAGGCACACCAGTTAAACGCTTGTTGATTGGCTGTTGAAAGCCCGCCATGAAAAGAGCGCCAAAGCATGCAAAACCCGGAAATAAAACGACCGAACACGGATTTTTACCCGAACATACAGTAAAGTGTCCGTGTCCGTGTTCGGGTAACAAAAATCCAATTATTCGGTACGAACACGAATAATACAGTCCGTGTTCGCTCAACACTAGTTATTACCCTTTATGGTACTCTATTGTACAATGGTGATAAATAGTTATCTAGATCGATAAGTTTCTATTGTCACAACTAATTTTGTTTTTTCTTTTCTTTTGTTTGCTGCAGTCGTGATCTATCCTCCAATGTCGCGGATTGGGTTTTTTGCTTGCGTTACGGGCGGTGACCTGGGGTGGCGCTGTGGCGTGCTCCTTTGGACAGTTCCCCTTTTGATACATGTGCGGCCAGATAAGCCGTAGTGACGTGACGCACTTCCGGTGTGGACGTCCTGCGGCATAACAAGCGGATGTGAGGACATTCGTGTCCCGCACACACGCTTGTTCCCTCTGTATGTACCGGCGCTCACCGACGCGACCTTCGGGTCGCTCGGTGTATTGCGAGGTTACGTTGAGGGGTGTGGCTGGAGCGGTGACGTCACCGACGAGCCGCTCGGGGTCCACACTATAAAGAGGCCATACACGCTGGCTTCAGTATGGCGGCGGTTCCCCATCCGGAGCGGACATCATGGAGGTATAGGACAGAGCCAATATAAGGTATTTTCTTGGGCGCAAAGCTATTCAACTTTATTGTGCTAGTTACCATCAGGAACTTATAGAATAGACCTTAAATACTATTTTATTTACGTCCACTCCAGGATATTGATACACCATTACCTGCTGGTATACTTTGCTGGCTTTTTTCCACTAAATGCATGGAGATATGCTTCCATAGTGCAATGTTTGGTAAGACACGAGGCCCCCTCTGGCAATTTACATTATTTAACTGTTGCTCCTTTCTTCTTATCCTATTGCATGTCTTCACACGGTGCGTTTGGGAGGTGTATATTAGATCTTATCACAAATTACCTGGAAATATATTTCTCGCTCCATAGTCCCCTATAGTCTCTCTGACTATATGTAATATTTATTATTATTATTATTAATGGTCGTGCTATTATGTCCTTACCTAGGTGGCACCCAGGCTTTACTATCCCTGGGTTAGTCCTTCCTTTCTAATATCGAGCTCTGTACCTATCCATGAATGTCCCTTCGTTATTAACTACCATGTTTCTGCGGTGACGTGTGTCCTGCATAACAAATACACAGGTATGTATAAAACCAATTGCCTACCGGTATTATTTATTGATACCCAGTATATAAATTGCTATTGTGTGGTCCCCCACATGTGATCTAATGGGAAGCTTCCGGGGTGCATTTTCCGTTGCGCCCACGGGGTTCTCACCGCTCGCCCGTTTTGCATTGACCTAATTAGTGATTGGATACGTCACCATGAACATGCATGTAGTCCCCAAACTTTAGATGTTATTCATATGACAAAAAAATTTTGGAAATAACTTGCATTATCAGTAATCATATATTTTTATTTCATACAGAATTACCCATTCTAATTACAAGCAGGCTCCACACGAAGCCTCTATATGAGGCGAAACATGTTGAGCAATTCGAGCAATCGACTTACTACTCTTTGTCACCATTACTTAAGTATATAAACATGTATATATAGTCGCAATTTATGACCCATAGTATTCAACTGTGTATGACTATATCGAGTAGAACTGCTGTATGTTACTTACTTGACTGTTTAGCCAATTTTGGTTTCAGTCAATTTTATTACATTTTTCACATTTTGTTTTGTGATCATTTGCTTTCCCTTTTCAATATTATGTGTTATGTAATTTGAATAAAATTGTTTTTTAAGTAATCTATGTGCCTGGAAAATCCTTCCTTCCCAATCTTCCAAAAAATTTTCCACTTTTGCATGTATAGGCGTCTCAATACTTTTGGTAATATAATGTATGATAGGTGGACAGTATGTGTAGTAGAGTGTTGGGTATAATAGGGGGTACTATGTGCAGGAGGGGCATGTAAAGAATATGATGATAAGAAGTATGTGAAGAGGTATGGAAAAGTTAATGGTCAGCGGTTTGTAACACAGACTGCACTTATTCGCTGCTCCCCGTTCCCTACATTAGTTAAGTGCAATACTCTAGGCCTGTTTCATATGAGCTCCAGCTTTTATAAGAGCGGTGGGAACAGCAAACTATGACAAAGCATTTACAGAGCTCTCAGCAAACTTTGTTGAAGCTTTAAAGTACCATTCAGCTCAACTCTGGGAATTTTGAACACCGATCTGACTAGAAATATGGATGGCTCCCTTAAACAAGCTGCTAGCAGGCTTCAGAACTTGTTGAAAGTCTGCTAGCAGCTTGTTTAATGTGGCAATCAGCAATCTCATTAAGATCTGTTTCCAACATTTACAAACTGAAGCTGAAAAGCTTCAATAAAGCTTGCTAATCGCTATGCTTGCTTGCTGTTCACACTGTTCCTATACAAGTTCCCCCAGAGGTTGCTAGGGGTTCCTTGAGCTGTGTCCCATTTGATGGTGCCTGAAAAGCTCCAGGGTTGATGCCACTTAACAGAGCCAGATGCATTACACCAATAATCTTTTTAGTTGTCGCTAAGGGTGGTATTCTGTCCACCACTGTCAGGACTTTCCTTCAACTAGCCACCAATGTGAGGGCCATTTTACCACTGACTCTAATGAATTGGTTTTAGCAGGGGTTCCCCAAGACCTGAAATTTTATTTCAAGGGTCCTCTGGGGTAACGAGGTTGAGAAAGGCTGCTCTAAAATGATGAGTCCAGGAACATCACCCTTGGGCACACGATGCAGGCAAATAAATGTAATCATATGATATTTGCGCTCCCACATGTTAACCCATAGTGGTAAGGTTATCAAGTTATTGGTTAGAGAGATCTTGGCTTGCACCAATATGTGGACACATGTTGTTCTATATAACTAGATTTCGGTGTTCTCTTGGTGGACCTCAGGATTCTACAGTGAGTATGCATGATTTGATAATTATTCAAATTTGCTTTTTTCTAAAAAAAAAAAAAAAAAAAAAAAAAAGCAGCTTTACAACAAATATCTAGTGATTTCCTTTACCATATTGGTCCTTATGGGCCATTGCTTGGGGCAGAAGAGACAGATGGGGCAGCACCAAGCCTCAGAATTTACAAAATGTGTTCCTTCTTTTCTTATTTTGTCTCCCATGTCTGGCCACTTCCGGACATTTGTGGCTAAATTCAGTAAATTTACCTAAGGGGGTGCAGGGGATATGAGAGGCTTCCCAAGGCTGGATGGTGCCCCTGAGCTTTGCACCCACACCACAATGCCGGGATCTCATGCACCGGGGCTAAACGCTCAATGTACAAAAGGCCTAACTAAAGCTGTGGTCTCCAAACTTTTCAAACAAAGGGCCAGTTTTCTGTCCTTCACACTTTAGGGGGGGCAGATTGTGGCCATTGGGGATAGAAAATGTGGCCTAGCATCAATGAGGGTAAACTTGGCTTCAGGGTTGGTGGTCAGTAGGAGGAGGAGTGCCCAATCATTGGTGTCAATGGGAGGGATAGTGCCTTAAAGCATTTGGAAGAATAGTGCCCCAAGGGGCAGATAAAGGTTAGCAAAGGGCCGCAGGTTGGAAACCCCTGGCCTAAAGGGTTAGTTTGATTTGAGCACCAAGGATTAAAGCCATCTACAAAATGATTTGGGTGGGTGATCTTGGTTCTAGGTCTTCTTGCCTTCTGTCCCCTTAAAGATTTTTGCATATTTTCAACTATGTTAGTTACCTTATCAGTAAAAAATGAAAAGGGTAAGCTAACTCACAACACCCTACCCAACCCCCTGATCCTTGCTAAATTTGAATTTGCCGGATCCTTATACCAACTGGAGGGCATTGGAACAACATAAGATAGATATTATGTTGTTCCAATCTTCCAATGCCTTTCAGTTGGTATAAGGGTCCAGCAATTTAACATTTTCCCCTACATAGTTCTGGAGGCTGTATGGCAGCATATTGTTCACAATGGTGAGTATTCATTAGTCAGTGCTGACCACATGACAGTGCTGACCAGTGAGAATCTCGGCTTCATTTTGGGATGCTGTACCAGAAGAAAAGAGCCTCAGAAGGATTCTAATTGGTCAACATGGTCATATGGCTAGTGCTGACCAATGAGCACTTGCAATTATTTATATTATACAGTTACACAGACTTCGGTGCTGTTTAGTAATGTTTTAAAGTTCCTAACTACTATAGCGGTTGAAAAGGGTGGCAGAACATGGGGATTACATAACGTTCATGCAGCAGGTAGGGAAGATGCTGTGTGTTTTGCTTTTAATTTTTTTGTGAAAGGGTGAACTAACCCTTCAAATCAGTATCAGCACCAGGTGCTGTGGGGGTTAATAAGAGCAGGGTTACCTGTCGCAGGCACTTGTCAAAAATGCTGACCCTTTATGCCCCCCTCCTCCATTCAGAAAAGCTGTATTATTGTTTCCCCCAATGAAAAGTGCTCTATAAATGGAGGATGGGCGGATAAAAGAAAGGTCAGCATCCTCCATTCATAAAATGCTTTTCTCTTTCGTTCATTGACGGACACAGCGACATATCTTCATTAGTCTAATGGGTTATGCTGCGCTTCCTAGGAGTAGGACACTAAGCGGAAAAGGGTTAACAAAGTTAACAGAACTTTAACTACACCCATGGGGGGTCCTGGAATTGTTTCCTTTTAACCTCCCTGGCGGTATTCCCAGAGAGTGGCTCGGGGGTTAATTTTTAGTACCAAAGCGGTAACCCCGAGCCACACTGGGGATTACCCCAGAATCAAACTCACCTTCCCTGCAATTCCCCCTCTGTCCTCCCCCACCGTCCTCCCCCACCGTCCTCCCCCCGCCGTCCTTCAGGCATCCTCCCCCTCTCTCCCCGCTCTGTGCTCTGCAGATACCGGCACCTGCCTTCCGGTTCCCTTTCCTGTGAGTGTTGTGGGGGGTGGAACCGGCGGCAAATTCAAAAATGTAAATACACCAAATGAGATGATAGAAAGCTGTGATGGGATTACACTGTATCGTCCCATTTCACCACAGGATTTCACCTGCTGACTTTTCCAGTGCCCTGCCTGTGCTTTTCCAGTTCTTTGTGCCTGGAAAATAGAGAACGACCATGGCGTCCAAAAAGCGTTCTTTTTGTGCAAAAGCGCTTTTAGACGAACTGGAAAACAGTGACAGCGAAAAGGAGTTACATAAAGAACTGAGCGATAGCGATTGGTGGGAAAATTCGTCATCAGGTACGGAAAGTTATGACAGCGACGATTCTGATGTCTCTTTCTGGCACATGGCTCCGTTGGAAATTCTGAAGAATCATTTGATTTACTTCCCAAATTCCACAAGCTATGTGCCAGAAATAGACATCAGAATCGTCGCTGTCTTCAGTTTCCGTACCTGATGATGAATTTTGGCCTAGGGTCGAGGGTTCCAGGGGCCCAATCTAGGTGAGATCAATCTACGGTTTAGATTCAGGCCATCGTTATAGGCAAGGCCAGGGCAAGGGGTGGGCAGGATGGGCAGCTGGGCTGCACTGTGGTATCATGTGGGGCGGCACAAGGAGATTGAGGGGGAGGGGATTTGTGCTGGAAGGGGGAATTTGGGGCGGCAGGGGGTAAGTATTGTTCTAGGAGGGGAAATTTTTTTGGGGGGGGTGGTGCTACGATTGGTGATTTAGGGGGATTTGGGTTCGGGAGGGGTGGAGATAATTTGTGCTGGGAGGGGGGTTAAGAGGATATTTGAGCTGGGAAGGGGGATTTGGAGTGGAGAAAGAAAATTTGTACTGTGAGGGGAAAATTTAGGAGTGGGAGGAATTGTGCTGGAGGGGGGGAGGGGGGTGATTTTTTGGGGCAAGGGGCTTTTTGAGCTGGGGGATGGGGGGGGGGCAATGATTTGTGCTGGGAGGAGGAAATTTCTTTAGTGGGGCAGATTAGTACTGGGAGGGAGGGAAGGAGGAAATTATGCTTAGGGGATAAGCAGGATTTTTTACTGACACATATTGCTCATACGTCTTGATTGGAGGGGGTGGGGGGCACGGTTTGGCATATTCACCCTGGGGTCTAGATGATCTTGTCCCAGCACTGGTTATAGGATATCCATGGGATTCTAAATTCTCTATGGGCATGGTTAAAATTGATTTTAAATTGAGGTAAGCTTCTCATGAACAATGTTCCCCATGAGTCATTTTTTAACTTCCATAAATGGGAGGAATGGCTGGCGCCAGGCTCTAGCAAAAACAGGAGAAAGAAGAACAAGGGCGCCAGGTCATAAATGGGAATAGACAAATGACAATTTATTGCAGCAACTTATATGTAAAAACAGATGATCCAGAAGACAATCAATGGAATGTTGAGCCGCAGTTCCCACAGTGGGACCAGTAGGAATTAGTCAAATCAAGAAACCAACATGACAGTCCTGTGCTGTGTAGCATAAACAGTTCCAACTGCCGGCCAATGCTGCAGGTATCGTGGGCTCCCTGGATGGGCAGCCTCGCAGGTGTCCAGTGTGCAGCAGAGCCGATAGGGATGGTAACCCGGAACCGGAAGTGGCGTGTGTAACCTGTTGGTTCCTCCACGGAATCCGACAAGGCTCTAGCCAACGTCTGATGAGTGGCAAGAAGCCCCCAAGTCTTTTTATTTTTTTTTAATCACCACTGAGTTTTTTATTTTTTTTGCTAAATAAACGAAAAAAGACTGAACATTTTGAAGAAATAAATGTTTTTCATAGTTTGTTAAAAATTTGGCAAACCGGGAAATTTTTTCTTTCACACAAGCGGGTTATCGGCTCTCCTCTTCTCTCCTCATGCTGTCAACGTGAGGAAAGGAATGCCAATGACCAGCTTGTGTTTACACCAGGATCAGCTATCATTGGACACAGCTGATCACGTGGTAAAGGGCTGCTGTGGTTGGCCCCGTTCTGTGATAAGCTGTGTGCTAGGGACACAGTGATCACCGAGCGCACCACACGTTTACGGGAGGACCACATACAGTATGACCCCCCCCCCCAGAACTGGACGTCAGCGCTGTAGCTGTCATTCGTCTATAGCGCAGTTGGCAAGTGGTTATAATAAATATACTGAACATGTCTGTGAAGGTTCTCGTTGATACAAGTCATGGTGTACCTAGTAGTAGTTGGTTACATTCACACGGACTTGTTTTGTAACGTTGAAGACTTTTTTTAACTTCTCCAAACCACTTCTTCAGTTCTAATGAGTGTCAGGAAGGTACCCCAACATTTATATCCACACAGGAAGCACAAACACCTTCATCCAACCTCCAACGAATGTGTTAAGGTAGATGTTGATTGTCCAAGAGACCAAGACCAGAACAGGAGGGGTAAAAGTTGTGGAACCCCCTTTTCCAGGTATATCATCCCATCCTTGGTGTCAGGGAGTCTGCATAGGTGTTAATCCCTTGATTCACAATGCTGAAGGTGTGAATTGTTGTTACATTGGAGGGGTAGAGATGTTGTGAGGGTCCTAAAGCGATTCTAAGGGTTATGTTTTCTCTTTTTTTCTTTTAAAATACATTTTAAAAGAAATTATTCTCTTTGAGTCCCCGCCGGAGGTCCTGGCTCCTCCCCCCTGCGGAGTGCCCCAATAGCAAGCCTTTTGGCTCGCTCCTGTAAATTGTCCATTTGCACACAGAGCTTGGCTATGCCCCGCCCCCACTTTCTCCCCATTGTCTCACTGGCTTCTGACAGCAGAAGGAGCCAATTATTCCCGCTGCTGTGTGAGCCAATGAGGAGAGAGAGGACCTGAAGAGCCGCTGCTCTCATGCACATTGTTGAATCGATATGGGGCTCAAGTAAATATAAGGAGAGCTCTTTAAATATCTGGGTATCCGGGTCACTAAGGACTTGGGAGCATATTATGGGCACAACATTCACCCTGTCCTTCTGCGGCTGCATGAGCATTGCTCCTCGTGGGCTACCCTACCCCTAAACATTCTGGGACGCATTAATATCATCAAAATGATATTTTTGCCGAAATTCCTTTATATCTTTCGCAACTTCCATTGCTGGATTAATAACTCCTTTTTCAGGGACGTGGAGGGTTGCATTAGCTCCTTTGTTTGGGCGGGTGTTAACCCTCGTCTGGTGAGGGCCACCCTGCAGCTCTCGATTGATTGCGGGGGGCTGGCGCTCCCTAATTTCAAATTATATTTTTGGGCAGCTGTGCTGGTCACCATTCGCTGGTAATTTTCGGACTCATGACTGAACGCGGTGATCTGCTTGGAGGCGGCTTGTCTGGGCTCCTTAGTTGAACTTAGCAATCTGGCCTACCGGGGCACAGGTGCGTATACTTCCATTCCGCATCCCACTAAGACGACCCTCCAGCTATGGACTGTTGCCAGGGCTCACTTTCTTAAACCTCATACTTGGTCCCCTTATCAACCCTTGTGGGGTAACCCCTTGCTGCCTCACCTGCGTATGATCCCTGATCCACATCTATGGGCTCGGTATGGTATACAGAGATTGAAGGATGTTATGCCCTCAGGGGTGCTCCATTCATTTTTAGACTTGAGACGGTCATTTGGCTTGCCTCGTTGGATGGGCTTTCGATGATTGCAACATGCGATTAGGGCTCAATTCCCTCTCACCCCTGTGAGGAAGACTGATCGTTTGGAGGATGTGGTGGCACAAGAAGCACTGCCTAAACCTCTGTCGGCAATCTATGCTACCCTGATGAGGGTGGTCTCCCCGGGGCTGAATAGGCTCTAGCAGAGGTTGCTCACTGACATACCCGAATTAGATAGGGAGGACTGGGAGGACTGTCTTGGGGACTGTTCCAGACTGATGATAGCGTCCAGAGACAAGCTCATTCAAACTAAGTTCCTGCACAGAGTGTACTATACACCTCAGAGGCTGCACAGAATTTACCCCACTGGATCCCCTGCCTGTAATAGATGTCTTACCTCAGAGGGTACCTACATCCATATGTTCTGGACATGCCCATGAGTGGCCGAGTTCTGGAGGGAGGTGTTTGATGTTCTCAAAACTCGTCTACAACTCTCGGTTTCTTGCTGGCGCTCTTGGGCATTCCAGATGATGTTCGGCGACTCAGGTATGCTAAGTTGCTGATCTCCTTTCTGCTTTATTATGCGAAGAAGGAGATCATACTTAGATGCAGGGGCAGCCCGTCCACTGAGGGCGCAGGGGCGCCGCTCCCCCGTCCGTGCGTCCGGCCCTCTAATCTACATGCAGGGCGCCGGACGCATGGATTCCAAGAGGGGATTTTTTTTTCTTGAAGCACGTGATTAGAGCCAGAGGCTCTAATAGGCTTCAAAAAAGGGTGGGCTCGGGGCTCAGAGCCCACCCAGTTGTATGACAATAATGAATGAATATTTGCTATTATCACACTGACTCTCCTCCCAGCCAATCATGAAGCGGGTCGTGGGACTCCTTTCCTGATTGGCTAAAAAGAGACGTGATTTTACTGACCATTGGCCAGGAAGAGGGAGGGGACATATGGCCGAGGAGACGCACAGCGGCGTTCGGGGAACGAGCAGTTAAGGATGCTGGCTGTCCGGCTGGGCAGCCAGCCATACGCCCTGGAAGGGGGGAGGAAGGGGGGAAGGGGTGGTAGAGCAGATTGCTGGCCGGCCGACCTGCGGGGGGGGGTTGTTGGTTTTGCCTCTGCCCCCTGCCCCCAAATTTTTATTCACCAGCCGCCACTGCTTAGTTGGGCTTCTCCACCCCCCCTTCGTGGGAGGCTCTAGTCAATGGGGCTTTGCCAATGTACAAACTGACTTATATTAATAGGAATTGCCCTCAGAAATTAGAAAAAATCTGGCAACCCTGGCTGGATTGTTGACGTACTGTGCCTGCATCCGGACTCTTGTATTGGAAGTATGGCGGGTGATGTTTGCATAGATGTCTTGTTTTCACATTTGAGGATCTCCTGTTTGCTATGCTGCACACTGGTTACACCTTTGTTTGTATTCTGGATGATCCCTTCTGTTCTTCAATGAAGAGCAACCTTGTTTTGTAAAAAGTATAAGGAGGACTGGGGGGAGGGGGAATGGGGAAGGGAGATGCACACAGAAGGTTTTTTTTTTTTTTACCTTAATACATAGAATACATTAAGGTAAAAAAAAAAAAAAACGGAAGCCGTTAGAACCACTTTTAGTCACTGGCAAGGCGAGCATTATCATTGCTTTTTGACCTCCCACAACCAGAATGAGGTATCTTTTACTTTTTAATATTAATTATTTTTTGTTTTGTACCTAGCTATTGATTTTATTGGGGTGGTGAGGGGTTATTAAATAGAAGCTATTTATTTATTTATTTATTTATTTATTTATTTGCGTAAGATCCATTTAAAAAGGTTATTAAGGATTGTGGTGTTTTTTTTTTTTTTTTTTTTTTTTTTTTAGAATTTCTGGTGTCAGAAAGCAAATGAAATAAAACATTAAATAATAATTAAATAGTATTACAGTATATTACAGTTTTTTTATGTACAGTACTGTGCACAAGTGTTAGGGCTCTTTCACACACAGAGTTAAAAATCAAAATTTGTTTAACATTTTAGGCCAATTTGTTTTCTGCTACATATTTTTTGAAAAAAAAAATCGCAATAAGCGTATTTTGTTTGGTTTGCACAAAAGTTATTGCGTTTACTAACTATGGGAAAGATTTCATTTTTATTGTTTTTTTTAATTTATGTATTTTTTTACTAGTAATGGCGGTGCTCTGCGATTTTTTTTTTTTTTTTTTTGCAGGACTGCGACATTGCGGTGGACAGATCGGACCCCTAACTGACATTTTTGACACTTTTGGGGGGACCAGTGACATTACTACAGTAATCAGTGCTAAAAATATGCACTGTTACTGTAATAATGACACTGGCAGGGAAGGGGTTAACACTGTGAGTTAAATGTGAGCCTAGGGAAGTGTTTCTAACTGTGGGGGGGCGTGGCTTGTGAAATGGTCATAGAGACCTATATAGAAGGATCACAGGCGCTCTGTGATCATTCCAGAGAGAAGAACGGTCAGCTGTGTTTACAACATCCGACTGTTCTTCTCTCAGGGGAACGATCGCGGGTGGCAGGCGGCAATCGGAGCCGCCTGCCCGCTGCATCAGCATCCCTGCTGACGAGAGCGCTCGTCCCCTAGCTGCCTGCGCGCAACTGACCTATACCTGCTTTGGTTTGCCCAGGAGCGGCTGCCTGCCGCAGTATAAATGCAGTGGGCGGTCTTAAAGTGGTTAACCTGTGTTGGTGGGTGTGTTTGTGTAGATAATAATTTCCCAAATCCCTGTATATTGTGTTTATTAAGGGCTCATGCACACTACAATTTAAAAAAAAGGCTGCTTTTACAGGCATTTGAGCTTTTATTTCAGCTTTAAGAAGCTTGTTCTTTTTGGGGCTCTTTTGCATGGTTTTATTGAGCTTCTTTGAGCTCCTTTGAGCTTCTTTGAGCTTTTTGAGCATAAGCGTTTTTTTTTTCCCCCCACAAACCTTCCCGATAGCTATTTTTTTCTATTTTTTGAGTGTTTTTGAACTTCTTTGAGCTTTTTCATGCCCTTTCATGCTTTTTCGCACACTTAGGTGTGTTTTCTGCTCAAAAGCTCCTCTCAAAAATGCGAGTTTGTTGGGGTTTTTTTTTTTTTTTTTTGCCTTTAAGAGTATATGCCTGTAAACTCCTGAAAAAGCCATAGTGTGCATGAACACATTGGCTTACATGGAGGGGAGTTTCCAGGCAGAAAAAATGAGAGCTCCAAAAAATTCAAAAGTATGTGGGCTTCTTCGAGCTTCTTTGAGCTGCTGTGTGCAATGAGCTCTTGGATGCACATCCAAAAGTCTTTAAAAACTATCAATACTTCCTGTTCACCACAGATTGTGGAAGAGAGTTCCACACCCTTACCACCCTGGCCCAAGACGTTTTGCTGCCTGGGTCCAAAAATTAAATGCTGCCCCCCCCCCAAAAAAAATAACGCCCACCAGAAGGCCCACACAATTTTATTTTATATCAATATAATTAAAACTAAAATTAAATGTTAAATGTATCAGGAAGTCAGATTTATATGCAAAAGCACCTTGTTTACATGTACAATTATATGACATACCGTTATGTTCAATTCCAGTATTATTGTGTTTGTCTGACTGTCTGAGGTTATTGCGCACACTGCTATCATATGAGGAATGTTCCCCGGAGGAGACCCTCCGCCTCCCCATAATCATCTGTTTGCACTACGGACGGCAGTATGAGATGGGGAAATGACACACAAAACTGCTGGAAAAAAAAATCTAGGGCATTAATTTGCTGCTCCTCTCAAAGTTCTTCCAGGGTCCCTACAATAGGACCCAGTGGAACCCATGGTAGGGCCGGTCCTGACCCTGACAGTGAATAACCCCCTATGCAGCTTCTCCTCCAATCTCATAGTTACATATATAGTTACATAGTTAGTGAGGTTGAAAAAAGACATCAGTCCATCTAGTTCAACCTATGACGTGTGTTTGTGTTTGCTGTTAACCGTACATTGTATACCCCTGTATGTTGTACATTGTATACCCCTGTATGTTGTACATTGTATACCCCCTGTATGTTGTACATTGTATACCCCTGTATGTTGTACATTGTATACCCCTGTATGTTGTACATTGTATACCCCTGTATGTTGTACATTGTATACCCCTGTATGTTGTGGTCATTAAGGTGCCCATCTAATAGTTTTTTGAAACTATCGATGCTCCCTGCTGATACGACTGCTTGCGGAAGAGAATTCAACATCCTTACTGCTCTTACAGTGAAGGACCCCCTGCGTATTTTAAGGTTAAACCGCCTTTCCTCTAGTTTTAGTGAGTGGCCACGTGTCTTATTGTATTCCCTTTCTCTGAATAGGTTTTTCCATATGCTAGGGTCACCAGTACAGTATTTGTACATTGATATCATATCCCCCCTCAATCGTCTCTTCTCCAGAGAGAATAGGTTCAGTGCTTACAGTCTTTCCTCATAGCTGATGCCCTCCATTCCCCTAATTATTTTTGTTGCCCTTCTCTGGACTCTCTCCAGGTCCAGCACATCCTTCCTGAGGACCGATGCCCAGAACTGGACAGCATACTCCAGATGTGGCCGGACCAGAGTCTTGTAGAGTGGGAGAATAATCTCTTTATTTCTGGAGTGAATCCCCTTTTTTTTATACATGCCAGTATTCTGTTGGCTTTGCTTGCAGTGGCTTGGCATTGCATGCCAAGCCTGTTGTCTACCAGTACCCCCAGGTCCTTTTCCATCCTAGACTCACCCAGAATCTCATTTTGTGGCCCCGTGTCTCCCTGAGACTGAATAGTTTCCTACTTACGCTGAGATCACCATAGAGGTATTTGTATATCTCTATCTTATCTCCTCTCAAACGTCTCTTCTCCAGCAAGAATATATTTAGTGCTTGTAGACGTTCCTCGTAATTGAGGTCCTCCAGTACCCTTAATAAGTAAGTTTCCCTTCTCTGGACTCTCTCCAGTTCCAGCACATCCTTCTTGAGGACCGGTGCCCAGAACTGGACAGCATACTCAAGATGTGGCCAAACCAGAGAATTATAAATTGGCAGAATTATCATTTTATTTCTGGAGTATATCCCCTTTTTAATGCATGCTAATATTCTTCTGGCTTTGCTTTCTGCAGCCTGACATTGTATGCTATTGCTCAGTCTGTATTCTACTAGGACCCCCAGACCCTTCTCCGTCCTGGAATCCCCCAGGGCTTCTCCCGCCTAGTGTAGTGAAGGCAAATCCTGGCTCACCAGATGTTTTGGAACTACATTTTCAATGATGCCCAACTACACTGCAGAGTGCATGAACATCATGGGAAATGGAGTTCCAAAACATCTGGGGTGCCAAGATTCGCCATCACTGCCTTAGTGAGTAACTGTTTATATTTTTAACCCCTCAAGTGCATTACTTTACATTTGCAAAGATAAACCTCATTTGCCACCTAGTTGCCCACTCCATTCATTTTTTCAGGTCATCTTGTAAGGCTTCTATATCCTGCTGTGAAGTTATTGCCCTACTTATTTTTGTGTCATCAGCAAACACTGAGATTGAGCTTTTTATCCCATCCTATATATCATAGTTTCTGTCAACTTCTCACGTACCTGACTGATGAGCCCGATAGTGCAGAGGAAGGCCTTCCTTACGTATCTGACTCGCTGCCCCTGGTAGAGCAGACAGGTGGCACGGGAGAGCAGAATGGTATGAGGGCCTGGCGGGTCAGCTGTTGGACGGGCAGCTCCAAGGTCCCAGATGCTTTAAAAGGAGACAACCAGCAGGTAGGAGGATCCCAACAGCAGGCAGGCAGAAGGACAGAACACCCGAGTCCACACTCACTCTGGGGGCTCACAGGCAAACGGATCAGTTCACAGGCTGGGTCAACAACAGGCGGGCGGCGTGGAATCCAAAGGAGCATGCAGGTTCAAGGTCAGAGGGGAGCCGAGGTCAGGTGCAGGCAGAAAGCAAGGGAAGTCCAAAGTCAAGCTGGGTCGTACAGGAGATCAATCACAGAAGCAGGTAAACAGGAGCAGGGGTCACAGGAAGCTGCAGATCAGACAGCAAAGACATAATACTTCTGAGGAGTTTAAATAGAGCAGCCTGTTGCCAATCACTGCAATTAGTCTGCAGACTCTGCACTAAGTTAACCCCTTAGGTAGCAGATCCATGACATTGCCCCCTCCTAAAGGGAGAGAGAGAGAGAGCCAAGCGCCGATCTGAGTGTAGCACAGCAGTAATTTTAATGACACACAATAAAATCGTTACTCACAAGAGGTCCACAAAAGCAGGCATTGATAAAACCAGTGAGGGGAAGGTCTCTGGGGTCACATCCGAGGTGGAAGATCCAGTCAGGCGGCAGCGCTGTGATGAGGGAGGGCAGCCGATGGCCTCATGTCGGAGGCGGGAGACGTGCAGATCCTCTATGGTGGTGAGGCAGCGTGGGACCGCCGGTCGGATGGATGTGACGACACTTCCGGAGACAGCAGGCAATCGAACGGCGACGCGTTGCGGAGCTCCGCTCCTTCTTCAGGCCTCCGCTCCTTCTTCAGCATGAATATTGCTTTCAGGCTCCCAAGAGTTATCTTCCGGTCCATACCCCTTCCATTTAATTAGGTACTGAATCTGATTGTACCTCCTTCTACAATCCAAGATTGTTTCCACCTCGAATTCCTCCTCTCCATTGACTATTACAGGCTCTGGTGGACCAGTATTTCGTTCAGGAAAAGGATTCGGAACCACAGGTTTCAACAGAGTCACATGGAAGACGGGGTGAACTTTAAGTGAATCGGGTAATTCCAGCTCATAGGCTACATCATTGATCTTCCTCTTAACAGGGAAGGGACCCAAAAACTTAGGGCCCAATTTTTTTGAGGGGCAAGCCATTTTCAAGTTCACTGTAGACAACCATACCTGGTTGCCAGGTTCCAGAATTAGTTCTCCTCCCTTCTTCCTGTCAAAGATCTTTTTATTATACTCCTATGTCTTGGCCATAGTCTCTTGTAAAAGTTTGTTGTTTTCAGAGAAGAAATTCATTGTTTCAGAGACTGCAGGGATTGAGCATTCAGGTATAATACTAGGCAGGAATGACGGGTGAAAGCCGTAATTAGCAAAAAACTGAGTTTGTTTGATGGCAGAATAGAAAGAGTTATTATAAGCAAACTCGGCAATGGGGAGTAAAGAGACCAAGTTATCTTGGGAGAAGGAAAAGAAGCAACGGAGGTACTGCTCCAGGGTCTGATTGATTCTTTCTGTTTGTCCGTTCTTCTGAGGGTGGTATGTGGAGGAAAAAGCCAATTCAATCTCTAGAGAACCACACAGAGCTTTCCAGAACCTGGAGGTGAACTGGACACCCCGGTCGGACACGATGTTGGCTGGAACACCATGGAGCCTTACAATTTCTTTGACAAAAATTTTTGCAGTTTCCACAGCCGAAGGTGAACCTTTCATGGGCAAAAAATGGGCCATTTTGGACAGTCTGTCCACCACCACGAAGATGGTAGAAAAACCCTCTGCCGCGGGGAGTTCCACAATGAAGTCCATTGAGATCATTTTCCAGGGTCTCTCTGGAACGGCAATGGCTTCAGTAAACCCAAGGCCTTTACCCTGCTGTTCTTGCTTCGGGAGCAAGTAGTACAAGACTCCACATAGCTCTTACAGTCGCCTACCACCTGAGGCCACCAGAACGTGCGTTGTACCAGTTCGGCCGTCTTCAGGGCACCGAAGTGTCCGGCCAGCTTGTGGTCATGACAGAGCTCTAACACCGTCATTCTTAAGTCCTTAGGTACAACAATTTTACCTTCATGCCACAAAAGGCCATCCTGTGCCTGTCAGCTGGTTTCAGAAGACGAAGCAATCTCAGCAGAAGCCTGTTTGAGTCGGGATAGGAGATTCCCCTGTAATAGAAGAAAGTTTCCTGAAGGAAGGATGGTGTCTGGGAGTGTGGACCTTTCAGGGTCGTTGAACATACGTGAAAGTGCATCTGGTTTTGTATTCTTCGATCCTGGCCTGTACCTTATATGGAATGAGAATCTAGAGAAAAAAAGTGCCCACCTAGCCTGCTGAGGTTTTAATCTCTTAGCCGTTCTCAGATATTTTAGATTCTTGTGGTCTGTATAGACAAGAATGGGATGTGCTGCACCTTCAAGTAAGTAAGCCATTCTTCCAATGCAGCCTTGATGGCCAAAAGCTTGCGGTCTCCCACATCATAATTTCTTTCCGCTATTGATAATTTGCGGGAAAAGAAAGCAACTGGGTAGAGTAGGGCTTTAGCTCCTTGCCGTTGAGACAGCACAGCCCCCCACTGCAACTTCCGAGGCGTCAACTTCAAGAACAAACGGTAAGGCAGGGTCAGGGTGCTTCAAGATGGGTGCTGA
The DNA here is from genome assembly GCF_965119305.1 of Pelophylax lessonae. Taxonomy (NCBI): domain Eukaryota; kingdom Metazoa; phylum Chordata; class Amphibia; order Anura; family Ranidae; genus Pelophylax; species Pelophylax lessonae. Next base: position 202,032,908 of record NC_138780.1, read on the forward strand.
CGTGAACAGCTTCTTGAGGGCTTCAAAAGCAGATTGCGCTTTGGGAGACCAGAGGAATCGGGTTCCTTGCTTAGTTAGTTCGGTAATGGGGGCGATAATAGCAGAGAACCCCCTAATAAACTTCCGGTAGAAGTTGGCAAACCCGATGAAGCATTGAACCCCCTTTCTGTCCATAGGAGCTGGCCAATCTAAGATGGCGGTGACTTTCTGAGGGTCCAACTTGATGCCTTCAACAGAGATGATCAGACCTAAGTACTGGATACACTGAAGTTCAAAATCGCACTTCTCTGGTTTGGCATAGAGGCCATGTTGCCGTAGTCTGGTTAGCACATTTCGGACATGTCTACGGTGGTCATCAACTGAGGAGGAGAAAATCAGGATGTCATCCAGGTACACAATGATGTACAAGTCCAGATAGTCACGAAAAATGTCATTGACAAAGTGCTGAAAGGTGGCCGGTGCATTGCATAACCCAAAAGGCATGACTAGGTACTCGAAGTGCCCGAATCGAGTACGAAATGCCGTTTTCCAATCGTCTCCTTCTCGAATACGGATTAGATTGTATGCTCCCCGCAGATCCAGTTTAGTGAAGATGACTGCGGCTCCCAGTCTTTGAAACAGTTCCGGCACCAGAGGCAGAGGATAATGGTTCTTTACAGTAATCTTGTTCAATTCTCTGTAGTCTATGCAGGGTCGCAGTGAATGGTCCTTCTTTTCAACAAAGAAGATGCCTGCGCCAGCCGGAGAGGTAGATGGGCGAATAAACCCTTTTCTTAGGTTGTCATCAATATAGTCCTTTAGCGTGCCCAATTCAAGCTCAGTTAAAGGGTAAATCCTTCCGAAAGGGACCTCAGCCCCTGGTAACAGTTCAATAGGGCAGTCATAGGACCTATGAGGAGGGAGGGTCTCCGCACCCTTCTTACTGAATACGTCCAGAAAATCGTGGTATGCCACTGGGATTGATTTTTGTAATTCAAGGTCTGATTCAAGGCAGAGTAAGGGGGAGGGGTTGACTGAAGGTTCTTGCAGGCAATGTTGCTGGCAATAGCTTGAAGGAAATTTGATTTCTCCAGTGGCCCAGTTGATTTGGGGGTTATGGGCCTGTAGCCAGGGCATACCTAGGATGATGGGGAACAGAGGTGATGAAATGGCATCCAGGCGTAAAAACTCTTGGTGATAGTAAGCAAAGGGACCGTCACTTGTGTGACTGGACCGGATTTAATGACAGAGCCATCAGCAAGATGTACAGTTAGTCCCCGGGCCCTTGGTTGAAGTGGAATGAGGTGTTTGGCTGCAAAAGTCAAGTCTATGAACCAGCTGCAGGCTCCGGAATCAATTATGATGGATACCTGTATACTCCTTCCTGGGAGCTGTAACATGATGGGGAGAGTAAGATGAGAGGCTTGGTTAGGTGAAACAGGAACATGCACTGAAGAGATTGAAAGGCACTTACGCATCTTTGCAGGGCAGGACCTCACATAATGCCTGGGTTCCCCACAGTACATACAGAGGTTATTGATTCGAGGGACGAAGCAAGCCCAACTGCATGGGTTCGGAGGTGTCCGGGCCCGGAGCGACTGGAGCAGAAGGAGTCTGGCTGGAGAAACTGGGAACTTTAGGTAGCATCCAAGTTGGCCGATATTGGCCTGAGGATCTTTCGGGGCGACGTTCCCTTAGGCGTCGGTCAATCTGAATTGACAAGTTAATAAGTGCGTCCAGGGATTGGGGTATCCCAACTTGTGCCAGTTCATCTTTTAGAGGATCAGATAGTGCCATCCGAAATTGGTAACGAAGGGCCGCATCGTTCCAATTGGTAACCAGAACTCCAACACCTGAACTGGGCCACGTAGTCCTCTGCCGCTCTGCGGCCTTGTTGAAGTGCATGTATTGCGGCCTCAGCGGTAGCAGTCTGCTCGGGGTCCTCATAAAGTTGGGACATCGTGTCAAAGAACCTGGTGAGGTTGTTTAGCGATTCGGCCTTTTGTTCCAGAAGGCGATGTGCCCAGGCTTGGGGTTCTCTGGTCAACAGGGAGATAACGAAGCCCACTTTGGTCGCTTCCAAAGAAAAGGTGCGGGGTTGCAGGGCAAAATAGAGTTCACAGGCATTATGAAAGGCTCTGTATTTGCTACGTTCACCCGCAAATCTTTCGGGTGTGGGTACCCTTGGTTCTGGTGGTAACATCACTACTGCAGGTCCGGATGAGGTAGCACCTGTAGGGTTGGTGGGAGATGACAGAATTTAAACTCGTTCTTCCAGCCGAGTATATCCCTCTTGTAGATCCTTAACAGCTTGCGTCAGACCCGCCAGATGTCGGCACAGTTCTTCCATGGGGGAGGTTCCTCGCTCGGGCTCAGACATGGCTGTCTGATACTGTCAACTTCTCACGTACCCGACTGATGAGCCCAATAGTGCAGAGGAAGGCCTCCCTTACGTATCTGACTCGCAGCCCCTGGTAGAGCAGCCAGGTGGCACGGGAGAGCAGACTGGTATGAGGGCCTGGCGGGTCAGCTGTTGGCCGGGCAGCTCCAAAGTCCCAGATGCTTTAAAAGGAGACAACCAGCAGGTAGGAGGATCCCAACAGCAGGCAGGCAGAAGGATGGAACACCCGAGTCCACACTCACTCTGGGGGCTCACAGGCAAACGGATCAGTTCACAGGCCGGGTCAACAACAGGCGGGCGGCGTGGAATCCAAAGGAGCATGCAGGTTCAAGGTCAGATTGGAGCCGAGGTCAGGGTGCAGGCAGAAAGCAAGGGAAGTCCAAAGTCAAGCCGGGTCGTACAGGAGATCAATCACAGAAACAGGTAAACAGGAGCAGGGGTCACAGGAAGCTGCAGATCAGACAGCAAAGACATAATACTTCTGAGGAGTTTAAATAGAGCAGCCTGTTGCCAATCACTGCAATTAGTCTGCAGACTCTGCACTAAGTTAACCCTTAGGTAGCATATCCATGACAGTTTCTCAACTAGGGTTCCTCCAGAGGTTGCTAGGGGTTCCTTGACCAATGAGCAATTTCTGCCTCTCAGATAAGTTCCCATCGACACCAGTGATCTTTTTAGCTATCTGTAAGGGGGTAATTCTTCTCAATAACCTCAAGTGTAAGGATCATTCTTCTCACTGACCATCACATAGTTACATACAGTAGTTACATAGTAAGCAGGTTGAAAAAGACACAAGTCCATCTGGTTCAACCAACAAAAAAAAAAACAGTATTGAAGACCCAACCATACAATCCCATATACACAATCCTATACCTGCAGTTGATCCAGAGGAAGGTGAAAAAACTCCAGCAAAGCATGATCCAATTTTCTGCAGCAGAGACAAAAATTCCTTCCTGATCCCCCGAGAGGCAATCAGATATTCCCTGGATCAACTTTACCTAAAAAAATTTTAGTACCCACTTATATTATGTACACCTAGGAAAGAATCCAGGCCCTTTTTAAAGCAGTCTACTGAGCTGGTCAGAACCACCTCTGGAGGGAGTCTATTCCACATTTTCACAGCTCTTACGGTAAATAAACTTTTCTGTATTTGGAGACGAAATCTGTTTTCCTCTAGACGTAAGAGTGCCCCCTTGTCCTCTGTGTTGACCTTAAAGTGAACAACTCAACACCAAGTTCACAATATGGACCCCTTATGTATTTATACATGGAGATCATATCACCCCTTAATCTCCTCTTCTCAAGAGAGAATACATTCAGTTCCTCTAATCTTTTCTCATAGCTGAGCTCATCCATGCCTCTTATCAGTCATCACACTAATGTATCAGGAGTTGTAGATATAGGCATTTTACGCAGGGGTTCCCTTAAACTAGGAAGTTTTCTTAAGGGTTCCTCTGTGTTTAAAAAGTTGAGAAAGGCTGCTGTATATCATTTGTAGCAAGTTTTCCAGGCCTATGGCCTGATGTGGGTCTGCCATCAGTACCGGTAACCTCTCCAGCCCATGTGAGCTGTAACCCTGGGTGTGAGAACTGAAGCAGCGACAAGTCCGGCATCTTTGTTTGTGGTTTTTATTGAATTAAAGGGGATCGGAGAAGGGAATGAGTTGGATACTCCTTTAGGCTCCAACTAATTACACTTGGGACTTTACTTCTGAACAGGGCCGTCTTTTCCAATGAGCATGCCCGGCGGTTGCCCGGGGGCCCCACTTGCCAAGGGGCCTCACAGCCCACACACATGGTGGCAATTACTGTCAACAGGCCAGAATCCTCCAGATTACTTAGTTTACCTGGTGGTCTAGGTCCCCCCCGTTGTCCGCCGGGTCCCGTGCCCCCCCCCCCCCGTTGTTGTCCGTGGTGGCTCGAGTCCACTGATTGCTAAGGCCAGGACGATTAGCATCTAGCAACCAGTGACGTCACGTTCTGAGAGCAGAGCAGACCCATGATGCACAGCTCCTCGTCGGCTCGTCCTCCTCTACACACCTAGAAGACTGGCTCCGCCTCCACCCAACTTCTCCCTTCATGTGCAGCCGTTGTGAAAGGTAAGGCAGCCAGCCCAGCTGCCAGGCTGCTTGATTTTATTTATTTTTTTTCACTCTCTCTCTCCATCCACACAAGAGACAACTAGTACCTGGAGGATATACCTTACTATATATTGGTCCCTGTAATATGTATATAGTAAGGTATATATCCTCCAGGTAGTAGTTGTACTCTCTTGTAGTATATAGTGTTCCCTGTAATGTGTATATAGTTAGGTATATACTCCAGTCTAGTTGTACTCTCTTGTAGTATATATGGTCCCTGTAATATGTATATAGTAAGGTATATACTCCAGGTAGTAGTTGTACTCTCTTTTAGTATATAGTGTTCCCTGTAATGTGTATATAGTAAGGTATATACTCCAGTCTAGTTGTACTCTCTTGTAGTATATATGGTCCCTGTAATATGTATATAGTAAGGTATATACTCCAGGTAGTTGTACTCTCTTGTAGTATATATGGTCCCTGTAATATGTATATAGTAAGGTATATACTCCAGGTAGTTGTACTCTCTTGTAGTATATATAGTCCCTGTAATATGTATATAGTAAGGTATATACTCCAGGTAGTTGTACTCTCTTGTAGTATATATAGTCCCTGTAATATGTATATAGTAAGGTATATCCTCCAGGTAGTTGTACTCTCTTGTAGTATATATTGGTCCCTGTAATATGTATATAGTAAGGTATATACTCCAGGTAGTTGTACTCTCTTGTAGTATATATTGGTCCCTGTAATATGTATATAGTAAGGTATATACTCCAGGTAGTTGTACTCTCTTGTAGTATATATTGGTCCCTGTAATATGTATATAGTAAGGTATATCCTCCAGGTAGTAGTTGTACTCTCTTGTAGTATATATTGGTCCCTGTGATATGTGTATAGTAAGGTATATACTCCAGGTAGTTGTGCTCTCTTGCCATGATGAATGCATGTCCTCGCTCACCTCCTCCGGACTCCTCTCCGCCCTGCCATTTTTATTCTCGTGGGTGATTGTGTAGGCAGGGGGCCCCAATGCACTGCATTGCCCAGGGGCCTATAAGGCTCTTAAGATGGCACTGCTTCTGAAAAATGCCTGTTGGCCCTTCCTTGATGCTTGCCGGCGCCAGCCGGCACCAGCCAATGCTCACTAACTCTGAGAACACTCTGTACAACTATAAAGTGCTGAATCCTCGACTGGTAGTCCAGAAAATCCAGGACTAAGAACTGTAGAACCTTTGGCACTGTTGTATTATAAAAGTCAATTAATACTTACCTTTGCCCTGACTGGCTTGAGGTAGTATGATGTAGAATCCTGTATGGCTGTAACTTTAACTGACACACTCTGTACACTTCAGGGACCAACTACAGGTGCCCCCTTTTACCTTGAACTCTTCAGGGTCCACCGACTATGTACCCCCTTTTACAACTATCTGGATCCCAGAACCTCTTCCGGAGTGGTCCCCTTTAACTTCAGGCGAACCCCCAAGGGCAATCCGCAGTACTCACGACCATAGGCGTGCGCACAGGGTGTGCTGGGTGTGCCTGGGCACACCCTAATCACCTAGGGCACATTAGCATTATCGCTCTGTTTGCCAATGAGTAGATGGGAAAGATCTCCCTCGGACCTGCTCTGCCATAAGATAACTGCCACACACTTCTATTTCACTTTGCCAGAAGGGAGAGTAATGTACCGGGGCCATATACATGTAGGCAAACACATGCATGTGTATTTAAACTTTGGGGTGCACACCCTAATGCAATAGGCTGCGCACACCTATGCTCACGACCTGTGTAGGCTTTCCTGGGACTGAACCTCTCTCACTCTCCGCAGGCTCTCGGCACACCGGATCCCCTCAGCTCCACTCAGCTCTCTCTCTGGACACTCAGGCGACACCCCGAGACATCCACCTTGCTCAGACAGGAGGAGAGACAGCTGCACTCTCCCTCCTGGGACTCTGCTCCCGCCAATGACACCATGCCACGCACTTCCCTCCATACTTATACCCACTCTCAGAATCCGTTGCAGCGTAATCTGCCTTCTGGGGTAGTTAAAAGCTGGGAGGTGTCCCCTGATTGGGCTTCCCACACTGCCCTATGAGAAGCCTCTCACAGGAGCCAGTGGGGACACTTCTCCCCTCAGCAGGCACACCTGGAAGCAATGACACCCTAGCTAGATAATCATAACCCTGCTGTTAGGCAGACAAGGCACACTATACATTTACCTAGCACCTACCTGTACGGTGCTACAAATTTATAAATAAATAAACAGAATTGGTCCCAGGACAGAGCCTCGGGGTACCACCCTAACCATTCTAGGCCATTCTGAGTACTGTAAAGACTGCTTTCAAAAATGTATATTTTAATTGTTTATTTTTAGCAAATTAGAAAATGCAAAGTGAGCGAACAGAAGAAAAATCTAAATCCAATCAATACTTTGGGTGACCCCCCCTTTGCCTTCTAGGTAGACTTGCACACAGATTTTGTAGGAACTTGGCAGGTAGCAGTGGCGGTCCATCCATAAGGGGCGCAGGGGCACCGGCCCCCATCCATGCATCCGGCCCCCTAATCTACATGCAGGGCGCCGGGCACCTGGATTCCAATAGAGTTTTTTTTTAAGCACGTGATTAGAATCAGAGGCTCTAATAGGCTTCAAAAAAGGGTGGGCTCGGGGCGCAGAGTACTGTGCCCTGAGCCCACCCAGTTGTGGGACAATAGCGAATGAATATTTGCTATTATCACACTGATTCTCCCCTTTCTCACCCCTTTCCTGATTGGCCAAAAGGAGAATCGATCTTATTGGCCAAGGAGGAGGGAGGAGACGCACAGCCAGAGGAGAAGTACTGGAAGCACAGACCGACCCACCAGCTGCCACTGCACCTGTATGTATTTAGAAGCCCAAATCTCCTTTATGTCTTCTCTTTCCTTGCATGCTTGTTCTGGGCCACCCCCCCCCCCTTACCCTCCCGATCGTTCAATGCTGAAAGGAGCCAAGAGCGGAGCACAGCTACTGACACTGACACGCATGCCATAAACTAAACACAAAAGTCCATGAACATTAGCAAAAAATATTTCTCTGGATGTTTTGTTTTCAAAGGAACACTCTGGTGAAAATTGAAAATTAAACCAGCTTAGTATTTTGGCTTTTCACCAAGGCATTTCTATAGTGCAACAATCCACTGCCCTGAACTACTCTTTAAAATTCATTAAAGTTCATGATTTATTGGTCTTATAGACTGCATTGAGTAATGCAGACATGCTTTTTGTGCATACTGCTTTCAGAAGTGGGTATGCTACAGTTTTGGTTATCATTATGCTATCACTATCATAGCACATTACTATGTATTTTATATCCTTTACTAAGTGCTTGATACTTGATCCTAACTGGAACTGATACTGAGTTTCTTCACACTTTTCAGGAGTTTTCACAGGATATTATATATATAGATATATATATATATCTATTAGAGATCGACGATTATCGGCAACACTGATATATCGGGGGCCGATATGCACTTTCCCCAGTATAGCGGAATCCGCCCCCGAGGTTACCGTTATTGCCGATATTTAGGTAAAGTGCATGTACCGGAGTGATACCTGCAGCTAGAGGCATCACCCCGGTACCGGCGTCCATAGCCGATGGTCGGCTGTCTTGTAATGACAACCAATGCGCCTGAGAAGCAGCTCGGGTGTCATTACAAGGAGTGGGAGTGGACGTCCCCCCCCCCCCCCACCGCCAACTTCTGCTGCTCACCCGGGTCTCCCGTCCCACCGGGAAACCCGGGCATCCTACCTCCACCGCTGCTGAAGAGAAGACCCGGTGTTGCATGAAGATATGCATCCCCGTGAAAGCTGGTATCCCTGCCGCAAATGCGCATGCGCCCGTCTCCATGTAAAAAAACCCTCCCGCTCACTGAGGTAACGATCGAGCGACTCCCGAGTCACATTGGTCGTTACCTCCAGAAAGCCAACCACCGGCTCTAAAAAATGGTGACAGGGTCAGGCATCACCCCGGTAAAACCACTTACTGCAGCCGACGTACAACTACGGTGATTTGCGTTAAGTGGTTAATGCTGACATTCAGATTTACATTTTCTTGTTGTTTTCACAAAGCCTCAAAATCTTAATTTATGGCCAGGCCCCTAACCCCCTAATATTGGGATATATACTGAGAGACACCTTAATATGGGATTTATTGAGAGTGGGAGACCCCCTATTATGGATATACTGGAAGACCCTGTATTTTATTACTTGTGTTCTCTCAGTATATCCCATAATAGGGGTCTCTCAGTATATCCCATATGTGGGGGGGGGGTCACTCTCATTCAGTGTATCCCATAATAGTAGATCTCTCAGTATATCCCTTAGGGTGTCTCTCACAGTATATCCCATAATAGGGCCCCTGCTCCCTATTATGGGATATACCAGTACTGTGAGACCCCTTAATATGTGATATATTGGGAGAATTTGTTCACGCAAGCAAAATACAGGGGACAAAATGGGTGGAGACTATAAGGGGTGGGGCTTCTTAGAAGTGGGAGGGGTCAACATGGAAGGGCGGGGGTCTGGTTCCCCACCATCTTAAAACTTCACCAGCCGCCACTGGTACATCGGTACATCTCGGAGAGCTAAGCACAGATCTCCTGTGGATGTCGGCTGCCTCAAATCCTTCTGTCTCTTCATGTCATCCCAGACAGACTCCATGATGGTGAGGTCAGGGCTCTGTGGGGGCCAAACCATCACTTCCAAGACCCCTTGTTCTTCTTTACACTGCAGATAGTTCTTAATGACATTGGCTGTATATTTGCAGTGGTTGTCCTGCTGCAGAATAAATTTGGGGCATATCACATGCCTCGCTAATGGTATGGCATTGATGGAGAAGTATCTGCCTGCATTTCTCAGCATTGAGCATTGATCCGAACCAAGTCTCCAACTCCATTTGTAGAAATGCAGCCCCAAACTTGCAAGAAACCTCCACCATACTATAATATGACCTTAAATTCTTAAAGTTCCCTGTAACTACGAAAATTAAGGTAGAAGATTACTATTTTAATTTTTTGTTCTTTTTTAAAGAAAATGAGGGTCCTATTGCACCTCGGCTTCAGTGTGGCTCTTCTGTGTTTGATGGTCTTTGCCCACCACGATGGGGAGAAACATGGTCACAAAGATGATGAGAAGAAAGGTGATCACCATCACCACGACCACCATAACCATGCCGATAAAATTTTGTCCATCCATAAAATAAAAGATGGCAATCAAAAATTTGCATTTGACCTCTTTAGCAAGGTAGTCGCTGACCATCCAGAAGAGAACATCGTCATTTCCCCAGTAAGTATATCTGTATCATTGGCCTTGATGTCCCTCGGTGCCAAGGGCAAAACCCATGACCAGATCATAGAATGCCTTGGCTTTAACATTTCTGAGACGACCGAAAAAGAAATCTACGACGGCTTCCACGATCTTCAGGAAATGTTAAACGATGATGACAGAGAGCTGCATCTCGACAGCGGAAATGGCCTTTTTGTGAGCCAGGCATGGAAAATCAATGATGACTTTCTCACCAAAGCTAAAAGCCTCCATTCCGAAGCCTTTGCTGTAAACTTTGAGGAAAATGAAGAAGCCAAGAAACAAATCAACAGCTACGTTGAGAAGAACACGAACGGCAAGATCGCGGATATGCTGACCATTGTAGACAGGGACACAGCTTTCCTTATTGTTAACTTCATTTATTTTAGAGGTAAGTTGGTAAGTTATATCTGAATATTAAACACACTATATTGTCAAAAATATTGGGACGCCTGCCTTTACACACATATGAATGGCATCCCAGTCTTAGTCTGTAGGGTTCAATATTGAATTGGCCCACCTTTTTCAGCTATAACAGCTTCAACTCTTCTGAGAAAGCGGTCCACAAGGATTAGGAGTTATGAGCGAGTTTAGGGTGGAGAAACTTGACTGGTCTGCAGAGTCCTGACCTCAATCCGATAGAACACCTTTGGGAGGAATTTGAGCGGAGACTGTGAGTCAGGCGTTTTTATCCAACATCAGTGCCTGACCCCAAAAATGAGCTCCTGGAAGAATGGTCAAACATTTCCATAGACACACTCCTAAACCTTGTGGACAGCCTTCCCAGAAGAGTTGAAGCAGTTATAGCTGCAAAGAGTGGGCCAACTCAATATTGAACCCTACAGAGGCAGGCGTCCCAATACTTTTGACAATGTTATATAGATATAAATGGCATCTGTCAGGGTGGCTTTTAATATTAAACTGGTTGTAAACCTCAGACATGAAATATGAACAAAGCATATCTCTCTATAGTGTATACTTGTCTTAGTCCAGAGTACTAAGTGTCATTTCTGTCTGCAGCCTCCTTCCTCTGCTATCAGCATGAGTCCCTTCTGACAAGTTTTCCTGACACCAAGAGAAAAAAAAGATGACATGGGAGGGTCCTCCAGCTGATTGGCAGCCTCTGCTTTTTTTTATGTGTGCTGTGTGAAGGAGAGGGTGTCCCTTCCCTCCAATCAGCTCTCATAGTTCTCCTCCCTGACCTCTGCAGAGTGTAACCTAAGCCCCCCCCCCCCCTTTTTCTTGAACTCTCAGGCAAGGTTTAAAAATTCAGTACTTTATCTGGCTGTAGAGAAGAGAAGACCGCAGATAAACAGGTACAACTTATGTAAGAGGATTTGTTTAATCTCTGTGTATCCTAACACATAATCAATCAGTGCAAATACATAAACAATATAATTATTATTATTATTATACAGGATTTATATACACTGCTCAAAAATATTAAAGGAACACTTTTTAATCAGAGTATAGCATCAAGTCAATTAACCACTTGCCGACTGCCGCACGACTATCTACGTCGGCGGTCAGCCCCTCACAGGCAAAGTGACGTAGGGCTACGTCGCTAGCTTGTGAGGGTCTAGGGAGCGAGCGCGCCCCGCCGGAGGCGCGCTCCCGCGGGGTCACGGACCCCCCGCGCGTGTGACCGGCGGACCCGATGTCCGCCGGTCACTCTGCGATCGGCGGGGGAGTGGGAGAAAGTCAGGCGGCTAGTGTAAACAAGCTGCCTGTCATTCTCCCCTGTGTATGAAGGATGATCATACGGTTCTACTATGTAGAACCGTTGATCACTCTTCATACATCTGAAGCCACAGCCAATCACAGTAGAAAGCACGCCCCTAGGGACACACATAGCCCCTCCCTTTCAAAAAAAAGTTAACCCCTTCACTGCCAGTGTATTTTTACAGTAACAGTGCATATGTATAGCACTGATTACTGTAGTAATGTCACTGGTAACCCCAAAAGTAGAAAAAATGTCAGTCAAGGGTCCGATCTGTCCGCCGCAATGTCGCAGTACCGCAAAAAAAATCGCAGATCACCGCCATTACGCGTTAAAAAAAAAAAACAACAAAAATGGCAAAAATCTTTCCCTTTGTTAGTAAACGCGATAACTTTTGCGCAAACCAATCAAAATACGCTTTTTGTGATTTTTTTTTACCAAACATATGTAGCAGAAAACAAATTGGCTGAAAATGTTAAAAAATTTTGATTTTTACATTTTTTTGGGGGGGAATTTCATATAAAAAAATGTGAAAAATATTGCTATATTTGCAAAATTTACGCTCTTTTTTTGTTTATAGCGCGTGATCAAAAAATCGCACAGGTGATCAAATACCACCAAAAGAAAGCTCTGTTTGTGGGAAAGAAAGGACGCCATATTAGTTTAGGTACAGCGTCGCACGACCGCGCAATTGTCCGTTAAAGTCACGCAGTGCCGAATCGCAAAATACCCCCTGGTCTTTTAGCAGCCAAATCCTCCGGGGCTTAAGTGGTTAAACTCCTGGAAAATTGATCTGGTCAGTTAAGTAGCAGAGGGGGTTGGTAATCAGTTTCAGCTGCTTTGGTGTTAATGAAATTAACAACAGGTGCACTAGATGGGCAACAATGGGGTGACCGCCAAAACAGGAATGGTTTTACAGTTGGAGGCCACTGACAATTTTTTCCCTACTCATCTTTTCTGACTGTTTTTCCCTAGTTTTGCATTTGGCTGGGGTCAGTGTCACTACTGATAGCATGAGGAGATACCTGGACCCTGTAAAGGTTGCACAGGCAGTCCAACTCCTCCAGGATGGCACCTCAATACGTGTCATTGCCAGAAGGTTTGCTGTGTCTCCCAGCACAGTCTCAAGAGCATGGAGGAGATTCCAGGAGACAGGCAGTTACTCTAGGAGAGCTGGACAGGGCCGTAGAAGGTCCTTAACCCATCAGCAGGACCGGTATCTGCTCCTTTGTTCAAGGAGGAACAGGATGAGCACTGCCAGAGCCCTACAAAATGCCCCTGGTGTGAATGTCTCTGACCAAACAATCAGAAACAGACTTCATGAGGGTGGCCTGAGGGCCCGATGTCCTCTAGTGGGCGCTGTGCTCACTGCCCGGCACTGTGGAGCTTGATTGGCATTTGCCATTGAACCCCAGAATTGGTAGGTCTACCACTGGCCCCCAGTGCTTTTCACAGATGAGAGGAGGTTCACCCTGAGCACATGTGACAGACGTGAAAGGGTCTGGAGAAGCCGTGGAGAACGTTATGCTGCCTGTAACATCGTTCAGCATGACCGGTTTAGTGGTGGGTCATTGATGGTCTGGGGAGGCCGATCCATGGAGGGACGCACAGACCTCTACAGGCTAGACAATGGCACCCTGACTGCCATTAGGTATCAGGATGAAATCCTTGGACCCATTGTTAGACCCTACGCTGGTGCAGTGGGTCCTGGGTTCCTCCTGGTGCACAACAATGCCCAGCCTCATGTGGTGAGAGTATGCAGCCAGTTCCTGGAGGATGAAGGTATTGATACAATTGATTGGCCCCCACACTCACCTGACCTAAATTCAATAGAACACCTCTGGGACATTAGGTTTCATCCATCCGACGCTGCCAGGTTGCCCCTCAGTCTCTTCAGGAGCTCAGTGATGCCCTGGTCCAGATCTGGGAGAAAATACCCCAGGACACCATCCATTGTCTCATTAGGAGCATGCCCCGGCATTGTCAGGCATACATACAAGAACATGGGGGCCATACACACTACTGAGGACCATTCTGAGTTGCTGCAATGAAATTTTAGTAAAATGGACTCGCCTGCTGCATCATTTTTTCACTCTGATTTTCAGGGTGTCTTTGAATTCAGCCCTCTGTAGGGTGATCATTTTCATTTCCATCAAACAATGTGGCATCCTTTCATTCCTAACACATTACACAGTCCATACCAGTACAGATCCTAACACATTACCCAGTCCATACCAGTATAGATCCTAACACAATACTCAGTCCATACTAGTATAGATCCTAACACATTACCCACTCCATACCAGTATAGATCCTAACACATTACCCAGTCCATACCAGTATAGATCCTAACACATTACCCAGTCCATACCAGTACAGATCCTAACACATTACCCAGTCCATACCAGTATAGATCCTAACACAATACTCAGTCCATACCAGTATAGATCCTAACACATTAACCAGTCCATACCAGTATAGATCCTAACACATTACCCAGTCCATACCAGTATAGATCCTAACACATTACCCAGTCCATACCAGTATAGATCCTAACACATTACCCAGTCCATACCAGTACAGATCCTAACACATTACCCAGTCCATACCAGTATAGATCCTAACACAATACTCAGTCCATACCAGTATAGATCCTAACACATTAACCAGTCCATACCAGTATAGATCCTAACACATTACCCAGTCCATACCAGTATAGATCCTAACACAATATCCAGGCCATTCCAGTATAGATCCTAACACATTACCCAGTCCATACCAGTATAGATCCTTACACAATACCCAGTCCATACCAGTATAGATCCTAATACATTGCCCAGGCCATTCCAGTATAGACCCTAACACATTACCCAGTCCATACCAGTATAGATCCTAACACAATACTCAGTCCATACCAGTATAGATCCTAACACATTAACCAGTCCATACCAGTATAGATCCTAACACATTACCCAGTCCATACCAGTATAGATCCTAACACAATATCCAGGCCATTCCAGTATAGATCCTAACACATTACCCAGTCCATACCAGTATAGATCCTTACACAATACCCAGTCCATACCAGTTTAGATCCTAACACATTGCCCAGTCCATACCAGTATAGATCCTAACACATTACCCAGGCCATACCAGTATAGATCCTAACACATTACCCAGTCCATACCAGTATAGATCCTAACACAATACCCAGGCCATACCAGTATAGATCCTAACACAATACCCAGGCCATACCAGTATAGATCCTAACACATTACCCAGTCCATACCAGTATAGATCCTAACACATTGCCCACTCCATACCAGTATAGATATCCAGCATGATATTTTTCCCAATTCAGATCTGATGTGTTTTCAAATGGTTACATACATTTTTTTGAGCAGTGTATATATAATACAAATATTGCAAGATGAATACTAAACGAATATTCCACACTTAGTCAATACAGAGAGTAACAGAAAAGTCCATCAGACATGAGATATCCGTGTGACATGTAGAATATTCAGATGCACCGGGGTGTCATACTCCCATCACCGACATACACTGTGACTGCCCACCTCAAAAGGATGACCCCTGAACAAACAGAATGGCCACAACACGCTTTTCCTCTTCAGGGTAGTAAACCAAGATGCAGGTTGTCGCACTTCCGCAGCATAAAGATTCCCGGGTGGCATATGCAAGGCAAACAAGAGACTAAGGCCCCTTCCACACTTGGAGTCCGTCAGCGGACTCCGTTTTTCTCAGCGGGGGATCGATCCGCCAATCCCCCGCTGAGCAGGCAGGTGGCAGCTCTCCGTTCTCATCCGATGCCATCCGATCCGATCCACTGAACGGATGGAAAATAGGGTTTCCATCCGTCCAGATTTGACGGACCGGATCAGATGTCAGCGCACATGTCTCCGAAAAACTGACAGGCGGATCTGAATGGTCCGCTAGTGTGAAAGGGGCCTTATAGTGCTCTTTTACTCCTACTGAAAAAGTCTACGCCCAGAGACGTAACGCATATGGAGCGGAGCCCACCTGCCTGACGTCATCCCGCAGACATCTCGACAAGTGAGGATTTGTGAGCCAGCACTGCTAAAGTAATTTATTTGTGAGTGTATTTACACATATTTTGTATGGAGAATTAAATATTTTATCAAACAGAGAGCACTAGGTCTGTTTTCTTTTTCTTCCATACCATGAAAATCCCTTTTTTTCTGCCACTAGTATCTGTTTTTTTCTTGTTCAGTTTTTGGGATGTAGGTACCTTTAAAATCTGATTAACAAAGTTATTAACCACTTGTGCCGTCGGTACTTTGACGTTAAATACCGGGGTTATGGCTGCAGATAGCTGCCATAACCTCGGTATTTTTTTAAACTGCGGGCGGTCCGCTTTAACATAAGGGTGGTCCCAGCGGCAGATTCGCCACGGGATCACCCTTATGGGCGGAAGGAGAGGTGCCCCCCCGGTAGTGGGGAAAACGCCGGTAGTGGGGAAAACGATCCGGTCCGCTGTCCCCTCATGCAGGAAGTTGAGTGAGGGCGAGATAGCCCCCACAGCACTCTATGGACTTGGAAGACCAGAGGGACATCATACATTGCTTCCTAGCAACTGATTTAAAGAGCCCATTTTTTTTCCAAGATGAAAAAAAAATCCTTTTTTTTTTCTTTTTTAGTGTAGATGTGAGATGTGGGGTCTTTTTGACCCCGGATCTCACATTAAAGAGGTCCTGTCATGCTTATTTCTATTACAAGGGATGTTTACATGCCTTGTAATAGGAATAAAAATGATCAAAAACATTTTTTTTCTTTAAAAAGTGTAAAAATAAAAAATAAAAGATAAAATAAATAGGAAAAAAATAAATAAAATTAAAGTGCCCGGTCCCCGTTAGCTCGCGTGCAGAAGCGAACACCGCTTCTGCCACAGACATGCCTAAATGATTCCTGATGAAGAGAAGTAAAAAGTCCCCACCGCTGACCTACTGATTGCGGACAAGGACAGAGTGCAGGCCTGCTCCCAGCATGAATTGTGTAAACTGCGTCTGAGCAGAGGCCGATTCCTGGCTCCACTGGAGACTCTCCTCCCTTAGCCAGCCCCAATTGAGCTGTCCCAGCTCCCCCCCAACTGTCTGTTGGGAACCTGGATTCAGCCGGCTTCAGCCTGGAATGGGGGTCAGGAGGAGGAAAGGTAGAGGGAGAATGGGAAGGGGGCCAAGTCACTTCAGCATGGGCCTCTGGTTTGTACTTGCCCCCTGGTCCGAAAGTTGCAGATCTGCCCCAGACCATCTCTTTGTGTCACCTGAGGTCAGTCACTGCACTGGGTATATGGAAGGGTTTACAACCACTTTAATTCTGTATTTCTACAAGGATTGCCTTGGGGATGGAGAACAATGAACCTCTTAACTGTCCTGATATGGGGCCCCATCATGCATAGTTATGCCCCTGCCATTAACGTTTTTATTTGATCATTCATTCTTGGGGAAGTGGGAGAAACCTTTTGATGAGAAGCTTACCAAAGAAGGAGATTTTCACGTGTATAAGGATCTTACCATGAAGGTGCCGTTCATGTCCCAGACTGGATATTACAAGGTAGCAGAAATGGATGAAGCCACCGCTATATCTGTCCCTTACAAAGGGAACGCCTCCGCGTTATTCATCTTACCCAAAGAAGGCAAAAGTAAAGAAGTGGATTCACACCTACCTGACATAGTGAAGAAATATAAAAGTCATTGTCACGAGGAGCAAGAGCACTTTTCCTTAAATGATGCTATGCTTAGTAGACATCTTGCCTACAATATACACACATACACACGGGTGCTATTTATTGGCATTTGTTTTTTGATATTGCAATTGTCTAGGGCAGTGGTCTCCAAACTGCGTCCCGGGGGTCAGTTGTGGTTCTTTGCTTGCCTTTATCTGGCCCTTGGGGCACTACTTCACCAACTGACACCAATGAACGGGCATCATTCCCCCTACTGACACCATCAATGGGGCACTATTCTTTCATTAATATCAACAATGGGGCACTATTCTTCCATTGATACCACAATGGGACACTATTCTTCCATTGATACTACAATGGGGCACTATTCTTCCATTGATACCATCAATGGGGCACTATTCTTCCATTGATACCATCAATGGGGCACTATTCTTCCATTGATTGCACAATGGGGCACTATTCTTCCATTGATACCACAATGGGGCACTATTCTTCCATTGATATTATCAATGGGGCACTATTATTCCATTGATACCATCAATGGAGCACTATTCTTCCATTGATACCATCTATGGGGCACTATTCTTCCATTGATACCCCAATGGGGCACTATTCTTCCACTGATACCATCAATGGGGCACTATTCTTCCATTGATACCATCAATGGGGCACTATTCTTCCATTGATACCTCAATGGGGCACTATTCTTCCATTGATACCACAATGGGGCATTATTCTTCCATTGATACCACAATGGGGCACTATTCTTCCACTGATACCATCAATGGGGCACTATCCTTCCATTGATACCATCAATGGGGCACTATTCTTCCATTGATACCACAATGGGGCACTATTCTTCCATTGATACCATCAATGGGGCACTATTCTTCCATTGATACCACAATGGGGCATTATTCTTCCATTGATACCACAATGGGGCATTATTCTTCCATTGATACCACAATGGGGCACTATTCTTCCATTGATACCAACAATAGGGCACTATTCTTCCATTGATACCAACAATAGGGCACTATTCTTCCATTGATACCATCATTGGGGCACTATTCTTCCATTGATACCAACAATAGGGCACTATTTCCTCAATTAAATCCAATGATGGAGCATTCTGTACACCAACATGGTACAAAACTCCTCCAGGCTGCCATATTGCATTGAGTTTTACAAAAAAAAATATAATGGCTGCAGATTGAAAATAAAAGGTCGTAAATTACAACATGGCTTGTGAAGAAATTTTACATGCAGGATTATTTTATTTTTGCTGGTTTTTTTTCTGTAGAAGTGGATTTACCTATTTAGTAAGATACAGACAAACTAAAGGCTAACTCCACCTTTTTAAAACAAATAATAAATTCACCCGTATTAATTTTTTTAATAAAATATGAATTTATAATTTTTGGGATTTAAGCCTGCAAAGCTCTGTGGATCTCAGAGGCAATGCTTTGTCTCATGCAGACTATTTCTTACAGCTGCAGCTCTATAACGAGGTACAGACCTTCAGTTAAAGGAAGTTTAAATAGACTACAGCAGTGGTCTCCTTACTGCGGCCCTTTGCTTGCTTTTCCAGCCCTTGAGGCACTATTTTATCCACTGATACCATTAATTGGGCACAAATCCCCCCACATTGGCACCAATGAAAAGGCACAATTCCTCCTAATGACACCAATGATGAGGAAACATTCCTCCCATGGCACCAATAATGGGGCCCAGTAACACCAATAATGGGACACAATCCCTCCCAATGGCACAGTTTATGGGGCACAATTTCTCCCAATGACACCGGCAATGGGGCCCAATCACTGACACCAAGGATAGGGCATTGGGGCATTGTCCCTCCCAATGGCACCAATGACGGGGCACTATTCCTCTCACTGACACCAATGATGGGGCACTATTCCTCTCACAGACACCAATAATGGGGCATTATTCCTCCCACTGATACCAATAATGGGGCACTATTCCTCCCCTGACACCAATGATGGGGCACTATTCCTCTCACAGACACCAATAATGGGGCATTATTCCTCCCACTGATACCAATAATGGGGCACTATTCCTCCCCTGACACCAATGATGGGGCACTATTCCTCTCACTGACACCAATAATGGGGCACTATTCCTCCCATTGATACCAATAATGGGGCACTATTCCTCCCCTGACACCAATGATGGGGCACTATTCCTCCCACTGATACCAATAATGGGGCACTATTCCTCCCACTGACACCAATGATGGGGCACTATTCCTCCCCTGACACCAATGATGGGGCACTATTCCTCTCACTGACACCAATAATGGGGCACTATTCCTTCCACTGACACCAATGATGGGGCACTATTCCTCCCACTGATACCAATGAACTGGTCCTTTGTTTACAAAGTTTCAAGACCCTTGGACTATCGGTATAGTGATGTCACTGTACTTGTTCTCCATTGAGAACGACGTGTCCCTCTGCTTCAGTGGCAGATGGAATTTGTAGTATTTCCATTAGCAGATTGCAAGTACAGCCACGCTGACCTCAAATAATGATAGGAACTGGCAGGAACCCTCAGATCCTGTAAAATCCAGGGGTAGGCAACCTTGGCACTCCAGCTCTTGTAGAACTTCAAGTCGCATGAGGCACTGCAAGACTCTGACATTTTCCAGCTACTGGTGTTTAATATAATATCACCACTTCTGCACCCCTCACTTTATTTATTTATTTACATATTTTTCTCAAGTATTTTTTCTATTTATTCATGATTATTTGATTGATCATTGCATTTTCTTCTATCACACTTTGGAGATTCACTGTGATCTGATTACACCAGCATCAATATTCTTTTATTACTCCCGTTTTTTATAATTTTGTCTTTTTACTACACTACGGATATTTATTGTGATTTAATTACATCACTGCATCATGAGTTTTTTAAACCTTTGTTACTTCGAGTTTTATATATTTACTCTTTTTATCGTCAGGTGGTCCATCACTTTGAAGGATCAGAGCGCTGATTCTCTCTATTTTACAAATAATTGTGGTATGTGGTGACACTACTGAATTAGCTGCTCAATCCTTGGTGTTCCACTACATTTTCTGCTTATTTTCTTCATCCTCCACGTCTTATACCTACTGGTAGCGCATAGGTTTACCCCTTCTATTTTTTGGGGCCTAAATATTGCTGTAACATATGGTCATAAAGATGTACTTCTCTTTTAAAGCTTGACTTTAGCGTACTCCCCCCCCCCCCACCCCATTGCTGCCGACCCCCGGACCCAGCAATGGGGCTCTTATTCTTTATTGGGTTCCAAGAATCAGGTGTCTGTAGTGCAGTGATGGCGAAACTTGGAACCCCAGATGTTTTTGAACTACATTTCCCATGATGCCCAACTACACTGCAGAGTGCCTGAGCATCATGGGAAATGTAGTTCCAAAACATCTGGGGTGCCAAGGTTCCCCATCACTGGCCTAGAGTGACTACACTGCTGCTCTACAGATACAGTTCAGTGAGAATTGTCACCGTAGGACAGGAAATACAACCCCAATTCCAAAACTAATTGGGGCGTCGTGTAAAATCTACATAAAAACAGAATGCAATGAGCTGCAAATCTCATAACCCCATATTTTATTCACAATCAAAAACTAATTCGATGTTTAAACTGAGACAATGGGCCATTTTAAGAAAAAAAATCACATAATTTCGAAATTGATGGCAGCAAACAGTTAGGACAGGGCAACAAAAAGCTGACAAAGTGGTACCAACAAAGAAGTGCAGGAAGAGCATTTTGCAACCTATGAGTTTAATTGGCAACAGGTCACATGGCTAGGTATAAAAAAAACATCTTAGAGAGTCAAAATGTCTCAGAAGTAAAGATGATTGAGGAGAGTGGAAGGATAGCGCTGGACCAGTAGGTTTATTTTACTGTTATTGGTATCTCAAGGTATTAATGATGGTATAAATGAGAGGGCAGCTGTTAGAAATCACGGGGCCCTGTACAGCCTACCTAGCAGGGTCCCCCCCCCCAAATATATCAAGACAATATTTTTACTAAAAATACACTAAAATCATAATTAGTGGACACAAACATAACAGAAAAGGTGTGTGAATTAGCCCTCTTTATTTTTTTTACATTTTAAGAAGAAAAATTATATATTTTTTTAAAAAAATGTTTAAAAACTTTTACAAATATTTTATTTTACAATTTTTTTAAAACTTTTTTAAAACTTTTTTTAAAATGTATTACAATGTTTCATTATTATTTTTTTTACAATCTGTTATTTTTTTTACAGAACAGGAATGGGGGGGGGGCACAGTGAAAGGGGGGCACACAAGGAAACATAGAAACATAGAAACATAGAATGTGTCGGCAGATAAGAACCATTTGGCCCATCTAGTCTGCCCAATATATCTGAATCCTATGAATAGTCCCTGGCCCTATCTTATATGAAGGATAGCCTTATGCCTATCCCATGCATGCTTAAACTCCTTCACTGTATTTGCAGCTACCACTTCTGCAGGAAGGTTATTCCATGCATCCACTACTCTCTCAGTAAAGTAATACTTCCTCATATTACTTTTAAACCTTTGCCCCTCTAATTTAAAACTGTGTCCTCTTGTGGTAGTTTTTCTTCTTTTAAATATGCTCTCCTCCTTTACCGAGTTGATTCCCTTTATGTATTTAAAAGTTTCTATAATATCCCCTCTGTCTCTTCTTTCTTCCAAGCTATACATGTTAAGGTCCTTTAACCTTTCCTGGTAATTTTTTTCCTGCAATCCATGGACTAGTTTGGTAGCTCTTCTCTGAACTCTCTCTAGAGTATCTATATCCTTCTGGAGATATGGCCTCCAGTACTGCTCACAATACTCCAAGTGAGGTCTCACCAGTGTTCTGTACAGCGGCATAAGCACTTCTCTCTTTCTACTGCTTATACCTCTCCCTATACATCCAAGCATTCTGCTGGCATTTCGTGCTGCTCTATTACATTGTCTTCCCACCTTTAAGTCTTCTGAAATAATTACTCCTAAATCCCTTTCCTCAGATACTGAGGTCAGGACTGTGTCAAATATTCTATATTCTGCCCTTGGGTATTTACGCCCCAGGTGCATTATCTTGCACTTATCCACATTAAATTTCAGTTGCCAGAGTTCTGACCATTCTTCTAGTTTTCCTAAATCCTTTTCCATTTGGCGTTTCCCTCCAGGAACATCAACCCTGTTACATATCTTTGTGTCATCAGCAAAAAGACAAACCTTACCATCGAGGCCTTTTGCAATATCACTTATGAAGATATTAAACAAAATTGGTCCCAGTACAGATCCCTGAGGTACCCCACTGGTAACATGACCTTGTTCTGAATGTTCTCCATTGACTACAACCCTCTGTTGTCTGTCACTCAGCCACTGCTTAATCCACTCAACAATATGGGAGTCCATGCTCAATGACTGCAGTTTATTGATAAGTCTTCTATGTGGGACAGTGTCAAAAGCCTTACTAAAATCTAGATATGCAATGTCTACTGCACCTCCACCGTCTATTATTTTAGTCACCCAGTCAAAAAAATCTATAAGATTTGTTTGACATGATCTCCCTGAAGTAAACCCATGTTGTTTTTCATCTTGCAATCCATGGGATTTAAGATGTTCCACAATCCTATCCTTTAATAGGGTTTCCATTAATTTGCCTACTATCGATGTCAGACTCACTGGTCTATAGTTGCTCGATTCCTCCCTACTACCTTTCTTGTGAATGGGCATGACATTTGCCAATTTCCAATCTTCCGGGACGACTCCTGTTACTAAAGATTGGTTAAATAAATCTGTTAATGGTTTTGCCAGCTCACCACTAAGCTCTTTTAATAATTTTGGGTGTATCTCATCAGGACCCTGTGACTTATTTGTCTTCACTTTAGACAGCAATCTTAGAACGTCTTCCTCTGTAAAGACACATGCATCAAACGATTCATTAGTCATCCTTTCAAGTGGAGGTCCTTCTCCTTCTTTTTCTTCTGTAAAAACTGAACAGAAGTATTCATTAAGGCAGTCGGCTAGCCCTTTATTCTCTTCTACATACCTTCCGTCCTTTGTTTTTAATTTAGTTATTCCTTGTTTTAATTTCCTTTTTTCATTTATATATCTGAAGAATGTCTTATCCCCCTTTTTCATAGACTGAGGGGGAATCTGAGGGGGGGTCAGAAGCAGGCAGAACAGGGAGGGGGAATCGGTGTCGGAGTGTAACGCTCCTGCGTTTTATGTATGATGTGGATTTACAGCTGCAGAAATATTCCACTTCAGTAGTCATGTAGAGAAACGCTGAGACACCAATCCCAACTCCCAAAACTCATCATGTGTGGATGATCTCAATTCAGCAAGTAAATACACACACTCAATAAGATGTTCCTAGAGTGACTTATGTATATAGTAACACAGTTATGATAGGCTGAAGAGACAGGTTGGGTAGAGATGGTAGATGACAGACACTTGAAAGGAAATGTTCTTGAAAGTAAGATAGTAGCAGATGGGATGCAGATAGGTTAGCAATCATGTATGGTAGCAGATGATAGAGTAGCAGGTGAACATACAGGAGAGACCAACCCAGTGCAAGAGCAGATGGTAGTAGGCTCAAGAGCTAGCAATCTTAGATAATGCAGATGTAATAATAGTCCTTAGTATGCAGAGCTAGATAGTGTAAGCTTTAGTATGAAGGTTATAGAGGTTTCCCCTGTGGGGTACTTATCACTAGTAGCAATGTAGCAGAGGAGAGGTTCGGCAAGAGCGGATGATCCGGTAGCGGGATACAGGGATCAGCGCAGCGTGGTTCCGACAGCGAGGTATGCTTGCAAGCATGAGAGCTTCAAGACAGGTTAGCATCAAGGCACAAAGCAGGTTGAACGAACACATGTGAGTGAAAGCTGGTGATTTAAATAGCTTTTCAGTCCGGCGCTCAGTGATGACAGCATCAGTCTTAAAGGTGTATGCGCACCTTACCAAAAGAGAATGGTGGGGCGCATACACTTAGGAAAAGAGTAATTAGGGTACCCAAAGGTACCAGAACATTACACGGAGAAGCAAATACAGGAATGATTCCCTGTGTCTGCGTCTCTCCACGCAGCAGCTGGCAGGGGGGGGGGGGGACTGGCTTTCAGCTGCAGAGCTTCCTTCTGTAACTGCCCCTCCGCCTGACCACACTGAGTCCCCCATTCTGTTAGGGCCCCCCTGTGTACCTGGGCCCCCTACAGGAGAACTGGTTGTCCCCCCCTCTACGGACTAAGACTGGGATGCCATTTAAGTTCATAAGCATGTAAAGGCAGGCGTCCCAATACTTTTGACAATATAGTGTACGTGATCCGGCGCAGAGGTGCCGCCCTGTAGCAGTAAAACTGCCATAGGGCGGACCTTAAGTGGTTAAATGGTCCATTTCCTCAGTTGAAATATTTGATATGTTTTATATTTTCTATTGTGAAATAAATGGGGGTTTATGAGATTTGAAACTCATTGCATTCTGTTTTTATGTAGATTTTACACAGCGCCCCAACTTTTTGGAGTTGGGGGTTGTATGTCACTGGCAATGGAAAAAATAAGAAGAAAAGCCTTAAAAAAAAAAAAATAACTTGTTGCACTTATTGTTTAAATACTGTTTGTCTCTGTATCATTACCTATTGTTTCTTTTATCCTCCCACAGACTTGTGGATCTCAGAATCCCCAAATTTACAGTCTCTGGAGATACTGACCTAAAACAAGTTCTACCTAAAATGGGAATAGTTGATATGTTTTCCAACAGCGCGGATCTTTCTGGAATCACTGGGGCTCCGAACCTGAAAATTTCACAGGTGAATTTTGTCTTTTTTTTATAGTTATAGTTTTATGTAGGGCGGTTAAAAATCCATGATTTAAAAAAATCTGATTTTTTTTTTTTTTTTAAATTTAAATCACATTTTTTTTGTTTAAATCAATTTTTTTTTATTTTTATCAAATTTATATAAAAAAAATTCTTTTTGAAGTAAAAATATATGTAAAGATAGTTTTCTATTTAAGATACATTAATCATTTTGCTTATTCCGCATGAAATGGAGTTTAGTTATGTAGCATGAGGCTGTATTCTCTGCAATATTTACATCTTTGGTAAACCTATTCAATGAATCCAAGCTCTGCAAGCGGAGATAACATGCACTGCATTGATGCATTCACACAATTTCACACCAATTACCAGCAAGAATGAGTCCTTACATGTAAAGAGCACCTGTCATTTCAGATCCATCATGGCAGCGCCTGTTAGCCGGCATCCACTCACCTGCTGCCGCCACGTCCCTCCCTGCCGCATCACCAGCCATCCCATTAACCACTTACCGACCGCCCGATATACTGGCCCGATATACTGCGGCAGGCTGGCTCGTCTGCGCGGACCAGCGTACCTGTACGGCGGTTCGTGGGAGCACTCCTGGGGCACGCACTCGCCTGATCCAATTAGGCAGCGGGAAACCCGATCCACGAGGCCGGCGGGCATGACTCCCTGCTGAGAGAGAAGGACAGTCTGCTATTGTAAACACAGTAACTGGAGGAAAACAAAAAGCGCCATCTGAGTGCAGCATAATGTGTTTATTATGGCAGAAGAAACATAGTTACTCACACTTTGGTATAGAGTGTGCTTCTGGCTCAAATAATCAATCCTAATGTCAGAATCCCCTGGGAGGAAGGAAGACTTCGGGATGGCCTCGGCGGCTCCCGATCCTTGGACGTGGCTGATGGGTGTCAGCCTCTCCGCGGCTCAGCAGACTGTCCGGCGGCTTCTCCTGTGCTCGATTTCCGGGTGCAGGGGGGTTGCCAAGGCGACGCGTTTGCGGAGCATGCTCTCCTTCTTCAGGCCTGAAGGCCCCATATTCAAATCCCAAGATCCCTGGGTCAGCCCTAATCAGGGCCGCCAGGGGCTCTATGGTGATGGCGAAGAGCAGCAGAGACAGGGGACAACCCTGCCTGGTACCTCTGCCCAACGCGAATGCCTGGGACATCCTACCCGACATCCGAATGGTCGCCTGTGGGGATGAATAAAGCAAGCGCACCCATGCAATAAATTGTTCACCAAACCCAAATTTAGACAGGACCGCCCATAGATATCGCCAACCAACACTGTCAAAAGCTTTGTTGGCGTCCAAAGATAGTAGAGCTCTGTGTCTCCCATTGTCTGCCATTTGCTGCATGTTAAGATAAAGGCGTCTAAGTTTTGTGGCAGCAGACTTGTGTGGCCTGGTCAGGGTGTATGATCGATGAAATAATACCATTGACCCGGATCGCCAGGACCTTTGCCAGGATCTTAACATAGCTTTGGAGAAGAGAAATGGGCCTGTACGATCCCGGGTCAAGCGGATCCTTCCCGGGCCTAAGCAACAGTATCACATTGGCCCTAGCCATCGAGGGTGGGAGGTGCCCCTCCTCGATAGATGCATTAAACACCTCTAGTATCCGTGGCAAGAGCTGCTCGCCAAACTGAGTATATACCTCCATTGGCAGACCATCCTCCCCCGGGGCTTTGCACTTCGGGAATGAGCGTGCTGCCACCTGCAATTCCTCCAGGGTCAGAGGGGCGTCCAACAACTAGTGAGTCATGCTCCTGAAAGGCCAAATCCTTATGTATCAGGACACTCACCCCACGGGAATAAGCGAGTGGAATGATACGCCCTACCCACCCAGGAGTACTGAAGGAGCCCCACGTTGGTCCCCATGAGACGCGTCTCCTGCAGACCAATGATAGCAGGGTGGAATTTACGCAGACAGGTGGACATCATAGTTTGTTTCAGGGGGTCATTCACTCCGCGGACATTCCAAGAAACAATAGGTGTGGAAGACATAACATAATAATAAACATAAACTGAGAATAAAATACATAGAGTCCAACCGACCCTCCACCGTCCAATGAGATTGGGCACAACAGTTATTTGGAGTAGGCCAGATGATGTATGGGAAGCAAGACATGCCCCTAAGAAGGCTGCACATTGGAAAGACATGAAAAGTGCACAACAGTTAGTCTCGCGCAACTGCGCGGTAAACAGATTAAAACAAAAATAGGAATTGAAGGAGAAGCCTCCCAGGTACAGGGCCATTGTCAACCGGACATAGCTCCCCAGGCCCAGGAGCAGCATAAAACAAATGTTGAGCAAAGGCTTCGCACCAACCGAGCACCAAGCCTCAGGCCTAGGATCCCCGTGACCCCAGGAAGTTCACAAATAACCAGCTCGCCAGTAGCAAATGAATATGGTGAGGTTAATACTAGGGTTGAGCGGACACCTAGATATCCGTGTTCGACGGGTTCGGCCGAACTTTAAAAAAAAGTCCGGGTCCGTGTCCCGGACTTTTACCGAACTTTTCCCGGACACCGAACCCCATTGAAGTCAATGGGGACCCGAACTTTAAGGCACTAAAATGGCTCTAAAACACCAATGGAAAGGGCTAGAGTGCTGCAAATGGCAGCAAAACGTAGTTAAGAGCATGGCAAGTGCTCTGCAAACAAATGTGGATAGGGAAATAACTTAAAACAACAAAAAAAAAACAGAAAAATAAAACAATGTTCTTCATCTCTGAAGGACGAGGCCCATATGGAGTAGGAGGGAGGTTGAGGTGGTGGTGGATGTGGCGGTGTCATAGGCGTGCGCACAGGGTGTGCCTGGTGTACCTGGGCACACCCTAATCACCTAGGGCACATAGCATTATCGCTCTGTTTGCCAGTGAGGAGATGGGAAAGATCTCCCTCGCACCTGCTCTGCTCTATTTCTCTTTGCCAGCAGGGAGAGTAATGTATCGGGGCCATGTACATGTAGGCAAACACATGCATGTGTATTTCAACTTTGGGGTGCACACCCTAATGCAATAGGCTGCGCACACCTATGGGCGGTGTAGGTGGAAGCGGCGGTGGAGGAGGACCAGGGCCGGATTAAGAGCATCATGGTCTTGGTGCTGAGGATTTTGAAGGGCCTTAAGGGCCGTGCCTTGGCATGCACCCAGAGGAGGAAGGGTGCAGCCATGCATGCCTAATTCAACATGGGATGCTGTCTCTGAAGCCCATAAACACATCCATGCATCGGCAACTGTCCCTCCTTGTCCGGCCTTCGCGCTGTGTGGGGAGGTTCTGAGGGTGCTGCCTGG
Source organism: Pelophylax lessonae (assembly GCF_965119305.1). Classification (NCBI taxonomy): domain Eukaryota; kingdom Metazoa; phylum Chordata; class Amphibia; order Anura; family Ranidae; genus Pelophylax; species Pelophylax lessonae. The sequence goes on from NC_138780.1 coordinate 202,061,289, forward strand.
GGAAGCGAGCATAGAAGCCAGACTTCTGTGTTTACAAGTGACAGAAGAGCAGTCACAGTGAATATGGCCAACCAGGGGCCTATATAAAAGGTAGGGGCCTGCATGGAGCTGCAGCTCCAATAGCCCCTACGTTAATCTGGTCCTGAGGAGGAGGACGAGGTAGCCAACACTGCTTCTTTTCACAAATTTTAAATGAGGGTACACCCCAAAAGAGTGAGAAAGAGCAAAAATGGAACAATGGCTGGGTAAGGTCCGTATCCATTGCTATTCTGCACAAGGTACGGAAAAGTCCCGTGGGATCCATGCCTGGTTCATTTTAATGAATGTGAGCTTGTCCACATTGTCTCTGGACAGGCGGCTGCGCTTGTCTGTTATAACACCCCCAGCCGTGCTAAATACCCGTTCAGATAATACACTGGCTGCAGGGCACGCCAGCACCTCCAAGGCGTAAAGGGCAAGCTCAGGCCATGTGCCCAATTTGGAGACCCAGAAGTTGAAGGGGGCAGACCCCTCATTCACTACATGTAGGCGTGTGCACACATACTGCTCCACCATGTTGGTAAAATGCTGCCTCCTGCTAAGACGTTCCATCTGAGCTGCTGGTGCTGCTGTTTGTTGTGGCGTGCTGACAAAGCTTTTCCACATTTCGGCCATGCTAACCCTGCCTTCTGAGGTGCTGGCGGTGCCCTGGTTGAGTTGGCGACCTCCTCCTCCTCTGCCTTGTGCTTCCACTGTGGCCCCGCTGTCAGATGGGAATGCCAGCAGCATCGCGTCTACCAGCGTGCGCTTGTATTCGCGCATCTTGCGATCGCGCTCCAGTGAGTGAATTAAGGACGGTACGTTGTCCTTGTAACGGGGATCCAGCAGCGTGGCCACCCAGTAATCAGCACAAGTTAGAATGTGGGCAACTCGGCGGTCGTTGTGGAGACACTGCAGCATGTAATCGCTCATGTGTGCCAGGCTGCCCAGAGGCGACGAAAGGCTGTCCTCTGTGGGAGGTGTATCGTCTGTGTCCTCTGTATCCCCCCAGCCACGCACCAGTGATGGCCATGAGCTGGCCTGGGTGCCACCCTGCTGTGAACATGGTTCCATCTCCTCCTCCAGCTCCTCCTCCTCCTCCTCATCCTCCAGAACTGTGCCCCTGCTGGACAATTGTGTCCCTGGCGTTTGTGTGTGCAGGAACCCACCCTCGGAGCCCCTTGCGAATGACTGCCCTGAAAGCCTTTGAAATGTTACCTCTTCATCCTCCTCCTCCTCATCCTGTGCCACATCCTCTTCCATCATCGCCCGAATTGTTTTTTCAAGGAGGCATAGAAGTGGGATAGTTAAGCTGAGAACGGCGTCATTGCCACTGGCCATGTTGGTGGAGTACTCAAAACAGCGCAACAAGGCACACAGGTCTCGCATGGAGGCCCAGTTATTGGTGGTGAAGTGGTGCTGTTCCGCAGAGCGACTCACGCGTGCGTGCTGCAGCTGAAACTCCACTATGGCCTGCTGCTGCTCGCACAGTCTTTGCAGCATGTGCAAGGTGGAGTTCCACCTTGTGGGCACGTCACATATGAGGCGGTGAGCGGGAAGGCCGAAGTTACGCTGCAGCGCTGCCAGGCGAGCAGCAGCAGGGTGAGAACGCCGAAAGTGCGCACAGACGGCCCGCACTTTCTGCAGCAGCTCTGACATATCGGGGTAGTTTTTAAGGAACCTCTGCACCACCAAATTCAGCACATGCGCCAGGCAAGGGATGTGCGTCAAACCGGCTAGGCCCAGAGCTGCTATGAGATTTCGCCCGTTATCGCACACCACCAGGCCGGGCTTGAGGCTCGCTGGCAGCAACCACTCATTTGTCTGCTGTTCCATGCTCCTCCACAACTCCTGCGCGGTGTGTGGTTTGTCCCCCAAACAGGCAAGTTGTAAAACTGCCTGCTGTCGTTTAGCCCTGGCCGTGCTGAAGTTGGTGGTGAAGGTATTACGCTGTCCGGATGAGGAGGCGGTAGAGGATGAGGTAGCGGAGTAGGATGAGTTAGGAACAGGAGGCAAACTGAAGCGCCCTGCAATCCTCGGTGGTGGAAGGACATGTGCCAAATTGCTATCCGCCTCAGGCCCATCCGCCACTGCATTTACCCAGTGTGCCGTTAGGGAGATATAACGCCCCTGACCGTGCTTACTGGTCAGTAGTTAGGTGGACCTTGGCACAGATGGCGTTGCGCAGTGCACACCTGATTTTTTCCCCCACTTGGTTGTGCAGGGAAGGGATGGCTTGCCTGGAAAAGTGGTGGCGGCTGGGCACGACGTACTGTGGGACAGCCACCGACATAAGCTTTTTAAAACTGGGCGTCTCCACCAGACGGAATGACAGCATTTCAAAGGCCAATAATTGTGAAATGCTGGCATTCAGGGCCAGGGATCGCGGGTGGGTAGGGGGGTACTTCCTCTTCCTCTCAAGTGTTTGGGAGATGGAAAGCTGAACGCTTCCACGGGACATTGTGGAGATGGTTGTTGGTGACCCAGGTGGTGGTGTTGCTGACAGATCGTCTGTTTGCGGGGTGGCAGGTGCCGGTATCACTACAGATGTGGCTGGAGCGGCCGAGACTGCAGCAGAAGAGGAAGCAGGATGAGCCAGAGACGTTTCTTGGTTTTGAAGGTGTGTACTCCACTGCAGCTCGTGCTTTGCACTTAGATGCCTGATCATGCAGGTTGTGCTCAGGTTGAGAAGGTTTATGCCTCGCTTCAGGCTCTGATTGCACAGGGTGCAAACCACTCGTGTCCTGTCATCAGCACATTTTCTAAAGAACTTCCACGCTAGAGAACTCTTTTGAGCTGACTTTGGTGCGCTCGTTCCCTTGCTGCGTTGGGCAGTAGCAGGCGTAGTGTCTAGGGCACGGCCGCTCCGCTTCTGCACCCTGCTCCCTCTTCTGCTGTGCTGGTGGCTCTGTGCGACCACCGCCTCTTCCTCCAAACTACTCAGGTCACCTGCATGACCTTCATTCCATGTGGGGTCGAGGACCTCATCGTCCTCCACATCATCTTCCACCCAGTCTTCACCCCTGCCCTCCCTGTCGGTCTCCACAATGCTGAACGCCGCAGCAGTTGGCACCTGCGTTTCGTCATCACCGGAGACGTGCTGTGATGGTCCTTCCATGTACTCATCTTGAGAAATAAGTGGTTGGGCATCGCTGCACTCAATCTCTTCCACTTCTGGGGCAAAAAGAATAAGAGACTGCTCTATGGCTTGGGGCTCAGACTGCTTGCCTGATTTGCAAGGGGGTGAGGTGAAAGACGGTTGGACATTGGCTGCAGGTGCCAACTCTGACCTTTCTGCAGTAGACTGGGTGGGAGACAATGTGAAGGAACTGGAGGCACTGTCAGCAGCAAACCAATCTACTATCGCCTCTCTGTGTTCTGGCCTCATCACTTCTAGAGGCGTATGATGCCCTACCAAATACTGATGCAGGTTCTGTCGCCTACTCACACTTGAGGAAGGTGTTTCACTTGTGCGTGTAGCTGGCACAGATCGACCACGTCCTCTCCTTGCAACAGGAGCTCTAGCAGCAGCACCACCACGACCCAGGCCACGGCCCCTATTTGACGCTCTCCTCATATTTCTGAAATTTAAGATCTTGCCCTAGAAAGGTCTTTATTGAATAGCGGAACAAAAGAACAACAGTATCGCACGGGTGTATCTCACAGTCAAATATGCAAACTATGCCGCAATTTAATGTTTTTTACACCAAAAGGGTGTATATTGAATAGCGGAATAGGATAAAAAACTGTGTATCTCACACGTACAAACACAGACTAGGCCCGATTAAATTTTTTCCTACCCTAAAGGGAGGATGAGGAAGAGGAGTATGGAACAGGCAGCACCCTCAAATCTTCAGAAGTATGAGATGAACCCCAAAAACTTGGAAAGGTGGATCTCACACGTACCGACACAGACTATTCCGCAATTTAATTGAGCCCCAAAGGTTTTTATTGAATAGCAGAATAGGAAATATGATCAAAAAAAAGTGTATGTTTTTCACACGTACAGAAGCACACTAGGCCCCAATTACTATTGTTTGTACACCTAAAAGGATGGATGAGGAGGAGGAGGAGGAGGAGTATAGAACCAGAGATGTATAGTAACGAAGTAGAACTACTTAAGTACTGTACTTAAGTACCGAAATGCGGTATCTGTACTTTCCTAGAGTAGAATTTTTTTCTCCTACTTCTACTTTTACTTCACTACATTTTTTCGATGATTTCGATACTTCTACTCAAGTATTTTTTTTTTGTGCTGCATAGTTACTCGTTACTTTTAAAAAAATGACCACTGCCAGAACAGTAGATGGCAGGTTGCATAAAGCTCAAAAAAATGTGTATAATGTCATTTGTAAATCAGCGCATACGAAAATAAAGGCTGTGTATAATAAAAGCTGCTATACCAAATCTTTCCAATAAAAAGAAAATATGAAACAAATAAATAAATGGTGCTACTGCGCTTAAAGTGCATCAAGAAACTACTAACACAGGTTAATCATTTGAATAAATCATTTGAAATAATAAAAACCAATATGATGTTCAAACTTTTGATTTCTTTCTTTAATAACTACATAACACAGTACTTGTACTTCTACTTTCAGTACTTGAGTAGAAATTTTTTTTCAAAACTACTGGTACTTTTTACTTTTAGTACTTAAGTAGCAAATTTTTTGAAAAAACTACTTGCAATACTTAAGTAAAAAAAATGTTGAATACTTTAGTACTTCTACTTAAGTAACTTTTTCTGCGAGCACTTCCACTTCTACTCAAGTCACTTTTTGATCGAGCACTTGTACTTTTACTCAAGTAGAAATTTCAAGTACTTTATACAAGTCTGTATAGAACAGGCAGCACCCTCAAAGCTTCAGAAGTATGAGATGAACCCAAAAAACTTGGAAAGGTGGATCTCACACGTACCGACACAGACTATTCCGCAATTTAATTGAGCCCCAAAGGTTTTTATTGAATAGCGGAATAGGAAATATGATAAAAAAAAAGTGTATGTTTTTCACACGTACAGAAGCACACTAGGCCCCAATTACTATTGTTTGTACACCTAAAAGGATGGATGAGGAAGAGGAGGAGGAGGAGTATAGAACAGGCAGCACCCTCAAAGCTTCAGAAGTATGAGATGAACCCCAAAAACTTGGAAAGGTGGATCTCACACGTACCGACACAGACTATTCCGCAATTTAATTGAGCCCCAAAGGTTTTTTATTGAATAACGGAATAGGAAATATGATCAAAAAAAGTGTATGTTTTTCACAAGTACAGAAGCACACTAGGCCCCAATTACTATTGTTTGTACACCTAAAAGGATGGATAAGAAGAGGACGAGGAGGAGTATAGAACAGGCAGCACCCTCAAAGCTTCAGAAGTATGAGATTGTGTTCACTGTACCCCACAAAGATTGTGTTCACTGTACCCCACAAAGGTTTTGTTCACTGCACCCCACAAAGATTGTGTTCACTGTACCCCACAAAGGTTTTGTTCACTGCACCCCACAAAGATTGTGTTCACTGTACCCCACAAAGATTGTGTTCACTGCACACCAAAAGGATTGTCTTCTCTGCACCCCACAAAGATTGTGTTCACTGTACCCCACAAAGGTTTTGTTCACTGCACCCCACAAAGATTGTGTTCACTGTACCCCACAAAGGTTTTGTTCACTGCACCCCACAAAGATTGTGTTCACTGTACCCCACAAAGATTGTGTTCACTGTACCCCACAAAGGTTTTGTTCACTGCACCCCACAAAGATTGTGTTCACTGTACCCCACAAAGGTTGTGTTCACTGCACCCCACAAAGGTTTTGTTCACTGCACCCCACAAAGATTGTGTTCACTGCACCCCACAAAGATTGTGTTCACTGTACCCCACAAAGGTTTTGTTCACTGCACCCCACAAAGATTGTGTTCACTGTACCCCACAAAGATTGTGTTCACTGCACTCCAAAAGGATTGTCTTCACTGCACCCCACAAAGATTGTGTTCACTGTACCCCACAAAGGTTTTGTTCACTGCACCCCACAAAGATTGTGTTCACTGTACCCCACAAAGGTTTTGTTCACTGCACCCCACAAAGATTGTGTTCACTGTACCCCCCAAAGATTTTGTTCACTGCACCCCACAAGGATTGTCTTCACTGCACCCCACAAGGATTGTCTTCACTGCACCCCACAAGGATTGTCTTCACTGCACCCCACAAAGATTGTGTTCACTGCACCCCACAAAGGTTTTGTTCACTGCACCCCACAAAGATTGTGTTCACTGCACCCCACAAAGATTGTGTTCACTGTACCCCACAAAGGTTTTGTTCACTGCACCCCACAAAGATTGTGTTCACTGTACCCCACAAAGATTGTGTTCACTGCACTCCAAAAGGATTGTCTTCACTGCACCCCACAAAGATTGTGTTCACTGTACCCCACAAAGGTTTTGTTCACTGCACCCCACAAAGATTGTGTTCACTGTACCCCACAAAAGTTTTGTTCACTGCACCCCACAAAGATTGTGTTCACTGTACCCCCCAAAGATTTTGTTCACTGCACCCCACAAGGATTGTTTGTCTTCACTGCACCCCACAAGGATTGTCTTCACTGCACCCCACAAGGATTGTCTTCACTGCACCCCACAAAGATTGTGTTCACTGCACCCCACAAAGGTTTTGTTCACTGCACCCCACAAAGATTGTGTTCACTGCACCCCACAAAGATTGTGTTCACTGTACCCCACAAAGATTGTGTTCACTGCACCCCAAAAGGATTGTCTTCTCTGCACCCCACAAAGATTGTGTTCACTGTACCCCACAAAGGTTTTGTTCACTGCACCCCACAAAGATTGTGTTCACTGTACCCCACAAAGGTTTTGTTCACTGCACCCCACAAAGATTGTGTTCACTGTACCCCACAAAGATTCTGTTCACTGTACCCCACAAAGGTTTTGTTCACTGCACCCCACAAAGATTGTGTTCACTGTACCCCACAAAGGTTGTGTTCACTGCACCCCACAAAGATTGTGTTCACTGCACCCCACAAAGATTGTGTTCACTGTACCCCACAAAGGTTTTGTTCACTGCACCCCACAAAGGTTTTGTTCACTGCACCCCACAAAGATTGTGTTCACTGTACCCCACAAAGATTGTGATCACTGCACTCCAAAAGGATTGTCTTCACTGCACCCCACAAAGATTGTGTTCACTGTACCCCACAAAGGTTTTGTTCACTGCACCCCACAAAGATTGTGTTCACTGTACCCCCCAAAGATTTTGTTCACTGCACCCCACAAGGATTGTCTTCACTGCACCCCACAAGGATTGTCTTCACTGCACCCCACAAAGATTGTGTTCACTGCACCCCACAAAGGTTTTGTTCACTGCACCCCACAAAGATTGTGTTCACTGCACCCCACAAAGATTGTGTTCACTGTACCCCACAAAGGTTTTGTTCACTGCACCCCACAAAGATTGTGTTCACTGTACCCCACAAAGATTGTGTTCACTGCACTCCAAAAGGATTGTCTTCACTGCACCCCACAAAGATTGTGTTCACTGTACCCCCCAAAGATTTTGTTCACTGCACTCCAAAAGGATTGTGTTCACTGCACCCCAAAAAGATTGTGTTCGCTGCAGCCCACACACAGAAAAATGGATGTGGATCACTGACACCTGCCTATCTCCTATCCCACACCACACAGCAATATCGATTGTAGTTTGTAGAACACACTTTCCCTAAAATTCAGCAGACTCTGTCCCTAACAGGATTGAGAAGAGATCGTAGATCAGGAGAACTAAGTGCAGACCCCACCCCACACAGCAATATCGATTGTAGTTTGTAGAACACACTTTCCCTAAAATTCAGCAGACTCTGTCCCTAACAGGATTGAGAAGAGATCGTAGATCAGGAGAACTAAGTGCAGACCCCACCCCACACAGCAATATCGATTGTAGTTTGTAGAACACACTGACCCTATAATTCAGCAGACTCTATCCCTAAAATGCCTACAACTCGCCCTGCCTAAACACTCCGACCTGTCCCTCAATTCTATCCGGACACAAATGGTTTTTTCCTGCCTATCTTTCCCTAATCAGCAGCCAGCACGTTGATGTGTGCTCTGTCCCTGATCTAAGCAGCATAATGACGCCGCTGCGGCTGCCTGGAACTTATAAAGACTTGGTTCAGACGGCCAATCACAGCTACTGAGACATTTGCAGGCATGGCTGGGATGGCTTAAGGCACACCAGTTAAACGATTGTTGATTGGCTGTTGAAAGCCCGCCATGAAAAGAGCGCCAAAGCATGCAAAACCCGGAAATAAAACGACCGAACACGGATTTTTACCTGAATATACAGTAAAGTGTCCGTGTTCGTGTTCGGGTAACAAAAATCCAATTATTCGGTACGAACACGAATAATACAGTCCGTGTTCGCTCAACACTAGTTAATACGCACTGTGACAAAGATAAGATGGCGGTTGTCACACGCTGAGTAGAAGATCATAGTAATGTTTCCTCGTCAAGTGAATATTGTAAAAGAGGGACATATTGCCCAAGAGTCCTGTGGTATAATCAGATATCTTTGGGGTTCAGCCTGCCCTATCCTCACGCCCAAGGCGACGGAGATCTTGCTGATTGACGTCTAGCCAGGCAGTCGCATCCTGTGTGCTGTCAAAAAAGTGGATTTGGCCCCTGGCAGTCACCCGAAGCTTAGCTGGGAATAACATAGCATAGGATAAGTGTAGCCTCTGAAGTCGCCTCTTGACTTCCGCAAACTTTGATCACCGGCGTTGCACTTCTGCAGAGAAGTCAGGATAGAATGAAACTTTAGCACCATTGTATTGAATTGCCCCCCTTTCCCTGGCCAGGCAAAGCACCACTTCACGGTCCTTATAGTTCAGCAGCCTGGCCAGAATGTAGCGAGGAGGGGGTTTCTGGGTGGGAGGGGTCTGGGGGTACTCTGTGTGCCCTTTCCATGGTGTATAGGGGAGAAAAGCCTTCCTTGCCAAAGACTTCTTGCAGCCATTCTTCAACAAATGCCGTGGGGTCCCTGCCCTACACCTTCTCAGGGAGCCCCACTATGTGCACATTGTTGCGCCGCAGGCAATTTTCAATGTCATCTGTTTTGTTATAGGCCTGAGATGCTTGTTGGGAAGCCACCCTGACATCACAAAGCAAGGGGGGCAGTTGGTCAGCCACATCACTCACCCTACCCTCAACTGCAGTGGTCCGCTCCCTAATTTTCTGGAGGTCTTGGTGTAAAAGGGACACCGTTTCCCGCAGCCCCCCAAATTTCTCCTTGAGGTCATCCACGGATGCAGTGCATTTGTGTATAGCATGAAGTGAGGGCTGGGCAGTGTCTTCCAAGGGTTCATCAAATATGTCTGGCATAGATTCAGTCTGTAGGTCTAGTGGCTCTGTGACATCCAACAGGCCTGCTTCCTCCCTGCCAGCAAGGTTAGGGGAGAGTGCAGGACCCTGTGTGGCATGCAAGGGAGGGTCAGTAGACATAGAGAGCTTTTGAGTATAGTACAGCATGTCTCTGGATTGTTCATTGTGTTTCAGGGGCTTAGAGGACTTACCCCCCTGCTCAGGTTTCTTCTCCAGGCCTTGTGGCATCTTAGGAGGCTGCGACTGCCCAGCGACATTTTGGCCACCATGGAACGCTGCAGCCGCGGCTTCTCCTCTGCTCCCCCGGGGTCATCATGAGCTCGGTTTCACTCCCTAGCAATTCCGGGCAAAATCATATGTGAGGACAGGATAGTTGTCAAGATCAGCAGCGGGAGCTCTGTGCAGCACGTCTGCTCGCATGCCTCATCAGGCCACGCCCCCCCAGAACACTTCTCTACTGCTGGAGGGCGTAAAGGCGTCCTCAAAACCCGTTATGGCATATGCATTTCGAGGGAGGGCCCTCTTCCTCCGAGCCAAAATTGCCACTGCAGATACTGTTTTTTGGAATTTGTTAACCCTTTCCCTGTCAGTGCCATTAGTACAGTGACAGTGCATATTTTTAGCACTGATTACTGTAGTAATGTCACTGGTCCCCCCAAAAGTGTCAACAATGTCAGTTAGGGGTCCGATCTGTCCGCCGCAATGTCACAGTCCCGCAATATATTTCAATATATTTTCCGTCACATTGGATTTCCAGCTTATACATATAAACAGTGATATTATGCACAGCACACTTTTTTATATATATTTAAAATTTGCACCCAGCACTTTCTGATACACCCTATTTATTTATATACATATATCACACTATCTTTATTTTAGGTGTCACCCATAAATATTTGGTAATTTTTCACTGAATACTTTTACATTGCATACAGAATCATTTTTCAGGGGAACATTAAGGTCCTGCGCTGATCGTTATTTCCGTTTTTATTATATATCAATATGTGATCCACTCAGTATTGCTCTGTGATTTTTAAAGGATACATGCTGCGTTGACTGTGTAATTTTTGGCGACCCAGATGCACCAGGACAGTGGAAACAGCCCAGGAACCACAAGTGCAAGGGCAAAAAAACGACTGAGCCAATCCTATTTGCCTTGGAAAAAACCCAAGGTTAGGGGTCTGAAAGCCCCGCAGTCCATATATGAAAAGAGGCCCAGGTGAAGGTCCCAAAAAAAAAAAGGAAAACAAAGCTAGAGGCCATGAGTCATTTCTCTAGACCAGCATGCAGCATGTGTACCTCCCTGCAACAGATAGGGAAAGCTGGCATCACAACATCCCTTCCCCCGCTTTTTTGGTCAATCCTTTAGTGGGATTTTTCCTTGTATATAATTTGCTTGGGATGAATGCCGTCAGTTGTTATGTCTGAGTGGAACTGGGCAGCTTTTGAATGAAATAATTACATTACGGGTGGCAATGAGTCCATGCCCACCAGCGATGCTGCCTGTAGGGGGTGTTCCATCCTTGACATGTGCTGCAAAGAATTATGGCTGGTTCCCTATTAACCTTGGTTCTTAACCTCTTCTGGAGCGGAAGGATTTGCCCCCTTAATAACCAGGCCATTTTTTGCGATTCGGCACTGCGTTATTTTGTAGACGCGATAACTTTTGCGCAAACCAATCAAAATATGCTTATTGTGATTTACTTAAAAGGGTAACTTAAGGGTTAAGGTTAAAGCTTATAGTTAAAGTTAAATGTTAAGGTTAGTGTTTAGAGCTAAGGTTAAATGTTAGGGTTAAGGGCTAGAGTTACATTTTAGGGTTTGGGTTCAATGTCAGGGATAGTGTTGCATTTTAGTGTTCATATTAGGGTTAAATGTTAAGGTTAAGGGATAGGGTTAAATTTTAAGGTTTGTGTTAAATGTTAGGGTAAGTATTAACTTTTAAGGTTCAGGTTAAATGTTAGGGTTAGGGTTGAATATTAGGGTTAGTGTTAAGAGCTAAGGTTAAGGGTTAGGGTAAATGTTAGGGTTCGGGTTAAATTTTAGGGTTAGGGTTACATGTTAGTGTTAGTGTTTAGAGCTAGGGTTAAATGTTAAGGTTAAGGACTAGGGTTACATTTTAGGCTTTAGATTCAATGTAAGCTCTAACGAGCAGGGCCCTCTAGTTCCTCCTGTTTTGAATTGTATTGTAACTGTATTGTCTTCCCTCACATTGTAAAGCACTGCGCAAACTGTTGGCGCTATATAAATCCTGTATAATAATAATAATAATAATAATAATAATAATGTTAGAGATGGTGTTAAATTTTAGGGTTAGGGTTAAATGTTAGGGTTAGTGTTAAGAGCAAGGGTTAAATGTTAGGGTTAAGAGCTAGGGTTACATTTTAGGGTTTGGGTTCAATGTTAGGCTTAGTGTTAAATTGTAGGGTTTAGGTTAAATGTTAGGGCTAGGGTTAAATGTTAGGGTTAGTCTTAAGAGCAAGGGTTAAATGTTAGGGTTAGTCTTAAGAGCAAGGGTTAAATGTTAGGGTTAAGAGCTAGCATTAGGGTTAAGGGCTAGGGTTAAATTTTAGGGTTTGGGTTAAATGTTAGGGTTAGTGTTAACTTTTAGGGTTCAGGTTAAATGTTAGGGTTGAAAATTAAGATTAGTGTTAAAAGCTAGGGTTAAGGGTTAGAGTAAATGTTAGGATTTGGGTTAAATTTTAGGGTTCGAGTTAAATGTTAGCGGTAAATGCTTGGGTTAGTGTTAAGGGCTAGGGTTAAGGGTTAGGGTTAAATGTTAGGGTTAGTGTTAAGAGCAAGGGTTAAATGTTAGGGTTAAGAGCTAGGGTTACATTTTAGGGTTTGGGTTCAATGTTAGGCTTAGTGTTAAATTGTAGGGTTTAGGTTAAATGTTAGGGTTAGGGTTAAATGTTAGGGTTAGTCTTAAGAGCAAGGGTTAAATGTTAGGGTTAGTCTTAAGAGCAAGGGTTAAATGTTAGGGTTAAGAGCTAGCATTAGGGTTAAGGGCTAGGGTTAAATTTTAGGGTTTGGGTTAAATGTTAGGGTTAGTGTTAACTTTTAGGGTTCAGGTTAAATGTTAGGGTTGAAAATTAAGATTAGTGTTAAAAGCTAGGGTTAAGGGTTAGAGTAAATGTTAGGATTTGGGTTAAATTTTAGGGTTCGAGTTAAATGTTAGCGGTAAATGCTTGGGTTAGTGTTAAGGGCTAGGGTTAAGGGTTAAGGGATTAGGACTATCCCTAAATTTGATCCATGTCCCGGCAAATCAGGGCTAAGTCCTGGAACGCCCATGGCGTGTTCAGGGCCGCATGCTGCAAGCTACATTGTCTTTGCATGGCAGCCAGAATCTCTCCCTGGCTGCCTCTGACACACAAAAAGTTCACAGTGGTTATTTCTATGTACACTACACTTGCAGAGGAGGAAGGCATGGTTGAGAGGGTGAGGATGGAGCTAAGATGGGATCAGGGGAAGGATTGAGCTTGGATGGGATTGGGGGAGGGATGGAGCCAGGATGGGATCAGGGGAAATGGGAGAATGGATAGAGTTGGGGTGGGATTGGGAGATGGATGGAGCTGGGATTGGATCGGGGTGGTGGGTGGAGCTAGAATGGGATTGGGGTGGTGGGTGGAGTCAGAATGGGATTGGAGTGGTGAATGGAGCCCAAATGGGATCGTTATGGTGGATGGAGCCGGAATGGGATGGGGGAATGAATGGAGATGAATAGGATTGGAGGAGTTGATGGGGCTGAGATGGGATTGGGGGAATAGATGGAGCCGGGATAGAATTGGAGGAATAGATGGAGCTGGGATGAGACTGGGGGAATGTCTCCAGGATGGAGCCAGGATTGGATTGGGGGTGGTGGATGGAGTCAGGATGGGATCAGGGGAATGGCTGGAGTGGGAATGGTATTAGGAAGAATGGATGGAGCCAGGATGGGATGGAGGAAATGGATGGAGCTGGGATGGGATCGGAAGAATGGATGGTGCTGGGATGGGATCGGGGGACTGAATGGAGACAGAATGGGATCAGGGGAATAGATTGAGTTGGGATAAGATTGGGGGGGAAAGTTGGAGCCGGGATGGGATGGGAGGAGTAGATGGAGCTGGGATGGGATCAGGGGAATGGATAGAGCAAGATTGGATCAGGGTGGTGGAAGTAGCCAGGAGGGGATTGGGGGAATGGATGGAGTTGGGATGGGATCGGAGGAATAGATGGAGCTGGGATGGGATCGAGGGAATAGATCGAACTGGGATAAGATCAGGGAGAATGGATGGAGCCGGGATGGGATCAGGGGGAATGGATGGGATCAAGGGAATGGATGGAGTTGGGATGGAATCGGGGAATAGATGGAGCCAGGATGGGATCAGGGGAATGGCAGGAGCAGGGATGGGATCAGGAGAAAAGATGGAGCCGGGATGGGATCGGGGAATGGATTGAGCCGGGATGGGATTGAGGGAATGAATAGAGATGGAATGGGATTGGAGTAAAGGATGGAGCCCGGATAGGATCGGGGGAATAGATGGAGCTGAGATGGGATCAGGGGAATGGGTTTTGTTTAACCACATCCCTTTAGCCCCTCCCACTGCTAAGCACCTGGCCACGCCCATATTGTTCGGTCTTGTCCCTCCTTTAGGGTTCCTCATTCTGAAGATCAAATGTTGTAAGTTATGCTCATACCCATACTGTACATACCAAGGGCAGTGATGTGCATGGACTGAATCTTGCAGTGATCATGCGCCTTTGGTATCGCACTGCCACTTGGGATAGATGTCAAGTGGCAATCCCAGGAGGCAGCAGGGCACAGCCTAGCAGCAGGAAGCAGGAGGTTTTTTTTCATTTTGGATAGAATAAGGGAGGTTATAAACTCTGTCAGATTTTTTTTCGCCATCTGTGTCTCAATGCAGAGATTTCCCTTCTCTTCTTGTCTCATAGCCAACAAACTGGAAGTGGGAAGTGGGATAAGGGAATTCCTTGGGGACCCCCCAGGTCACCAGAACTAGTGTCCCCATTGAAAGATTTCCCCTCTATTATTTTTTCGGGGGACAACCAAAATTTTGGGATATTCTTTCACTTTCAATGCATATCTAGGACCTTCAGGGCCCCCGATGCAAGAAACCATGAAGGGTTCTCCGGCCCCCGACTGGGGCCCTTCCCACTGATCCCAGGGCCCTTTACTCTTATTATGGGACCTTTTATTATGGTCCTGCAGCAGACCACTTTCCTGCCCACTTGGGGTCCCCCCACGGTAGTGAAACACCACAGCCCAGGCACAAGTGTGAACTTTGCGACCCTGGTAGTTTCGCCACTGATGTCAGTAATTTTTTTTTATTTTTGTATTTTTTGCCCCATTTGTTTTTTTTTACAATTTTATTTTATTTTATTTTAGAATTTCATTTTTTTTTTTATTTAAGAATTTCATTTTTTTTTTTTACATATTTTAGGACCTCGGTTGGGGGGCTTTGGTGAGATATCAGGGGTCTAAACAGTCTATTCATTAAGACAAGGAAGGGGCCGGTAAATTACACATCTGCATCCTGACAGATCCCCTGCAGCAATTGATGCTAGAGGGAAACCCGGCAACACTGCGGGGGGGGGGGAGGGGGCGTAAAGCACACTTGTCCCAGGGCAGCAGGATAGGCAGGATAGGGATAGGGAGGCGGTGGGAGTGGCATGAGGAGGAACCGATGTCCTCCTATTTCCTCCTGCAGGTGCTGAATGTCTGAGGGGGGGGAGGAGGAGTATTCAGTGGCTACATAGAAGAAAATGTAGGGATCAGTCCCTCTGCATGCTGCCGCCCTCACCACCCTCCTATCCAGACGCACCCCTTTATGTATGCCCCAGCTTTCAATGATAAGTATGGTAAACGGGACAAATAGAGAGGGTGAATTTCCTTAATGGGGGGGGCACAGACAGCAATAAAAATTGACAAATGTTCTAATTCATCTCTACTCCATCCAAAACTAAGAAAAAGGTTTTTCCCTTACTTATACTAGTAGTACTGCCTGGCTGTATTCAGTAAAGAGTTCAATTGATAGTATATTGGGGGGTGTTCCCTAAATCCAGCCTGGTTGTCTACCTCTGCCTATGGATAAGGAGCGTCCCTGGAGTAGGCAGAGGAAATGGCTCTGGATAAAGAATATTTATATCCTTCTCTGGCCAACCGGCATTTTGAATATTGCAGTAATATACAGCTTCCTGGGACACCTATCCTGGGACCTGCGTCCCTCAATACAGAAAAGGCCTGGAGATGGATGGCAACAGTAGGCGGAAGGCTGGACATGACTAGGTTAGCCGTAGAGGCTAGGAGATCTTCGGGAGTTAAATGAGCAAAATCTGGAGTGGACAAAAGGTCAGTTTTGATTGGAGATAGGTAGGGGTTTTTTTTTCTCAGAGAATACATGCAGGAACTCCCCCTTCTGAGACACTTCTCGTCTCTGCCCCCTACCCACCTCCGAGCACCGTCACTTGGTTCTACCACCTACCCTTCTCCCAGTACCGCCCCTTTTAGAGAATACAGAACCAAGTATCATTTTGTGGTGCCAAGTAATTTGTATAGAATTTGTTAATAACAAGAAAATCAGTAAAGTAGATCCCCCCCCCCCCCCATCTTAGAGCCAGCAGCAACAGACCCTTCCCAGCATCAATAGTTTCCCCCAGCAACAATGGACCCAAACAGCAATAGATCCTGACAGCAACAACAGATTTTCAGCAGCCAGCCCAGCATCAATAGACCGCTCCCTCAACAGTAGATCCATCCACAGCAACATTAGCCTCCCCCCCCCCCAGCAACAATAGATTGCCAAGTAAAAATAGATCCCTACTGTCTCAGTAGAAGTCCGCTAGGAGGAAACGCGTCAGAGAGGAAGCGCGCCGTCACTAACTACATCCGCGGTCCGCACTGCAGGCGGCAACGGATCTACAGGGTTCCAGCAAGCTTATTATATCGTCTTAACTGTTCACCATTAACACCGGAGCTATTCACAAGCTTTACCACGGCTGTGTGTCATACCTTGGAGAAGCTAAGAAGTGTTTGGAGGTGATCCATGTCCATTTATGTGGAGGAAAGAGTCTATCCTGAGTGTTTTTGTCCCAAGCTTGAGTGGCCTGTCCATTAAGTTGGGGGCCCATTCCCTTTGGTAAGCAGCCACCTTTACCTATTCACCACGGGTGTTTTCCTCCTGCTCACCATACCTTGGGACCTCACCTTCTTTTTGGACTTTTTTCTTTCCACCTCAGATCCATGTCTGGGATTTATGATTCTAATGGACTTTCAAATGTTGGTCTTGTTTGACTTCACTGCACTAATGATTTTTGCCATATATTTATCAGTTATTTTTTAGCGCTGCACTATTTGATACGCAAGTAAAAATAGATGCCCCTCAGCATCCAGCAACAATAGACCCCTCCCTCAACAGTAGATCTCTTCCAGCAACACCGGATCCCTCAGTAACAAACTCCCTCCCCCAGCAACAACACATCCCCCACCAGCAACAATAGACCTTCCCAGCAACAATAGACTGCCATGCAAAAATAGATCTCCGAGCAGTCATGGACCCTCCAGCACCCCTTGCCATTACATACATTCAGAGCTGGAGGTGCCGGAACTGTGTTCCCCCGCGTTCCCGCTGAAAAAAAGCCCTGGAGATAGGTAGGGTGGGGCAGGGTGGAGTCAGTGGGAGAGAAAGGGTGGTGCTGGGGGTCCTAGAAGTCATTCGAAGCAGAATGGCGTGGAAATAGCTTCTCCCTCCCTTGTTTTTTTGCGGTTATGGTGGTTTTTGAGGTTTTGTCCAAAATGTTTTCCTTCTTCAGGTACTGTGGTTCAAGGGATCGCCCAGGATGGGGATTGACCGGGGGGGCATGTGTAGCCTGGGATTGTCGGTTTGTGGGAGTTCTTGTCATAGCAGTGGGCAGGGGTCTTGGAAGGCTGTAACAGTTTTAAAAGGTGTAAAAGGAAGGGTGGGGCCCATCTCAGGTATGGGTGTACCTACCTTGGTAACAATTTAAGATGGTAATGGCTAAGAGTCATTTGGCTGTATCGAGGGCATCTTAATAGTAATAGTCCTTGAGCCGGTACAGTTCCGGCTGAGGGCCTCGGAGTCTATAAAATTATAGACTGATCATTTTTATTGTCAGTGGGCAAATGTACAAAATCAGCAGGGGGTCACATACTTTTTCCCCTCACTGGCCAGAAGAGGCGAGCCTGAAGTCATCTAACAAAACTTTTCTAACTAAAGTTCCGCTTTAATAACTAAACTGCATCCTCAACCCCAAAAATGAAAATGTAATATATTGCAGCTCACTAGTCCTCGGCCAGATGTGGTGGCTGCATTCGTTTTCTCTTTTAGGCTTTTTTCCCTTTATTTTCATCTGGTGATCCTGTGACTTGCTGTCATTTCATGTCTGCGCTAATTTCTCTACTGTATGTGGCGCAGAGGAGAAGTGTCTGGGATATGACAGTAAGCAGTATTTTAAGGAAAGGATGGTGGAGGCTTTCGGGTAACATGCATAGAAGAGGATTTTGGTAGATACACTATATTACCAAAAGTATTGGGACGCCTGCCTTTACACACACACATGAACTTTAATGGCATTCCAGTCTTAGTCCGTAGGGTTCAATATTGAGTTGGCCCACCCTGTGCATGCCAGTCAAGTTCCTCCACCCCAAACTCGCTCATCCATGTCTTTATGGACCTTGCTTTGTGCACTGGTCCACATCATTTGGTGGACGGGGGATTATGGTGGGGGGTTGTTCTTCAGGGGTTGGGCTTGGCCCCTTAGTTCCAGTGAAGGGAACTCTTAAGGCGTCAGCATACCAAGACATTTTGGACAATTCCATGCTCCCAACTTTGTGGGAACAGTTTGGGGATGGCCCCTTCCTGTTCCAACATGACTGCACACCAGTGCACAAAGCAAGATCCATAAAGACATGGATGAGTGAGTTTGGGGGGGAGAAACTTGACTGACCTGCACAGAGTCCTGACCTCAACCCAATAGATTACTTTTGGGAGGAATTAAATGCAGACTGCGAGCCAGGCCTTCTCATCCAAATCAGTGCCTGACCTCACAAAAGTGCTTCTGGAAGAATGGTGAAACATTCCCATAGACACTCCTAAACCTTGTGGACAGCCTTCCCAGAAGAGCTGAAACTCTTATATCTGCAAAGGGTGGGCCAACCCAATATTGAACCCTACGGACTAAGAGTTCATGTGTGTGTAAAGGCAGGCGTCCCAATACTTTTGGTAATATAGTGTATGATAGGTGGACAGTATGTGTGGGGGAGTGGTAGGTATAATAGGGGGTACTATGTGCTGGAGGGGCATGCAAAGAATATGATGATGAGAAGTATGTGAATGGGTATGGAAAAGATAATGGTCAGCGGTTTGTAACACAGACTGCACTTTATCGCCGCTTGCCGTTCCCTACATTAGTTAAGTGCAATACTCTAGGCCTGTTTCATATGGGCTTTAGCTTTTATAAGAGCAGTGAGAACAGCAAGCTATGACAAAGCATTTACAGAGCTCTCAGCAAGTTTTGTTGAAGCTTTAAAGTACCATTCAGCTCAACTCTGGAAATTTTAAACACAGATCTGAATAGGAATATGGATGACCCCCTTAAACAAGCTACTAGCAGGCTTCAGAACTTCTTGAAGCTTGTTGAAAAGCCTGCTAGCAGCTTGTTTAATATGGCAATCAGCAATCCCATTAAGACATGTTTCCAACATTTACAAACTGAAGCTGAAAAGCTTTAACAAAGCTTGCTAATCGCTCTGCAAAAGCTTTGTCAAAGCTTGCTGTTCACACTGTTCCTATACAAGCTGCTGTTCTCAGCCAGAGTTCCTCTAGAGCAGGGGCTGACTGGCAACTTTTGGCCCAGGGGGCAAGTACAAACCAGAGGCCCATGGTGCAGCGATTTGGCCTTCCTCCCACTCTCCCTGTTCCTGGATTCCTCCTGACCCTCATTCCAGGTGCTCTCTACTGATTGAATCCAGGTTCCCCACCTGGCCAGCAGGGGGCAGTTGGGGAGAGCTGGGACAGCTTAGTCAGGGCTGGCTGGGGGAGGAGAGTCTCCAGTGGGGCATGGAATCGGCCTCTGCTCAGACAGTTTACACAATCCATGCTGGGGGGGGGGGGGGGGGGCTGCACTTTTTTCTTGTCTTCATCCCACACTCAGTAGGTCAGCAGCGGGGACTTTTTACTTCTCTTCACCAGTAATCCTTTAGACACGTCTGTGGCAGAAGCGGTGCAGACTTTTTGCAGGACATCAGAGCAGCCTGGGGGGGGGGGGGGCAATTTCCCCCCTGCCCCCTGGGCCAGTCCTCCCCTGCTCTAGAGGTTGCTAGGGGTTCCTTGAGCTGCTTCCAATTTGATGGTGCCTGCAAAGTTCCAGGGCTGATGCCACCTAATGCGTTACACCAATAATCTTCTTAGTTGTCGGTAAGGGTGGTATTCTGTCCACCACTGTCAGGGACTTTCCTTCCACAAGCCACCAATGTGAGGGCCATTTTGCCACTGACTCTAATGCATTGGTTGTAGCAGGGGTTCCCCAAGACCTGAAATTTATTTCAAGGGTCCTCTGGGGTAAAGGGGTTGAGAAAGACTGCTCTAAAATGATGAGTCCATGAACATCATCCTTGGGCACACGATGCAGGCAAATAGATGTAATCAGACAATATTTGCTCGCCCACATGTGAACCCAGAGTGGTGAGGTTATCCTGTTAATGGTTAGAGAGATCTTGGCTCGCACCAAAGTGTGGACACATGCTGTTCTATATAAGTGATCAGTCAGTATATTTGATTGCGGTGTTCTCTCGGTGGACCTCAGGACTCTGCAGTGAGTATGCATGATTTGATAATTATTCAAATTGTTTTTTTTTAAAGCAGCTTTACAACAAATATCTTGTGATTTCCTTTACCATATTGGTCCTTAATGGACCATTGCTCGGGGCAGAATAGACAGAAGGGGCAGCACCAAGCCTCAGAATTTTCAAAATGTGTTCCTTCTTCTCTTATTTTGTCTCACATGTCTGGCCACCTCCGGACATTTGTGGCTAAATTCAGTAAATTTACCTAAGGGGGTGCAGGGGATATGAGAGGCTTCACAAGGCTGGATGGTGCCCCTGTGCTTT
The DNA here is from genome assembly GCF_965119305.1 of Pelophylax lessonae. Taxonomy (NCBI): domain Eukaryota; kingdom Metazoa; phylum Chordata; class Amphibia; order Anura; family Ranidae; genus Pelophylax; species Pelophylax lessonae. The sequence continues at coordinate 202,081,818 of NC_138780.1, forward strand.
GCACCCACACCACAATGCTGGGATCTCATGCACCGGGGGTAAACGCTCAATATACAAAAGGCCTAAAGCAGGGGTCTCCAAATTTTTCCAACAAAGGGCCAATTTTCTGACCTTCACACTTTAGGTGGGCCAGGTTGTGGTCATTGGGGATAGAAAATGTGGCCCAGAATCAATGTGGGTAAATTTAGTTTCAGAGTTGGTGGTCAGTAGGAAGAGGAGTGCCCAATCATTGGTGTCAGTGGGAGGGATAGTGCCTCATATCATTTGGAAGGATAGTGCCTCATATCATTTGGAAGGATAGTGCCTCATATCGTTTGGAAGGATAGTGCCTCATATCATTTGGAAGGATAGTGCCCCAAGAGGCAGATAAAGGTTAACAAAGGGCCAAAATTTGGAAACCCCTGGCCTAAAGGGGTTAGTTCCCCAAAATTACAATTTTTATTTTAGCACCAATGAGTGAAGCCACCCACAAGATGATTTGGGTGGGTGATCTGGGTTCTAGGTCTTCCTGCCTTCTGTCCCCTTAAAGATTTTTGCATATTTTCAACTATGTTTGTTACCTTATCAATAATAATGAAAAGGGAAAGCTAACTCACAACACCCTACCCACCCCCCTGATCCTGAACTAAATTTTAAATTACCGGACCCTTATACCAACTGGAGGGCATTGGAAGATTGGAACAACATAAGATCGATATTATGTTGTTCCAATCTTCCAATGCCTTCCAGTCCGTTTAAGGGTCTGGCAAAATTTTTCCCTAAACAGTTCTGGAGGCTGTATGGCAGTATGAGTGTTTATTAGTCAGTGCTGACCACATGATCAGTGAGAATCTCTTCATTTTGGGAATGCCGTACAAGAAGAAAGATTTGTGCTGGGAGGAAGAAATTTCTTTAGTGGGGCAGATTAGTACTGGGAAAGGGGGGGGGGGGGATATGCTTAGAGAATATGCAGGATTTCTACTGACACATAATGCTCATACATCTTGAATGAGGGGGGCACAGTTTGGCATGTTCTCCCTAGGCTCTAGATGACCTTGTCCCAACACTGGTTATAGAATATCCATGGGTTCTAAATCCTCTAGAGCAGGGGTGTCAAACTCAATTTCATTGCGGGCCACATCAGTATTATGGTTGCCTTCAAAGGGCCAAGGGTATCTGTAAGACTAAATGTCCAGAGCAACCCCCCCCCCCTTACATCAGATGTCAAGACCCCCCCACCCTCCTTTAAATTATAGGGATGGGGAGGAGGGTGGCAGAGACGAGTGCTTCCGTGGCTGCACAGAGAAGTGCAGGATCTGGTGGAGGAATTCTGTCATCCTCTCCGCTGCCAACTGCTGAGACAAGATAGGGCGAGACTAAGCGGGTGCCTTAGTGGCAGGAGAGGTGTGAGGGCCACATAAAATGGCCTGGCGGGCCACATTCGGCCCACGGGCCTTGTGTTTGACACCTGTGCTCTAGAGCTTGGCATGGGTAAAATTAATTTAGAATTGAGGTAGGCTTCTCATGAACTATGTTCCCCATGGGTCATTTTTTAACTTCCTTAAAGGGGAGGAATGGCTGGCGCCAGGCTCTAGCCAACGTCTGATGAGTGGCAAGAAGTCCCACAAGTCTTTGATTTTTTTTAATCACCACTGGGTTTTTATTTTTTTGTTAAATGAACGAAAAAAAGACTGAACATTTGGAAGAAATAAAATGTTTTTTTTTTTAGTTTGTTAAAAATTTGGCAAACCAGGAATTTTTATCTTTCACTGAAGTTCGCTGATGGGCACTGATAGGCTGCACTGATGGGCACTGATAGGCTGCACTGATGGGCACTGATAGGCTGCACTGATGAGGCGGCACTGATAGGCTGCACTGATGGGCACTGATGAAGCAGAACTGGTGGGCACTAATGAGGCTTCACTGATAGGTGGCACTGATAGGCATTGGTAGGTGATACTGGAAGACACTGGTAGACAGCACTGATAGGTGACACTGATGAGGAAGCACTGATAGCCACGGATTTTCAGCACTGATTGGCAGCACAGGTGGGCACTGATTGGCAGCACTGGCGGGTACTGATTGGCAGCACTAGTGGGCATTGTTGGGTCTGCACTGATAATCGGGACACTGATAATCAGTGCCCTGATTATAATTGTAGATGTCCCTTTCACACAAGCGGGTTATCGGCTCTCCTCTCCTCTCCTCATGTTGTCAGCGTGAGGAAAGGAATGCCAATAACCAGCTTGTGTTTACATCATGATCAGTTATCATTGGACACACATTGATCACATGATAAAGGGCCGCTGTGATTGGCCCGGATCTATGATAAGCTGTGCTAGGGACACAGTGATCACTGAGCGTGCCGCACGTTTACGGGAGGACCACATACAGTATGACGCCCCCCCAGAACTGGACATCAGCGCTGTAGCTGTCATTTGGCTATAGCGCAGTTGGCAAGGGATTATAATAAATATACTGAACATGTCTGTGAAGGTTCTCGTTGATACGGGGTCATGGTGTACCTAGTAGTAGTTGGTCACATTCACACGGACTTGTTTTGTAATGTTGAAGACTTTTTTAAACTTCTCCAAACCACTTCTTCAGTTCTAATGAGTGTCAGGAAGATACCCCAACATTTATATCCACACAGGAAGCACAAACACCTTCATCCAACCTCCAACCAATGTGTTAAGGTAGATGTTGATTGTCCAAGACCAGAACAGGAGGGGTAAAAGTTGTGGAACCCCCCTTTTCCAGGTATATCATCCCATCCTAGGTGTCAGGGAGTCTGCATAGGTGTTAATCCTTTGATTCACAATGCTTAAGGTGTGAATTGTTGTTACATGGGAGGGGTAGAGATGGTAGAACCGCATTATACGGGGAAAACAGATGGTGTCAAAGGCCCCCACCCCTGTTTGTTGATAGTTGAACCCTTTGACACAGATGGCCTCTTTCTGCCATGTGAATGGAAGGATTAATGCCTTACTGAGACCAAGGATGAGATTATGCAACTAGAACGTTCTAATGAGGCAAGGCAGATGTTGATTGTCCAAGTCAATGGCCATCAGTGAGGCTTCAGTGAAATGGCAGATAAGGAATGCTGAGCTGAAAATTGCCACTGAAAGATCTCGGTGGAGGAGTTCCTAAAGTTTAGATATTTGATGGCTCAAATAACTTTTTACTGCTAATTTTTTTTTTAGCAGTAAAAAGTTAAAGACTAGAGTATAAAAAGAATAATCAGCGCAAACCAAACAATTAATAAATATGAAATAAGGTGTACTAGGCAGCAAGCAATCAGTGTCAAACACAAAACACCTGTGAACTCAATATATAAAAATATTGCTGCGCCAAGTAAGCATAAAAGTGAGGATAAATCAAAATCAATCAGTGATTGTGATCATATACATATGAATATATAGATAAACATATATAAATCCAGTGCAAAAAAAAGGTCAGTGTAAAAAAGTTCAAATCAGGTATTATATCAAATCAATATAGTCCCAAAATCATATATAGTGCCCAAACGTGATAAATCTCTTCATCCAAATATATAAGTGATTAAGGGTGCTTGCATGCTCCACTCAAAAGTGCTCCCTGTGGCTGGTGACACACTAGCAGCTCACCTCAAGGATAGGCTCTTTGCAGAGCCAAAACACGCATATAAGTGATATAATCCAGTAGCCTGGTCCTCTTAGAATGATCTCCTGTTCATCTCTCCAGATACATCAGCATCGATATAGGGGATAAAAACAAGAGATCTAGTGCTCTCTGCTTGAATAGGGTTTATTAATGCAATAGATAGGAGGTGCACTTACATTTGTTGGCACTCTTAGCAGTGCAGACTAACAATACATCAAACAACAGTCTTTGCCAGTGTTCTTCCGGGTACCGGCATGATGACGCATAGGCTCCTCCCCCCGTCATCACGCCGGTACCCAGAAAAACACTGGCAAAGACTGTTGTTTGATGTATTGTTAGTCAGCACTGCTAAGAGTGCCAACAAATGTAAGTGCACCTCCTATCTATTGCATTAATAAACCCTATTCAAGCAGAGAGCACTAGATCTCTTGTTTTTATCCCCTATATCGATGCTGATGTATCTGGAGAGATGAACAGGAGATCGTTCTAAGAGGACCAGGCTACTGGATTATATCACTTATATGCGTGTTTTGGCTCTGCAAAGAGCCTATCCTTGAGGTGAGCTGCTAGTGTGTCACCAGCCACTGGGAGCACTTTTGAGTGGAGCATGCAAGCACCCTTAATCACTTATATATTTGGATGAAGAGATTTATCACGTTTGGGCACTATATATGATTTTGGGACTATATTGATTTGATATAATACCTGATTTGAACTTTTTTACACTGACCTTTTTTTTGCACTGGATTTATATATGTTTATCTATATATTCATATGTATATGATCACAATCACTGATTGATTTTGATTTATCCTCACTTTTATGCTTACTTGGCGCAGCAATATTTTTATATATATAAAAAGTTAAAGACACCTACAGTAGCCGTTTACTTTGGGTTCATTGGCCTAGGCGTCGATGACCTCACTCTTTCTGGAAAAGCTGAGGGTCCTAAAGCGATTCTAAGTGTCCATTCAAACTGGTACGACTTGTCAGGCGACTTGGTCAGCCTGACAAGTCGTGCACCGTCGCTCCCACTGTGTGATACAGGACCGGTTCTAATAGGAGTGACTTAGAAAAAGGGTCCTGTACTACTTGGGGGCGACCTAGAGGCTACTTCCATTATGTGAAGTCCGTGCAAGTCGCGCTGCACGCGACTTCACAGGTCGCCCCCTAAGTCGGAGCGACCTAATGTGAACGGGGTCTAAGGGTTGTGGTTTTTTTTTTCTTCTTTTAAAAGAAACTTTAAAATAAAATTTTGTGCTGCAGTGCACTCATGCAATCACTAAAGACAGCAAACTGCTAGAAACAGGCGCAGTGGAATTTGTTTCAAGAGTACAGTGATCCTTAAAGCGGTAGTAAACAGATCTGTGTAAGCAAGCGGTTTCCACTCCATTTCACTGCGTCTGTTTTTAGCAGTTTGCTGTCTTTAGTATATTTTAATTATTCATTTTTAGAAAATTACAAAATGCAAAGTGAGCGAACAGAAGAAACATCTAAATCCAATCAAAACTTTGGGTGACCCCCCTTTGCATTCTAGGTAGACTTGAACACAGTTTTTGAAGGAACTCGGCAGGTAGGTTGTTCTATGTACATCTTGGAGCACAGATCTGTGAATGTCGGCTGCCTCAAATCCTTCTGTCTCTTCATGTCATCCCAGACAGACTCCATGATGGTGAGATCAGGGCTCTGTGGGGGCCAAACCATCACTTCCAAGACCCCTTGTTCTTCTTTACACTGCAGATAGTTCTTAATCACATTGGCTGTATATTTGCTGCAGAATAAATTTGGGGCATATCACACCCCTCGCTAATGGTATGGCATTGATGGAGAAGTATATGCCTGTATTTCTCAGCAAACACACACACATCATCAGGGGAGGACTGGGCCAGGGGGCAGGGGGGCAATTGCCCCCTGGACCACTCTGATGCCCCTTAAAAAGGCTGCACTGCTTCTGCCATAGACATACCTATGGGATTCCTGGTCAAGAGAAGTGCAGGCCTTCCACAACCCCAGCATGGATGGTGTAAACTGTGTCTGAGCAGAGGCCGGTTCCATGGTCCACTGGAGACTCTCCTCCCCCAGGCAGCCCCAACTGAGCTGTCCCAGCTCCCCCCTGCTGGCCAGGTTGGGATCCCAGATTCAGCTGGTGACTAAAGAGTACCTGGAGCAGGGCTTCAGGTTGGAATGGGGGTCAGGGGGAGGATGGGAAGAGGTAGAGTGGGAGGGAGGCCGAGTCGGCATGGGCCTCTGGTTTGTACTTGCCCCCTGGGCCGAAAGTTGCCAGTCTGCCCCTGCACATCATAGGTTGAACTGGATGGACTGATGTCTTTTTTCGACCTCACAAACTATGTATGTTATTGAGCATTGATCCGAACCAAATCTCCAACTTCATTTGTAGAAATGCAGCCCCAAACTTGCAAGGAACCTCCGCCATGCTATATTATGACCTTAAATTCTTAAAGTTCCCCTGTAACTACGATAATTAAGGTAGAAGATTACTATTTTAATTTTTTGTTCTTTTTTTAGGAAAATGAAGGTCCTATTGCACCTCGGCTTCAGTGTGGCTCTTCTTTGTTTGATGGTCTTTGCCCACCACGAGGGGGAGAAACATGATCACAAAGATGATGAGAAGAAAGGCGATCACCATCACCACGACCCCCATAACCATGCCGATAAAATTTTGTCCATCATAAAAATAAAAGATGGCAATGACAAATTTGCATTTGACCTCTTTAGCAAGGTAGTCGCTGACCATCCAGAAGAGAACATCGTCATGTCCCCAGTAAGTATATCTGTATCATTGGCCTTCCTGTCCCTCGGTGCCAAGGGCAAAACCCATGACCAGATCATAGAAGGCCTTGGCTTTAACATTTCTGAGACGGCCGAAAAAGAAATCAACGACGGCTTCCACGATCTTCAGGAAATGTTAAACGATGATGACAGAGAGCTGCATCTCGACAGCGGAAATGGCCTTTTTGTGAGCCAGGCATGGAAAATCAATGAGGACTTTCTCACCAAAGCTAAAAACCTCCATTCTGAAGCCTTTGCTGTAAACTTTGAGGAAAATGAAGAAGCCAAGAAACAAATCAACAGCTACGTTGAGAAAAACACGAATGGCAAGATCGTTGATGTGCTGAGCAGTCTAAACAAGGATGCAATTTTCGTTTTTATTAACTTCATTTATTTTAGAGGTAAGTCAGTAAGTTATATCTGAATATTAAACACACTACAGTATATTGTCAAAAGTATTGGGACGCCTGCCTTTACACGCATATGAACTTTAATGGCATCCCAGTCTTAGCCCGTAGGGCTTAATGTTGACTTGGCCCACCCTTTGCAGCTTTAACAGCTTCAACTCTTCTGGGAAGGCCGTCCACAAGGTTTAGGAGTTATGAGCGAGTTTGGGGTGGAGGAAACTTGACTGGCCCGCACAGAGTCCTGACCTCAACCCAATAGAACACCTTTGGGATGAATTAGAGAGGAAATTGCGAGCCAGACCTTCTTGTCCCACCTCAGTGCCTGACCTCAAAATGCGCTTCTTGAAGAATGGTCAAACATTCCCATAGACACATTCCAAAACATTGTGGACGGCCTTCCCAGAAGAGTTGAAGCTCTTATAGCTGCAAAGGGGGGGCCAACTCAATATTGAACCCTACGGACTAAGACTGGGATGCCATTAAAGTTCATGTGCGTGTAAAGCAGGCGTCCCAATACTTTTGACAATGTTGTGTAGATATAAATGGCATCTGTCAGGGTGGCTTTTAATATTAAAGTGGTTGTAAACCTCAGACATGAAATCTGAACAAAGCATATCTCTCTATAGTGTGTACTTGTCTCGGTCACTGACAGAGCTGTCACCTGCCTGCTCAGCAGGGATCGGCGGATCGATCCCCCCCGCTAAGCAGAGAACGGACCGCGCCGTGTGAAAGGACCCTAAGGCACCGTTCACATCTTGGCATTCCCGATCCCGAATCACGTCAAATCGTGGGACGCCCGTGCGATCCCCGTCACTTCCAATGGCACCCCAAATGTGGCGCAATTTTTCCACAGTTGTCGCCTGATGAATCGCGGTAAAATAGTGCAAAAAGAATCACGGGATGCCAGTCACCCAAAAGAAGTACAAGAACTTTGTTTGGATGACAGGTGTCCCGCGATTCCCTTTGCGCGATTCGATGGTGATGGAGGTGCCATTGGACGGGACGGGGATCGCACGGGCGTCCTGTGATTTGCCTTATTTTGGGATCGCGGGCAGATCCAGGACGCCAAGATGTGAACAGAGCCTTATGAATTACTTTGTTACAGATTATTGAACTTTTCTGTTGATGTTTACACATGGATACTTTGTCATTTATTTATTTTTTCATGCATACTTAATGTTTCTTTTGAATCACTGAATAACCACTTGCCGACCTCCCGCCATATACCGCGACAGGTCAGCTCTGTCCTGCGAAACGACGTAACTGTACGTCGCTTTGCGGGACCGCGAGCAGGGGGGCGCGCATGCGCCCATTCGCCATAGGGGAATGATCTGCAGGTCCGGTGGCCGCGATTGCTGCCGGGCACCTGCAATCTCTCCAGAAGACAGAACAGCGGTCTGCCTTTGTAAACACAGCAGACCGTTGTTCTGTCAGTAATGAACACAGGGATCCTCCTATTTAGTAACACAGGTCTCTGTGTTCATGCAGCAAGCCCACCCCCCCCCCCCACAGTTAGAAAGCATCCCCTAGGGACACATTTAACCCTTTGATCGCCCCTGGTGTTAACCCCTTCCCTGCCAGTGTCATTAGTACACTGACAGTGCATATTTTTAGCACTGATTACTGTAGTAATGTCACTGATCCCCCCAAAAGTGTCAAAAATGTCAGTTAGGGGTCCGATCTGTCCGCCGCAATGTCGGGGTCCTGCTAAAAATCGCAGATCGCCGCCATTACTAGTAAAAAAAAAAATTACATAAATCTTTCCCCTAGTTTGTAGACGCGATAACTTTTGCGCAAAGCAATCAATACACTTATTGGGTTTTTTTTGTTTTTGTTTTTTACCAAAAATATGTAGCAGAATAAAAATTGGCTTAAAATGATGAAAAAATTTGATTTTTTAAATTTTTTTTATTGGGAATGTTATATAGCAGAAAATGAATAATATTGTTTTTTTTTTTTTTTTCCTAGAATTGTCGCTCTTTTTTTGTTTATAGCGCAAAAAATAAAAATCGCACAGGTGATCAAATACCACCAAAAGAAAGCTCTGTTTATGGGGAAAAATTTCATCAATTGTATTTGGGTACAGCGTCGCACGACCGTGCATTTGTCCGTTAAAGTAACGCAGTGCTGAATCACAAAAAATGGCCTGGTCACTAAGGGGGCAAATCCTTCCAGTCCAGAAGTGGTTAAAACATCACTCAAGGCCATAGAATTGTTACTCTCTGTATTGATTTTTAGGCCCCATTCACACATCGATTATTCTCCATGGAGATGGTTCACATCTCCAATCCAAGTCGCCTGAAGCTCAAAAAAACTTCTGGAGCTTTTTTTGTAGCTCAAATTGGGCAGATTTGAGCCATTTTACTCCCATAGAAATTAATAGAAACACGCCTTGTGCGCATTTATGTGCACATATGTCTGTTTTTGCGTGATTTTTTGCTCAAATGAAAAATTAAAAAAATAAAATAAAATAGTAATAATATATGATTAAATAAATGTAAAATAAATACACAAATAACTAGAAATCATAATAAATAAATAAAATAAATGATAAATATGTAATAATACATAAATAAATAAATTTACCGCTAACCTTAAAAAAAATGAAAAAAATACATTATTATTAATAATAATAATAATAATAATAATAATAATAATATTTAATAATAAAAATAATAAATATACACCCCCAACCTGAACAAAAAAAAATAAAAAATGATTAATAATATTAGTAATGTATTTATTTATTTTGTGTTAGAGTTAGGGTATTTCACCCTAAAAAATATATTTATTATTATGTTATTTTTTAAGGGTTAGGGGCTAGTTAGCTATTTACTATTACTTAGTATTCATTTATTGAATTTATTTATTATTTATTTATAACTATTTTTATTTATTTGTGTATTTATTTTAGATTTATTTATTCATATAGTAGTAGTAGCAGTAATAGTAGTAGTATAAAATCTCTGTGTTTTTTTTTTTTTTTTTTTTAATTAACAAACGTGTTATAGCCTGAATCCTCCTCTTCTCTGGTCCCTCGTTGTTGCTCCTGGCCCCTCCCTCCTGTTGAGTGCACCCAAAGCAAGCAGCTTGCTATGGGGGCACCTGAGCTGAGCTGCCACTCCCTATATCCATTCAGACACGGAGCTACCGTTTGGCCCCGCCTCTCTCTCTCCTGATTGGCTAACTGACTTTGACAGCTGCGGGAGCCCATGGCTCCGCAGTTGTGTCTCAGCCAATCAGGAGGGAGAGTCCCAGATGGCCGAGGGACTTGTGGACATCGCTGGACAGAGATGATGCTCAGGTAAGTATTAAGGGGGCTACTACACACAGAAGACTTTTTATTCAGAATTTACAACTCCTTTAACACCCTAGCCCTTACAAAAAAAACCCTAACCCCTAATCCTAATTCTAACCCCAACTCATAATCCTAACCCTAACCTAACCTTAACTCTAACCCCGTACCCTAACAAAAAAAAAATTAAAAAAAATAAATGAATGACAAATAATGAAAAAAGAAATAAAAGCTGATGGAAAAGCGAATAAAGCTGAAATACCTACCAACAAATGATGCAATAGATGATAGCTTTCTCTATTGGCTAATAAAAAAACAGCAAAGCTCAAAAATGCTGTATAAAACCGCGCAAGTCTAGCATAAAAACACACTAAAACCGCGCATACAAAAGCGCAAAAGAATGTCGGAGAAATGCTTAAAGACGCTACACTCTGTATGCAGCCTTAGAGTTTATATGGACATTTTCAGACTTGATTTAGTTTTGTGCTGCACTTTTGTTAAAATCTTCTCCAGGGGAAGACTGGGCCAGGGGGCAGGGGGGCAATTGCCCCCCTGGGCCGCTCTGATGCCCCATTAAAAAGCTGAACCGCTGCTGCCACAGACATGCCTAAATGATTACTGATGAAGAGAAGTAAAAAGTCCCCACCACTGACCTACTGAGTGCGGGATGAAGACAAGGACAGAGCGCAGGCCTCCCCTTCCCAGCATGGATGGTGTAAACTGTGTCTGAGCAGAGGCCGGTTCCATGCCCTGCTGGAGACTCTCCTCCCCCAGCCAGCCCCAACCGAGCTGTCCCACCTCCCCCCAGCTGCCCCCTGCTGGCCAGGTTGGGAACCTGGATTCAGCCGGTGAGTAGAGAGTACCTGGAGCAGGGCTTCAGCCTGGAATGGGGGTCAGGAGGAGGACGGGAAGAGGGAGAGTTAGAGGGGGGGCCAAATCACTTCGCCATGGGCCCCTGGTTTGTACTTGCCCCTTGGGCCAAAAAGTGGCCGGTCTGCCCCTGATTATTTCTGTGTATCACCTGAGGTCAGTCACTGGGTATATGGAAGGGTTTACAACCACTATAACTCTGTATTTCTACAAGGATTGCCTTGGGGATGGAGAGCAATGAACCTCTTAACGGTCCTGATATGGGGCCCCATCATGCATAGTTATGCCCCTGCCATTAACGTTTTTATTTGATCATTCATTTTTAGGGAAGTGGGAAAAACCTTTTGATGAGAAATTTACCAAAGAAGGAGATTTTCACGTGAATAAGAATCTTACCATGAAGGTGCCGTTCATGTCCAAGACTGGTTTTTTCAACGTAGCAGAAATGGATGAAGCCACCGTTGTATCTGTCCCTTACAAAGGGAACGCCTCCGCGTTTTTCATCTTACCCAAAGAAGGCAAATGTAAAGAAGTGGATTCACACCTAATTGACATAATGAAGAAATATAAAAGTAGTCATCACAGACAGTAAGAGCACTTTTTCTTAAACTGATGCTATGCTTCGTAGACATCTTGCCTACAATTGGCTACACACATACACACGGGTGCTAATTATTTGCATTTGTTTTTTGATATTTGCAATTGTCTGGGACAGTGGTCTCCAAACTGCGTCCCAGGGGCTAGTTGTGGCTCTTTGCTTGCCTTTATCTGGCCTTTGGGGCACTACTTTACCAACTGACACCAATGAATGGGCATCATTCCCCCTACTGACACCATCAATGGGGCACTATTCTTTCATTGATACCAACAATGGGGCAATATTCTTCCATTGATACCAACAATGGGGCACTATTCTTCCATTGATACTAACAATAGGGCACTATTCTTCCATTGATACCAACAATGGGGCACTATTCTTCCATTGATACCAACAATAGGGCACTATTCTTCCATTGATACCAACAATAGGGCACTATTCTTCCAATGATACCAACAATGGGGCACTATTCTTCCATTGATACCACAATGGGGCACTATTCTTCCATTGATACCAACAATGGGGCACTATTCTTCCATTAATACCACAATGGGACACTATTCTTCCATTGATACCAACAATGGGGCACTATTCTTCCATTGATACCACAATGGGGCACTATTCTTCCATTAATACCATCAATGGGGCACTATTATTCCATTGATACCACAATGGGGCACTATTCTTTCATTGATACCACAATGGGGCACTATTATTCCATTGATACCACAATGGGGCACTATTCTTCCATTGATACCACAATGGGGCACTATTCTTCCATTGATACTAACAATGGGGCACTATTCTTCCATTGATACCACAATGGGACACTATTCTTCCATTAATACCACAATGGGGCACTATTCTTCCATTGATACCAACAATGGGGCACTATTCTTCCATTGATACCACAATGGGGCACTATTCTTCCATTAATACCATCAATGGGGCACTATTATTCCATTGATACCACAATGGGGCACTATTCTTTCATTGATACCACAATGGGGCACTATTATTCCATTGATACCACAATGGGGCACTATTCTTTCATTGATACCACAATGGGGCACTATTCTTCCATTGATACCAACAATGGGACACTATTCTTCCATTGATACCACAATGGGGCACTATTCTTCCATTGATACCAACAATGGGGCACTCTTCTTCCATTGATACCACAATGGGGCACTATTCTTCCATTGATACCACAATAGGGCACTATTCTTCTATTGATACCACAATGGGGCACTATTTTCCCATTGATACCAACAATGGGGCACTATTCTTTCATTCATACCAACAATAGGGCACTATTCTTCCATTCATACCAACAATGGGGCACTATTCTTCCATTCATACCAACAATAGGGCACTATTCTTCCATTCATTCCAACAATGGGGCACTATTCTTCCATTGATACCAACAATAGGACACTATTCTTCCATTCATACCAACAATGGGGCACTATTCTTCCATTGATACCACAATGGGGCACTATAAGGCAGAGGCATGATGGGATTTGTAGTTTCAGCACAGCTTGAGGGCCAAGGTTGCCTTGTCTGTAGTCCAAATTAGGAGGGCAGCCTAAAGCAGTGATGGCAAACCTTGGCACCCCAGATGTTTTGGAACTACATTTCCCATGATTCTCAACTACACTGCAGAGTGCATAAGCATCATGGGAAATGTAGTTCCAAAACATCTCGGGTGCCAAGGTTCGCCATCACTGGCTTAGAGTGCCTACACTGCTGCTCCACAGAAACAGTTCAGTGAGCATTGTCACCATAGGACAGGAAGTACAACCCCAATTCCAAGAAAATTGGGGCGCTGTGTAAAATCTGCATAAAAACAGAATGCAATGAGCTGCTGAGATTTTAACCCCATATTTTACTCACAATAGAAAACATATCTAATGTTTAAACTGAGAAAATGGGCCAATTTAGGAAAAAAATCCGGTCATTTCAAAATTGAAGGCAGCAAAAAGTTGGGGCAGGGCAACAAAAAGTTGACAAAGTGGTACCAACAAGTAAGAGAAGGAAGAACATTTTGCAACCTATGAGTTTAATTGGCAACAGGTCACATGACTGGGTATAAAAAGAGCATCTTAGAGAGTCAAAGTGTCTCAGACGTTATTGGTATCTTAAGGTGTTAATGATGATGTAAATGTTCTGGTTCTTGGGCAGGCGGCTTCCACAACCCAGAGGATCAGACGGCCAGTTGAAGCTGTTATAGCTGCAAACGGTGGGCCAACTCAATATTGAACCCTATGCAGGGCTGCTGTTAGAAATCACGGGGCCCCATACAGCCTATTTGCAGGGTCCACCCCCCCCCCCCCCGAATATATCAAGTCAATATTTTTACTAAAAATACACTAAAATCATAATTAGTGGACACAAACATAACAGAAAACCCGTGTGAATTATCCCTCTTTAATTTTTTTTTTTACATTTTAAGAAGAAAAATGATATTAATTAATTAATTAATGATATATTAATATTAATAGTTAATAATTATTATATTAATCATTATATATTAATATGAATTATATTATTTTTTTAAATGTTAAAAAAAACTTTTACAAATATTTTATTTTATAATTTTTTTAAAACTTTTTAAAAACTTTTTTTTAAAATGTATTAAAATGTTTAATTATTATTCTTTTTACAATCTGTTATTTTTTTACAGAACAGGAATGGGGGGGGGGGGGGTGGCACAGTGAAAGGGGGGCACACAGGGGGGGGGATCAGAAGCAGGCAGAACGGGGAGGGGGAATCGGTGTCGGAGAAGCAAATACAGGAATGATGCCATGTGTCTGCGTCTCTCCACGCAGCAGCTTGCAGGAGGGGGGGGAGGGGGAACTGGCTTTTAGCTGCTGGAGAGAGCCGCACAGGGCTTCCTTCTGTAACTGCCCCTCTGCCTGACCACACCGATTCCCCCATGCTGTTGGGGCCCCCCTGTGTGCCCGGGCTCCCTACAGGAGGACTGTTGGTCCCCCCCCTATCAGCGGCCTTGACCCTATGGACTAAGACTGGGATGCCATTAAAGTTCATGTGCGTGTAAAGGCAGGCGTCCCAATACTTTTGACAATATAGTGTACGTGATCCAGCGCAGAGGTGCCGCCCTGTAGCAGTAAAACTGCCATAGGGCGGACCTTAAGTGGTTAAATGGTCCATTTTCCCAGCTTAAATATTTGATATGTTTTATATTTTCTATTGTAAATAAATGGGGGTTTATGAGCTTTGAAACTCATTGCATTCTATTTTTATGTAGATTTTACACAGCGCCCCAATTTTTTGGAATTGAGGGTTGTATGTCACTGCCAATGAAAAATAAAAGAAAAACAGACTGAAAAAACGTGTTGCGCTTATTCTTTAAATCCTGTTTGTCTCGGTATCATTACCTATTGTTTCTTTTATCCTCCCACAGACTCGTGGATCTCAGCATCCCCAAGTTTACAGTCTCTGGAGATACTGACCTAAAACAAGTTCTACCAAAAATGGGAATAGTTGATGTGTTTTCCAACAGCGCGGATCTTTCTGGAATCACTGGGGCTCCGAACCTGAAAATTTCACAGGTGAGTTTTGACTTTTTTTTTGTAATAGTTATAGTTTTATGCAGGGCGGATAAAGATCTATGATTTTAAAAAATATATATTTTTTATAATATAAATAAAATGATAAATGATAAATGAAAATAAATAAAAAATAAAAATGTTTTTTTTTTTATTTAAATCAGATTTTTTTTATTTAAATCTGATTTTTTTTTGTTTTTTTAACAAATTTATTTTAATAAAATGCTTTTGAAATAAAAAAAATCTATCTAAAGGTAGTTTTCTATTTAAGTTACATTTATAATTTAGTTTTTTAGTTTATTCAGCATGAAATGGAGCGTAGTTATGTAGCATGAGGCTATATATTCTGCGATATTTACATTTTTGGTAAACTCATTCAATGAATCCGAGCTCTGCAAGCGGAGATAACATGCACTGCATTGATGCATTCACAAAATTTCACACCAACTACCAGAAAGAATGAGTCCTTACATGTAAAGAGCACCTGTCATTTCAGATCCATCATTTAGGCCAATTTGTATTCTGCTACATATTTTTGGTAAAAAAAAAAAATCACAATAAATGTATTTTGATTGGTTTGCGCAAAAGAGATCGCGTCTACAAACTAGCGGAAAGATTTATGTCATGTTTATTTATTTATTTTTTATTAGTAATGGCGGCGATCAGCGATTTTTAGCGGGACTTCGACATTGCGGCGGACAGATCAGACCCCTAACTGACATTTTTGACACTTTTGGGGGGACCAGTGATATTATTGTGGGCTCCATCTAGTGGCTAAATGTAATATTACAGGCAGGTCAGGCATAATACATTTCTCTGCTGGAGACAGAACAGACATACTATATACAAGGCTTCTGGATGTAGGGGGACAATAGACTGAGCTTTAGCATTACAGGTGGACAAATTATTGATGATTTCTTGAAATTTCGAAACATCCCCTTTCAAATGGGTGGAACGCCCCCCCCCTGTTAGGTTCACAGCATGACTCTCGTAAAGGGGATATGTTCTAAGTCTGAACGGCAAACCTCATTGAAGTCTATGGGAGTGGAACAGGAAAAATCCTCATTTTTGAAGGCTTATATGCAAGTAATTGGCCATACAAGGGGTATGGGGGGCTGGGTACTGCCCTGGGGGACATGGATCAATACATTTATTTATTTATTTTTTAAACAATCGTTTTTTTCAGGAGCAGTGATTTTAATTGTGCTTGAAGTACAACAATGAAAATGAAAAAAAAAATCCTTTATAGTGCCTATAGTGCATTTAAAATGACTCCCGGTTACAATCTCTGGCACCCAGCTATTGAAAAAATAAATTGAAAAAAAAAAGGCGTGGGGATCCCCCCAGTTCATACCAGTTTCTTATCCGGGCATGCAGTCTGGCAGGTCAGGAAAGGGAGGGAACGAGCAAGCATCCCCCCTCCTGAACCATACCATACCACATGCCCTCAACATGGGGGGGACTCTGCTCTGCCCCTCCACCCCAAAGCTCCATGTCCCCAATTTTAGTGAGGACAAGGGGCCTCATCCCCACAGCCTTGGCCGGTGGTTGTGGGGGTCTGCGAGCAGGGGGCTTATTGGAATCTGAAAGCCCCCTTTAACAAGGGGGGCCCTAGATCCCGCCCCCCCCCCCATATTAATGAGTATCGGGTACATAGTACACCTACCTATTCACCAAAAAAGTGTCAAAAATTAAAAACATGAGACAAGTTTTTGACAATTCATTCTTAAAAAAAAAATTGTGTCCCTCGATGTAAATCAATCGTCAATCATGCCACTCACTGACTCGAAAAACAAAAAAATCTAAAATATCTGCCTCCTGGGAGGCTTTCCGCTGAATGCATGCTTTGCGCTTTGACTTTTCTTATATAAGAAAGGGGCAGGGCCGCCTGGCTACATCACTCAGTGGCACCCCCGTCTTCTGGGTCCGTGACATCAGAAGGGGGCGGTGCCACCGAGATATGTAGCCAAAAGTGCAAGTGTTACATTTTTGATGTGTTTCGCTTTTTTGGGGGGGTAATAGTAAAGTATGACATTTGTAACAGATCCCCAATGTCTTAGGTCTCCAGAATCTCACGTGGTGCAGTGACCTGGCCCCTCAATTCCCCCCCAAACATCAGCCTAAGCTTGATGAAGGGTAAAACAAAAGACACTTTATTCAACAACTCACTTCCAATATATACAGTTTTAGGTGCTTGATTACATCATGCAAATGTATTGTATACAGAACATAATTAACATACCTGGCCATCTGGACAGACACAGGTGAGTGACATTGCAGGCTCAGACAGGATTAGCATTATCATAATTGACTCCACAAACAACCAGCCCAAACATAGCCAAATACCCATTCCTAGAAGTGTGAACACACTTCACCTCTAAACAGATGAAAGCAGAAGATATAGACTCTCGGGCTGCCTGTCTCCATTTTCAACACACCTTATTATAACTTAAGTGTCAATACACATCCCCATAGTAGACAATAGTTTGACGTCATTAGCATCTCTTTAGTCTCACAATGTGTGGAGAAGTCCTCTGCTGTAACAGGCAGCTTTAGGCGTGTAACATTGATCCCAGTCTGAGTCTGTATCTTGGGGTGACATGGATTTGAGTCCAAAGCAACACTACTCCCATGGTCCTCCAGCATATACCCCCACACAGAGGTGCACTCCCCTACAAACAAGGGCCCATAATCCGTGGGCAGGAGTCTGGCCTCCACACTCCTCCGGTAGCCCGTAGCGAACGTCCCAGCAAATGGGCGTTCGTCACAACATTCTTTTTATGGAGTGTGCCTTTGATGTGACTTTCTCTGGCTCTCAAGTCACATCAAAGTAGTGCAGGAATCTTTATGTGTCAAACTTTGCATGTTAGGGTTAAGGGCTAGGGTTACAGTTAAGGGTTAGGGTAAATGTTAGGGTTAGTGTTAAGAGCTAGGGTTAAATGTTAGGGTTAAGAGCTAGGTTTGGGTTAAGGGCTAGGGTTACATTTTAGGGATTGGGTTCAATGTTAGGGTTAATGTTAAATTTTAGGGTTCAGGTTAAATGTTAGTGTTAGGAGCAAGGGTTAATTGTTAGGGCTAAGAGCTAGCATTAGAGTTAAGGGCTAGGGTTACATTTTAGGGTTTGGGTTCAATGTTAGGGTTAGCGTTAAATTTTAGGGTTCAGGTTAAATGTTAGTGTTAGGAGCTAGGGTTAAATGTTAGCATTAAGGGCTAGCTTTAGGGTTAAGGGCTAGGGTTACATTTTAGGGTTTGGGTTAATGTTAAATTTTAGGGTTCGGGTTAAATGTTAGTGTTAGGAGCAAGGGTTAAATGTTAGGGCTAAGAGCTAGCATTAGAGTTAAGGGCTAGGGTTACATTTTAGGGTTTGGGTTCAATGTTAGGGTTAGCGTTAAATTTTAGGGTTCAGGTTAAATGTTAGTGTTAGGAGCTAGGGTTAAATGTTAGCGTTAAGGGCTAGCTTTAGGGTTAAGGGCTAGGGTTACATTTTAGGGTTTGGGTTAATGTTAAATTTTAGGGTTCGGGTTAAATGTTAGTGTTAGGAGCAAGGGTTAAATGTTAGGGCTAAGAGCTAGCATTAGAGTTAAGGGCTAGGGTTACATTTTAGGGTTTGGGTTCAATGTTAGGGTTAGCGTTAAATTTTAGGGTTCAGGTTAAATGTTAGTGTTAGGAGCTAGGGTTAAATGTTAGCGTTAAGGGCTAGCTTTAGGGTTAAGGGCTAGGGTTACATTTTAGGGTTTGGGTTAATGTTAAATTTTAGGGTTCGGGTTAAATGTTAGTGTTAGGAGCAAGGGTTAAATGTTAGGGTTAAGAGCTAGCGTTAGGGTTAAGGGCTAGGGTTAAATTTTAGGGCTTGGGTTTAATGTTAGCGTTAGTGTTACATTTTAGGGTTCAGGTTAAATGTTAGTGTTAGGAGCTAGGGTTAAATGTTAGGGTTAAGAGCTAGTGTTAGGGTTAAGGGCTAGGGTTAACTTTTAGGGTTCGGGTTAAATTTTAGGGTAAGAGTTAAATCTAAGCGGTAAATGCTTGGGTTAGTGTTAAGGGCTAGGGTTAAGGATTAGGGTTAAATTTTAGGGCTTGGGTTAAATGCTAAGGTTAAGTTTTAGGGTTTGGGTTAAATGTTAGCGTTACATTTTTGAGTTTGCGTTGAATTTTAGGGTTAATGTTAATTACAAGGGTTAGGGTTAAATGTTAGCGATAAATTTTAGGGTTAGTGTAAAGGGCTAGGGTTAAATGTTAGGGTTACATTTTAGGGTTTGGATTAAATGTTAGGGTTAATTTCCAGGGTTAGGGTTAAATATTAGGGTTAAGGGTTATGGTTAGCTCTAATCCTTGGGCTTAGCAGTAGTTAGAGTTAGCATTCCAAGACTAACAATTACCACTAACCCTAACATTGAACCCTAGCGCTTGACCCTAACCCTGTCCCTTAACATACGGCTTTGGACATGTAAAGGTTTCTGCACTACTTTGATGCAACTTAAGTGCCAGAAAATGTAAAGTCCCAATAAAGTTTCACTCCATGAACAGAACTGTCATACTTTCCTATTAGCCAAAAAAAAATAAAATAAAAGGCAAAAAACACCTCAAAAACTCAAAGTGCACCAGAAAACGTGCCAAAAATTAATCAACTGCAACCTGCATATATCTGAACCAAATCTTAAAGGAATACACCACTGTGTTACACGGTAGTCTGTATATATGCAGTTTAATTTTACGAAAATATTTGATATTCCGGTATAAAGTGTATTTAATATAGTTATTTTTTTTTTTTCCTCTGCAGGCTCGTCACAAAGCTAAGATCAATGTAGATGAGAAGGGGACGGAGGCTGCTGGGGCCACTGTCATGGAGGCCATTCCAATGATGCTTCCTCCTAAGATTCAGTTCAATCATCCGTTCTCATTTCTTGTATATGACAAAGTCCTCAACAGTGTCCTCTTCTTAGGTAAAGTTATGAAACCAGGGAACTAATTCTCTGTACACGTCATCACTGTGCCATCAATAAAGATTGTACTTTGTTAAAATACTTCTTTTCGTGGGGTATTTTTTTTTGCAATCTGTAACATTGTAGCAGAGGCCTGAAAAACGAGGAGTGTTCTTTGGCATGTACATGGATTTTGAGGGATGTAGTGAAAAAGGAGATCGTCTATTTCATCTTATATGGTTTACCATGTTTGCATCAGTAAAAAAAGATGCTTTTACATAGTTACATAGTAGGTGAGGTTGAATAAAGACAATAGTCCATCTAGTTCAACCTGTGTAGGTGTGTGTGGCTGTAATCATCTCACATACCCCTGAATGTTCTGATCCTTGAGATGTAAGTCTAAGAGTCTTTTGAAAGCCACCATACTACCCGCAGAAACCACCTCTTGTGGTAGAGAATTCCACAATCTTGTTGCCCTAACAGTAAAGAACCCCCCGCGTTGCCTGAGGTTAAAACGCTTCTCCTCTAATTGCATTGTATGCCCTCGAGTCCTCATGCAATCCCTTCGAATGAACAGCTTTTTTTCTAAGCTGGGATCCCCATTAAGATATTTATAAATTGCTATCATGTCCCCCCTCAGACGTCTCTTCTCCAGGGAGAATAAATCGAGGGATTGTAGACGCTCTTCATAGTCAAGGTCCTCCAATCCCCTAATTAGTTTAGTGCCCTTCTCTGGACTCTCTCCAGCTCCAACACATCCCTCCTGAGGACTGGCGACCAGAACTGGACGGAATACTCCAGATGCGGTCGGACCAGAGTTTTATAAAGTGGAAGGATTATAGTCTTATCTCTGGAATACATCCCTTTCTTTATGCATGCTAATATTCTGTTGGCTTTGGAAGCTGCCGCTTGATATTGCATGCTGTTTCCTAATCTATCATCAACCAAGACTCCCAGATCCTTCTCCATTTTTGATTCCCCCAAGGGCTCCCCTCCTAACGTGTATTGTGTTTTTATGTTTTTAGTCCCCAAGTGCAAAACCTTACACTTCTCCACGTTAAACCTCATTTGCCATGTCGTTGCCCACTCTGTTATTTTGTCCAGGTCAGGTTTTTCATGCATCTCTTTTACCAATAGAAGTCCTGAAGAGGGACAATAAAGCTTCAAAGCTCTCTATGTGATTTTTGCTTTGACCAATAAAGACTGGACTCACACAGACCCGTGCCGTGGTTCTACTGTAGTCAATGCTAACATTTACAGGATCTGTCTGGGCCCATCGTCTTCTAGGACTCTTTTCTCTTGTGTAGCCACCCTGCAGCTTAACATCTGCATCAGTCTCCTCCCACTGCCCCTCCTTCATGCATCATCTTCAAATGTTCTGCATTTTTTTGAGGCAGGTTGTATGGAAGAGGGGTGGTGGGAGGGGATTGATGCAGCACTAAAATAAGGCAGGGGGGCTACATAAGACAAAAAACAGCTTTCTAGAAGGGCTCTGCCAGGTATTTGTGGGACAAATGCACAAATGCCTCCAGTTTTTGGGCGACGGGCATTGTTGCAGCTGGTGGCATCGGTGCACATGCATACCTCCCAACAGTCCCTGATTTGCCAGGACCGTTGAATCATGTCCTGGCAAATCAGGGCTAAGTCCTGGAACGCCCGCCGCATCTTCAGGGCTGCACGCTGCAAGCTACACAACATTTGCATGGCAGCCAATCTCTCCCTGGCTGCCTCTTACACACAAAAAGTTCACAGCGGAGTGCCCTGAACCCACCCCTTCTTTTCCTGTGTTTTCCTGTGCACAGAGGAGGAGGCGGGGAGCAGCACACTATTCTGCCAGAATGCGGCTGATCTGAGGCCAGTGTGTGATTATTTCTATGTACACTAAACTAGCAGAGGAGGAAGGCAAGGGGAAGAGGGTGAGGGGGGGAAGGATGGAGCCAGGATGGGATCAGGGAGAAGGATTGAGCTGGGATGGGATCGGGGGAAGGATGGAGCCAGGATGGGATCAGGGGGAATGGGAGAATGGAGAGTTTGGATGGGATCGGGGGGTGGATGGAGCCGGGACTGAACTGGGGTGGTGGATGGAGCCAGAATGGGATCGGGGTGGTGGGTGGAGTCAGAATGGGATTGGGGTGGTGAATGGAGCCCGAATGGGATCGAGGTGGTGGATGGAGCCAGGACGGGTTCAGGGGGAATGAATGGAGACGGAATAGGATTGGGGGAATGGATGGGGCTTGGATGGGATTGGGAGGAATAGATGGAGCTGGGATGGGATCAGAGGAATAGATGGAGCTGGGATGGGATTGGGGGAATGCATAGAGCCAGGATTGGATTAGGGTGGTGGATGGAGTCGAGATGGGATCGAGGGAATGGCTGGAGCGGGGATGGGATCGGGGAGAATAGATGTAGTTGGGATGGGATTGGGGGAATAGATGGAGTCGGGATAGGATCGGGGGGAATGGATGGTGCCAGGATGGGATCAGGGGAATGAATGGAGACAGAATGGGATCAGGGGAATAGATGGAGCTGGGATGGAATTGGGGGAATAGATGGAGTCAGGATGGGATCAGAGGAATAGATGGAGCTGGGATGGGATTAGGGGAATGGATAGAACCAGGATTGGATCAGGGTGGTATAAGGAGCTGGGAGGGGATTGGGGGAATGAATGGAGTTGGAATGGGATCAGGGAATAGATGGAGCCATGATGGGATCAGTATATGGATGGAGCCGGGATGGGATCGGGGGAATGGATGGAACCGGGATGGGATCAGGGGAATGGATGGAGCCAGGATGGGATCGGGGGAATGGATTTTACATTTTACCACGGAGTGCTGCCTGCGCTGCAGGTTTCGTCCCTCCTTTACTGTCCCTCATTCTGAAGACCAAATGTTGGGAGGTATGCACATGCGCAGATATCACATGCTTGTGCCCATACTGTATAGGCCAATGGCAGTGATGTGCATGGACTGAATCTTGCAGTGATCATGCGCCTTTGGTATCACACTGCCACTGGGGATAGGTGTGAAGTGGCAATCTCAGGAGGCAGCAGGGCACAGCCTAGCAGCAGGAAACAGAAAGTGCTGCCTTGAAGAAAAAAAAGTACTACACTGGAAATGAGTATGACATTTTTGAAAAAGGGAAGGGGAGGAATAAAAAAGAAAAATCTGCTGAAATTGTGTGTCTCTCTTCATTAAAGTAGAACTATAGGTAAAACTTTTAATTTTGGATAGAATAAGGGGGGGGGGTTATAACCTCTGTCAGATTTTTTTCGCCATCTGTGTCTCATTGCAGAGATCTCCCTTTACTTCTTGTCCCATAGCCAAACAGGAAGTGGGAAGTGGGATAAGGGAATTCTTTGGGGACCACCCAGGTCACCAGAACTAGTGTCCCCATTGGAAGATTTCCCCTCTATTACTTTTAGGGGGACAACCCATAATTTGGGATATTCTTTAACTTTCAATCAGAGGCATATCTAGGACCTTCAGTGTCCCGATGCAAGAAACCATGAAGGCTCCCCTGGCCCCCGACTGGGGCCCTTCCCACTTATCCCAGGGCCCTTTACTCTCATTGTGGGACCTTTTATTACAGTCCTTCAGGGGAACGCTTTCCTGCCCACTTGGGGTCCCCCCATGGTGGTGAAACACCACAGCCTAGGTGCAAGTGCGACCTTTGCGACCCTCGTAGTTCCGCCACTGATGTCAGTCATTTTTTTTTATTTTTGGAGTATTTTTTACCATTTTTTTTAATTTAATTTAATTTTATTTTAGAATTTCATTTTTTTTTATTTTAGAATTTCCTTTTTTTACTTTAGAATTTAGTTTTTTTTTTTTTTTTACATATTTGTAGGACCTTGGTTGGGGGGCTTTGGTGAGATATCAGGGGTCTAAACAGTCTATTTTTAAGACAAGGATGGGGCCGGTAAATTACACATTCTGACAGATCCCCCACAGCACCCGGTGGGAGGGGGAAACCTGGCAACGCTGCAGGAGGGGGGTCAGGGAAGCACACTGGGCCCAGGGCAGCAGGATAGGGATAGGGAAGTGGCGGGAGTAGTATGAGAAGGAACCAACGTCCTCCTATTTCCTCCTGCAGCTGCTGAATGTCTGTGGGAGGGAGAGGAGGAGAAGTGGGCATTCGGTGGCTACATAGAGGGAAATGGAGGGATCAGTTCCTCTACATGCTGCCGCCCCCACCGCCCGCCTATCCAGATGCACCCCATTACGTACGCCCCTGCTTTCAATGATAAGTACGGTAAACAGGACAAATAGAGAGGGTATATTTCCTTAACGGGGGCATAGACAGCAATAAAAATTGACAAACATTCTAATCCATCTCTACTCCACCAAAAACTAAGAAAAAAGTTTCGCCCTTAGTTATACTAGTAGTACTGCCTGGCTGTATTCAATAAAGAGTTCAATTGATAGTATATTGGGAAATGTTCCCTAAATCCAGCCTGGTTGTCTACCTCTGCCTATGAATAAGGAGTGTCCCTGGAGTAGGCAGAGGAAATGGCTCTGGATAAAGAATATTTATATCCTTCTCTGTCCACCCGGCATTTCGAATATTGCAGTAATATACAGCTTCCTGGAACACCTATCCTGGGACCTGCTTCCCTCAATACAGGCCAACCACCATGAAGTTTATTTCCAGTGGTGCATGCCTGGGAAGGGTATAGGTACTTGGGCTGACCTTGTATTGAGGTATTTTCCTCCTAGGCTTTAGCCTGGTGAGGGAACATATCAGTGTCTTCTGTCCTCCTAGGTTCTGCTGCTGGAGGTATCCCGGAAAGCTGTGCAAAGCCAGAACCTTACAGGGAGATTGGTATTTAATATGGAAAGAAGAATTACAACCATCCTCTCTCTGGTCAAGGTACTGCAAAATAAGAAATGCTGGTTTACGGCATAAAGGCCACTTTTCTGGGTGACTTGGAGTTTTGCATCTTTTAAGGTTCTTTGTGGTAAAATCAAGGAAGCATAAAAACCTCTGTAGTCAGGGCCATCTTACCGAATGGGCACGCTCACTAGTCCTCTGCCAGATGTGGTGGCTGCATTCGTTTTTTCTTTTAGGCTTTTTTCCCTTTATTTTCATCTGGTGATCCTGTGACTTGCTGTCATTTCATGTCTGCGCTAATTTCTCTACTGTATGTACAGTATGTCTGGAGCAGGGCTGGGATGGGGTAGAAGATGTGGTCAGCTGCCCTGGGACTGGTGGGATCCTCAATTGTATGTAGCACCCTCCTAGTTAGGTGCTAGTCAGGGAGTGTAGTTTTGTCTCTCTCTACTTACCAGAATAGCAGCCGGCAAAAATCTTTATGCACTTTGCTTATCAGGGAGCAGGATTGGTAGTTAGGTCTGCTCAGTGTGCCCAGTGTGTGATTCATCTGGTCTCAGGGAGTGTCCCCTGATGATCCAATGGGGAGGCACGTTGGATGGTAGAGGAAACCTGACCAATGACACACAGGCTTTTGGTACTGTCCCAGGGGTTGGCACAGACACTGGTGCATTATGGGAAAGGGTATAAAAAGCCACGGGCAAATGAGGTAGAGGACTTTGGGCGAGTAGCAAAGTCCCCGAAGGAGGGTGGCGGCTGTCTACTCTTCTGCAGCATTTGATGGTGGTCACAGGCAGTCGGCCTGGTGAACCAGCGGTGTGAAGCTGAACCTAGAGGTCCAGGAGAGCTGACTACAGGAGTTGGGACATTGGAGAATCTGGAGAAAACAGTATCATGACTACAGAGGAACTTCCCCAGGGGTCTGCCCAGGAAGGGGACCACTCCAGAGTGTAGAGTCAGTGGACGGGTGTCAGCTAGCCCAGAGAGAAATGGGGGTACTAGGGGAGTACCCTGAATAGAAATCCTATAGGAACACTTATCTCATCTTCATTCAAGTGGCAGGATGAAGTAGTGGCTTTGCCGCATTCTCAAAGTTAGAAGTCCTCAGCATTATGAATAGTTAACAGTTGGAATATCCCACTCGTCCCTTCTCCTATCCCAATTTAAATAAAACCACAAAACAACAACCCCTGGACTGATCCTTGACTGAGCCAAGAACTTAACCACTTTACCACCGGAGGATTTTCCTGCTTTACGTCCAGGCCACTTTTTGCGATTCGGCACTGTGCGACTTTAACCGACAATTGCGCGGTCATGCAATGCCATACCCAAAGGAAATTTACGTCCTTTTTTCCCCACAAACAGAGCTTTCTTTTGGTGGTATTTGATCACCTCTGCGCTTTTCATTTTTTGCGATATTAATAAAGAAATGCGACAATTTTGAAAAAATAACAATATTTTTCTACTTTGACAGTTAAAAAATATCCAATATATTCAATTTTTGTCATATATTTAGGCCAAAATGTATTTAGCTACATGTCTTTGACAAAAAAATTCTCAATGAGCCTATTTTTAACCACTTTAAGACCGGAAGGTTTTACCCCATTCCTGACCAGCCCATATTTTGCGATTCGGCACTGTGTTATTTAACGGACAATTGTGCGGTCGTGCGACGCTGTACCCAAATTAAATTTATGTCCTTTTTTCCCCACAGATAGAGCTTTCTTTTGGTGGTATTTGATCACCTGTGTGATTTTTACTTTTTGTGCTATGAACAAAAAAAGAGGGACAATTTTGAAAAAATAACAATATTTTTCACATTTTTTTTATATGAAATTCCCCCCAAAAAAACGTAAAAATCAAAATTTTTTTAACATTTTAGGCCAATTTGTTTTCTGCTACATATTTTTGGTAAAAAAAATCCCAATAAGCGTATTTTGATTGGTTTGCGCAAAAGTTATCGCAGCTACTAACTACGGGAAATTTATGTCATTTTTATTGTTTTTTTTTTTAACTAGTAATGGCGGCGATCTGGCAGCGATCTGCGATTTGTTTGCGGGACTGCAACATTGCGGCGGACAGATCGGACCCCTAACTGACATTTTTGACACTTTTGGGGGTACCAGTGACATTACTACAGTAATCAATGCTATAAATATGCACTGTTACTGTAAAAATGACACTGGCAGGTAAGGGGTTAACTTTATTGGTGATCAAGGGGTTAAAGTATGCCTGGTGCTTACTGACATGTGTGTGGGGAGGGGACTGTGTGACACAGGGACAGCTAAGCTGAATCCTATAATCGGTCCCTGCCTGTCACATAGGAGATCCGCCTGCTTTGTTTACACAAGCGGGCGGATCTCCACACTCGATCCCCGATGATCGGGGAAGAGCGGCGGTGATCACCGCCTCTCCTCCCCTGGCCCGACTCCCGCTGTGTCTGAATACAGCGGGAGCGAGCCTCCATCGGCGCACGCGCGCCGCCCACAAGGGGAGGAGTCCAGCAACGTAGGTCTACATCGCTGGACGATAACGAACCCAGAGGCGTAACTAGAAGCTTCAGGGCCCCGGTGCAAGAAACCATGAAGGGCCCCCCGGCCCCTGGCCGGGGCCCTTCTCTTCAAGCCTATGGCTCTTCCCACTGATCTTTGGACCTTTTATTACGGTCCCGCAGTGGGACCCTTTCACAAGTCCTGCAAAGACAGCAGAACACAAGTGAACTGGGTGGGAGGGGTGGCGGGGGCAGCATACATATTAACCAATCTCCTCCATTGTCTTCCTGCAGCTACAGGAGGAAAAAGGAGGACAGTGATTTCTCTACATGATGCCCCCGCCACCCCTCCTATCCAGGTGTAAAGGGGAGCTGCGCAGGCCCCCTGGAGCATGGGGCCCGGTTGCAATTGCACCCCCTGCAACCCCTGTAGTTTTGCCCCTGAACGAACCACTTTGCCGCAGTAGGCTCAATGTGAGCGGTCGGCAAGTGGTTAAAGTGCTTAAAGTTTTCTGCAAACAGTTGTTACGGGTAACCCAGGGGAATCCCTAAAGTGTAATATCCAGCAGTCCTCTAGGGGGCAGTGCTACATGTACAACATAAAAGACATTTCATCTAATGTGCAGGTTAAACAGCTGTTGATGTGTGCCCGTCTATAGGGATACTGGAATGCCTGTTTTCACGTAGCTGGGCATATTCAGCAAAGATGACGAACAGGAGGACCAGCCTAGTCTGATGTCACTTTATGGGTGGCACAATTCACCTGCTGCCCTGTGCTGCTTGTAGTTTACCAGGGCAGAGACTGTTTGCAATGAAACAGGTCCGACCAGTAGGGCGTCGTTCTGGGATTACAAGTTTCATGTAAGTAGATACACAAGCAGAATACTGTATTACAAGTTCAAATGACTTAATATAATAAATTAATCACTTTCCTATCAATAGGAGTGCTGCTTGTATGCAAATGTACTGAGATTATTGCTGGCTGGTGCTTGTAGAGTGTGCACTGTACGGTTCATGAAATATATTGTACAGTAAAACCTTGGATTGCGAGCATAATTCGTTCCGGAAACCTGCTTGTAATCCAAAGCACTCTTATATCAAAGCGAATTTCCCCATAAGAAATAATGGAAACTCAGATGATTCGTTCCACAACTATTTTTTCAGAAGTCTTTCAGTTTATAGTCTATATACAAAGATTATAGCAATGTGATAGGTTGTGTCATCATAAAATGTCCATCCACAAATGGCAGCAAATTTATGTTCATTTGGAAAGAAAAATGCTGATAACAACCAGCAGGGCCGCTGATAGGCCAGTACAACCGGCCCTGTTGTACCGGGCCCGGAGTCCTCAGCTCAGTAGGGGGGCCCGGCGAAATCTCTAAACAGCGCAAAAAAAAAAAAAAAAAAAGCCTTACTGCATGCATCTTAGGCTGCGCCTGTGTGTGTGTGTGTTTTTTTTTTTCTTTCTATGGCCCCTCTGCGATGTTGTGTGCTGGGGGGAGTCTGGGACTATTTTTTCTATTTCGGGCGCCCCGGCGCATCATGTCATCAGCCCCGCGCCGCGTTCTTCTACGCTGACTGAGGGCGCCGTCCGGCTCAAGTCCCGGCCGCCTGTCTGCACTTTCACTTTGCCTTGAATGCCTATGCCTTCTCTGGCGGAGGGATCTATTATCCTCCGCGGCTTCGCCCACGGCCGTCACTCAGCTCTGCTCTGCTCTCCACTCATCCTGCGACGCGAGACAGAGGTCAGATTCTATGTTTTGTTCTCCCATTTCAATAAGGGATGAATCCCAATTGTTGCCTTCAGGCAAGAGTTCACACAAGAGATTATTAGCCGGAAACAGTTTTATTAACCTCCCTGGCAGGGCTGCTGTTAGAAATCGCGGGGCCCCGTACAGACTACCTGGCAGGGCCCCCCCAAGAAAATATTAAAGATATATTTAGCTAAAATTACAACAAAATCACTATTATCAGACACAAATATAACATAACTCGCATAATTCCTGCTAAATCTAAAAAAAAAAAAAACTATGTTAAATAATAAAGAAGATTAGATGAGAAAAATATACAGGCTGGGCAGTTGGAGTTCAGTGCTGGGACAAGGTCATATGGTGCCCAGGGCGAAGATGGCAAACTGCACCCCCCCCCCCCCAGTTCAGCGTTCTTACAGAGTGCCGAACCTCTTATGGCAAGCGGACCCACCGTCCAGGAAACAAATATTACAGATGGGTCCCAAAATACAAAAGTCTCGCTCGTAGTAGTCTAAAAATCTTTAAAAACTTTATTTAAGGCATACAATATTGCACTTATAGCAAGAAGAACATGTAATTGCATTAGGATCAAAACAAGTCAGCTGGCTAATCGCAGCTACCTGTCCTTCCGGGATTCGAGAAGCGCGGTGACGTCAGCTGACGGAGTGATTTGCTGATGTCACCCTACTTCTCGAAGTCGGTGCAATCTGGTAAGCGAACACTTTATCTATGGTGGAGGTGACTGTCACAGGAACACTCAATTGAAGTTGGCAGATGGGTGGGGTGTTACCAAAGAACCTTTATTAGCACATTGGGAGTTTTTGTTTATCACTGGTGTTTGACTGAATTTGTATTATGCAGCATGAGAGGGTTAATGTATTGCGCTGGTCACTGATACATTAATGAACAGTGGCAGCTAATTAACCCCTTTGTGCTGCATTAGAGGCACCAGTGTCAGTGTTACTGATGTATCAATACATTAACCCCCTCATGCTGCATGTTACAGAAATTAAATGATAGAGAGGGAGAGAGGGGAGAGAGAGAGAGGGGGGGGGAGGAGAGAGAGAGAGGAGAGAGAAAGGGGGGGAGAGAGTGAGGGAGGGATAGGAGAGAGAGGGGAGAGAGAGAGGGAGGGGAGAGGAGAGAGAGAGAGGGGGGGAGAGAGAGAGGGGGTGAGAGGAGAGAGAGAGAGGGGGAGAGAGAGAGGGGGAGAGAGAGATAGGAGAGAGAGGGAGGGGAGAGAGAGGGGAGAGAGAGAGAGAGAGAGAGAGGGGAGAGAGAGAGGAGAGAGAGAGGGGGGGGGGGAGAGAGGGGGGAGAGAGAGAGGGGGGAGAGAGAGGGAGAGAGAGAGAGGGGGGGCAGAGAGAGGGGGCAGAGAGAGGGGGGAGAGAGAGTGGGGGGAGAGAGAGTGGGGGGAGAGAGGGGGGAGAGAGAGGGGGCAGAGAGAGGGGGAGAGAGTGGGGGGAGAGAGAGAGGAGAGAGAGAGGGGGGAGAGAGAGGAGAGAGAGAGGGGGGAGAGAGAGGGGGAGAGATGGAGAGGGGAGAGAGAGAGGGGGCAGAGAGAGGGGGGAGAGAGAGTGGGGGGAGAGAGAGTGGGGGGAGAGAGAGAGGAGAGAGAGAGGGGGGAGAGAGAGAGGAGAGGGCGGGAGGAGGAGGAGCAGCAGAAGTAGCTCTGTCTCCTCTCCTGTTTGTGGGGGAGGGGGAAAGTGTCAGCGCAGCGGCTCTATCTGACTGTGATCTGAAATGAAAGGCTGGTCTGCTCTAAGGCTTGTGGTACAGTAATCACACACAGTTGTCTTTTTTAGAAGTACACTTCACTGCGCCCCCCTCCCTCCAATAAATTGTACCGCCCAGGGCACCCGCCCACTTCCGCCCCCCCCCCCCTGTACCGGCTCTGGTCGGAGCTCAGTGATCAGAGAGACAGAGAGAGAGAAACAAAGTTACAATTTACAAATAAACTCCTGAGCAGAGATAAGTGCTGGGAGGGGGGCCCACATAAGGGAGGGGGATTAGTGAGGGATGACTGTCTCTTTCTCTGCAGATAAAAGCTGATAGCAGGGAGAGGGACAGATCAGATTCAGGTGCTGGAGGAAGATTTCTGTATTTGTTGTCCATCACTAATCCCCCTCTCTGTGTGGGCCCCCCTGTGTGCTCGGGGACCCTACAAGAGGGCTGGTGGTCCCCCCTATCAGCGGCCCTGCTCCCTGGTGGTTTTGTGTGTGATCAGTTTGCGGCACATTACAGGCGGCATTTCCCCACCTCATAGTGCCGCCTGGAGTGCACA
Source organism: Pelophylax lessonae (assembly GCF_965119305.1). NCBI lineage: Eukaryota > Metazoa > Chordata > Amphibia > Anura > Ranidae > Pelophylax > Pelophylax lessonae. The sequence goes on from NC_138780.1 coordinate 202,113,249, forward strand.
CTGATGAGTATGAGGAGGGAGTGTCTCCTCTGGGGAACGCCCCTCACGTGATCATGGTGTGCGCAATGACGTCAGACATCAGGGCACTCCATCTCACGCAGAGCAGGCTGGATCTTCTAGGATGGTGGGCACAGCAGACACAGGACAGGAGTTAGGTTCAGTTATGGAAAAACTTTACCACATTTTATACATGTTCTGCCAAAAGTTCAGTAAAGTTATTTCTACTGCTCAAGGCCTGGTCTGAAGTTACTCTAGGGGTGCATGTGGAGTCCTGGCGTCCTTACAAGAAACCAGGGTAAACATAGCACATTGGGGTTTGTGAAACATCGCTGCAGCGCAAGGTTAGCCTGTTAGTCTAAACCCCCGTACACACGAGAAGAAATTCGGCCGGGAATTTTCGTCCGACGACCGATCTGCCGATTTTCGGCTTGTTAGTATGATGCTTCCGACAACCGACTCCGACTTTTCGGCCGAAAAAAATCTGGTGTGCAGGCTATAAAATTTTTGTCCTCCGTCAAAACACGTCCGATTTTCGTGCAGTCAGTACAGATTTCGACAGGGAAAAATCTAATGAGCAAGACTGGGCATGCTCAAAGATGAAAGAACACAAAGAAAGCAATCCAACACATGACGTCACTTCTGAAGTAGAATTCTGTCGTGCAGGAAAATTCGTGTGCAGTCTAGAGCACATTCCAACCAACAGACACCACTCTGGACAAAAGATGGACGACCGGTCGGCGGAAATTCGTTGCGTGTGTATGAGGCTTAGGACAGTGTTTCTCAACTCTGGTCCTTCGGGGCACACTAACAGGCCAGGTTTGCAAGAAAACTGAAATACATCACAGGTGATATCATTTGCTGCTCAGTGATTGCAGTATTCTAGTCTGCATCTCCCCAAGGTAATACTTAAAATCTGGAATGTTCATGTGCCCTGAGACCCGGAGTTGAGAAACACTATCTAAGATGAGAGGAGGATGCCATGGGTATTCACAGACTTAAACAGCAACCAGTCATTGGCGTTGCACCTGGTTAGGTGACGGGTACTCCGGTAGCGAGGGGGTTCAGTGTTGTCTGTCTTTGTCGGTCTCCGGGAGCGGACTAGTGTTACGGAGATCTATTGCCAGGTCACTAGGTACAGTCAGGTCCATAAATATTGGGACATCGACACAATTCTAATCTTTTTGGCTCTATACACCACCACAATGGATTTGAAATGAGACAAACAAGATGTGCTTTAACTGCAGACTTTCAGCTTTAATTTGAGGGTATTTACATCCAAATCAGGTGAAAGGGTTTTTTCTGGTGCCTCAAACCAGGAAGATTGGGACTTTATGGGCAAGTGAACATAGGTGCAAATAGGTAAATAAAAAATAAGCAATGTATTGTAAAAATAAAGGCAATAATTTATTTACAATGCTGGTTTTACGTGTATAGGCAATTGTGAACAATGTGCTTGGGGGAAGACCCCAAGTGTGAAGAAAATAAAAGAGGTGATTCCGAAGAATCAGTGACAGTAGTGCATTTGTGACTTTTGTGAGGATTTTTTGGCTGTTTCCCAATAGATGTTGAATAGGACAGAGTGTCCCCAAAAAATCCCCAATTTCTGACGCGTTTCGGCTCTATCATGGGCCTTTTTCAAAGCATTTTGAGTCACTCAGTCTTTAATCCGAGGGAAAAATATACATGATTGTTTAGGTCCTCTCAGTATAATTTCTGTAGTATCAAATATATATGAAGAAAATAATGGAATAAGTACATACACGAGTGTAGCTGTTAATTCTGCGCAGAGCTCCCTTGTCCAAAAATTGCAATCACATCGGGAATCGTGTTCTGCATACAGCCTGGGTTAATATGAGGAGTATTGTTGTATTAATGAGACTTGACACAGTGGGTCTCTAGTTAGTATTGAAAAAGTATGAGGTATCTTCACTTACAAGTATATCGGCTGAAGGGGTTAAGCTTCCACGGTTCTGGAGGTGGGTTTTTCCCTTTTCACTCTTGGGCCAGATTCTTGATCTATATTATAATGTATTGTAATATATGATCATGTATATGGTCCGTTTTTATTAACAGTATTTTATCACAAGATTGTGTTTGCATATTGTGACTATAGTGCCAGTTCCCAAAGGTATTCCATGTGTTTTACTCATAGTGCTTACACAGTAAAAAAATCGATAAAGTGACTCTGGTGCCCAGGATTTTATTGTGGGTATTTAACTGAAATCTTGGTAGGGAATCATCTGTCCAGCTGCCGCAGGTTCGGTCCGTCCTCTTCTCTCAGCTCGAGAGAAGTGAGGACTGACTCTCGTTCCCCGGCCTTATGAAGTCCCTCGCGCATGCGCAGTATGCGCTGCACGTAAAGAACTTCCGAGGAGCGTGACGTGGCACCGATCTCTGCGCCTGCGCTCAAGGGATGCGCGCGCAGGTCGCTCGGCTCGTAGTGAGGGACGCTCTCGACCGCCAGCACAGGAGGAGGGGCCATCCTCTCCCCGAAGGTGATTGGTAGGTCCCAGGCAGCCCCCACGTGGAGACGTAGGGGCTACCCGTGCTGGGTGCGATTGCTATGACAATTGTGAGCCGGTCAGCAGAACTGTTGCTACAATCCCTGTATGTAAGATATCCTATATCCGCATAAATGAATATATAGCAGTCTGACGTAGTACATTGTGCATTTAGCATAACAATAAAGGAAATTGAGTAAGCAGTGAAAACAAAAAATAATAAAAAATATAATAAAAGGGCAATGGTAAAGGTGTCATTTGGACAGCAGTAATACAATAATCCCACTCATGGTATCGGTGGATTTGGGAAGGAAAAAATCCCGATCACCGGGTAATCCAGGGTTGTCCCATGACCATGAATTACAACAGTTTGTATATGGGCCTCCCACTTTTTAAGGGACCAAAAGTAATGGGACAATTGGCTGCTCAGCTGTTCCATGGCCAGGTGTGTGTTATTCCCTCATTATCCCATTTACAAGGAGCAGATAAAAGGTCCAGAGTTTGATTCAAGTGTGCTATTTGCATTTGGAATCTGTTGCTGTCAACTCTCAATATGAGATCCAAAGAGCTGTCACTATCAGTGAAGCAAGCCATCATTAGGCTGAAAAAACAAAACAAACCCATCAGAGAGATAGCAAAAACATTAGGTGTGGCCAAATCAACTGTTGTGGATGACCGAAGAATTCTTTCCCTGGTGAAGAAAACTCCCTTCACAGCAGTTGGCCAGATCAAGATCACTCTCCAGGAGGTAGGTGTATGTGTGTCAAAGTCAACAATCAAGAGAAGACTTCACCAGAGTGAATACCAGATTAGAGTTTGCCAAACAACATCTAAAAAAGCCTTCACAGTTCTGGAACGACTTCCTATGGACAGATGAGACCAAGATCAACTTGTACCAGAGTGATGGGAAGAGAAGAGTATGGAGAAGGTTCCCCATCCGGAGGAGACATCATGGAACTTTAGGACAGAGCCAATGAAAGGATTTTGACATACTAACACCTGTTGACATATCCACATGGCCTTACTCCATGTGATATATAGAGAGATGCTTCCATAGTACAATTTGTTTGGTGGCTCCCAGGCTCTACTACCCCTGGGTTAATCTTCTCTCTATATATACCGAGCTCTGTACCTATCCATGATTGTCCCTTCGTTATTCATTACCATTTGTCTGCGGTGACAGTTGTCCTGCATAACAATTATACAGAACCATTTTCTTTGATCACAAGCAGGCTCCAGACGAAGCTTCTTTATGAGGCGAAACATGTAGAGCAACCTGATCAAGCGTACTACTAATTTCTGTCATCATGTTTCTAAGTATATAAATATGTACATGTAGTCGCATTATGTGACTAATAATATGAATATGTGTATGACCACATCAAATAGAACTGCTGTATGTTATTCATTTCTGACTGGTTAACCCATTCTAGCTCCAGTCAATTTTTAATCAATATTTTTTGTTTTGTTTGTTTATATGTTTTGTGTGTTTTTCATGATTGCTTTTTGTGTTATGTTATTTGAATAAAATTGATTTTTTAAGAATTTATGTGCCGGAAAATCCTTCCTTCCCAACCTTCCAAAAAACTCTGTAAAACTGTAAAATTTGAGGATTGGCACCTTTAACAGTAACTTAGATGCTCAGATGGCTGCTATCTGACGGCATTATTATCAAACTTATATGGAGAAGGAAAGGAACTGCTCATGATCCAAAGCATACCACCTCATCAGTAAAGCATGGTGGTGGTAGTGTCATGGCGTGGGCATGTATGGCTGCCAATGGAACTCATTCTCTGAGTGTTTCAGGCAATATTATCTGCTCATATTTAGCCAAATGCTTCAGAACTCATTGGATGGTGCTTCACAGTACAGATGGACAATGACCCGAAGCATACTGCGAAAGCAACCAAAGAGTTCTTTAAGGGAAAGAAGTGGAATGTTATGCAATGGCCAAGTCAATCACCTGACCTGAATCCGATTGAGCATGCATTTCACTTGCTGAAGACAAAATTGAAGGGAAAATGCCCCAAGAACAAGCAGGAACTGAAGACAGTTGCAGTAGAGGCCTGGCAGAGCATCACCAGGGATGAAATCCAGCGTCTGGTGATGTCTATGCATTCCACACTTCAGGCTGTAATTGACTGCAAAGGATTTGCAACCAAGTATTAAAAAGTGAAAGTTTGATTTATGATTGTTAATCTGTCCCATTACTTTTGGTCCCTTAAAAAGTGGGAGGCACATAAACAAACTGTAGTAATTCCTACACCGTTCACCTGATTTGAATGTAAATACCCTCAAATAAAGCTGAAAGTCTGCAGTTAAAGCACGTCTTGTTTGTTTAATTTCAAATCCATTGTGGTGGTGTATAGAGCTAAACAGATTAGAATTGTGTCGATGTCCCAATATTTATGGACCTGACTGTACGTGAGTGTCAGGGTTCAGCAGCAGCTAGGGAGACCAGACACATGTAGCTACACACCAAAACAATATAGATAGCCTTAAAGTGAGATTTATTACAGTGAACCACACAAACAAGCATACACAGTAATAGTGAACTAAGGAAATGCCAGCAAACAAAACCCAACCCCAAAGACAAAATAAATAAAGAACCTAAGAACCAACTATCTACAAGTATATACAATATAAGAGACAAGGGTAACAGGGAAGCAAGGAAGAGGGCAAACTAGACTGGATACTAGGCAGAGAGCAGGAACAAGGCAAAGGGGGTTCAGGATGGATCAGGATCACAGACACTCGGTTAGTCAGCAAGGAGGCAATCAAAATAGTGACGCGCCTGGGAAAGGGAGGAGCAGCCTTAAATAGCCACCTGGCAGCTGAACACAGTTTAGGTGATCATAGAAGCCTGCTGGCTTCTGAGAGACACCTGCTGGTGGACACTGGAAGTGCAGCATTCAGCCCAGGGCAATACAGTGTCACCAGCAGGGGAACTCAATCCTAACAGTGAGTTAAATGAAAGCACACATGTGGTCCACGCTAAGTGCTCAGCGGGACCCCATTCTGTTACTGGGAGTGAGGTAACATCTACACTGACTGGTGGAGTAGGCAAAGGCTCCACATGCCCTTTCTAATGCAAAACATACACCTGTACAAGTGTGTAGGATGAGGGATAACATTTTCTGGAGGGACTCCACAAACAACACCACACACAAGTGGCTCATCTCTAAGTTGGGGGACTGCCATAATGTTTGATTCTTCACATGACCGTTGCTCCTGCCTGGTCTCAGGCGTTGGTGAGCATGCCTTCAGGCAAGGTGTTACTCCTGTGCTGAGTGGCCCCAGACACCACCTGGCATAGCCCAAAGAACCCACCCTGGGTATAGTCCTCCCAAGTGACCTAGAACTTGGTGCCCAACAAGTTAACTGGAAGCATGGAGGAAAGGTCCTTCATCACCCGCCCAACCCCTACAGGCTGCTTCCTCATTTTTGCTTGGTACTCCATTGAAGCAGCCTGGTTGCATGCCCTAGCAGCTTTTCATTTTGATGGTGGTGCCCAGTGAATGGACAAAGGAAGACCCTACAGACAGAGAAAAGTGGGGAGCTGGGAGTCAGTAGGAGAGGTGAGCCTGAGAAACCTGAAAGAAGGGCCAAGAAGAAGGAGGGCAGAGGGCAATGAGAAGAGGCGGGAGGCCAGGGCACCATCTGGAGGAAGCCAAGGTTGTGCAACTAGAGGAGAAGAAGAGCAGAGGAGAGACTGAAGGTCAGTTGGGAGGAAGAGTCATTTTTGTATGGTCTGCTACTGATGAATGGAGCGGTTTCATAACTCTAAATGAACCACCACTCACACCACATACACCACTCACACCACCACATACTACATACAGTATGTAATACACACACATGAGAACTTATCACTACATTCTTTATGTGTACAATGCTATGCTCAAATGGTTAACATCATATATATATGCAGTGCTTCTTATTAACCCTTAAGCATGATCATGCTGATAATACTACACATGTAAGTGCTCTTAAAATATGTATACACTCAGGGCTAGGACAAGGGGAGGGCAGGAGGGGCAGCTGTGAGTGAATTTTGTTTGACTTAAATAAACCAATTTTATTTTATGTCCCCTTTCACATCCGTTTGGATGGGCTCCGCTTGCTCAGCGAGGATCGTTTCGTTGATCCCCACTGAGCAGGCGGATGACAGGTCTATCTCCGCTCCCTGTGCAGAGACAGACCTGTCAGAGTCCAGATCTCCGACCGGCTGGATGGATGGCGAACATATTGTCACACGTCTGCTTTCAGCAGATTTTGTCGGATCGGATTGGCAGGCGGGTGTCAGCGGACATACACCTCCCCATAGAGGGCAATGGGTGACACAATCGGTCCACCTGAAAAATGGACAGGCGGAACCGATCAGTCCGATCGTGTAAAATGTTTAAAATATTCTCTTGTCTTAAAAAGATACTGAAACATGTGTGATAAATCAGGGATAGGGGGCATAGTGTGGCATATTTACCCTGGGCATGGATAACCTTGACCAGCATGGAGGGAGCCATGATTGTCACCCAGGCTGGACTTCAAGATGGTCAGCCTTTGCTTATCTCCATTACATAGTGGATAATTGGGATTAGTAGTTAACGCCAGGGGTCTCCAAACTTTCTAAGCGAAGGGACAGTTTACTTTCCTTCAGACTTTGGGAGGCGGTGGACTGTGGCCAGTGGGAGTAGAAATTTTCCTGGTTTCAGTGGGTGTAAACAATTCATCTTTGATATTAGGGGGAGGAATAATACCCCATTGTTGGTGTCAGTGGGAGGAATGATACCCCATCGTTGGTGTCAGTGGGAAGAATAGTGCCCCATCATTGGTATCAGTGGCAGGAATAGTGCCCCATCATTGGTGTCAGTGAGAGGAATAGTGCCCCATCATTGGTGTCAGTGGAAGGAATAGTGCCCCATCATTGGTATCAGTGGGAGGAATAGTGCCCTATCATTGGTGTCAGTGGGAGGAATAGTGCCCTATCATTGGTGTAAGTGGAAGGAATAGTGCCCCATCATTGGTATCAGTGAGAGGAATAGTGCCCCATCATTGGTATCAGTGGGAGGAATAGTGCCCCATCATTGGTGTCAGTGGGAGGAATAGTGCCCCATCATTGGTGTCAGTGGGAAGAATAGTGCCCTATCATTGGTATCAGTGAGAGGAATAGTGCCCCATCATTGGTATCAGTGGGAGGAATAGTGCCCCATCATTGGTATCAGTGGGAGGAATAGTGCCCCATCATTGGTGTCAGTGGGAGGAATAGTGCCCCATCATTGGTATCAGTGGGAGGAATAGTGCCCCATCATTGGTATCAGTGGGAGGAATAGTGCCCCATCATTGGTGTCGGTGGGAGGAATATTGCCCCATCATTGGTGTCAGTGGGAGGAATAGTTCCCCATCATTGGTGTCAGTGGGAGGAATAGTGACCATTTGTTAGGGTCAGTGGAAGGAATAGTGTCTCATCATTGGTGTCAGTGGGAGGAATAGTGCCCCATCATTGGTATCAGTGGGAGGAATAGTTCCCCATCATTGGTGTCAGTGGGAGGAATAGTGACCATTTGTTAGGGTCAGTGGAAGGAATAGTGTCTCATCATTGATGTCAGTGGAATAATTCCCCATCATTGGTGTCAGTGGGAGGAATAGTGCTCCATCATTGGTGTCAGTGGGAGGAGTAGTTTCCCATCATTCAGCTTCGGGTGTGGCTGCTGGAAGGTTCTCTGGCTGTGTGTCTGTTGCTGCTGCAGGTGATCTGTGTAAGAGGGTGTGAGGTGAAATCCCTCCCAGCTCTCCTGGCCCCCTTCTGGGGAAGCCATGGAGGCCAGCAGGGCCTCTCCTGCTGGAGGCTCTCAGACATCCCCTGGGCGGATGGATGGCACCCCTGCTCCTGTGCAGCCCGTGGTTGGTGATCTCTCTGCACCTGGTGAGGATGAAGATGCTGGATCCATTCGGGAGCGAGTGGTGGCCGGGATCAAAGTCCTCAATAAGGAGAGAGACAAGCTCTACAAGCTTAGAGCGGATTTAAAGCGCCTGAGAAAGCAGCGTGAAGGCTTGTTCAGCAAGAACCGTGGATCAATGGATTCAGAGGTCCAATTAGCGAAAGTCCGTGTGGATCATCAAGAAACTATCGTGGCCATGATGGAAGGCAGGGATGGTCCCTTCAGGGAGAAGTTTTGCAATGAACGGAGGTTTGCAAAGATGGAGGTGGAGGAGGAGACCCCCGGTTCTGACCCCCTTCCCCCTCAAGGTGAGGTAAGCAGCCCATTGCCATCTCAGGGCTCAGGAGGCATGTTGAAAGTTATACAGGTAATGGAGTCTCCAATGCAGGAAGATCAGCTGGTGTTTGGTGATGTGGAGGACTTACCTGAGAGTGTGCCTGATAAAGTAAAGTATATAAAGCCCCAGCTTACAGATAAAACAGTTTTTGTGCCTTTTAGCACCTTGCCTAGTGATGGGTTTCCTAATGACACTCTGGGTGATTCCCCTATGCTCAGCAATGTTGTGCCTGCTGCTGATGTCTCTAAACAGGAAAAGTTGTGTTTAAAAAATGACATTTCTGCTGAAGAACCACAAAACCCAGAAGAGCCGATTAACCCCCCTTCTGCTGAGCTTAAAACTATTTCAGTCACTGTTGAACAGGACTCTACAGCGCAGCAGCAGGAAACATCTGGTACTGCATCAGAAACAGTTATCCCTAATAACATTGCAGGCATGGTGGATCCCACCATTATATGTGGAACTGATAATGCTGCTTGTTTAGGCCAAGCTGGTAAAAATAATAATAGTAGTGTACCTGATAATGTGACATCAGTGTGGGGTCTTGGCCCTAATAAGCCTACATTTGCACAGGTGGTAAGCTGTGCTCCTGGCAATATCACCAAGCCAGGGTTACAATCAAGGAGGAGCTCTGCTTCTAATCAGGGTTTTCCCTCGCGGGCTGCCACTATGAGCACCATTGGATCTGGTATTGGATCTATGGCTTCTGCTGGGGGTCCAAGGCGGAACGTAGTCCTCCTTAAATGGGAAGGTGGTGCAGTCCCTCTAGCAAGGCGTATGGTGGTGGACCTGATCTTAGATATGGGTTTTGGGGCTAATGACCTATATGCCCTGATACATGTGGCTGGAAGCCGGGAATACACAGTTAGTTTCACCAGACCAGAGGGTCTTGACTTGTTCTGGGAACGATATATGGCTCGGTGCAGGTCAAGACCCGAATGGGAAGGTCTGGTGCCAGTGGCAGTTTCCCAAAGGTCAACAGTGAAGAAAATTACTATTGTCCTTACAAATGAGAGTGTTCCTGCTCGGGACTTAGAGGTCTGGTTGAGAAATTATGGGGATGTTTTGACCAGGCCGGATAAAATTCATGATGAGCGTGGCATCTGGACCGGGGGTTGGTCGGTAACGGTCAGGTTGGCTAGGGATGGGAATGTTGTCCGTCACCTGCCCTCCTCTGCCTTTATAGGGAGGGATAGGATGACCATTTTTTATCCCGGTCAGCCAAAACTGTGTCACCGCTGTGGAGAAAAGGGGCATTTTAGCTCCTCTTGTTCAGCTCTGATCTGTTCAGTGTGTCGGGGGCAGGGTCATGTGGCCAGGGACTGCACCCAGGCGATAAGGTGCAACCTGTGCCTGCGCCTTGGCCACCCCTACAGCCGATGTCCTGAAGCCTGGCATAATATGGATAGAGAGGTGATAGATGATCTGTTAAGGCTGGACAGGATGGAGGATGAGGCCCCTGTTGTACCACCCTCCTCTGCGGTGACTGACCCCCCTGGTCTTGTGCAGGATCCCTCCCTAGTCCCTGTGCCCACCCCTCCTGTATCTGTAAGTTTTCCTTCTGTGTCTGTCCCTGTGTCCCCCCAGCCTACTGTACCGGCTCCTCTTGTGTCAGAATCTGCCAAGTCTGTGCCCCCTGAGTCAGTTATTCCCGATCAGTCTTCCCTTCCTAAGTGTGACCTTAAAGAAGCCCCCCACCCACCAGGAGTGGTAGAGGGTACCAAAAAGGGTGCTGCTGCGGCTTCCTCTGTAAAGAAGTCTTCTGTGAAGACTTCAAAGAAGAAGAAGAAAACAAGAGATGAAAGCATCTCTGAATCTGACCTTCAGTACCTGGAGGAGAGAAGGAAGGTTGTGAGGCGGAAGAGACAGACGGTGAGGACGGAACAGGGACAGGATGCCTCAGTGACTGTCTCCAACCGTTCTAGGGCTTCTGCTTGGGATATCTCCTCATCTGGGGATTCTTCTGAGCAGAATTCAGAAATTGAAATGGAGTTGGAGGAGGCTTCAAGAAAGAGAGAGGCTTCTGGTGATGAGCAGCAGAGGGGAGCTAAGAAGCAATCCACCCAATAACCCAAATGGCGGTTCCCCCTCCGTTAAAAGTGGTGACAATAAATGTCGCCAGCATTAAGTCGGTAAGAGCTCGTTCTATGGCCTTATTTTTGTTCAGCCAATTAGATGCTGAAATTTTATTTTTGCAGGAGACTAGGCTCACCTCCTTGGCAGATATTCATATGGCCAAGAGAGAGTGGAGGTATGGTCCATCTTACTGGTCTCTTGCGGCCGAGCCTTACGGCGGGGTGGCGGTGTTGTTTAAAACCGGCATGGTAACTGTCCGGCGGGTTATTGAGGTGGAGATTGGGAGATGTGTGGTCTTAGACGTTCTTGTGGGAGGGCAGGACCTGCGCCTAATTAATATCTATGGGCCGCACACAAAGTGGGACAGGAAATGCCTTTTTACAAGGATCAAGCCATTTCTTTTTACATCCCGGCAAGTGGTTTTTGGAGGTGACTTTAATACTGTGACTAGGCCCAAGGACAGGAAGGACTTCAATGACCGGCTGGGATATGATAGCGTTTTTTTAAATAGTATGGTTAGGGATGCTGGTCTTGTGGATGTGCACATTAAGCACCTTCCAGATGACACAGGGTTCACCTTTCATCGAGGTAATAGTCAGAGTAGGATAGATAGGTTTTTTTTGAAGGAGGCCTCTGCTTTCTCACCCCCAGTGGTGCAGGCAGTGGAGTTCTCTGATCACTGTATGCTATCTGTGGTCTTGAATGCTTCAGATTTCCCTCAGAGGGGCAAAGGCATCTGGAGATTAAATTCGACTCTCCTTGAGGAAGAACATGTTAGACAATCCTTTGAGGAATTCTTTCAGGCACAGGTGACCATCCTGGACTTTTGTAGCAGCAAGGCTGAGTGGTGGGAGCTGACCAAAAAGAGGATTGCTGGATTCTTCAGGGGCCTAGCCAATAAAAAACAGTTTAATAGATACATGACCTACCAACGTTTGCGGAGGAAGCTGGATATTCTTGTCTCGAGAGGAGGAGATCCTGGGGCAATCTCTGAAGTGAAAATCCTCCTCAGGAAGTGTCAATATGACCGGCATACCTCTTTGGTTCTGGAGCGGGACTATGGGAAATACCACTCGCCTGACCCTTACCAGAACTGCAAACAGGGTGTAGCTGTTAAGATGGTCGTTGGCCTTAAGGATAGTACAGGTTCCTTGACAAAGTCCAGGTCAGGGATCCTGGAGGTCGTGAGGTCTTTTTATGCTGAACTTCTTGGGAGGAAGGAGCTTGACCGAGACAAGATGGAAAGCTTTTTGGACTCTATTCCAGGTCTAAATGGTGGAGATGTCCCTTTGATGAATTTGACAGAAGAGATCACAGTTGAAGAGGTGACGAGGGCAATTGAACAGCTTGCCATCAAGAAGTCACCTGGACCGGATGGTCTGACGGCTGAGTTTTACAAAGCCTTTAAGTCTATTCTGGCCCCACATTTGGTAGAGATTTTTAACAGTTGTCTTGCTGAGGGGGTGCTTCCCCCTTCCATGAGACACTCAGCTGTGATTCTTCTTTCAAAAGGTAAAGATCCTTCGATGATTGAGAATTGGCGCCCCATCAGCCTTCTCAATGTCGATAGAAAGGTGCTGGCGAAGATACTTTTCTGGCGCCTATCGGCAGTAGCAGAGTCTTTGCTTTCTCGCCATCAGCACTGTTCGATCCAGGGTAGGAGCACCTTCACAGCGGTTTTAGCTGTCCGGGAGGCCTTGGAGCAGTGCAGGGCTGCAGGCTGGGGAAAGTATCTACTGGCATTGGATCAGGCAAAGGCTTTCGATCGTGTCAACCATGAGTACCTGTGGTTGCTCTTTAGTAAGTACGGTCTGCCGGGTGGTTTTGTCGATTGGTTAAAAGTTTTGTATAAGGGGGCAGAAAGCTTCCCTCTTGTTAATGGTTGGGTTGGACAGTCCTTTGAGGTTGGTTCTGGGGTGCGCCAGGGTTGTCCGCTGAGTCCCCTGCTCTATGTGTTTGCAATCGACCCCTTCATCAGGAGGCTAGAGAGCAGCATGTTGTGTGGGGTACCAGTGGGAATCCCGGGTGAGCCGCCTTTGAGGGTTGTTGCCTATGCGGATGATGTGTCAGTGATTGTCACTGGGACAGATGAAGCGGAGGAGGTGGTCTCTCTGACATCACGGTACTCTGAAGCATCAGGCTCCAAGATCAATCAGGAAAAGAGTGAAGTTTTTTGGATGGGAAAGGAAGGTGAGGGGTTTGATCTCCCGGACACTTTTCCAGTGCCCCAGGAAAAAATTAAGATATTAGGCATTGAATTTGGACCTGGCGATTATGGCCTCAAAAACTGGGAGGGCAGGCTGGAAGTTGCCAATACTAAGGTGGTCAGCTGGAAGAGATGGAAGTTATCTCTGAGGGAAAGGGTTGATCTGATTAAGACTTACCTGATACCGATCTTCTTGTATGTCAGCCCTGTCTGCATCTTGCCAGTGTCTCTCTATGCTAGGATCTATAGTGTGTTCTTCCAGATGCTGTGGGGGAACAGACTGAACCCCATCAAGAGGAATGTCACCTATCTATCCAGGAGGGAGGGTGGCTTAGGTATGGTCAACCCCGTTCTTTTCTTTTCACTGCTATTTCTCAAGTTTAACATTGGTAGTATGCTTGCAGTGGAACCTCCTGGATGGGCAGGCATGTTTAGATCTTGGTTTAGGCCTTTTCTGCGACTTTGGGAAGAAGGTGGCCAAGTGAAGAATCTCAGGGGTCATCGTGGTCAGCTCCCAGCCTATGTCGCTCCGTGTCTGAAGTTGCTGCGGCAGTGGCGACTGTCGGCTGAAGATCTCAGATCCGCTCCGAGGAAAGTCCTTATGAGCCGAGTCTTGAGTGAAGTCTTTCATGACCCACTGGCCTTAAGGGATTGCCCAGGCCCAATTTTGAGGGAAGGGTTAAGATTGATTAATTTGGCTAGAGTCCCCCTTAAATTCAGGGATCTGGCCTGGTTGTGCTTCCACGGGAGGCTCTATGTTCGGGGCAATTTGAAATTCCGCAGTGGGATGGATCGTGGTTGTCCTCGGGAGGAATGTGCAGGTGAGGAGGAGACTATGGACCATTTTCTGCTTCGTTGCCCTTTTAACATAGAGGTATACAAACAGGTTGGGCGGGCCCTCGGTGTTCCTTTCCTCTCCAGGCTGGGTTATGCTGAGTGGGTGTACGGAGCATTCAATACTGGTGGGGGCTTTTGTTTGGATACACTTTTTTTAGTTAGTTTAGTAGTCCGTTATTACACATGGAACGCACGGTGTCAGGTCACCCTTCGGCGTAAAATCCTTCCTGTTCAGGTGGTGGTGTGTGACATTCTGCATGAGGTGGGGAAGATTCGGGCGCTTGAGAGAGACAAGTGGGGTCAGAGGGCTTGGCTGAAGGCGTGGAGGGGTTTCAAGCCTCCCTGACTGCCAGGAGTCTCTTTCCCGGGTGTGGCTTTCTGTCTCTTATCACCCTAGATTTTTTCTTAATGCTCAGTTTTTGATAAATGGCTGCATACATAGGTGATGGGTTGTGCCTCTTAGGCCCTCTCTGCTGCTTTATGTAAATAGTTTTCTAAGAATGTTGGAAGTGGATTATGTATATATTGTATATATTCTGCACATGGATGTGAATTCCTTTGTTTTTTTTGTTGGAATATTGTACTATAGTTCTGTTTTTTACTTTTGTATAAAATATGTTGCTTGATTCTTTTCAATAAAAGATCAATAGTGTCTCATCATTGGTGTCAGTGGGAGGAATAGTGCCCCATCATTGGTATCAGTGGGAGGAATAGTGTCCCATCATTGGTGTCAGTGGGAGGAATAGTGCCCATTTGTTAGGGTCAGTGGAAGGAATAGTGTCTCATCATTGGTGTCAGTGGGAGGAATCCTGCCCTGTCGTTGGCATCAATGGAAGAAATAGTGCCACATTGCTGATGTCAGTAGCAGGAATTATGCCCCATTGTTGGTGTCAGTGGGAAGAATAGTGCCCCAAGGACCGGATAAAGGCAAGCAGAGGGCCACAGTTTGGAGACCATTGGTTTACACAATCGAGAGAAGGATGTTTTTCTTTTCAGCTCATTAGAAGTGACAAGGACACTGCATTTCTGGCAGGATCAACTGGTATTTGCTGAAAAATTTCTCAACTGGAAAAATTAAAACCGGTGCAGCCACCAAATCTAAGGACCAATAGCTGCAATATATTACACTATTGTTTTTAGGCTTAGATATGCTGCGATGGAAGATCAGAATATTGAATTTATTGTGCTTGGAAAAGTCAATTCAGTGTAAATAATTCAGAACTCCAGATACAAAGTATATAATTGGGTTACTGCAATAAAACTTGTCTGGGGTTCTAACTCATCCCCACCACTTCCAAGAAAAAAAAATTCCAATGTTGTCTTTAGTTACACTTTTACTGGGTCAGTTGGCTCGGTTTCCTTACTGTCAATAATTAAACATAGAAAATTGAGAAATTTAGATAAAACCGATTTCTACGTCCATGGTATAAACTATACTGTGCATGCGAATCCAAGAGTTACATTGCAACATTGTTTACCTTTCCTTCCATGAACTTCTAGTCTGGAGGTTGTTTGATAGAAGTATGTGGAATTTTCTGATTTCTCAACTGGCGTGGGTTGGGTCTCATTATATATAAGAGACCCTCTTGTATATTCTGGAAATCTCTGGATGGTAACGGGTAAGTCACAAAGGATTCATAATTCAGTGTTTTTTTTGCTATATATATATATAT
Source organism: Pelophylax lessonae (assembly GCF_965119305.1). NCBI lineage: Eukaryota > Metazoa > Chordata > Amphibia > Anura > Ranidae > Pelophylax > Pelophylax lessonae. The sequence goes on from NC_138780.1 coordinate 202,128,818, forward strand.
ATATATATATATATATATATATATATAAACAGCGGGAACGCGGGGGGGAATGCAGTTACGGAACCTCCAGTCTGAATGTATGCAATGGCAAAGAGGTGCTGGGGCCAGTGGGGTGAGCTGAAGGGCCTATTGATGCTGGATGATGGGGGATCTATTGTTGCTGGGGTGAATCTATTGTTGCTGGTGGGCATTTAGTTGTGGGTGGGGCTTTTTTTGCAGTGGGGGATTTAGGGCTCTTTCACACAGGCAGACCGTTAAGATCCACCTGTCCGTTTTTTTGGCGGATCTGAACGGTCCCCCCATGCATCCCTATGTGGCATCGGATGTCAGCGGAGACATGTCCACTGACATCCGATCCGATCCGCCAAATCTGGACGCATGGAAACCCTATTTTCCATCCTTCCAGCAGATCGGATGGGATCGGATGAGAACGGACCGACGGTCCGTTCCCATTCCGATTTCCCCCATAGAGATGCATGGGGAACTGACAGCTGTGTCTCCGCACACAGCGTGGAGACAGAGCTGCCATCCTCCTGCTCAGCGGGGGATCGGCGGATCGATCCCCCGCTGAGAAAAACGGACTCCGTCTGATGGACGGAGTGTGTGAAAGGGGCCTTATTGTTGCTTGGGGGAACTATTGTTGCTGGGGGGCTATTGTTGTTGGGAGGGAGTCTATTGTTGCAGGGGAGGATTTATTGGGGGGGGGAGCGATTGTTGCAGTGGTGGATTTATTGTTGCTGGGGGGCTATTGTTGTTGGGGTCTATTGTTGCTTATTGCAGAGAATCTATTTTACTGGTTTTTCTATTGTTGCAGGGGAAAATTTATTGCTGCTGGGGGGATCTATTGTTGGGGGGGAACTATTGTTGCTGATTCCAGGGGATCTATTTTACTGTTTTTTCTATTGTTGCAGGGGAAGATATATTGCTGCTGGGAGGATCTATTGTTGGGGGGGGGGTTTATTGTTGCTGATTCCAGGGGATCTATTTTACTGCTTTTCTAGTTATCATTAACAAATTCCATACAAATTACCTAGAACCACAACATGATACTTGGTTCTGTATTCTCTAAAAGGGGGGGGGGGGTATTGGGAGGTGGACAGAGGGTGGAACCAAAGGACAGCTCTCTATTCTTGGAGAAAAAAAGCCATATATATATATAATTTATTTTATTATTATTACAATGTCTGCTAGCTAAATAAACCAGACTAAGTATAATTACACTTTTTGAAAGAAAAATAATTCATGTTAAAATTTTTGAAGAGAAAAATGTGAATTTAATTTTTTTTTTTAATTTGCAAATGAGGCTACAAAACATTGCAACTGTGACCAGTGGATGGTGGGTGCAAAGCCTGGATTTTGCAGACTTTTCCTTCATCTTCCTGTCTATACCATGGAAAGGACTTCCAGTTACAGAGCTGGATAAAGTGTCAATGAGTTTGGTGATCAGGAGGACACTTTAATTCCATTGACAGCTACAAGTCCATCTGCCACTATAATAGATGAAACTTGTAGTTTATTCTTTCTGGATCTCATCTGACAGATGCTGGTTCATACCCCCACATGCTGTTGGGAATAAGGCATTTTCATGTAGCGGTGGGGGGGGGGGGGGGGGGGGTCTTCTTGGTACCATCTTACATGTGACCTCCTAAACATGAATTTACCATGTAACATGGTCTTAAAGGTGAACTAAGCTTTAACAGAAGTATCTTGGCGTTGACTTACTAAAGGATTAAAGCAGGTTTCTTAACTGGGGTTCCACAGAGCCCTTGGATTCTGTGAGAGGTTCCCAGGGTTTTGCCACAATCTACCCCTCAGTCACAAGCAGCTGATGGGTAGATTGCATCTTGGCATGCACAGCTAGACAGGGAAGCAGCTGGGATAGTGTTTGCTGTGGCACTCTGTTCCCCGCACTCCCCTCCTGTCTATAGAAGGTACGGTACTGGTGTGTGACATAAGATGGGGTGGACAGAAGGGGAAAAGGGGCCCTATGAAATGTGCCGTGCTGTTAGCCTCATAATGTACCCTGCCCCAATTTTAAGGCCCCTGCTCGAATGCAATGTGTCCCGTTCCCAGGTAATGAACCCTGCTCTCATGGAATGTGTCTTGCTTTCATGTAATGTGCCCTGCTCCCACATAATCTGTCCTTCTCTCAGGTAACGTGCCCTTTTCTCACTCAATCTGCCCTGCTCTCATCTAATGTGTCCTGCTCCCATCTAATGTGTCCTGCTCCCATCTAATGTGCCCTCCCCCCATGTAATGTGCCCTGCTCTCATGTAATGTGCCCTGTTTCCACATAATGTGCCCTGCTTCCATGTAATGTGCCCTGCTTCCATGTAATGTGCCCTCCCCCCATGTAATGTGCCCTGCTCTCATGTGTAGCACCACCCCCGCAGGAGCTGCTGATTATATTATTGGGTCTACACCCTGCCTAACAACCCAATCAAATTGGCTCGATCCCTCCTCAGGCACAACTGACCCAGAATAGGACTGGACTATCAAATAGATACACAGGTTGGAATACAATACTTCACTATGCAACAATACCTTGTTACCTTCTTGAATAGTAGTCCTTCTGGGTGACACAATGGAACAACGCACAAGATTGTAATTAACCAAACTTAGTTTACTATGTATCAAATTGAATAGGGGAGATACAATACAATACAATACAAGTCCATAAAAGGTTATTTAAAACAGCTTTAAAAAGGTAAAAGAATGCCCCCACACTCCTCCTGCATTAAGGCTAGACACAGTACCAGGTAGGTGGGCCTATCTGAGTCCCTCCCCCAGAGTTCTCTTCTTTCTTGTTGATCTTCGCTAGCAAGGTTATTGAATAGAGCTCATTTGTAATCCAGATTAGGAATAAAGATCAAGAGAGAAAAAACAACGAGCTGTTAGTTGTCACCGCAGGGTGTCTGCGTAACTGAGCAATAACTTCTGCGAGAGAGATAAGCCTCTGGCGACTCCTTTTCAGACCTTATTGTTTGTCTATGAGTCTCCTGAGAGAGTATGGTGATAAACCCCGGGGTTTTATCACCTCCTGCTGCGCTACCGCTATCTGTAGATAAAACTGTCTCTTCAGCAGATAAAGTCAGTTATTGGGCATGTGCCCTCTCACCAACAGAAGTTTCTCCTTCGCGCGCTTCCACTGCGGTCTCAGTCCTTTGGCTATATGCCAGCCGCGCGGGGTCCTTCTGGCGGATGACTTCCGGTCTCGGCAAACAGCAGTATGACCTCCAGGAATGTGCCTCGTGCTTGAGATGGGACGGTTCCACGTCGTCCCTCCAGGCTAAAAGGCTCTGGCCCAATATCCAGTGTCAGTCCTTCACTCTCGCTCGCTGGTTCCTCAGAGTCCAGCACAGAAAGGCCCCCCCCTTCGCGCGCTTCTCTCTTCCTTTAAATAACCTCCCCCATAGTGCCGTGCGGTGCAGCCGTGCACCCTGGATCTTGCAAAGCAGCCTGGGAGATGTAGTTTCTTCATCTTGTGAAAAGGAAGTCACAGCCCGGGAAATTCCATGCAGCTACCACTAGAGGGAGCCTAGTTCCTGGATCTTGCAAAGCAGCCTGGGAGATGTAGTTTCTTCATCTTGTGAAAAGGAAGTCACAGCCCGGGAAATTCCATGCAGCTACCACTAGAGGGAGCCTAGTTCCTGGATCTTGCAAAGCAGCCTGGGAGATGTAGTTTCTTCATCTTGTGAAAAGGAAGTCACAGCCCGGGAAATTCCATGCAGCTACCACTAGAGGGAGCCTAGTTCCTTCCCACATATCAAACAGTGTCTTTAGGCATGTTTAACCCCGCTACACACTCCCCCCACTTGAGAAACTTTGGTCCCCAAAGAGGTCAACAGTATGTACCCTAGTGCATAGGTTGGCATTATACAACAAAAACATTAACATTTTGCTGAAATAAGTCAATCTGAATACATCCAACTTTGTATTCTAATAGCAGTGCAACAGTAAAACGATAAAGTGCAATTAATAAACAAATAAGTGATTTCTACAGTGTTAATATAGTGCTGATTTCTAGTGCTTTTATATAGTGCTCCTTTAAAAAGCACATGTGCCTTTGCAATTTCTTAAACACTTACATCTTAAAGTTTGTGTTGAAAAAAAAACATCAAAAGGTGAGAAAGAGAAAAAAACATATAGTGAGGTCAGAGCAACAAAATGTGCGCAAACATTAACTCACAAAGTAAACCAAATTGTGAACATCAAAAACTGTGCTTATTATAATGGCCAAACCCAATATCCTTATGTACAAACTTAAATGCAAACGTTTTCTACTTCAATACTTTGTTCTCATGATCTCTCACAGACCCCCCAAAACTTGGGTGGCTTGTACAGTTGTGCCTGGGGGTGAGCTAGGGTTGTCCCCCACCAAATCTACAGTGGAGGAACTAGGCTGGTCAGGAGATCTTTTGGAGGTAAAAACAGCTTCTTCCGAACATTCACCCAATTGATCATAGGTCAGTCTCTTAGGTGGGTGAATGACTCTCCTTTCCCTCTGTTCCCGTGGAGGCATGCTCTCAGAGGTGCTAGGATCAGGCACTTCTGAGGATTCTTCAATGTCCCCCTCCTCATGTTCCAACACAGAGGAACCTGATGGTTCAAGAGAGGTCAGTTCTTCTTCAGAGAAGGGTGCAACCTCCTCCTCAGGATCTTCATCCTCAGCTGCTTCTTCTGGAAGCATATGAAAGGGTATGAATTCAGGGGCTTCTGCCCGAAGGGCTCCTCTATCAGCCAAGTCAGATGAAGACAGGGAGACAGGTGTGGGTTCTGGCAACTGAGATGACCACAACCAGTCGGGTACCTCCTCTTCATCTTCCAAATCTTCAGATGGAGAACTTCCCTCTCTCTCATCTGGGAGCGTCGTCTGAGATCTGGTAACTGGTCTGGACCGGCGAGAAGTCGAAGGGGCCTCTGACAAGTCTTCCACAGGGGGCATACGAACCGCTTCAGAGAGAGGCAGCAAATGGTTCCGATGCCAAGCCTTCAATGGACCCACACTTCCTTCAGGCCGAATTTGGTACACAGGAAGGTTTGGCAGTTGCTTGCAGATAACATAAGGTTGGGACTTCCAGCGGTCTGCCAACTTGTGTTTTCCCGGGACACCCAAGTTTCTCAACAAAACCCTGTCCCCTGGTTGCAGGTCATGGATCCGAACTTTTAGGTCGAAATTTTTTTTATTCCGCAGTCCACGTTGATCAGATGTGGCCTGAGCCTTGTCATAGGCCGCTTTCAGACTCTTCCGCAGTCGGTCCACATATCCTCTATGCGATGCTGAAGAGGTATGATCAAGCGAAATGCCAAAGGCCAAATCCACTGGCAACCGAGCCTCCCTTCCAAACATCAGCCGATAAGGGGAATATCCAGTAGCATCACTGACAGTGCTGTTGTAGGCATGCACAATGGCAGCTACGTGCTTGCCCCAATGCTGTTTCTTCTCTGAGCTCAAAGTCCCCAACATATCCAAAAGAGTCCTGTTAAATCGTTCAGGCTGAGCATCCCCCTGTGGATGGTAGGGAGTGGTTCTAGTCTTTTGAATGCCTAACATATCTAACAGTCTCTTGATCAGTCTGCTTTCAAAGTCCCTTCCCTGATCAGAATGGAGGCGTTGTGGTAACCCATAATGTACAAAGAACTTCTCTACAAGAACTTTGGCTACCGTTGAGGCCTTCTGATCCCTTGTTGGGAATGCTTGAGCATATCTGGTAAAATGGTCTGTTACCACAAGGACATTCCCCTGGCCACTCAGATCAGGCTCTAAGCAAAGGAAATCAATGCACACCAGCTCCATGGGTCCCTGACTTTGTAGATGGCCCATTGGGGCTGCTTGACGTGGCAGAGTCTTCCTCTGTATACACCGGACACAAGAATGACAGTATCCTTCAACTTCGGCCCTCATACAAGGCCAGTAGAACCTGTCCCTGACAAGCTGAAAGGTTCTTTCGGGCCCCAGATGGCCATGATTATCATGAAGAGCGGCCAGAACTCCCTCTCTGTATTTAGCTGGTAAGAACAGTTGCCACTTCTCCTCCAGATCTTCAGATGGACCTCTCCGGTAGGCCACTCCTTCTCTGATCTGTAACCGGGTCCACTCTCTATGCAACAGACGGGCCCCCTGAGGGGAGTCAGTTAGAAGCAACTCAGGGCTCTGGATCTCCAGGGCTTCCAAGAGAAGTTTTCCCAAAGGGTCTTCCAACTGCTCCTTCCGCAAGTCCCTTTTGGACAGCCGGGGCAAACCCTCCCCTTCAACTTGGGTCACCTGGCAGTAGCATTTGGGTACTCCGATAGCCGAAACCCCAATCTCTTCTGCTCTTGACCCTCCTCGGGATCGAAATTCAGTTCCCTGATATAGGGCACGCACCCCTTCTGGAGCCAAATGAGTCCATTCTTCCGCAGGTTCCTGTGGAACATGCAACCTTCTGGATAGGGCATCTGCATCCCTATTTCCGATTCCTGGCCGATACTTCAGGCTAAAATTGAAGCTAGAGAGGGCAGCCAACCATCGATGTCCTGTTGCATCCAGCTTGGCCGTAGTCAACAGATAGGTGAGGGGATTATTATCTGTCTTGACAATGAATTCAGCTCCGTGCAGGTAGTCTTTCAATTTGTCAACCACTGCCCACTTCAAGGCCAAGAATTCAAGTTTGTGAGTAGGATAATTCCTTTCAGCAGGCAGTAGGCTTCTGCTCACATAGGCAACAGGTCGCAGATGACCCTCATGCTCCTGATAAAGTACCCCCCCCAGCCCATCTCGGCTGGCATCAACATGCAGTTCATATGGTTTTGTGGGGTCCGCATAGGCCAACACAGGGGCAGTGGTTAGGGTTTCCTTCAGCTGGACAAAGGCCCCTTCGCATTCCGGGGTCCACTGATCCTGGATGGATTCCTTAGCCTTCCGGGGGCCTATGGTGGACTTCGCCGGCTTTACCAACTCAGGGACATCATCTTCTTCATTCTTCAGGAGCTCATTTAGGGGTCGGGCAATCTGGGCGAACCCCTCCACAAACCTCCTGTAATAGGAGCAAAAGCCCAAGAATGACCGGAGTTCGGTCACATTTGTGGGTCTCGGCCAGGAAGCAACAGCATCCAGCTTGTCCGGGTCAGTGGCCACCCCTTCTTCAGACACGATATGGCCCAGGTAATGGACCGAGGACTGATAGAATTGGCACTTCTCAGGAGAAAGTTTCAGACCTTCTTCATGTAGCCTCTTCAAGACCTTTTCCAACCTCTCCTCATGTTCTTCTAAAGTTCTGCCAAACACGATAACATCATCCAAGTATACCAGTACCTCTATCAAATTCATATCTCCAACGGTCCTCTCCATCAGCCTTTGGAAGGTAGCAGGGGCCCCGGACAACCCCTGAGGCATGCGATTGAACTCAAAGAACCCCACAGGGGTGATGAAGGCTGTTTTCTCCCGATCTTCAGGGTGCATGGGGATCTGATAATACCCACTCTTTAAGTCCATCACACTGAACCACTTCGCCCCTGACAGACTCTGTAGGGCATCTTCGATTCGAGGAGTGGTATACTGGTCTGGGATGGTTCTTCTGTTCAGCGTTCGGTAGTCGATACAAAGCCTCAAAGATCCATTTTTCTTCCGGACTACCACTATCGGGGAAGCATACGGGCTCCTGGATTCTCGGATAATCCCGATCTTTTTGAGCTCTGCCAGCTGTTGACGTAGATCTTCTAAGTCACCTGAGGGGACTCGCCGGACTCTCTCCCTGAAAGGCTTGTCCTCACTCAGGCGGATCTTATGAGTGGCGCTCCTGGCACATCCCACGTCAAACTCGTCCTTAGAGAATATTTCCCTACATCGAGCAAGTTGTGCCTTGGCCCTCTTCACCCATTCCGGCGGGAGGGCAGCGTTTCCAGAGCAAAGCTCCTCTATAACCGCTTCACCCTGTTCCTTTTCTTTGAAATCAATGGGGGCAACTGGGGTAGCCGGGTTGACTTGGCCCAGGAGCACTCTAGCCGGTACCTTCACTGGTGTAATAGAGGTGTTTCTGACACTCACTAAAACCCTTCCACGGTTTTTCCTGTAACACCTTCAAAGGGATCACCTCAGGGATCACTTCTATCCCTCTCTGTCTCTCCTTTTGACCTGATTCAAAGATAATGAAGGGACCCGGCTGTTGCCATGTGAGTTTAACAGAAGCCTTAAAACAGGCCACCTCTCCTGGCTGTAAGACCTTTTCTGCTCTATCCAGCTTCCAGAGTCGTCCAACTCCTTCTGCGGGGGTCTCTTGCTCCAACACTAATCGTTGGTAGGCCTGCCGTAGCATGGGATGGATCCTTGGCGCCTGAGCATCTTGTCCCTGGACCAGTTGTATCAGAAGGCGCCTTACCAGGTCAGTGTTTGTTCCTACGATGAGAGAGCTTTTGTTGGCCCCTGGTGGACGAGGACAGACCACCGCTAAGGTGTCGAAGGTTTCCGCTTCACCAGCCACTGATGGATCAAAGGTCAACTTGATTGGCAGATACCCGTCATAGGGAAAACTTTGGGTCCCAATACCCCATATCTCCAGATCTTCCAACTTCTGCAAAGGTAGATGGGTAAGATATTTATCATAGAAGTCTCTATACAAAAGAGTCACCTGGGCCCCTGTGTCAAGGAGGGCTCTTGTGTAAATTCCTTCCACCTGAACCGAGACCACTGGGGAGGGCCCGACCAAGTTAGTTGGGAATTCTCTTGATGTAGCCTGGTTGTCTGATTCAGTTCTCTGTACCCTGGCCCTCTTCTCCTTTTTCTTCCTTGATCTGGGCCCCCGCTGAACCCGGTGTGCATTGACTTTCCTTCCCTCAGTAACCCGGAGTCTAGAACTGGGGGTATTATATTTGGGTCTGACCCCCTGACTCAGTTTCCCTGATCCTGCACCACTTCTGGAGTCCCTTAAGACTGGCGGACACCCGGTTGACTCCTTCACCGGTGTCCTCTGAAGTTTCCCGCTGGCTCGCGAGGTTTCGCGGCAGCATTTCCTGAGCTGGGACATACCCTTCTAACATGCCCAACTCCCCCGCAGTTGAAACAAGTTAACAATCTTGCAGGCCGTGGCTCTGGATCTGTGCTGAGACTAACAGGTTCATCTGGCCTCTCCGATATACTCCCCTTGGGTAGAGTGGATACCTGACCAGTCAGGATGGACACCATTTCTATCAACTGAGACACTTGGGTCTTTAGGAGTTCAACTTGAGAGTCACCCTCTTCCACACTTATCACTCCAACCCGGGCAGTTGAGTCAAACTGCCGACTTTTCTTCTTGTTGTCCAACATAACCTCTTCCTCTCTGACCATTCGAATCAGATCGGGGTATTCTAGAATGCCGCCATCTCGACGAGTTCGTAACAGTATGGCAATGGGATCTAAAGGTTGAGCCCCTTTCAGAACCTGTCGTGCACGAGTCTCATCTATTTTCCGGTGGTCTATTCCTTTCTTTAACAGAATCTGGTGGATAATCCTATCCAGACGTTTAATGAATTCGGACAACTTCTCCCCCTCTTCTTGATAACAGTGGTCCAACTGGTAGAGAAGTTCAGCCGCGTTCTCCGTCCGACCAAACACATCTTGCAGAATGTCCAAATAATCCTGTGCAGTGCAGTTCTTCTTGCTAAGCTTTAGATTACGTACAGCCTCTAATGCAGGTCCCCTTAAACTCTCTGTGATTCTCTGCTTCTTGTGCTGTTCTGGTACCTCCCATTCCTCCAAAGCCTGAGTGGCGGTATCTAACCACTCTTCGAACCCATCTTCTGCTGAAGGCACAGGCTGTTTCCCAGAGAATGTCCGGAGCTTCCTATATCCAGTCATCAAATAGCTCGAGGAGTCCCTACTACATTTTGCCACAATCTCCCCGAGAACAGCACACAGTTCTGAGCTAAAAGTCGACAAAGGTGATGACTCAGGATGCCCTTCTTGGACACCTTTTTCTTGGCTGGATACCCCAGGGGTGGTGGATGAGGGACCCGCAATAGGAACTCCTGGATGTATCAGGAAAAGTTCTGTTTGGTCAGTAGTTTTTACACTGTTTCCGTTGAAATAATCAGGGACCCCCTTCCTCCACTCACACAGTGCATACGTGTGTGGGACAGTGGTGTCAGTTTTCATGTCAATCACCCAAAATTTCCTGTCTGTGGATAGTGCCCTCAAAACAGGGAGGAGCTTTTCTTCAGTCCAGGCTTCTCCCTTGATTTCAACCACCAGGCCATTTTCCACTATGACATTCTCTTCCTTGCACCACTCAGCAGCAGCGACAGGATCCATTTCTGCGTGGGAGGGGATTCTATGGCTGAGAGGGTTGTATTGCAGGACTGTAGAAATCCCGGACGAGCCCCCACGTGTAGCACCACCCCCGCAGGAGCTGCTGATTATATTATTGGGTCTACACCCTGCCTAACAACCCAATCAAATTGGCTCGATCCCTCCTCAGGCACAACTGACCCAGAATAGGACTGGACTATCAAATAGATACACAGGTTGGAATACAATACTTCACTATGCAACAATACCTTGTTACCTTCTTGAATAGTAGTCCTTCTGGGTGACACAATGGAACAACGCACAAGATTGTAATTAACCAAACTTAGTTTACTATGTATCAAATTGAATAGGGGAGATACAATACAATACAATACAAGTCCATAAAAGGTTATTTAAAACAGCTTTAAAAAGGTAAAAGAATGCCCCCACACTCCTCCTGCATTAAGGCTAGACACAGTACCAGGTAGGTGGGCCTATCTGAGTCCCTCCCCCAGAGTTCTCTTCTTTCTTGTTGATCTTCGCTAGCAAGGTTATTGAATAGAGCTCATTTGTAATCCAGATTAGGAATAAAGATCAAGAGAGAAAAAACAACGAGCTGTTAGTTGTCACCGCAGGGTGTCTGCGTAACTGAGCAATAACTTCTGCGAGAGAGATAAGCCTCTGGCGACTCCTTTTCAGACCTTATTGTTTGTCTATGAGTCTCCTGAGAGAGTATGGTGATAAACCCCGGGGTTTTATCACCTCCTGCTGCGCTACCGCTATCTGTAGATAAAACTGTCTCTTCAGCAGATAAAGTCAGTTATTGGGCATGTGCCCTCTCACCAACAGAAGTTTCTCCTTCGCGCGCTTCCACTGCGGTCTCAGTCCTTTGGCTATATGCCAGCCGCGCGGGGTCCTTCTGGCGGATGACTTCCGGTCTCGGCAAACAGCAGTATGACCTCCAGGAATGTGCCTCGTGCTTGAGATGGGACGGTTCCACGTCGTCCCTCCAGGCTAAAAGGCTCTGGCCCAATATCCAGTGTCAGTCCTTCACTCTCGCTCGCTGGTTCCTCAGAGTCCAGCACAGAAAGGCCCCCCCCTTCGCGCGCTTCTCTCTTCCTTTAAATAACCTCCCCCATAGTGCCGTGCGGTGCAGCCGTGCACCCTGGATCTTGCAAAGCAGCCTGGGAGATGTAGTTTCTTCATCTTGTGAAAAGGAAGTCACAGCCCGGGAAATTCCATGCAGCTACCACTAGAGGGAGCCTAGTTCCTGGATCTTGCAAAGCAGCCTGGGAGATGTAGTTTCTTCATCTTGTGAAAAGGAAGTCACAGCCCGGGAAATTCCATGCAGCTACCACTAGAGGGAGCCTAGTTCCTGGATCTTGCAAAGCAGCCTGGGAGATGTAGTTTCTTCATCTTGTGAAAAGGAAGTCACAGCCCGGGAAATTCCATGCAGCTACCACTAGAGGGAGCCTAGTTCCTTCCCACATATCAAACAGTGTCTTTAGGCATGTTTAACCCCGCTACACATGTAATGTGCCCTGTTTCCACATAATGTGCCCTGCTCTCATGTAATGTTCCCTGCTCCCATGTAATGATCCCTGCTCTCATGTAATGTTCCCTGCTCCCATGTAATGTGCCCTTCCCCCATGTAATGTGCCCTGCTCTCATGTAACGATCCCTGCTCTCATGTAATGTGCCCTGCTCCCATGTAATGTGCCCTGCTCTCGTGTAATGTGTCCTGCTCCCATGTAATGTGCCCTGCTCTCATGCAATGTGCCCTGCTCCCATGTAATGTGCCCTTCCCCCATGTAATGTGCCCTGTTCCCATGTAATGTGCCCTGCTCCCATGTAATGTGTCCTGCTATCATGTAATGTGCCCTGCTCCCATGTAATGTGCCCTGCTCCCATGTAATGTGCCCTGCTCTCATGTAATGTGTCCTGCTCTCATGTATTGTGCCCTGCTCTCATGCAATCTGCCCTGCTCCCATGTAATGTGCCTTGCTCCCATGTAATGTGCCCTGCTCTCATGTAATGTGCCCTGCTCTCATGCAATGTGCCCTGCTCTCATGCAATGTGCCCTGCTCCCATGTAATGTGCCCTGCTCTCATTTAATGTGCCCTGCTCCCATGCAATGTGCCCTGCTCTCATGCAATGTGCCCTGCTCTCATGCAATGTGCCCTGCTCCCATGTAATGTGCCCTGCTCTCATGTAATGTGCCCTGCTCTCATGCAATGCTCCCTGCTCCCATGTAATGTGCCCTGCTCTCATGTAATGTGTCCTGCTCCCATGTAATGTGCCCTTCCCCCATGTAATGTGCCCTGCTCTCATGTAACGATCCCTGCTCTCATGTAATGTGCCCTGCTCCCATGTAATGTGCCCTGCTCTCATGTAATGTGTCCTGCTCTCATGTAATGTGCCCTGCTCCCATGTAATGTGCCCTGCTCCCATGTAATGTGCCCTGTTCCCATGTAATGTGCCCTGCTCCCATGTAATGTGTCCTGCTATCATGTAATGTGCCCTGCTCCCATGTAATGTGCCCTGCTCTCATGTAATGTGTCCTGCTCTCATGTATTGTGCCCTGCTCCCATGTAATGTGCCCTGCTCTCATTTAATGTGCCCTGCTCTCATGTAATGTGCCCTGCTCTCATGTAATGATCCCTGCTCTCATGTAATGTGCCCTGCTCCCATGTAATGTGTCCTGCTGTCATGTTATGTGCCCTGCTCCCATGTAACATGCCCTGCTCCCATGTAATGTGTCCTGCTCTCATGTAATGTGTCCTGCTTTCATGTAATGTGCCCTGCTCCCATGTAATGTGTCCTGCTCTCATGTAATGTGCCCTGCTCCCATGTAATGTGCCCTGCTCCCATGTAATGTGCCCTGCTCTCATGTAATGTGCCCTGCTCCCATGTAATGTGCCCTGCTCTCATGTAATGTGCCCTGCTCCCATGTAATGTGCCCTGCTCTCATGTAATGTGCCCTACTCCCATTTAATGTGCCCTCCTCTAATGTAATGCGCCCTGCTCCTATGTAATGCACCCTGCTTTCATGTAATGTGCCCTGCTCCCATGTAATGTGTCCTGCTCTCATGTAATGTGCCCTGCTCCCATGTAATGTGTCCTGCTCTCATGTAATGCACCCTGCTTTCATGTAATGTGCCCTGCTCCCATGTAATGTGACCTGCTCCTATGTAATGCGCCCTGCTTTCATGTAATGTGCCGTGCTGTCATATAATGTGCCCTGCTTTCATGTAATGTGCCGTGCTCTCATATAATGTGTCCTGCTCTCATATAATGTGCCCTGCTCTCATGTAATGATCCTTGCTCTCAGGTAATGTGCCCTGCTCCCATGTAACGATCTCTGTTCTCGTGTAATGTGCCCTGCTCTCATGTAATGTGTCCTTCTCCCATGTAATGATCCCTGCCCCTTAATGTAATGTGTCCTGTTCCCATGTAATGTGTCCTGCTCCCATGTAATGATCCCTGCTCTCATGTAATGATCCCTGCTCTCATGTAATGATCCTTGCTCCCATGTAATGATCCCTGCTTCCATGTAATGATCCCTTCTCCCATGTAATGATCCCTGCTCCCATGTAATGATCCCTACTCTCATGTAATGATCCCTGCTCCCATGTAATGATCCCTGCTCTCATGTAATGATCCTTGCTCCCATGTAATGATCCCTGCTCTCATGTAATGATCCCTGCTCCCATGTAATGATCCCTGCTCTCATGTAATGATCCCTGCTCCCATGTAATGATCCCTGCTCCCATGTAATGATCCCTGCTCTCATGTAATGATCCCTGCTCTCATGTAATGATCCCTGCTCCCATGTAATGATCCCTGCTCTCATGTAATGATCCCTGCTCTCATGTAATGATCCCTGCTCCCATGTAATGATCCCTGCTCTCATTTAATGATCCCTGCTCTCATGTAATGATCCCTGCTCCCATGTAATGATCCCTGCTCCCATGTAATGATCCATGCTCTCATGTAATGATCCCTGCTACCATGTAATGATCCCTGCTCCCATGTAATGATCCCTGCTCTCATGTAATGATCCCTGCTCTCATGTAATGATCCCTGCTCCCATGTAATGATCCCTGCTCCCATGTAGGGATCCCTGCTCTCATGTAATGATCCCTGCTCCCATGTAATGATCCCTGCTCCCATGTAGGGATCCCTGCTCTCATGTAATATACAATACTCCCCCTTGTAGAGTGTCCCCAGACCCCCTGTATCTCACCCTGCTACCTCTGTGCACTGTTTATCTCAGGTTGGATGCAGACTTAAACATCTGTGCAGAAAAAAGCAGGCACACGTTTCACATTAAAGAGGAAGTAAACCCTCCTCAGGAAGTTGTACCTATAGGTAAGCCTATGATAAGGCTTACCTATAGGTACTGTAAATATCTCCTAAACATGTATGGTTTAGGAGATATTTACCTTTAATGCATCCAGTGACGTCACTGGCGCATGCGCTCTGAAGGAACGGCTGATCGTGCCGTTCCTTCAGAGCCCCGTGCCGTGACCGTCGGCTCCTGCGCGCGTGCGCAGGAGTGACGTCACCGCGGCTCCGGCCAATCCGATGGCCGGATGCCGCGATCCCGGAAGACGGGCGACTGAACATGTCGCTCGTCATACAGGTAAGAGAGCGGCACGGCGGGGGCTCGTTCTAAGGTAAGTATTTCATAATGAGCTAGTATGCGATGCATACTAGCTCATTATGTCTTTCTCTTGCAGGTTGTAAAAGAAAAAAAAAATTTTTTAACGAGTTTACAACCTCTTTAAATAGGTACATTTTAATACCGATTTTATTATTTATTGCTGTTACTAAAAATAATTGCTGTTATATCAGCAGCGTGATAAATGATTTGAACATTATTTCCAGACACTGATCAAAATCCACAGAAGTCAGTTGTTTGATTGACTTCTGGCATACGGACATATTGGAAAATGTTCCTCTATCAGCGTCTGCAGCCAATCAGCTTGCTGATCGGTGTATTCTGACAGTGGAGTTAATAATTAATGTAATGTTTAAGCTTCTCCTCGCCTCACCTTTTCACCATCTCTCCTCTCTAGCCCCCTTTTTTCTCTCCTCCTTGACTGCCCTCTATCCTCCTCTTCTCTCCTCCCCTCAAATCTCCTCTCCCCTACTTAACTTTCCTTTAGTCTCCCCTTCTAGCCTCAGCTTTCCTTTCCCCTCTTCAACTGTCCTCTAACCTTCTATACCTTCTTCTCCCCCATTTTCTCCTCTCCTCCTTTTCTTCTATCCTCACCTCTCCACTCCCCTCCTCAAATCTCCTCTGGTGTCCTCTCATCTCTCCTCCTCAACTCATCTCTAGTCTCCTCTCCCCTCCTTCCTTCCCTCATCTCTCTTCTCGCCTCCCCAACTCCAGCCTCCCTTCTCCTCTCCTCTATCCTCCCCCTCTTCCCCTCTATTCTTCTTTCTTATTCTTCCCCTCCCCTCCAACTCTAACCTACTGTCCTCTCCACTTCCCTCTTCCCCCCTCTTCTCCTCTCCTCCTCTTCCCTCCCTTCTCCTCTTCTCAGCTCACCTCAACTGTCCTGTAGCTTCCTCACCTTTCATCTTCCCTCCTCAACTCCCCTGCAGCCTCCTTATCTCTCCCCTCTCCTCTCCTCACTTCCTTAACCATCTTCAAGCCTCCACTCCTCCTCCCCTTCGTTCTTTCCCTCTCCTCCCCTCATCACCTCACCTAACAACACTTATCCTCTCACCTTCTCAATTCTCCTCTAGCCTCCTCTCCTCCCTCCTATTCTCAATACATTTGTCCACTCCAGAGCAATCTTTTTGTTTGTGTGCTTGGGCCAAGCTTCCCCTCCTCACTGCTTCTCTCCTTTCTGCTCTTCCCTTCTCTCCTCTCCTCTCCTCTCCACTCCCCTCTCCCCCTTCTCAACTCTCCTCTCCTCAACTCTTCTCTACCCTCTCCTCCCGCTCTTCTCCTCTCACCTTCTCTCCTGTCCTCAACTCTCCTCCAACCTCGTCTTTTTATGTTCTCCCCTCCTTCTCTCCCTCCTATTCTCAAGTCTGTATAATAAAATATGTTAATACATTTGTCCAGAGCAATTTTTTTTGTTTGTGTGCTTGAGCCAAGCTTCCCCTCTCTCTTATAGTCTCCTTTCTCCTCTCCCCTTGTTCTGCTCTCCTACTCTTCCCTTCCCTCCTCTCTTCTCTTTAATTACCCTCTAGCCTCCCCTCTTCCACTCTTCTCTCTCCTCCCCCTCCTCGCCTCTCATCTTCTCTCATCTTCTCCTCTCTTTACCTCACCTCCCCTCTACCCTCCTCAACTCTTCTAGCCTCCTCTCCCCTCCTCTCCCCACCTTACCTCTCCCCTCCTCAACTCTCATCTTCTCCCCTCTTCCCTTCTCTCTTCTCCCCTTCTCTCCTCTCCACCCCCCTCTCTCCTTCTCAACTCTTCTCTTTTTTTCTCTTCTCTTCCCTCCTCCTCCTCCTCTTCCTCTTCTTCTCCCCCTTCCTCTTCTTCTCCCCCTTCCCAATTCTCCTCCTCCTCCTCTTCCTCTCTTCTCCCCTTCCCAATTCTTCTTCTCCTCCTCCTCCTCTTCCTCTCTTCTCCCCCTTCCCAATTCTCCTCCTTCTCCTCTTCCTCTTCCTCTCTTCTCCCCCTTCCCAATTCTCCTCCTCCTCCTCTTCCTCTTCTTCTCCCCTTTCCTCTTCTTCTCCCCCTTCCCAATTCTCCTCCTCCTCCTCTTCTTCTCCCCCTTCCCAATTCTCCTCCTCTTCCTCTCTTCTCCCCCTTCCCAATTCTCCTCCTCCTCTTCCTCTTCATCTCTTCTCCCCTTTCCCAATTCTCCTCCCCCTCTTCTTCTCCCCCTTCCCAATTCTCCTCCTCCTCCTCTCTTCTCCCCCTTCCCAATTCTCCTCCTCCTCCTCCTCTTCCTCTTCCTCTCTTCTCCCCCTTCACAATTCTCCTCCTCCTCCTCCTCTTCCTCTTCCTCTCTTCTCCCCCTTCCCAATTCTCATCCTCCTCTTCTTCTCCCCTTTCCCAATTCTCCTCCTCCTCTTCTTCTCCCCCTTCCCAATTCTCCTCCTCCTCCTCTTCCTCTCTTCTCCCCTTTCCCAATTCTCCTCCTCCTCTTCTTCCTCTTCCTCTCTTCTCCCCCTTCCCAATTCTCCTCCTCCTCCTACTCTTTTCTCCCTCTCACCTCCTCTTTTCTCCTCTCAACTCTTTTCTCCCTCTCACCTCCTCTTTTCTCCTCTTTTCTCCTCTCCCCTCCTTTCCTCTCCCTTATCCTTCTCAAGTCTTTATAATAAAACAGGTTAATCCATGTGTTACAGAGCAATGAGGGTCTTCTTGTTTGTGTGCGTGAGCCAAGCTCTTCTTTGTGCTGTGGTCTTTGGTCACCATGAGAAGCAGGAGGAACATCATGATGAAAATGTTGATGATCACACAGAAGAGACCTCATCTCTCCAGAAGATTGTTCCAGGCAATGTAAAGTTTTCATACGCATTCTACACTCATCTAGCTAACAAATATCCAAGTGATAACTTATTTTTCTCTCCCATGAGTATCTCTCTGCTATTCAGCATGCTCTCTGCGGGTGCCAAGGGTCAGACTCAGACTCAGATTTATGAAACACTTGGCTTCAACGCGTCTGCAACCTCAGAAGGAGACATCAACAAAGGCTTCCAGCAGCTCCTTCACTTTATTAATCAGCCCAACGCGGATCTGGAGCTCAACAGTGCGAACGCTCTCTTTCTCGATCAGCACTCAGAGCTTATTGAGAAGTTTACAGAAGATCTCAAGAACTTCTATCAGTCTGAAGTAATTCATTCAGATTTTCAAAAAGGAGATGAAGCAAAAAATCAGATTAACAGTTATGTGGAGAAAAAAACAAATGGAATGATCAAAGACTTGCTGGAGAGTATTAGACCGGAGACACTATTAGTCCTTATCAACACAATCTACTTCAAAGGTAAGTCGTGGACATTTGAAAGCAGGTTAGTGGGAAAGATGTAATCTTTTAAAATGTTCATTCTATGGTTATGTAGCGCTACTCCCGTAGGAGCTGCAGGAATTACTCGCCAGCTCTTCCCAACTTCAGCCCCGTAGACAGGCACACAACAGGCTCATCCACTGTTTCTCCAATACCAGTCTAGTGGATGTTGTTTTTGAAGTTTGTATATTTTTTTTTTTTTTTGAGAGCTTGGATAGGAATGGGGGGAGCGGGGGGATACTCCAAAGATGAGAAAGTTCTACAACTGAGGACATGGTTTTCCTTTCAGGACAAGCTATGATGAAGTCCAAACTTGTAGCAAACAGTAGACTTCCGTTTAAGTGGTACTTGAGCCATTAGAGCAAAGTCCCTTTTAAGTAGGAAAGTGTCTGGATAGAGCTCTTCAGGACACCAGCTGGTGTCCCCTTTAACCACTTAAGCCCCGGAAGATTTTACCCCCTTCCTGACCAGGGCCTATTTTGCGATTCGGCACTGCGTGATTTTAACGGACAATTGCGCGTTCGTGCGACGCTGTACCCAAATGAAATTGACTTCCTTTTTTTCCCACAAACAGAGCTTTCTTTTGGTGGTATTTGATCACCTGTGCGATTTTTTGATCATGCGCTATAAACAAAAAAAGAGTGACAATTTTGCAAAAATAATATTTTTCACATTTTTTTATATGAAATTCCCCCAAAAAAATGTAAAAATCAAAATTTTTTAACATTTTACTCCAATTTGTTTTGTGCTGCATATGTTTGGTAAAAAAAAATCGCAATAAGCATATTTTGATTGGTTTGCGCAAAAGTTATTGCGTTTACTAACTAAGGGAAGGATTTTTGTCATTTTTATTGTTTTTTTTTTTTAACGAGTAATGGCCGAGATGCGGTTTTTTTTGTGGGACTGCGACATTGCGGCGGACAGATCGGACCCCTGACTGACATTTTTGACACTTTTGGGGGTACCAGTGACATTACTACAGTAATCAGTGCAATACTTATGCACTGTTACTGTAAAAATGACACTGGCAGGGAAGGGGTTAACTTTATTAGAGATGCAATGGCTATGTGTGTCCCTAGGGGCGTGATTCTTACTGTGATTGGATGTGGCTTTTCATGTAAAAGCATAGATCTACGATCCTACATAGAAGGACCGTATGATCTCTGCTGTTACACAGGGGAGAATGACAGTCGGCTGTGTTTACATTAGCGACGATTGCGAGTGAGCGGCGGACATCGGGTCCACCGATCACATGCGTAGGGGGGTCCGTGAGCGAGCAGGAGCGTGCCTCCGGCGGCGCGCGCTCAGTCCCTAGAGCCTCAAAGGCTAGTGACATACCCCTACGTCACTTTGCCTGTGAAGGGCTGACTGCCGCCATATATAGTCAAGCAGCAGTCGGCAAGTGGTTAATAAACCCACAGCTGACTCAGGCACCAGAGGCATAGCAAGAGCACAAGATCCCCAAGGTCCCTCACTGTCTGTACTCCCAAGGCCCTAGGACAGATGGAGCCCCTTCCAATCTTCCAAGCGATGGCCTTCAGTGGTACCAGACAGATCTATGGCAGAAAGCTCCCCTCATCCAGCTTCTTCCAAGCATCTGGGTCTATGCATTCCTCCCTCAGATCTTCCACCTGAGGCCTCCTCATGGCAGCTTGTTGGACCCACAGCTCTGTGTGCTCTCAGAATAAATATAGTCTCCCAGCATGCCTTTCCTGCCTGCCTCTCTCGGATAGGCTGGGGCTGTCTCAATATTCTGCATAACTCCACACCTATTATCCAGAAACTTCTCAAGTTACCTTGATACAAAGATAGTTATCAGATTCGCAGCAGCAGAGTACACAGATCAGACCTAACTAAACAATCACAGCTCACTGGGTACAATGAGCCAAACTATGCTTTTACCTTACCCAACGTTACAGCCACACTGCCTACAATGTGGCAGCTAAATTTACCTATCAAAAAACAAACTAAAACCTATCGAACTATCCTAGCACCTACCTAAGAGGGTGCTAACCCATCTAACTATCCTAGCACCTACCTAAGAGGGTGCTAACCCATCAAACTATCCTAGCACCTACCTAAGAGGGTGCTACAGTTAACCTAGATGCCTTTATTTTAATAATATTTATAGTAGAAAGAGGCGTTCATTGTAAAGTAGGCATTACCAGTATCTCTATATTGAAGGACTATAAAGGTAGCCACTATCTTTTCATATTAAAAATATATATTTTATTTATACAAACAATTGATAAAACAATTGTGGTTTACAGATGAAGCAGCCAATAGGCGATATCGCACTCGTCGATAATAAATATTTACAAGACAAATATCTTTGCAATAATAAAAAAGTAGCACCCTGATTCTTTTTGTACCGGTGTAAAACCATACCTCGTTAGAATTCCATACCCTCGTCACTTCCTGTCTGAAACAGCTGAGCAGCGCAGCAGTGCGCATGCTCAGAGCCCCGGGTACGTCATTGCACAGCAGAGAAGTTCACAAGTACGCATGCTCGGAGGGAATGTAATTATCATGGCACTGCGTGTAATGTTAAACTTGCGGAGGTTACATTAAAACAGTTCGGCAGCAACATGGGTGATCTCCGCTCCTATCCCTGTCACTTCCCAGATCTCGGCTAATAAATATAAAAGCGGCAGCGGGTGTATGAAATGTAAATGACGGAGATCTCGGCTCCGTGATCCGCTTTTATATTTATTTGCCGAGATCAGGGAATTGACAGGGATAGGAGCGGAGATGACTGATGTTGCAGAGGAGCTGTTTTAATGTAATCGCGGCAACTATAACATTACACACACTACTGTGAGAAATCCATACCCTCCGTAGGTGCACCGGAAGTGACGAGGGTATGGTTTTCTCACGGGTATGGTTTTTTCACGGAACACCGGCTCTCTTCTCTGCCCCCACCGCCCACTCACTGGTGAGTTGGACTGTGGAGGTGGTGGAAGTGGCCGGTTCAAGCTCTCAGCATCTCCCGGAGCGGCTGAGCCAGGTGCTGGTCCAGGCATGTGGGCGGATCCTGACTTTATTGGTGCGATCTTGCCTTAGCGTGTACTGGCTCTATGATGTCAGCCGCCACCAGGGTTTAGCCCGCTATATGCTGAAAACTGGTCACAGGAGTGCAGAACGAACTGCACTCCTGTAATCTATAGAAGAAGTACAGCCAAATGAGCTTTACCTGTACTTCTCCTTTAAGTGTTTATTCGTCAAGCACCTGTGTTGTTACATGGAGGGAAGAGAAGTGAGTCACATTGTACCCTATACCTGGAAGTACCGGATATGTCATTTTTACATCTTGGATTCATAGAGTGATGAGATAGTGACAGAGATGTAGTTCTGGGGGCATATCTACATCAATAGAAATTGACCTCCAGGTAACTTTTCCTCCAAGAATTCTACAATCCGGCCAATTGTGTCATAAGAAAACTATATTAATTTAAAAAATCCATTATGCCCAATGGCACATAGTGGGATATTCTGAATTAATTTCCTTTTATGCCCATATCAAGAAATAATGATAAATGGTACTGAATAGAGTAGAACATTTTCCAAAGGTATAGATATACAATTTCTTCATAATGTTTTCTGCTACATGTCTTTGGTTAAAAAAAAAACAAAAAAACAACAAAAAAAAAACCATCCCAATAATATAATTTATATTGATTGGTTTGTGTGAAAGTTATAGCGTCTACAATCCATGGAATGTATACTAGAATTTCATTTTATTTATTTATTTATTTTTGGTGGCGATCAGCGGCTTATATTGGTACTGCGATAATGTGGCGAGCAATCTGACGCTGGATGGGAACTGACTAACTGACACTGACATCCCCAAAGACACTAATACAGTGATCTGTGCTAACACTATACACCAGGGATCTTCAAACTACCGCCCTCCAGTTATTGAAGAACTACACGTTCCATGAGGCATTGTAAAACCCTGTCATTCACAGACATGACTAGGCATGATGGGAAATGTAGTTCCTGAACAACTGGAGGAGCATAGTTTGAAGATCCCTGCTATACACTGTCACTATTAATGACACTGGCTGGGAAGAGGTTAATCACGGGGATACCTGTGTGCCTAGAAAGTGGTAATATGTGCGACTTTACTAAAAATCTATTTGTTCCTTCTCCCTGCTTTTCAGGGAGAAGAAACAAAAAGATCGTTCCCTCTGTACACAGCCCTGTTGTTTGGCCAACACAGGACTCTGGGCTGTGATTTGGCCAGGACATGTGGACAAAATTGGCAGTGGGGGGAGGGGGGCTGGGGGGGAGCACGCACGTGCTCTGAACTCTGACGTAGGGAGCGATGTACAGTTACTTCACTGTGCATGTAGGAGTAATCCATCCACAGGTACAATGCGGGTGGGCAGTCCTGAAGTGGTTCATTGAAAACATCCACAGAATAGCTGCAACCATATTAATTTCCACCCAAAGACTACCACCTTCTTAACTTGTTTCAACAAGAATGATTTAATCCTTGTGATCAAGCCATTCTTGGTGAAACGCGTTAAGCAGGTGGTGGTCTTTGGGTGGAAATGAACATGGTTGCAGCTATTCTCTGGATGTTTTATATTGGGCAGACTAGATGGGCCAAATGATTCTTATCTGCCGACACATTCTATGTTTCTATGTAAGAACCAAAAAAAAGTGGAGATCAGTGTGCAGCTCTTATTTATTTTTTACCTCCAGTGATTGGCTTTTTTGAGCAAGCACCTTGCACATGTCTACTGTATAGATGAAATAGAGGGGCAGGTCTGAAGTGGTGCTGTGGGTTACAAATTCTGCAGAACACTAACAAATGAAATTCCAATGTTCTTCTCAGGCACCTGGTTGCACGCCTTTGATGAGACTCGTACGAGGGAAGCAGACTTTCACGTAGATGAGAACACGATCGTTAAGGTGCCGATGATGACTGTTAAGGAGAAGTTTCTGGTAGCTTTCGTACGGGAGATGGGCTGTGTAGTGGTCGATATCCCATATAAAGGAAATACCTCGGCCATCCTCATTCTGCCAGATAAAGGGAAGCTTCAGGATGTGGAGAAAGCTCTCCAGAACGTATCACTGCAGACCTGGGCCAACCTCATGAGACCAATGTAAGAGCCTTCTGTAACAAAACATATGTTAAATATCTGATCTGAGTTCATATGAGCAATCCCTGACCTGAGTGATGAGAGCACAGAGGTAACCCAGGTCATCCATCTACCTCTCCAACCGAGAGGTATTTAAAGGTCATCCAGCGCCCAGGGCATAGATGCCAAATCCCCCCCCCCCCCCCCATATTGTGCAAGCTTAGGGGATCCTATGCCCAGCAGTCACTCGCTTTTTAAAATCACTGCCACTGTCACTACTCTAGACACAAAAAACATATAGTATGGATTGGAGCTCTACCCTTTAGTAATACATATCAAAGATTTTTATAGCATTTTATAAATGATAAGAAACAAAAAATAATAAGAAACCATATAAAGCTAGGTGCGACTGATACAAGGCCCCATGTGTGAATGTATAAACCTTTACTGGAATAAAGTTTAAAAATTACATAAAAGACATATATTAGACATTATGAAAAAGAACACTCACAGCCTAGCATAGGCTCATCCCTATATATATAGAAAATAATTGATGATATCAAAAAGATACAAACTAATCTAAACAATGTAGGCTAATGCCCAGTACACACGATCCGAAAATCGGGCGACGTTCCATCCGTTATTTTTCGTATTCTAGCAGCTCTCAATAATATTCGCTTAAAGGGAGAGGTTACTCACGATACAAATTTTCTCTGACGATAATTCTTAGCTTCCGGTATGCGTAACCACGCTGTAGCGTTTGAGGGGAAAATGATGTCTACTGCTCATGCGCTGTCTACTGCTCACCATTTTTTTCGGACGAACAACATACTGATAATACGATTATCGTACGATGTGTTATAATACGATCAAAATTTTTATGCTTGCACGACCGCATAATATCGGGTGAACTGTCGTGATCGCCTCTCGTAAGCTGTGTACTAACGATTCGATTATCGTCCGATCCTTTCACAAGCGTTAATTTTCGTCCGATTTTTGGATCGTGTGTACAGGCCATAAGTGGGACTTTAGGTGAGACACCAGCAGGTATGCCCAGCGTCTCCATCCCTGTATCAGAAAAAACGAAAGTTGAAAAGGATTAAGAGAGGTGCATGGAAGCCAGCCAGCCCCCAGTCTGATGTACTCACCCTCCAGTCTGCCACCAACTAAGTAGACCTGTCTCATGATATAAATAAAGAACAGGGGTTTAGTTGACACGCATTTGAAAACGCATGTGTAAGCTGCAGGGCCACTACACGACACCCTGTTTTACCTGCAGTCCTGACACTTTTAATTTGAGTGTCTCCACAAGGGAAGCACATGGCTGCTAATGGATGGATAGGAGGCAGGTGGGAAGGAGCAGGCAAAAAATTTGGGGGAGCATACCCATGTATTTCTAAAGCTGCTGCAGCTATGAACCAAAAGACATGTATATTAAAAAAGAATAGCGCGCAAATGCAAAAGAAATAACTAAATCTGAAGACAATCCATAAATAAAAATGGGGGTTTGGTCCCACCATATGGCCATATCGTGCTCAAGCCCACTACTGCGTCAAAGTACCCCATTATCAGTGGGTCCTACACTATCCATGAAAAAGAGATGAATCCAGCCTTTCTAACCCTTGGAGATAATACTCCTTGCTGGGAAGGATGTGCAAATGCACTACAGGGGACTCCTCCTATATCCACTTGATGGTGGACACTGATTGAGTACAGGTGTATGTGGGGGGGTGGGGAGGGTTGCTCAACCTCGATAGTCTGGTCAGACCGAATACATAATAAACAGGCAAAAAATTTTGGGGAGCATACCCATGTATTTCTAAAGCTGCTGCAGCTATGAACCAAAAGACATGTATATTAAATAAGAATAGCGTGCAAATGCAAAAGAAATAACTACCAAATCTAAAGACAATCCATAAATAAAAATGGGGGTTTGGTCCCACCATATGGCCATATCGTGCTCAAGCCCACTACTGCGTCAAAGTACCCCATTATCAGTGGGTCCTACACTATCCATGAAAAAGGTGGGAAGGAGCAGCCCAATCCTCCCCCAACCCACCCCCATCCATGACTGGTCTAGTATCTCAAAACTCTAATAGCGATGGTACAAACTGAAAAGTACCAGCTGAGAAGCATACACCTCCAACCCCTTGGCGGATGCAGTGTAAAACACAGATTGTACCATTGCTACATCGCTATTGGAGTTTTGAGATACTAGACCAGTCATGGTTGGGGGAGATTTGCGCTGCTCCCTCCCACCTGCCTCCTATCCATCCATTAGCAGCCATGTGCTTCCAGAGTGGAGACACTCAAATTAAAAGTGTTAGGACTGCAGGTAAAACAGGGTGCCGTGTAGTGGCCTTGCAGCTTACACATGCGTTTGCAAATGCGTGTCAACTAAACCCCTGTTCTTTATTTATATCATGAGACAGGTCTACTTGGTTGGTTGGCAGACTGGAGGGTGAGTACATCAGACTGGGGGCTGGCTGGCTTCCATGCACCTCTTTTAATCCTTTTCAACTTTTGTTTTTACAAACTAATCTAATGGACACCTATCCAAAATGTGGAGCCCTCTCCTATGAAGAAACCATACTAATGGATAATAGAATAAGGAGGCATTGATGGAACAGGAAAAAAACACCGTAGTCTAAAGGCAAATGTTCAAAGAACAAGTATATCCATGATTGGCATAAACCAATTATGATTCTTCCTTTAAACAGATCTATGTAAAGGATATAATGTCATCATGGCTGATATGTGGGCTTCCCACCACGGGGGTCTCATAATGGGAGAGAGAAACAATTAAAGCTTGATGTTTCCAAAGAGAACCAATAATGCAATGGCATACAAACTTTGATGAATGTCCAAGTCTTCTTCACAGAAATTTCTTTGTTCAAATATCCAAGAAAGAGCCAGAAAAGAAAGTGGTGGGATGGCCTAATGCAGTGGTCCTCAACTCCGGTCCTCGGGGCACACTAACAGGCCAGATTTTAAGTATTACCTTGGGGAGATGCAGGCTAGAATACTGCAATCACTGAGCAGCATGGCCTGTTAGTGGGCCCCCAGGACCGGAGTTGAGGACCACTTGCCTAATGTTATAGGCTCTTGCACAGCATGTGCATTAGGCCACCCCACCACTAAAGAGCGACAATTCTGAAAAAAAAAAAATAACAATATTTTTCACATTCTGCTATATAACGTTTCCAAAAAAAAAATGTAAAAATCAATTTTTTTTAACATTTTAGGCCAATTTGTTTTCTGCTACATAATTTTGGTATAATAAATCGCAATAAGCTTATTTTGATTGGTTTGCGCAAAAGTTATCGCGTCTACTAACTACGGGAAAGATTTATGTCTTTTTTTTACTAGTAATGGCAGCGATCTGCGATTTTTTGCGGGACTGCGACATTGCTGCGGACAGATCAGACCATTAACTGACATTTTTGACACTTTTGGGGGGACCATTGACATTACTACAGTAATCAGTGCTACAAATATGCACTGTTACTGTACTAATGACACTGGTAGGAAAGGGGTTAACAGTGTGGGGGATCAAGGGGTTAAATGTGAGCCTAGGGGAGTGATTCTAACTGTGGGGGGCATGGCTTGTGAAATGACCATAGAGACCTGTGATCCTATATAGAAGGATCACAGGCGCTCTGTGATCATTCCAGGGAGAAGAACGGTCAGCTGTGTTTACAACAGCCGACCGTCCTTCTCTCTTAGCGAAGAGCGATCGCAGGTGTCAGGCAGCCATCGGAGCCGCCTGTCCGCTGTATCGGCTTCCCCGCTTCCCCTAGCCTCCTGCGCGCGACCTGTGCTGAACAATTGCCAAAAATGACAAGCTAAAATGTAACAACCTCTTAAAAGATAAAATAGCAAAAACCAGCTTTCGCTGCAATATTCACCTTGAATTCAGAGATTTCCCTTGCAGTACTGCTTTTGCCACTAGATGTCCCCAGTCTGATGGCCAGTATCATTCAACCCATTTCCTGTAAGCCCAGGTCATCCTGGTCCCAGCTCCCGCCTGTAAGTGGACCGTGCATAGAGAAGCAGCACAGTGATGAGGTTTTCTCTATGGCACTCTGCTCTCTCCTTCTATCAACACGCTTCACATAAACATATTGGCTCTTTGTGCTGCTTCTTCCTCCCGCAATCCATCCCTGCTATATGGGGACTGCAATTAATGCTTACAGAGCTTCATTCACCCAATTCTTTTATATCTGCCCAAGGTTAAGCCCTAAAGAGACCCTGTCACCAGACCATATGAACAAATGTATTCCCATAATATTATATGTGTATTTATTGTATTTTAGGCGTGTTATTCCCCTGTATAATCCTCTCTCTCTCTCTCTCTAAAGGCTCTGACACTTTTGCTAGGCACCAACATCATGGATGTGATGTCAGCAGCCCCCAGAAGGCTCACAGCTCTCACTCAAGTGACCTTCTATAGCAGGGGTCCAAACTTTTCAAGGGGCCATCTTACTGTCCTTCATACTTTAGGGGGGCAGTGGGGGTTGAAAATGTCCCAGGCCCATCAGTGAGAATGAACAAGGCCTCAGAGTTGGTGGCCATTAGGAAGAAGAATAGTTCTCTCACCATTTGTACCAGTGGGAGTAATAGTACCCCATTGATTGTATCAGTGGGGAGAATAGTACCCCATTGTTGGTATCAGTGGGAGGAATAGTACCCCATTGTTTTTTGTCAGTGGGAGGAATAGTGCCCCATTATTTGTACCATTGGGAGGAATAGTCCCCTCATTGTTGGTGTCAGTGGGAGGAATAGTACCCAATTGTTGGTGTCACTAGGAGGAATAGTACCCCATCATTTGTACCATTGGGAGGATTAGTACCCTATTGTTGGTTGGTGTCCATTGGAGGAATAGTGCCCCATCATTTGTACCATTGGGAGGATTAGTACCCTATTGTTGGTTGGTGTCCATTGGAGGAATAGTGCCCCATCATTTGTACCATTGGGAGGATTAGTACCCTATTGTTGGTTGGTGTCCATTGGAGGAATAGTGCCCCATCATTTGTACCATTGAGAGGAAAAGTACCGCATTACTGGTGTCAGTGGGAGAAATAATACCCCATCATTTGTATCAGCGGGAGGAATAGTACCCCATTGCTTGTGTCAGTGGGAGGAATAATACCCGCGATTTGTACCAGTGAGAGGACTAGCACCCCATTGTTGGTGTCAGTAGGAGAAATAGTACCCCGTCATTTGTACCATTGAAAGAAATAGTACCCCATTCTTGGTGGGAGGAATAGTGACTGCTACATCATTTGTAGCAGTGGGAGGATTAGTACCCCATCATTTGTACTAGTGGGAGGAATAGTGACCCATCATTTGTACCAGTGGGGGAGGAATAGTCCCCCATTGTTGGGGTCAGTGAGAAAAAAAGTACCCCATTGTTGGTGTCAGTGGGAGGATAGTGACCCATCATTTGTACCAGTGGGAGGAATAGTCCCCCATTGTTAGTGTCAGTGGGAGGAATTGTACCCCATTGTTGGTGTCAGTGGGAGGAATTGTACCCCATTGTTGGTGTCAGTGGGAGGAATTGTACCCCATTGTTGGTGTCAATGGGAGGAATTGTACCCCATTGTTGGTGTCAGTGGGAGGAATTGTACCCCATTGTTGGTGTCAGTGGGAGGAATAGTACCCCATTGTTGGTGTCAATGGGAGGAATTGTACCCCATTGTTGGTATCAGTGGGAGGAATAGTAACCCATCATTTGTTCTAGTGGGAGTAATAGTACCCCAGTGTTAGTGTCAGCGGGAGAAATAGTGCCCAAAAAGCCACAGTTTGGAGACCACTGCTGAGGCATAGTATTCATCTTCACTCCTCCCCCGGCAGTTACATAAAAGGTTATGTAGGGAGGTAAGGGGAGGGTTGGTGGAGCTGGGCCAACACAGACAATAATCAGACACTCCTAGAATGCAAAGGGCTATGACATGAAAGGAGGGAGAGGGTTGTGCTAAGGATATTGACTCCTCCTGATGTAGGGGCACAATACAAGTAATAAAAAGTAGAAAGAAAAAACCCTGCAATTAAGCCTGCAAAATTCTTGATTTTATGTGCTTTTACTTGTAATTTTGTAAATCTATGGCGGTTCTCTTTAATATTGGACATTCAGAATATAAGGGAAGGCTGTTAGTGACTGGTTCTCTTCAGGAAATCTTCATAATTCCACCCTGCCAACTGCAATGTCTCCTTCACAGGGAAATCTTTGTATCGATCCCTAAATTTTGTGCTGCCGCTACGCTCAATCTGAAGAATGAATTATCTGAAATGGGGATGAAGGACATCTTCTCCAGCAAAGCCGATCTTTCCAGAATTACAAAGCTCCATGTGGAGGTGTCCGAGGTGAGACGTGTGCTGTCCCTCGTTCTATATATACTTCTTCTATAACTCTTTTCTGTTTTTTACCTTGAAACAGATTTTGATGGAACTTTCACAATTTTAAATGTCCTCTGTAAAACGTTTCAGTTATTTAATTACATACACCGATCAGCCATAACTTTATGAGGTGAATAGATGAAACGCGCTGCCGTGGTATAATGTATATATACAAATAATAAAAGTGATGGGAATTGCTGCTCCCACCGTGTTCAAGTACTCAGAGAACTTGAAATGGTCAGTCGAAAATGTGAATAAGTGGTGGTTCTCTATTCTTATGTATTCATTTTACACATAGGTAAACTCCAATTTACAAACAATAATAAAGCCTTGGAACATTTTCTTAATAAACAAATTTAATAGTGGTTAATATTAAAGTCCGTGATTTTAAATGCAGTGATTCTATATTGTGATCAATAAAAAACTTTTATCAAAAAGTTCATTGAAGGGCTGCCCTGAGGAAGTCACGTGTCCGGTGACGCAACGCGTAGGAGGAGCTAGTGACGTCAGACTTAGCTGTCTGACTGCGACACAAGACGGGACTTTATCAAAAGTGCCTCTTCGTTGAATAATAACACGGTGCTATTGTGCCACACGCTTCCACCTCAGCACCTTTGAGTGCAGCGCGCGCTCACCTGGAGCACAACAAATGTGTGCAGTATGATATTAAAGTCCTCCACCTGAAGGACTAATCAGCCTGACAAGAGTACTTCCTGATAACAATGTGTCACCTCCACATTTATGCAAAGATAAAGAAAAAAATACCATAGTGCAGCAATATTTTAAAATATAGAAAAGTATTCAGAACACTCACATTTCAGTTGAATAAACTAGGCATTAAAAACAAGTAGTGCACAAAATAGATCAAACCCGGTGGTTAACCTGGAGGCTGCGATCATGGGTTCATATGCGGCATTAATGAATTTGGTTTACAGGGGGGTGGGAGCTGCCCCTCAGGCGACGCCTTCTATGAGGACTGTGGTGCGCGTGTGGGAGCAGATGTTGGGGGCCACGGGTGATGTCGGGAATGTCTCCCCTCACCCTGCTGTGGGGCAACCCGAAGCTGTCTCACCTCCGGGCCATCCATGATCCTAGTGTGTGGGCACGATACGGGGTGGTTAAGCTACAACTGATTATGCCTATGGGCTCCCTTCTGACCTTTCCGGCTCTTCGTGATTGATTTCACCTCCCGTCTTGGATGCTGTTTAGGTATCTACAGCTAAAACATGCGGTGCAGGAACAGTTTCTAACGCCTATTGTGGTTGCTCCTCACGCGGTGGAGCAATTTTTGACAAACACGTAAAAATATTCTTCCCCTCTACAATTTACCCAGGGATGGAGGTGTGTGTCCTGAGTCTTCTTCCCCTCTACAATTTACCCAGGGATGGAGATTTGTGTCCTGAGTCTTCTTTCCCTCTACCATTTGACCACACGTAATGCGGATAAGTTACTATCCTCCATTTATTTCGGCCTCACGTGTAGACACCTGGAGCGCGATCCTCTCCTGCTTCGGCAATGGCGGCAGGATATTCTTGGGTTGTCGGAGGAGGACTGGGATAAATGCATCCATCATTATATACCCACAGTGATTTCGGCCAGGAATAGATTTATCCAGCTTAAATTCCTGCATAGAGCGTACTATACCCCGCAGCGCTTGGCACCAGCAGGCGGTGGGAACTTATTTCCATGTTATATGGGACTTCTCATTGATTCAAGACTATTGGAGCAGTGTTGCCCAGGAACTGAGTTCTGTTCTGGCCTTGTCTGTGCCATTGGATCCTAGAGTGCCCCTTTTGGGTATGGGGGATCTGATGACACAGGCGATTGTCACGGAACCATGAACCAGACGTACAACAACAGATAAGTGAAAATAAGACAGCTTTATTGAAAAACAAGCTATAAAGCAAAAGTCCAAACGGATGGCGAAACCGATGCAGAGTCTTTGCGAAGCCAGGGGTCAGGAACCAGCAGGGTAGTCAGACGAAGCCAGGATCAGGAACCAACAGGGTAGTCAGACGAAGCCAGGATCAGGAACCAACAGGGTAGTCAGACGAAGCCAGGAACAGGAACCAGAAGTAGCAGCAGTCTAGTAGCATGTGAACACAGGAGGACCAAGCAGGGAACTGAAGCCACAGACCTCCTATATATATGAGCTAGGCATCCAGCTCCTCCCAGTGGGAAGGAGGAGCCGCAGGGTGGGAGGCTACAAGAAACCCAGAAACCAAGATGGCCGCCAGCACATGTCAAACGAAGGAGAACAGCAAGAAGGTAAGACCATGACAGTACCTCCCCCTCAAGGGCCCCTCCTCCGCGGAGTAAAGAACGGTTTCTGAGGGAAGCGTGCGTGGAAGGCTCGGAGCAAGGCAGGAGCATGGACATCTGCGGAGGGAACCCAGGAACGCTCCTCTGGACCATAACCACGCCAATGAACCAAAAACTGCACCCGACCGCGGACCAGGCGTGAGTCCAGGATATTGCTCACCTCATACTCCTCACGATTGCCCACTCGGACCGGACGAGGCCGAGGAACCGAGGAAGTGAAACGATTATACACCAGAGGCTTCAACAGGGAGACAAGAAACACGTTGGAGATCCGCATGCCAGGAGGAAGCGCAAGGGCATAGGCTACCGGGTTTACCCTGCGAAGCACTCGGAAGGGACCAACAAAGCGAGGCGCCAGCTTGGGAGTGGGCACTCGAAGGTTGAGGTTGCGGGTGGACAACCATACACGGTCTCCGGCCTGGTAGGAAGGAGCAGGCGCTCGTCTGCGATCAGCCTGGAGTCTCTGGCGCTGCGCAGAGACCTCAAGGGACTTCTGGATCTGTACCCAAGAAGCACGTAGGACGGAAAGGTGATCCTCCACAGCCGGAATATCCTGGGGAGAGAATACCTCCGGTAACACGGCAGGTTGGAACCCATAGTTGGCCATGAAGGGAGACGTCCCAGAGGAAGAGTTCACCGCCGTGTTCCTGGCAAACTCAGCCCAAGGCAGGAGGTCAACCCAATTGTCTTGGTGATCGGAGACATAGCAACGAAGGAATTGCTCCAAGGCCTGATTGGATCGTTCTGCGGCCCCATTGGACTGAGGGTGGTAGGCCGAGGAGAAGGAGAGATGAATCCCCAACTGGGAGCAAAAGGCGCGCCAGAACCTGGACACAAACTGACTCCCCCGATCCGACACAATCTCCTTGGGCAAACCGTGCAACCGGAAGACCTCCCTGGCAAAAATCGTGGCCAACTCCTGTGCAGAGGGTAACTTCTTGAGAGGAACACAGTGACACATTTTGGAAAACCGATCCACAATCATGAGAATGACCGTATGGCCTCGGGATGCAGGGAGGTCCACAATGAAATCCATCCCCAGGTGTGACCATGGGCGCTCCCCGGTGGCTAAGGGTTGCAGAAGGCCCAACGGAAGGTGCCGAGGGGACTTACTCTGGGCACAAACGGAGCATGCCGCTACATATGCGGCGATGTCGGAACGTAGGGAAGGCCACCAGAACAGACGTGAAACAGCCCAGGACAGCTGATTCTTTCCAGGATGCCCTGCGGTCTTGAAGTTATGGTAGGTTCGCAACAACCGAGTGCGCAACTCCTCAGGCACAAAACATCTGCCGTTGGGTCTCCCAGAGGGAGCACCAGATTGAGCCGCCAAAATCTGCTCACCCAGGGGAGAGGTCAGGCTGGTGCGAATGGCAGCCAGGATCTGATTCGGAGGTATGACCGAAGTCGGAATCGACTCCTCCCTGGACAGGTCGGAGTACTGCCGTGATAAGGCATCAGCCCTGATGTTCTTGGAACCGGGTAGGTAGGAGACCACGTAATTAAAACGTGACAAGAACAGAGCCCATCTGGCCTGACGTGGTGTCAATCTCTTGGCCTCAGAGAGGTAGGTCAGATTCTTGTGGTCCGTCAGGATGAGGACCGGAACCACCGAACCCTCGAGCAAGTGCCTCCATTCTTTAAGAGCCTGCACGATGGCCAATAACTCCCTGTCACCAATCTGGTAGTTGCACTCCGCGGAAGGCAGTTTCCGGGAGTAAAACCCACAAGGAAGCAGAGGACCCTCTGGTGTTCTACGCTGAGACAGAAGGGCGCCTACTCCCGTCTCAGACGCGTCCACCTCGAGGACAAAGGGCAACCCAGGGTTGGGATGCGACAGAATCGGAGCCGACACAAAGGCGGACTTTAGAGCCTCAAAAGCTCGGATGGCCTCGGGCGGCCAGACCTGGGAATTACTGACCTTCCTGGTCAGATCCGTGAGAGGCTTGGCTAGCATGGAAAAGTCCCTGATGAACTTCCGATAATAATTGGCGAAGCCCAAAAAGCGCTGCAGGGAGCGAAGACCACTGGGCTGGGGCCACTGTAAGACAGCCGAAACCTTCTCAGGATCCATGGAGAACCCCTCAGCGGAAATGATGTAACCTAAGAAGGTTACCTGGGATCGGTGAAATTCGCATTTCTCAAGCTTACCGAACAGCTTGTTCTCTCGTAACCGTTGCAACACTCGTTTGACATCCAGAATGTGGGTCTCCATGGACTCAGAATATACCAAGATGTCATCCAGGTAGACCACCACACACTGCTGCAACAGGTCACGGAAAACATCGTTGATGAATTCCTGAAAGACTGCGGGCGCATTGCACAGCCCAAAGGGCATAACCAAGGATTCATAATGACCGGTCCTGGTGTTAAACGCGGTCTTCCACTCATCGCCCGCCTTGATCCTTACGAGGTTATATGCCGCCCTCAGGTCGAGTTTGGTAAAGACCGTGGCCCCTTTAAGGCGATCGAACAGCTCGGAAATCAAGGGTATCGGGTAAGCGTTCTTGATCGTGATGCGATTGAGACCCCTGTAATCGATGCAAGGCCTCAACTCACCGCCCTTCTTTTTCACAAAGAAAAATCCAGCCCCTGCCGGGGACGAGGATTTGCGAATGTGTCCACGTGAAAGCGCCTCCCTCACGTACTCCTCCATGGCCTCATTCTCCGCTACCGACAGTGGATAGACTTTGCCACGAGGAGGAACGGCACCAGATTGTAACTCGATGGCACAATCGTATGGGCGGTGCGGAGGTAGGGCAACCGCGCGCACCTTATCGAATACATCCCGGTACTCCTCGTATTCAGGGGGCAACAGAGAGTCCGAGGAAGTACACAGCAACTTGACAGGCCCATGGATGCAACTAGTCCCACACTGCGGTGACCACGAGAGGATCTCGGCCGATCTCCAATCGAAAATCGGATTATGCTTCTGGAGCCAGGGGTACCCCAAGACCACCGAGTAGTGTGGAGACGAAATAACCTGGAAGCAGACCGACTCTCTGTGGACGGCACCAATGGCTAACCCCACTGGAAGGGTCTCATGAGTCACGTGTGGCGGCAGAAGGGGTCTGCCGTCTATCGCCTCAAGAGCCAGAGGAGAACCTCGAGCCTGCAGAGGAATGGAATTGGCGGCAGCGAACACACTACCAATGAACAAACCACCAGCACCAGAGTCCACCAACGCCTGGGTCGTCACCGAGCCCCCGACCCAGGAAAGGACAACAGTGATCAGTGGTTTGTCAACACGGGAAACCGGGGACGAGGAGACTCCACCCAAGATCTGCCCCCCGACAGGATCTCAGGTGCGAGCGTTTCCCTGGACGGTTCGGACATGCCAACCGAAAATGCCCACCGAGACCACAGTACATGCATCGGCCCTCGCGTCTCCGGAGTACCCTCTCCCCCTCGGACAGGCGAGCAAACCCCAGCTGCATGGGTTCACCCCCAGACAAGTCATCCCCAGGAGGCGTGGGAGGAGAGGGAGGCACGGGTGGGACAACAAAGGTAGGCGCAAATCTGTTAGGAGGCCTCCGCAGACTCTCCTTAAAGGAAGGTCTCTCCCTGAGTCTGGTGTCAATCAAAATCAGGAAAGAAATAAGAGACTCGAGCTCCACTGGTAGGTCCTTAGCTGCAACCTCATCCTTCAAGGCATCCGAGAGACCATGAGAGAAAGCAGCGACCAGAGCCTCATTATTCCAGCCCACCTCTGCTGCCAGGGTACGAAACTCAATGGCGTATTCAGCTACGGATCGTGAACCCTGTCTGATGGACATAAGGAGCTTCGCGGCAGAGGCAGCACGAGCCGGCACATCGAATACCTTCCGAAGAGAAGCAACAAAACCGGAAAACTCGGCAACCACCGGATTGTTGTTCTCCCATAAAGGGCTGGCCCAGGCCAAGGCCTTGTCCGAGAGCAGCGAGATTAAGAAGCCCACCTTTGATCTCTCAGTAGGAAAGGCATGTGGCAGCAACTCGAAATAAATGCCCACCTGGTTAAGGAAACCTCGGCACTGAGTTGGCTCTCCCCCAAAGCGCTGTGGAAGGGGGGCAGAACCGGACATACCCCGAAACACCGCGGGCGCAACAACAGGTGTCGGGGTAGACTCTGGCGCAACAACCGGAGCGGCAGTAGGAGCGGACCCAGGAGCGACAACCGACCCATCGGCAACGGGAGCGAAATGAACCGTGCGTTCAAGCAGGGTTTGCAACGCCACGGCGAACTGACCCAACAGGTGATCCTGCTGATCAAGTCTGGCAACCAGCGTGGGTAGTGAGGATGGCCCTGTACCGTCAGAATTCGTGGCCTGTGGTACCGTGCGTTCAAGCAGGGTTTGCAACGCCACGGCGAACCGACCCAACAGGTGATCCTGCTGATCAAGTCTGGCAACCAGCGTGGGTAGCGAGGATGGCCCTGTACCGTCAGAATTCATGGCTTGGTCCTAATGGCACGGAACCATGAACCAGACGTACAACAACAGATAAGTGAAAATAAGACAGCTTTATTGAAAAACAAGCTATAAAGCAAAAGTCCAAACGGATGGCGAAACCGATGCAGAGTCTTTGCGAAGCCAGGGGTCAGGAACCAGCAGGGTAGTCAGACGAAGCCAGGATCAGGAACCAACAGGGTAGTCAGACGAAGCCAGGATCAGGAACCAACAGGGTAGTCAGACGAAGCCAGGAACAGGAACCAGAAGTAGCAGCAGTCTAGTAGCATGTGAACACAGGAGGACCAAGCAGGGAACTGAAGCCACAGACCTCCTATATATATATGAGCTAGGCATCCAGCTCCTCCCAGTGGGAAGGAGGAGCCGCAGGGTGGGAGGCTACAAGAAACCCAGAAACCAAGATGGCCGCCAGCACATGTCAAACGAAGGAGAACAGCAAGAAGGTAAGACCATGACAGCGATGCACCCAAAGCTCCTGCTGTTTTTCCTCTGTTCTTATGCTAGAAAAGCCCTGCTGCAAAATTGCACCTCCCACAATTGCACAATGGCATGCACTGGTAGACTCGGCCCTTCCCCTTCATAAGCTGACTTATATGGGATGACAATGCCCCCAGAAATTTGGGAAGGTTTGGGATGCTTGGATTGCTGCCAGGTCCTTACGGCTCTAGTTTGTCCGCAGTTGGAAGACGCTATTATATGCCCAGGTGGTAATATTGACGCTGCACGGATGATGGCCGGAGGGTGCAGGGGGGGCTGTTTTTAGGCCTTCCTCAACTCCACCCTCTGGAACTCCCCCGCTGCTCCCCCCATGAAGACCCATCTCCGGTGGGTTGTGACTTGTTACGGTTTAGTGGTGAATTGGCGCAAGAAGAGGTCTCAAAAAAGTCTGGTCCTGGGGACCCGGGGGAGGGGGGGAAGGGAGAAGGGAAACACCAGGGGTAGGGGGACCCCCAAACAGTTCAGGGGGTAGCTGTCCACTGTAGCGGCTGCCGGCGGAAGAGACAGAAGAGATCTCTGGGGGGAGACAAGAGGGAAGACAGCGAAGCCCTTCTAAGTGCAGCAAGACATTTATTGAAGTATGTGCAGCAGTATTACACTCACATTTAGTCGGTGAATAAGATGTAGTTAGTCAAGTAATGTTGATCATAAGGAGCATCACTGGAGCGGGTCCTGGTGGTGGAAGCAGCGGCAGGGGGGGGTTCCTCCGTGTGTACAGGGACGGCCTCGGTGGTGTCCGTGGGCTCCCCGTCAACTGGTGGAACGATGGCACTCGTGGGTCCTGGGATGCTGACGTCACTCCTGGCGGTGATGCGGGATGCTACGGCGACGCGTTATCTGAGCATGCGCTCCTTCTTCAGGCCGTCTGAAGAAGGAGCGCATGCTCCGATAACTGCATCTTATTCACCGACTAAATGTGAGTGTAATACTGCTGCACATACTTCAATAAATGTCTTGCTGCACTTAGAAGGCGCTGCGCTGTCTTCCCTCTTGTGACTTGTTAAGGCCCTGTTTGATGATGCTATACACCCGAATGGTAGACTGTTATCTCGTGTTCTGTTAATATTGCTGCGCTCAATGGCTTCCTAGCTCATATTGCAGTCAGACAGCTGAGTCTGACATCACTAGCTCCTCCTACGCATTACGTCACCAGACACGTGACTTCCTTTTTAGGCCAACCCTTCAATGAAGAAGCACTTTTGGTAAAAGTTTGTTTATTGATCACAATGAAGAAGCACTGCATGTTTAATCACGGACTTTAATATTAACCACTTTTAAGTTTGTTTATTAGGAAAATGTTCCAAGGTTTTATTATTGTTTGCAAATTGGAGTTTACCTATGTTTAAAATGAATACATAAGAATAGTGCACCACCACTTATTCACATTTTCTACATAACATTATGACCACCCACCTATTATTGAGTATGGCCCCTTTTGCTGACCCATTGAGGCATGGACACCAAAGTAATGACCACATGAATGGAAGGACCCAAGGTTTCCCAGCAGAGCATTGCCCAAAGCATCACACTGTCTCTGCCGACTTGCCTTCTTATACCGCATCCTGGTGCCATCTCTTCCTCAGGTAAGTGACGCACCCGTCCATCCACATGACCAGGCGGCCACCTTCTTCCATTGCTCCGTAGTCCAGTTTTGGTGTTCATGTGACCATTGTAGAAGCTTTTGGCTGTGGACACGGGTCACCATGGGCTTCACAGCCCCATACACAACAAACTGTGATGCCCATTTTTTTCTGCTTTCACCACATCAACCTCATGAGCAACATGTTTACTTGCTGCGTAATATATCCCACCAATTTTCCAATGTCATTGTAATGAGATATTCCCTTTACCTATCAGTGGTCATAATGTTATGGCTGATCGGTGTACATTGGTTGTAGTTTTCCCCTTTAGTGGCTTTCTTGGGTTCTAAGGTAATCACGTTCTGTTTCTAATGCCACAGTTGGCATTGACAAACCTGCTTAAACCCTGTCTGTTATGGCACTTTTCCACTGCATGGAACCGTACCGGTTCGGCACGCTTTTGTGCTTTTCCACTGCTGGTACCACATGGTATAGGGTCGGAACAGTTCGGTACGGTACGGTATAGGTTTGCTTTTCCACTGCATGGAACCGAACGGTACGGTATGGCCCTGAAAAAACAGTACCTACTCAATTGTGGTTCCAACAGGTACCAAACTGGTACCATATCCCACAATCCTTTGCATGCAGTCACTACTAGCCACTGATTGGTCAGAGAATCCCACCCACCCCGTTGTTATCCCACCCACTTAACTTTAGTACTACTTTAGTGGAAAAGCAAACCTATACTGTACCGAACCGTTCCGACACTATACCATGAGGTACCAGCAGTGGAAAAGCAAACCGGGCCAAGCAGGGCCGAGTAGAGCTGAGCCGGTACAAGCCGAGCCGGTACGAGCCGGTACTTGCAGTGGAAAAGTGCCATTGGAGGCATAACTAGAACCTTCAGGGCCCCGGTGCAAGAAACCATGAAAGACCCCCCCCTCGGACCCCTTCCCTTCAAGCCTGGGGCTCTTCCCACTGATACTGGGGCCCTTTATTACGGTCCCACAGCGGGACCCTTTCACAAGTTCTGCAGTGGGCTCCCTTCAATTTTTTACAATGTCAATGACTATGACTCTGTCTATTCAGAAAAGGAAGGAGCTGGTAGATTAAATATTTACCGACCCCTTCCTGGTTCTCTATTGTGACACATCCCCTGCAGCAGCCGGCAGGAGAGGGAAGGGAGCACAGCAGGGGGGGGGGCTTTGGAGCACACAGGGTCCCAGAGACAGCAGAACACAAGTGAACTGGATAGGAGGAGTGGTGGGGGCAGCACACAGAGGAACCAATCTCCTCCATTTTCCTCCTGCAGCAGGAGCAAGAGGGAAGACAGTGATTTCTCTACATGCTGCCCCCGCAGTGTACAGGGAAGCCACACAGGCCCCCTGGAGAATGAGGCCTGGTTGCAATTGCAACCCCTGTAGTTATGCCCCTGCTATCTGCGTGGGTTGTATTGTTACCTGCTGACTTTTGACACAAAATCAACTTTGCAAAAACCACTCGGCTCATCCATATTCAATAGCACGACGTTATTCAAATGTAACATAGAGGTGATGCATTGTTTCTTGGTTATGAAGCGTCTGTAATTGAATGTATCATTTAACCTTTTTTTTCTTTCCAGGCAATTCATAAAGCAGTGCTGAAAGTGGATGAGAAGGGATCGGAGGCCGCTGGGGCATCGGCTGCAGTCATTACTAAATTAAGTCTACCATTTCGATTTATTCTGGATCGCCCGTTCCTGATGACCCTTCTACATAAACCTACTAACACCATTCTCTTCACTGGAAGAATCATGAAGCCTGAGACTTGCTGAAACCATGAGAGGTTGATGCTGATTTCTCATACAGCTGATGAAGGGTCATGAGAATAAAATTAGTTGGGGCTTCAAATTTCCTGACAAAATTAAAATATATTTTTTATTTCTGTTCTCTGTCCTTTGTTTACTACACCACAATTGCCTTATTCTTTGATAGGGTATTAGGGCCCATGCACATTGATGCACTTTATGGTGCATTAAGGCAGCCAATGCAAAATGAATTGGCTGTGATGGTACCAAAGTGATATATGCAGCATTTTAGGCAGCGCACATTTAGTACTTATCGACCGTCCCACACAGATATACTGCGGCAGGGCAGCCCTCCTGCACGAGGGAAAAAAAGGATATACATTTTGTTTGGGTAGTGTCGCACGTCCATGCATTCGTCAGTAAAAGAAACGCACTGCCATATCGCAAAAATGGCCTGGTCATGAAGGGGGGGGGTAAATCTCCTGGGGCTTAAATGATTAATGTGTTGTTGTAGCCGTAGGTATGCTCAGCCTATTGCATTAGGATGTGCAGAACCTGCTCTCATCTGTGAAAAGCACAGGGTGCCAGTGGCAGACCTGCCAATTCTGGTGTTCAATGGCAAATGCCAATCGAGCTCCACGGTGCCGGGCAGTGAGCACAGGGCCACTAGAGGACGTCAGACCCTCAGGCCACCCTCATGAAGTCTGTTTCTGATTGTTTGGTCAGAGACATTCACACCAGTGGCTGCTTGAGGTCATTTTGTAGGGCTCTGGCAGTGCTCATCCTGTTCCTCCTTGCACAAAGGAGCAGATACCGGTCCTGCTGATGGGTGAAGGACCTTCTACGGCCCTGTCCAGCTCTCCTATAGTAACTGCCTGTCTCCTGGAATCTCCTCCATGCTCCTGAGACTGTACTGGGAAACACAGCAAACCTTCTGGCAATGGGAGGTATTGATGTGCCATCCTGGAGGAGTTGGAATGCCTATGCAACCTCTATAGCTGGGGTCTTCAAACTATGGCCCTCCAGTTGTTCAGGAACTACAATTCCCATCATGCCTAGTCATGTCTGTGTATGTCAGAGTTTTACAATGCCTCATGGGATGTGTAGTTCCGCAACATCTGGAGGGCCATAGTTTGAGGATCCCTGCTCTATAGGGTCCAGGTATCTCCTCATTCTACCAGAAGTGACACTGACCCTAGCCAGATGCAAAACTAGTGAAAAACAGTCAGAAAATAGAGAGTAGGGAAAACAATGTAATTGGCCTCTACATGTAAAACCATTCCTGTTTTGGGGGCTATCTCATTGTTGCCCATCTAGTGCACCTCTTGCTAATAACACCAAAGCAGCTGAAACTGATTAACAACTCCCTCTGCTACTTAACTGACCAGATCAATATCCCAGGAGTTTAATTGACTCAATGCCATACTCTCAATAAAAAGTGTCCCTTTAATTTTTCTGAGCAGTGTGTATATATATATATATATTTATGTATATATATATATATATATATATATATATATATATATATATACACACACAGTATATATGCAAAGTATATATATATATATATATGTATATATATATACAGTATATACACAGACAGAAAGTTCAGGAGTGCTCAATGGAGAGAAGGGCTAGGAAGTGTTCTATGTATAGGACACAGGAGTATGTTATATTTAGGTTGCAGAGTTTAGGAGTGCGCTATATACTGGGCGCAGAGTTTAGGGGTGTGCTCTGTACAGGGTGCAGAGTTAAGGAATGCGCCATATACAGGATGCAGAGTTAGGGACCTCACTTTCTACAGGTTGCACAGTGAATTGTGTTATGTACTGGGTGCAGGGCTCAGGAGTGTGCTCTCTACAGGGTGCAGGGCTCAGAAGTGTGCTATGTACAGGATGCAAAGTTAAAGGAGTTGTAAAGGTTTTTTTATCTTAATGCATTCTATGCATTAGGATAAAAAGCCTTCTGTATGCAGCATCCCCCCCCCCCCAAGCCCCCCTAATACTTACCTGAGCCCATCTCTATCCAGTTATGTCCATAGGTGTCTCAGCCATCCGTGACTCTCTCTCTCCTGATTGGCTGAGACACAGCAACGGTGCCATTGGCTCCCGCTGCTGTCAATCAAAGGCAGACAGCCAATCAGGAGAGAGAGGAGGCAGGGCCAGATCGCAGCTCCATGTCTGAATGAACACAGGGAGCTGTGACTCACCTCGGGTGCCCCATAGCAAGCTGCTTGGGAGGGGCCAGGATCACTGAAGAGGGACCCCGAGAAGAAGAGAATCCAGGCTACTCTGTGCAAATCCCCTGCACAGAGGAGGTATATATAGCAAGTTTGTTATTTTTATTGAAAAAAAGAAAAACAAGACTTTACAATCACTTTAAGGAATGCATATCTCACAGGCCAGTATATATCTCCCCTCCCAAGTACAGAGCTCTCCCCCCCAAACCCACCCTTTGCTTCCAGTACAGAGCCCTCCCCCCAAACCCACCCTTTGCTTCCAGTACAGAGCTCTCCCCCCAAACTCACCCTTTGCTTCCAGTACAGAGCTCTCCCCCCCAAACCCACCCTTTGCTTCCAGTACAGAGCCCTCCCCCAAACCCACCCTTTGCTTCCAGTATAGAGCCCTCCCCCCAAACTCACCCTTTGCTTCCAGTACAGAGCTCTCCCCCCCAACCTGCCTTTTGCTTCCAGGACAGAGCTCCTCCCCCAAACCCAGCCTTTGCTTCCAGTACAGAGCCCCCCCCCCCCAACCCACACTCTGCTTGCAGTACAAAGCTCTCCCCCTAAGCTCACTCTCTGCTTCCAGTACAGAGCTCTCCCCCCAAACCCACCCTCTGCTTTCAGGACAGAGCTCTTCCCTCAAACCCACCCTATGCTTCCAGTACAGAGCCCCCCCCCCAACCCACCCTCTGCTTCCAGTACAAAGCTCTCCCCCCAAAACCACCCTTTACTTCCAGTACAGAGCTCTCCCCCCCAAACCCAACCTTTGCTTCCAGTACAGAGCTCTCCCCCCAAACCCAACCTTTGCCTCCAGTACAGAGCTCTCCCCCCAAACCCACCCTTTGCTTCCAGTACAAAGCTCTCCCCCCCAAATCCACCCTTTGCTTCCAGTACAGAGCTCTCCCCCCAAACCCAACCTTTGCTTCCAGTACAGAGCTCTCCCCTCAAACCCACCCTTTGCTTCCAGTACAGAGCTCTCCCCCCAAACCCACCCTTTACTTCCAGTACAGAGCTCTCCCCCCAAACCCAACCTTTGCTTCCAGTACAGAGCTCTCCCCCCAAACCCACCTTTGCTTCCAGTACAGAGCTCTCCCCCCAAACCTACCCTTTTCTTCCAGTACAGAGCTCTCCCCCCAAACCCACCCTTTGCTTCCAGTACAGAGCTCTCCCCCCAAACCCAACCTTTGCTTCCAGTACAGAGCTCTCCCTCCAAACCCACCCTTTGCTTCCAGTACAGAGCTCTCCCCCCAAACCCACCCTTTGCTTCCAGTACAGAGTTCTCCCCCCCAAACCCACCATTTGCTTCCAGTACAGAGCTCTCAGTCCTTTCACCCCCAAATCCTCCCTACCCCACCTAAAGAACACCAGAGATATAGGCGCAAGGGGCTATTCCTGAAAGGCAGCTAAAACAGTAGCAGTGTGCAGGCTGCGGGCGTGGGCTTTATCAGGAGCTAATGCCAAGACACAAGAGCTGTGCACATCCCCCGCCCCCCATATCTGCTCTCATAGGGATAGTACAGAGCGCGCACCACTGTGACAGGGAGCTGGTCACTTGTACACACACAGAAGCCTGGCTTCTGTGTGTGCAAGTAATAGTAGCAAGCAGCTGGCAAGGGGCAAGCACTGGAGAATATGGCAGAAGAAAGAAACTCTGTGCGCAGGGGGTGTATTAGGGCGTGACCAGGCACATCCAGATGGTCCATT
This sequence comes from Pelophylax lessonae, assembly GCF_965119305.1. Classification (NCBI taxonomy): domain Eukaryota; kingdom Metazoa; phylum Chordata; class Amphibia; order Anura; family Ranidae; genus Pelophylax; species Pelophylax lessonae. The sequence goes on from NC_138780.1 coordinate 202,173,085, forward strand.
GATTGGCTCCTGCTGTGTCCAATAACAGCAGAAGTGGGTTTGCTGATTGGCTCCCACTGTGTCACATCATAGCAGGAGCGGGTCCACTGATTGGCTCCTGCTGTGTCCAATCACAGCAGGAGCGGGTCCACTGATTGGCTCCTGCTGTGTCCAATCACAGCAGGAGCGGGTCCTCTGATTGGCTCCCTCTGTGTCACATCACAGCAGGAGTGGGTCCACTGATTGGCTCCCTCTGTGTCACATCACAGCAGGAGCGGGTTTCCTAATTGGCTCATGCTGTGTCCAATCACAGCAGGAGCGGGACCGCTGATTGGCTCCCGCTGTGTCCAATCACTGCAGGAGCGGGTCCATTGATTGGCTCCCTCTGTGTCACATCACAGCAGGAGTGGGTCTCCTGATTGGCTCATGCTGTGTCCAATCACAGCAGGAGCGGGTCCGCTGATTGGCTCCCGCTGTGTCCAATCACAGCAGGAGCAGGTCTGCTGATTGGCTCCCTCTGTGTCACATAACAGCAGGAGAGGGTCTCCTGATCAGCTCATGCTGTGTCCAATCACAGCAGTAGCTGGCCTGCTGATTTGCTCTCACTGTGTCACAGCAGGAGCGGGTCACCGTTGGTGCGCGAGCGCGACCCAGACCCTGTGCACGAAATCATGTACAGGTACAGTACGTGATTTTGTGCAGGAGGGTCGCCCTGCCGCAGTATATCTGCATGAGATGGTCCATAAGTGGTTAAACATTTCAGTTGGCATTGTGCAATGTGTCTTTCTGCTTTTCTCTCACATGATGTAATATAGTGTTGATATTACACAAATAAATCTGTTTTTGCAGTGAACAATATCTTCTGCCAATGTAGAACATTCCAAACCATTTCATCACAAAGCTTAAATCTGATCTCCAGCCTTGCCTCCAGTCTTGCACAGATGTATCGGCTCCTCTCCTGGACTGAAACGGCTTCCTCTGATTTCACTGCACACTGCGAGCGTCTCACAATGTGCATTAAAAGCTGCAGCAAGTCAGATAAAGCTCTGCCTCATTTTATTGGAGGACTTCCAGCATCATCTAGCCTGAGCGTCCCTGTCCCCCCACCCCCCTTTCAGTCATTGGATTTCAACTCTTTCAATCATGGAGTCTCAGTATCACATGTAGTAATTTCTTAGGGTTGTCTGAATGCAACCGCAACCTGCCACTCCTCCAGACTGACATCAAACCCATTAAAGAGGCTGTAAACCCCCCCCCCCCCCCCCAAAAAAAAAAAAAAAAGTAAATAACAACCTGAAAGACAAAGGCATAATATGTAGTGTGCATTGTATACTCACTCATTATGAAATACCTTAGAACGAGGCCCCCGCAGCGCCGCCCGCTCACTGCTGACAAAGCGTCCATCTATACCTGGTCTTCCTTCCGGGTTCGCGTCCTCTGGCCAGCTGATTGGCCGGAACCACGATGACGTCACTCCTGCGCGCATGCGCGGGAGCCGCCGTTCACGGCGCATGTGCTCTGAAGGAATGGGTAGCCATTCCTTCAGAGCGCATTGACCAGTGATGTCAAAGTAAATATCTCCTAAACGGTGCATGTATAGGAGATATTTACAGTAGCTATAGGTAATCCTTATCATAGGATCATGTATAGGTACAACTTACAGAGGAGGATTTACTTCCTCTTTAACCACTTGCTGACTGCCCACCACAGATATACTGCGGCAGGCTGGCTCGGCTGCGCAAACTGACATATAGGTACGTCCATAGTTGCCAACATTTGAAAAAAATTTCCAGGGACACTTTGCAGCACAGCTATCAATTACTTACCACGCGCACTTCACCGAAGCTCCGCCCACTCCACATAATTAATCTCCGCCTACTTATCAGATTATAGGGTCTACTTCATAAAGAGAGAATTACAGGAAATTGAAAAGGGAATTGAAAACTTGAGGCCAAAGTAGCAGAGTTGGAAATATTCTCCCATTCAGCTGCACTACTTCTGCCTAAAGTTTAAAATTCTCATCACAATTCCCTGCAATTCTAAAGTGTGAAATGTGCTCAGGTGTGACCATAGAAAAAATGGAATATGTAAATATAAATAAAGTATTAGGTGTAAATAAGTACGATTATACTATCTGCTATAATTAGGTTTTATCGTACTTATTTACACCTAATACTTTATTTAGATTTACATATTCCATTTTTTGTATGGTCACACCTGAGCACATTTCACACTTTATTCACCTGTCTTTGAATTCAGCCCTCTGTAGGGTGATAATTTTCATTTACATAAAACAATGTAGCATCCTTTCCTTCCTAACACATTACCCAGTCCATACCAGTATAGATCCTAACACATTACCCAGTCCATACCAGTATAGATCCTAACACATTACCCAGTCCATACCAGTATAGATCCTAACACATTACCCTGTCCATACCAGTATAGATCCTAACACATTACCCAGTCCATACCAGTATAGATCCTAACACATTACCCAGTCCATACCAGTACAGATCCTAACACATTACCCAGTCCATACCAGTATAGATCCTAACACATTACCCAGTCCATACCAGTATAGATCCTAACACATTACCCTGTCCATACCAGTATAGATCCTAACCCATTACCCAGTCCATACCAGTATAGATCCTAACACATTACCAGGTCCACATCAGTATAGATCCTAACACATTACCCAGTCCATACCAGTATAGATCCTAACACATTACCCAGTCTATACCAGTATAGATCCTAACACATTACAGAGTCCATACAAGTATAGTCCATACCAGTATAGATCCTAACACATTACCCAGTCCATATTATCCTAACACATACCAAGTCCATACCAGTATAGATCCTAACACATTACCCAGTCTATACCAGTATAGATCCTAACACATTACCCAGTCTATACCAGTATAGATCCTAACACATTACAGAGTCCATACCAGTATAGTCCATACCAGTATAGATCCTAACACATTACCCAGTCCATATTATCCTAGCACATACCAAGTCCATACCAGTATAGATATCCAGCATGAGATTTTTCCCATTGAGGATTGAGGTCTGTTTTCATTTTTTTGAGCAATATATATATATGTACACATACACATACACGGATATGTACACACATTTATCTAGAGCTAGAAAACTATATATATGTATCAATTAACAGGTGTATAAATTATATCTATAAAAAAACATTATTAAAGGTTGGTGTTTGTTATAGATTGATAAAAACGTACCAACATCCCGAGTGATACTATTAGAGGGAAAGATAGTCTGTGTAAGATCTGGGTGTAAGATCAAAACACTGAGACTATGTTTCACAATAAAGGGAAGGGGGAAAGGGAAAGAACAACCCAAAAAGAGACAAGTGTGGAAAAAGAAGAACGGGTGTAGGGAGAGAAAGGGAAAAATAGGAAAAGTGGGAATGAGGAGACCTAGAGCAATGGATGGAAAAAGGGAGGGAGGGGGGGAAAGAAGAGGGGAAAAAGGGAGGGAAGGGGGCGTATACAGGGGATGGGGGAAGGGAGGGGGGGGAAAGGGGGGGAAGGGGGAAAGAAGGGAAAAGGAAAAAAGGAAAAAGAGGGACAGGAGAAGGAAAAGAAAAAACGGGTGGGAAAAAAGGGGAAAAAATGGGGGAGGAGGGCTGGTGGGATTTTGACGGTACAGTAGATCTGAAAAGTATGCAACTAGTATATATAAAATATAGGTTTATTTAACATATTTAAAATTACAATAAAACATGTAACTGAGACATACAATCAAAGTACAGAACATACATTACTGTATCATATGTAGACATACAGGCAAAAGTACAGGCAATTTGAGATAAACACATAGGACAATAACCGGTGGTCAATTGAGCACCTAGCATCAACCCAACATGTTTCGCGGACGATTAGATCCGCTTCTTCAGGGGTTTGGTACAAGATATATTGTTTTGCCTTGAGAATTCTGTGTAGCAGAAAATATACATTAAAATACAGCATATGAATTAATGCTTCAGGGAGTCACTTCAAGCACATGCACACCAGTATTTCATGCTCATTCCGCCCCATGCAGGCCTAAGCCACCACCCAGTAAACGCCTCACCAACGGATGTGGAGGGGATATAGGCATGCAATAGGTAGTAATTGATAGTTAGATAAAAGTACTAAGATTTGGAAACAAACAAAAAAAGGGGAAAAAAGGGGGGTTTTTTTTGCCCTTACAAAAGTAATACCTGTATATAAACAATGATGGTCAGTATTGCTGCCAAAAATGCTTACAGAGCTGTAACTCATCAGCGTGACATAAATGGTGCGGCTCACTGTGAAGCAAAGAGGTACTAGATTAGACATAGTTAACAACAGAGATTATGGGGCTGGGCTTACCAAGCCTTGGAGGATATATAATTTATCAGGCCGGACTAAAAACACTTGAAGTTCAGACTCTATTTTGGGGTGCCTGGAACCTTGATTTGAAAGTTGGAGCTGTGAGGCAGCTTATTCTCCCAAAAGGAGGAGGAGGGAGAAGGGGGGGGGGGGAAGGACACAATATCCCCCTATTGTCACCGGCACTGCGTAGCCTGAATCAATAGAAAAGACACGGTCAGGAACTTAAGCTGAAGTTGGTGTTCAAGATACGGCATATAGGCTCCCCAATACCTACCTCTATGTCAATCTGATGGCTGGAACAGCGGCATCTGTAGTACTGATACCGGTGTCTCGCTATAAATGCCTCCCCTCAACTCGGCGGGGTGACGCACATCCGGGTGGATGTGACGTCACTACGCTGAGCCAGGTCCCTAACGGTGCAGTCCGGAGGACGGAGCATGCGCTGTGCTGTGCAGTGTTCAGCCACAACAGCAGCTGTGCACAGCCACCAGGCCGGATATGGGCGGGAACAATGTCCCGCTATCTCGGCCAGCCCAGAGACCACACATCCGTTGGAGGTGCCAGGTGAAGGCGACCCCTGCAGAGGGGGCGGGAAATGACACGAAACAGTGCATGTGCAGTGACTAACAACCAAACAGCATTAAAGAAGAAATTCAAAATTACATTATGTATCAAAAAACAAGTAATCAGAATACAACATATTAAACAGTAGATAGCAATACATTAGATGTGGAACACCCTTTAAATGAATAATGATATATATTATACAGCTTGCAGCCACTTGGACATCAAATGCCCATCTGTGGCTGTCAGAGGAGATATCAACAATATTTAGTTGGTTTCCTGTGTGTAAAAAACGCACAGGTTGCATAGTTAACCATAAAGACTGTTGGTCACTGACATAAACAAGACATATTCAATAGCGTTCATGGGAACAACGAGGGAAGAATTAAATTGGATGAAGAAAACTTGGAAATGAAAGAAACAGACTTGAGACCTTGATCCCCTGACTGGACCAATGGAAGCGCAAGACACTGAATGTGTGCCCTGCCGGTCCACCTTTCTGCACAAAATAAGGATCAGCGTGGTCATAGACCAACCTGGGGCCACCCGGAAGGAAACCCATCAGGCTGGCATAGATTCCTATTGCATGTACATATCTAAAGTACTAAATCCAAAGAAAGGGAAAAAGGCCCTAAAATCAAAACCACAGGAATACCAACAGGAGCTGGACATCGATTTAGGAGGAGTAATCAGGGAAGAATTGGCCAAGGGACACCCACTGATGTTAAATGGGTCTCATGGCTGTAGGATTGGGGTTCATTTAATTATCCTAGGAAGGGTTTGTAAGTAACCATTTCATTAATTCCTGGTGGTCTAGTAGCATCTAACGTTTCAATCCAATATGACTCCTTTTGGAGTATGCGCCTATCCCAGTTTCCGCCGCGGGGGTCTGGGGGCACGACCTCCAGGACGAAAAAGGATACCACCGAATTATCAAATTTGTGATAAAGATTAATGTGTCGAGTGACACTTGTCTGGTATGTGCCTCCCTCAGAATAGTACACATGGTCCCCTATTCTTTGTCCCAATGTGCGTATTGTTTTGCCAACATAATACGAACCACATTGGCATGTCATCAAATAAACTAGTCCTTGTGTATTACAATCAGCATATTGTTTGGATTTTAGCCAACGGCCATTGGGTAAATGGATGCCTTTGCCGGTATGAATCCAAGGGCACCTGTTACAGGAGCCACAAGGGTATGTACCCCTTTTGGTATAGTGGTGGGGAGCTGCCGTGATGTAATGGCTTTTTGTAAGGTTATCTCTGAGTGAGACCACCCGCCTGAAGACTAAATTTGGCTTGGGACCTAAATATTTGTTTAAAGTGTGGTCTTGTGTCAGAATAGGCCAATGTTTATGGAGGACATCACGAAGTATTCCTTCATGCGCCGAAAACCTTGTGATGAACCTCACATTTGATTGGTCATCTTTGATGGTATGTGTGTATAGAAGCTCAGATCTGGAGCGTGCTTGAGCCCGATTAAAGGCTTTTCTGAGGAGACTTCTAGAGTACCCCCTAGCAAGCAACCGCTTTTGTAGCTGGTTGGCCTGGATATGAAAAGTTTCATCAGTGGAGCAGTTTCTGTGGAGTCTTAAATATTGAGCATATGGGATGCTCTTTATCAGGGGGGTGGGATGGGCACTCGCTGCGCACAAGATAGTGTTTCCAGCGCTTGGTTTTCTGTAAAGATCAGTGGAGATATGGCCATCAGGCAGTAGGGAGATACTGAGGTCCAGGAACGAAATTTGTGAAGAGCTGATCGTATGTGTGAATCTCAAGTTCAAATTGTTGTCATTTAAAGCTAACAGAAATTCCTGGAGCTCATCTCCACTGCCTGTCCAGATAATCAATAGATCATCAATAAATCTATACCATATAAGGATATATGGCAACCATCTTTCCATGTTCTCACTGGAAAACACTAAACGTTCCCAACCGCCAAGATATAGGTTGGCGTAGGATGGTGCGCAGCAAGTGCCCATCGCAACCCCCTGAATTTGAAAATAAATCTGCTCGAGAAAAGTGAAATAATTCCGTGTGAGAATAAATTGTAGTAATTGTAAAACAAAATTCATCAGGGGCCAGGTGTTTCGATCTTGCTCCTTGAGGAAGGATTCAGCCATCCGGATGCCCTGCTCGTGCGGGATACTCGAATACAACGCCTTGATATCAATGGCAACGAGCAGGGCATCCGGAGGGACCTGAACCTCCTCAAGGTGTTTCAGGAGGTCAGCTGTATCCCGTATATATGAGGGCAAACTTAGCACGTGGGGGATAAGAAAGGAGTCCACAAACTTACTGCCATTTTCGGTCAGTGATGCGTTGCCCGATATGATTGGTCTACCAGGAGGACAAGTCATATCCTTATGCACCTTAGGTAGTGTATAAAAGGTGGAAATTTTTGGGTATTTGACATTTAAAAAGTTATATATGTCCTTATCAATAAGGCCTTCCAAGAAGGCATTGGTGCATAGGGATTTGTATTCCTCAATAAATTCTTGGATACAAGTTGAGGAAATAGGGCAGTACCAATCATGATTTTCTAACACCCTAAGGCACATATTTTCATATTGGGAGGGCGACATTATCACAATATTACCACCCTTGTCTGAGGGCTTAATTATGATATTCTTGTTGGCTTTGAGTTGTTTTAACGCTAAAGTCTGCTCCTGTGTTAGGTTGCACATTATTGATAGTAGTAATTAATGGAGTGTGAGGCCTCCAGCTTGTCGGAAGGTGCTCTGCCTCCCCCTGCTGGCGGATTTTGGAAAGTGCACCATGCTGACACCCTGCCTCCGGTGACACGTTAAATTTGCGACAGACGGGAAGAGTGAGCGGGCACAGAGAGAGAGACAACCTGCTGCCAGAACTACAACTCCTAGCTGGGGTGAGAGCGACACTGTGTGGCACAAAATTAAAAAAAAAAAAAAATGCCCGGGACAGGCTCCTATTTGCCAGGATTGTCCCGGGAAAAACGGGACAGTTGGCAGGTATGTACGTCGGTTCACAGGAGCGCTCCTGGGCAAGCATGCACGCTCCCATTAGGCAACAGGGAAGCCAATCTGCAGGGCCGCCGGGCACCTGCGATCGCTCCTCGTGGAGAGAGAACAACAGTCTTCTGTTGTAAACACAACAATCAATACAGAGGGCCTGTGATCCTCCTATTTAGGAACACAGGTATCTGGGTTGATTCAACAAGCCCCTCCCCCTCACAGTTAGAAAGCACCCCTAGGCTGAAATTTAACCCTTTGAGCGCCCCTGAGTTAACCCCTTCCCTGCCAGTGTCATTAGTACAGTGACAGTGCATATTTTTAGCACTGATTACTGTAGTAATGTCACTGGTCCCCCCAAAATGTAAAAAATGTCAGTTAGGGGTCTGATCGTTCCGCCGCAATGTGGTAGTCCCGCTAAAAATCGCCGTCATTACTAGTAAAAAATATTTTTAAAAAATGATATAAATCTTTCCCATAGTTTGTAGACGCAACTTTTGTGCAAACCAATCAAATTACGCTTATTGGGATTTTTTTTTTTTTACCAAAAATATGTAGCACAATACAAATTGGCCTAAAATGATGAAAAAATGTAATTGTTACATTTTTTTTATTGGATTTGATTGTTACATTTTTTTTATTGGTAATGTTATATAACAGAAAGTGAAAAATATATATATATTTTTTTTTTCAGAATTGTCGCTCTTTTTTTGTTTATAGCATAAAAAATAAAAATCGCACAGGTGATCAAATACCACCAAGGAAATCTCTATTTGTGGGAAAAAATGAATTTTATTTGGGTACAGCGTCGTAGGACCGCGCATTTGTCAGTTAAAGTAACGCAGTGCCGTATCGCAAAAAATGGCCTGGTCATTACGGGGGAAAATCTTCCGGTCCAGAAGAGGTTAAAGCACTCGTGCGACTCTGCACTCCTGCGCCACCTGTATACTCTTCCAGGGGCCCTGAGTCAGAGGTGTAAGAGAGGCCTTCCTCTGCATATCCAGGCTCTACCAGCCAGGTACGTGAAAGCGCCTGTCCACGTGTATCCCACCTGTCCACAGCTACCTGTGTACCCCCCCTGTCCACAGCCACCTTTTTAAGCCCCCCTGTCCACAGCCACCTCTGTATCCCCCCTGTCCACAGCCACCTCTGTACCCCCACCTGTCCACAGCCACCTCAGTATACACCCACTGTCCACAGCCACCTCGGTATCCCCCCCCCCGTCTACAGCCACCTCTGTACCCCCACCTGTCCAAAGCCACCTTAGAATACACCCACTGTCCACAGCCACCTCGGTATCCCCCCCGTCCACAGCCACCTCTGTACCCCCCCCCCCCCGTTCACAGCCACCTCTGTTTACCCCCCATGTCCACAGCCACCTTTGTACCCCCAACTGTCCACAGCCTACTCTGTACCCCCACTTCCCTTTACAGTTCTCACCTCTTTTCACAAATCCACCCCCTCCTTCTCACAGTTCTCATCCTCACAGCGATGATGAACCATTCTGTTATGTGTGAGCGCGCTCTTTTTCCATCAAACACACACTGCAGTCTCTGCCTATCAGATCTGTAGCATACATCCAGAACACTTCACTCAGTTCTGTGCTGTGCTATAGTCTGAGAGGCGGGGATGGGGGCGGAGGAGCACGAAGAGCCGTTCTGCCTCGCTCCCTGTCAGGACAAGCAGCTCTTACACATACAGCCTGTAACAGTGCTTCTCCTCTGTCAGTGTCCCCTGTCTTGTGTTAACCGGCCGGGAGAGCAAATGGGGGAGAACGGGCAGCTGTATTTGTGACCGCTACACTGGGAGGACTATTTAGGGCAGCACGGTCTCCAGGTTCAGTTGCTTTGGGCCCCCCAACAATGACAGGGCCCTAGGCAGCTGTCCCTTTTGCCCCGTGTTAAAGACGGCCCTGGTACTATTCATCTGTATATCAGTCTTATTTGAGAATTTAATATTTCCTCATATCCCACACCTTGGAGGATGTGAGAGAAACCACTATTGAGCCTATGATCGTCTCTGACCATGCCCCTATTACCATATCTCTTTCTTTTTCAATTAAAACTGGGCAATACAAACAGTGGCGGCTCAATGAGAGCATTCTTCAAGATGAAAGTTGTAGAGTAGAACTTCAGAAAGATCTTCAAATGTTTTATGAGTTAAATGACTCTTCTGATGTAAAACCATGACTAGGGTATAAAAGATGATTTTGTCTCTATAACTGCTTGACCAACACCCTCCCTTATTTCTTTACCCAAGTAAAACACCAGACACCATAATTGGGGTTTTAATGGCCAAAGCAGGCTTTTATTAAACCAAATTGTATTAATAACATATATAAATCATACCAGCAACAGTCAGTACATTCTGAAATCTGGAGCCCCCAAGGTCCTTGTAGGCACCACTACTTCACGTACCTGCTTCACCAAACTTAGGCCTCCAGACGCAAAACACCGACTCGGAGACAACACCACTATTAGCAGGTACAACCCAGACAAACCACAGGGAGCCGTACCCAAGACGGGTCCCTACCAATTTTCATTTATCAAATAAAGCACATACAAGGACCTTGTACCCCGCCAGCTGCCATGACATACCACCAAGGGAACAGCCCCAAAATTACACAAGATCGTAACCACCAAATAAAAGGGGAGGGAGGGTGGGAAGTTTTTCCGACGTCGTCTCTCTCCTGATTGAAGACCTCAACAGGAACCTCCTACTGTTTGACCCCTAAAGCCCCACCTGTTCCCTACACTCCACCAATCCAGTAAGTGTCCTTATACTATTTGCTTTAAACCCCTCTTAAATTACTACTCCAAACCCCCTTTTAACCTTGTCATGTTGGCCCTCCGTCTAGGTTTTCTTTTTCCTTTACTCCGGGCCTTGCTCTAATAGTATGGGAGGCACACAAATGTGTTATACGAGGGTCCTTAATCAAACTGGGGTCCAAACATAAAAAAGACTATCGGGAAAAATTAAACTCATTAATATCTCGTATACATTACTTACAAGACCAACACAAAAAGTCGCAGGCGATGCAACTGATAACAGAATTGACCAATCTAAGGGAACAGGTTAATGGCCTTTTGTTATCTAAAGCCAAGACAAAACTACTCTATAGCAGACGCTTATTTTATGAGTTTGGCAACAAAGCGGGCCGTCTACTGGCACGCTCTTTACAAATGCCTACCTCATAGACTTTATTTCCCGCCATTATCTCTATCAGCTCTATATAATCTGTCGGACCCACAATCCTCACTTTCTCCAACTCCAAATGATGATCTTATAAGGTATTACATTTTACTGTAGAATCCCTATTACCAAAATTAAAGAGGAAGTAAACCCTCCTCAGGAAGTTGTATCTATAGGTAAGCCTATGATAAGGCTTACCTATAGGTACTGTAAATATCTCCTAAACATGTACGGTTTAGGAGATATTTACCTTTAATGCAGCCAGTGACGTCACTGGCGCATGCGCTCTGAAGGAACGGCTGATCGTGCCGTTCCTTCAGAGCCCCGTGCCGTGACCGTCGGCTCCCGCGCGCGTGCGCGGGAGTGACGTCACCGCGGCTCCGGCCAATCAGATGGCCGGATGCCGCGATCCCGGAAGACGGGCGACTGAACATGTCGCCCATCATACAGGTAAGAGAGCGGCACGGCGGGGGCTCGTTCTAAGGTAAGTATTTCATAATGAGCTAGTATGCGATGCATACTAGCTCATTATGTCTTTCTCTTGCAGGTTGTAAAAAAAAAAAAAAAATTTTCTGAACGAGTTTACAACCTCTTTAACTGATAAAAAGAAGGTAGCATTAAATAGACCTATATCAGAAGAGGACATTGACCTGGCTTTTAAAAGCCTGCCATCTGGTAAAGCACCGACGACTTTACCTCACTTTATTATAAGACAAATCTTGGCCCCCAAATTTGCATTTACATTTAACTCAATGTTACAGGGTTACTCCCTCCCGGGAGATACATCCCGTGCGCATACAACAGTTTTGTTGAAACCGGAAAAAGATCCCTCGCTCTGTGCCAGCTACAGACCAATATCACTTCTAAATACGGATCTGAAGCTATTTACAAAATTACTAGCATTAAGACTTCTACCATATTCGGAGAGGGCCATTCATCTTGATCAATCAGGGTTTGTGACTGGCAGAGAAGCAAGGGACAATACTACTAGAGCACTTAATCTTATCAATTTTTGTAACTCTACATCAGTCCCTGCGCTCCTTCTATCCACAGATGGCGATAAGGCATTTGATAGGATAAGTTGGAGATTTATAAGGATTATCTTTCAGTACATTGAGATAGGGACAAATGCAATGAGATGGATAGATGCCTTGTGTGAGTGCCCAACAGCTGCAGTGAAAGCTAATGGGGCTATATCTACTGACTTTACTTTAACCAATGGAACGCGGAAGGGTTGTCCCCATTCCCAGCTAATTTTTATACTCACCCTGGAGCCGTTGTTAAGACGTATTAGATCTAATCCAGACATAACAGAAATACAGGTGGAGAAGGAATCCTACAAAGTAGCTGCATTTGCAAATGATTTACTTCTTTTTGTGGCCAGCCCAGAAATATCATTACCTAATTTAATTAAAGAACTGGACTTTTACTCACAAATGTCAATTTAAAAAATTAACCTTGTAAAATCCAAAGTAATGAATCTTACAATTACTGAAGATAGAATAGCAACTTTAAAGTCAAACTTTCCATTCAGATGGGTGTCAGAGAAGCTCAAGTATCTAGGCATTTACCTTAAACACTCGCTTACAAATATATTTCAATGTCATTTTCCACAACTACTACGTAGTATAAGAGGAGATCTGAGACGCTGGCGACAGCTTACTCATAAAAACGAAAAACAAGCACAAGGGTGCATTATCCTCTAAAAAAAATTTTATTCAAATAAAAGGTATAAAAATACTCAAAAACGAGTTCTTGATAAAAGCGTATCAAATAGGTAAGTAGTCATCAGCATGAAGATCAAAGGCTGAACCATCCCCTAAAGCTGGGAAGGCTCTGAGGAAGAGGCTAAGCCTCGAAACGCGACCCCTGAAGCTGGGAAGGCTTATGTGTTTCAAGGCTTAGCCTCTTCCTCAGGGACTTCCTCAGGAGGCTCTGAGGAAGAGGCTAAGCCTCGAAATGCATAAGCCTTCCCAGCTTCAGGGGACGGTTCAGCCTTTGATCTTGATGCTGATGACTACTTACCTATTTGATATGCTTTTATCAAGAACTTGTTTGTGAGTATTTTTATACCTTTTATTTGAACAAAATTTTTTTTAGAGGATAATGCACAAGGCTGTTGCACCCTTGTGTTTGTTTTTCATTTTTAGTGTTCTTAGACTACCCTGGTCTTGTGAGGGGCTGCAAGGCCAAAGTTATCCAGTGATGCCGAGTCGATAGTTCCCAGCAGCTGCATGACTGTGGCTAAGGTGGGTCGAGGATCACCCCACTCTGAGCGCAGGAAATAGGTGCTTAGCACATAATTTTTTGGGCTGTTATGACAGCTTACTCATACCTAGTTTGGGAAAAATCATATTCTAAAGATGAATGTGCTTCCTAGACTGCTGTACCTCTTTCAGACTCTTCCAGTGTTAGTTCTGAATAATTTTCTAAGACAAATTAAACAAGAATTTTTACAATTCCTTTGGTCAGACAGCCTGCCTAGGATCAAAACAGAAATACTTACTATGCCTAAAGGATTTGGAGGTTTGAGACTTCCAGACCCAGTTCGATATTATCAAGCTTCACATTTGTCCCGTATCTTGGATTGGTGTAACCATTCTAAGGAGAAAAGTTGGGCATCCCTTGAGCAATCTAATCTGCACATTCCGCTCAAGGCCCTCCAATGGCTTGGTAATTCATGCCTAGCTTATGTGAAAGACCACCCCATTCTGGGAGCCACCTATAAAATTGCCAAGGCTCCAAGAACTAAGGTGATAAAATCTTCGCCAACATCACTTATGGCACCAGTGATTGGAAATCCAGACTTTCCACCAGGACTGTCTAATCGTAAATTTCAACATCTAATTGAAATAAACATGTTCAGACAGTGAGATTTAAGAGATTTGAACGGCTGGAAATTCATAGCTGATATTCTAATGATGCTCTCACCTCCTCTCCCTTTATGGCAAGCGATCCAAATAAGTGTCAGGGTGCCAGGAAACCAGACCACACGGGGATGCAGGTAAAATAAAGCAGTTTATTGGAGAAAACAACAAAAAACGCATAGCAAGAGTGAGGAAGTGGGAGCAGGAACAAGCCGGGGTCGAGTCCAGAAGCGGATAGTCATCCAAGCCGGGATCAAATCCAGAAGCGGGTAGTCTGCTGATGCGGGGTCGTCTGCCAATGTGGGATCGTCTGCCGATGCCAGGTCATCTGCGGATGCTGGGTTGAGAGCCAGGAGAGTCGGCAGCCAAGCCAGGTCATACACGGAGGAACACGGAGAACAGAAGACCGCTAGCAGAGATGCACCTTGGAGCACAAACACAAGGGCAAGGACTTCAACCCATCAGGTGATAGATATAGTCAGGTGTGCAGCATCATCACTGTGCGACACCCAAGCAGCAGGCAAGTGATGATGAAATCAGAGTCTATAAGAGGCAGCAGTCTGCATATGTCCAAGATGGCTGCCAATAGGAGGGCAAGGTAAAATCTTGACAATAAGGCACTATCTATCTTTGTTGCCTCTTTACCCAGAATCTTATGATTCACCTACATTGTTTGAGCAATGGTGCATAGCAGGCCAAAGGATACGAGGGGGTCTTTCTAGGACATATGCGGATTCATTTACATCTTCCTTTATTATGGCATGGGAAAAAAATCTAAATACAACATTATCCACCAATCAAAGAGAATTTATCTACCACTTCATACAAAAATCATCAATATCCTCAATAATGCAGGAATCAGTCTACAAGTTCTCGAATAGGTCCTTATTGGCAAGATGTTTGTGCTTTAATCAAGGATCTCACTGGCCTTTCATTAGGTCAGAATCCAGCAGCCGGCCTGGATACATCTTAGCCCTCTTTCAATGAACAGATACTGACAATTGGTGGTGAGACATTTGCTCAATGCGGCCAGGTCTTGTATACCAAAACGGTGGAAATCTACCTCTCCTCCTACGTTGGTTCACTGGATCAGAGCGGAAGATATATGGAGGAACTCACTGCATCAATAAATAGAAAAGAAGCTCTATTTAAAAAAAAGTGGACTCAATGGAACAAATTCTCTTGGGAAGGTATCAGACTCTGTTTCATTGAAATAGTGGTGCACATAAGATTTTTTTTTTTCTTCTCCTTTCCTCTTCTACCTCTTTAGGTCTATTTAGAAATATAGATAAAACCTTAATGGGGCTCTGCAATGCAACCCTGCAAGCGGAGTAAATCTACTGGAGATTTTCTGTTTTCTTTTTGGGCCATGAACCGAGCAGATCCATTATCTATGTAGATATACTTTCCTTCCCCTGCTATGTAAAAAATTTGCAGGCATCTGTATGACATTTAAAATATATCACTACGGGGCTTTTTTATTTATTTCTTTATTTTTTTATTAGATGTTGGATTTTGTAAATTGTAAAGGTATAAGATATTTGTAATTTCCTTGTTTTTTTTTTTTTTTTTTATGGAATTGTCGCTTTAAATAAAGGATTAAAAAAAAAAAAAAAAGACAATGACCAAAACTAAAATTTAATTTGATGACATCACTTCCGGGTTTTTACATGGAGACCCGATCAGAGCCCGAATGCTGTCCTGCTGTGCAGGCTGGTTGTCTGGTGTTGTGCAGAAACCAGGCACTCGGCTCTGATCACAACTCCGCCTCTCTCGCCATCTGATATCCAGCTCCGCCTCCCCAGCTGAAATGAATTCCGCCCCTCCAGCCTTCTGCACTCCAGCTCCTTCCATGCTCCCTCCACTCTGTGTAATCTACGTTTATAAAAGACTACACTACTTTAGCCAAGTGCCTGGGGAAACTGGTCCGGGTCTCCCGGTGGGGCGGGAGACCCGGGCGAGCCGTGGAAGGTGGCAGGAGGGGGGGGGGGGTGGCACATCCCCTCCCGCTCCTTGTAATGACAGCTGAGTACCGGGGTGGCCGATTCCGATATATCGGGGAAAGTGCATATCGACCCCGATATATCGGCTTTGCCGATAATCGGTCGATCCCTACTTCTGATCACTGCACAATGAAAGACTCTTCTCTTTTGCATACATCCTCATCCTCAGAATTACATACTACATCTGACGGCTCTGAATTATGGTCTTCAAAGCTGGTGCAGACCATCTGTTATGGGGGTCATACATACCTATTTGACGGCTCAGAGTATTGGTTTAAAGCTGGTGTTGACTACCTGTAGTGGACTGTGCAAGCGGATGCCGGAGGAGGAGTGGATATTCTCACAAGTCACGGTGTTTCTTGGAATATTTTAAATCAAGATAGCACAATCTATGGGACTTTATGAGCACTTTTTTCACATTGCGTTTTAATAATTGTACTATTAATTTCATTGTCACTGGTTGTTTATGAGCGCGGTCTACCTGTTTCTTATTCATCTTCTGGCATTTATTTGCTTTCAGACGGGCCGCTCTAAACCACCAACCCTTAATTATCAGCATTGTTATCGTTTAATACACTTGTTTGTCATTGGCTAATCCTGTGCGCAAGTGCAGAGGCGTATGTGCACTCTAATTTCAATTTCTAAAGAAATAATGCATTAAAATTTAACTAAACTCATTCGATTTTAGTAGACTAAAATGTTGCCGGACAACACCAGCCCGCATACCTGTTTCCTGCTCACTCACCCCTCCCCCTGGACATGTGGACAGGCAGCATCAGTGGCGGCGGCTACCCCCTCAGTCTTCTGAGTCTCCTCCCTCCTCCTCCTTGGCCAATGGCATGGCTTCTCCTTTCGGCTAATCAGGAGGCTTCCTGATTGGCCAGGAGGAGGATCCGTGTGACAATAGCAAATATTCATTCTCTATTGTCACACAACTGGGTGGGCTCAGGGCACAGTGCTCTGCGCCCCGAGCCCACCCTTTTTTGAAGCCTATTAGAGCCTCTGGCTCTAATCATGTGCTTAAAAAAAAAAAAAACCCCATTGGAATCCATGCGTCCGATGCCCTGCATGTAGATTAGGGGGCCGGACGCATGGATGGGGGGGGGGCGGCACCCCTGTGCACCCAATGCACCAGCCGCCATTGCAATTGAGATTACTAAAATACTATTAAAACTAAAACAATTTAGATAACTTAAATATGACTAAAACTAAAATGGCATTTTAGTCAAAAGTCTATAACTAAAACGAAATTGAAATTTGACATCAAAATTACCACTGCACAGGACCCTGTTCTGTAACTGGCCACAGCCAATCAGCAGGTTTCATCCAAAATCAGTGGCTGAAATCAGGTTTGGCACAGCATGGGTCAGGAGGGGGCGCGCACATGTGTGCTGCCGAGCCAGGAAGTACACCGCGATGTACGGGTACGTCGCAGTGCCTGGCTGTGTCACCCGCTCGCAGTACATCTACTGTAAGCGGGTCGGCAAGAGGTTAAAGTTCAGCTTTGACTGGATGGTAGACAGCTTGGCTCATAACACCCTTTTCTACACTGGAACAGTTGCTCGGGGTTCACACCTAGCTTTAAGCCAGATTGTGCAAATGTACCAACACTGAGCAAGGATACTGAAACTCGAAGCGCTAATGCTCTCTATGCATTCGCACGGAAAATGTCAACAACCTAATCTCTGTTGTAATCTAACAAACTCGCCAAACCATGCCAACTGCTCTCATAGACCATCAAAGCCAAGCCCATTTTTTACAGCATCAGTCATGCGGATGACCCAATCTTCACAAGGACATGGGAACATACAAATATGAGTCCGTCATGATGATTAATCACCAGCTAATATGGGCTTAGCCAAGCGTGAACTCCAAATCCATGTTTACTTGTTCCAGGTTAGTAACACCAGCATAAGGATGATGATGCCTGCACCAATAAATCGATCATAAAGGCTGATTTTTTTTATTTTGTTTTAATTTTTACATAACAAACATGTTATATGTAGCAATACTCCCATAGGAGCAGCAGGTTACGGATTCCCCTGGGTTACCCAGGGCTGACCCAAGACATTGTGCTGCCTGGGTCTGAGAATGAAATGCTGCCCCCCCCCCAAAAAAAAAAAAATTCACGCCCTCCAAGAGGCCCCCACATTCTATAGGACTATGAAAGCAGTCAGAGGGGTGTGAGTGTGTACGGAGTGACAGCAGGAGCAGGACAGAGCAGTAGACACTGGGCAGATGAGCGCACCAGGCTTTCTACTGTCTATAGTGCCACAGTGCCCTGCAGGGCTGTGGGCATGGTTCAGGAGAATGCAGTGCTGCGGGCATGGTACAGGAGAATGCAGGGCTGTAGGCATGGTACAGAAGAATGCAGGGCTGTAGGCATGGTACAGAAGAATGCAGGGCTGCGGGCATGGTACAGGAAAATGCAAGGCTGCAGGCATGGTACAGGAGAATACGTGGCTGTGGGCATGGTACAGGAGAATGCGGGGCTGTGGGCATGGTACAGGAGAATGCGTGGCAGTGGGCATGGTACAGGAGAATGCGGGGCTGCGGGCATGGTACAGGAGAATGCAGGGCTGCAGGCATGGTACAGGAGAATGCGTGGCTGTGGGCATGGTACAGGAGAATGCGGGGCTGCGGGCATGGTACAAGAGAATGCGGGGCTGCGGGCATGGTACAGGAGAATGCAGGGCTGTAGGCATGGTACAGGAGAATGTGTGGCTGTGGGCATGGTACAGGAGAATGCGGGGCTGCGGGCATGGTACAAGAGAATGCAGGGCTGCAGGCATGGTAGAGGAGAATGCGGGTCTGCGGGCATGGTGCAGGAGAATGCGTGGCTGTGGGCATGGTACAGGAGAATGCAGGGCTGACGGCATGGTAGAGGAGAATGCGGGTCTGCGGGCATGGTGCAGGAGAAGGCGGGGCTGCGGGCATGGTACAGGAGATGCAGTGCTGTGGGCATGTACCATGCCCGCAGCACTGCATCTTCTGTAGTATGCCTGCAACCCCGCATAATGGCAGGTAGTGTGGCTGTGGAGCAGTCTCACTTACCTCTTTCTAAAGGCGCCTTAGGATTTAAAAATGGCGCCGCCCGGCGCCAACACGTCCGCGGCCGGCCTGACATGCACACTGCGCATGCGCTGCGCTCTATAAGTGCCGCCTGGGTCCCATGGTCCCACCGGGACCCATGGTAGGGCCGGTCCTGACTCTTACTACAAATACAAATCTCATGCTGTAAACTATACATGCTCTGTTCCAGGTTGAATCCATGGAGGAAAAAAGCCAGTCTAGATACTGACAAGCAGTAGATTTATAGGTGCCCTGTAAAAGCCTGTCATTTATGCTGTCTAATGTCAACCCTCTTAGACTGTTTACTTTCCTCATACACCATGTGGTCTAGATTACTAGGGAGGAGGTGACACTCTGACGCTGTCACACTGTCTAAAACACTCTGGAGCCAAGACAGAAACGGCGGCCAGCAGTGTAATTTGAATACTCCTGAGAGTCCCAGCCGCGGCCACCGGCCGCAACACTTACGTTAGTGGCAATTAATTTTTTTCTTCTTCTACACTGGCTCTGGGATAGTGCGAATGTGTGGTCACGTGGCGGGCGCGATGCGGCCGCGGCCGCCCCTGCTCATCTCCCGCCTGGGTCCAATGAACCCACTGGGACCCATTGTACGGCCGGCCCTGGGGTTACCCATAGCAACAGCTTGGCAATAAAGCATGTTCAAAGTGCTTGGCTTAGTCAGAAAACAGTCCAGGGGTTTGGGTTTTTTGTTGTTTTATTGGAGAATTGGGATAGGAGAAGGGATGAGTGGGATACTCCAACTGAATAAACTATGCACAATTGCTGGGACTTCTGAATAAAGTTGAGTGCGGCAAGGCCATTACTTCACCTTGCCACTATAGTGAAGAAGAATTGGATGAACTGTACTATACTGTGAATCGCTCTTCAGGGTCCTACTCGGCACCCCCTTTGTCCCTACTCTTCAGGGTTCTATACGGTACCCCCTTTAATCTGACACTCTGTGTGAGCTGACTGCTTGATCCTCTGACTTCACTGGAGTGGTCCCCCTTCCTGGACAGACCCTTTGGCAAGTCCCCTGGTACTCATGGACACTGTTTTTCCCGGAAGACTCTGCCAGCAGCTCCACTGGATACTCTGCAGTTCAGCCCCACACCTGGCTTACTAGGCCGACTGCCTAAAACCACTTTCCTCATGCAACAGGAGGAGGGACCAGCCATCAGCCTCCTCCTGGGACTCTGCTTTCCACCAAAGACGCCCTGTCACATGTCCCCCTGGCTTTTATGAGCAATCCCAGGATGCACTGCAAGAGTGGCCACCGACTGAGACTCCCACAAAAGCCAAAGTGTCACTGGCTGGGTTGCCTCCACTGTCCAACAAGCTCCCTTATTGGATACAGTGGGGACACTCCCTCAGACCCAGTGAATCGCACCTGGTAATATGCAATAGGCAACCTAACAGGCAACCTAATAGATCAGGCACCCCTGATAAGCAGAAGGAGCATAAGATGCTTTTACTTAGCACCTACCTAGGAGGGTGCTACATATACTTACCTGCTATTAGACATGGACCGAACACCCCCCTTCTTCGGTTCACAGCAGAACTCCCAAACAGGAGAAATGTTCTAACCCGAACGGTGAACCCCATTGAAGTCTATGGGAGCCAACAGGAAAAATTATTTGGAAGTCTTATATGCAAGTAATTGGCCATAAAAGGGGTATGGGGGTCCAGGTACTGCCCTGGGGGACATGTATTAATAAAAAAAAAAAAAAACGATCATTTTTTTAGGAGCAATGATTTTAATGTTTAAAGTGCAACAAGAAAAATGAAAAATGATTTAAATATAGTTCCTGGAGGGCCCCCTTAATGTGCCTGTAAAATGGCACATCTTTAGCATGCATAGAACATGCTACAGCAAAAAAAGAAAAAAAAAATTGTAAAATCCCATTGAAAATGACTCACAGTTACAATTGCCGACACCTGGCTATTAAAGAGGTTGTAAACTCAAAAAAAAAAAATTGCATACTAGCTCATTAGGAATTTCTTACCTTAGAACGAAGCACCCACACTGCCGACATGTCCAGCTGTCCTGCTTCCTGGTTTCGCGTTCTCCGGCCAATCAGATGCGCATGCGCACGGGAGCTGCTGTTCATGGCACAGAGCTCTGAAGGAACGGCACGGGTGGGAAGATATATCCAGGGCGACTGTAGGGGGAGAAAAATATCATCCGCGAAAGAGGCTCCTTGATAATCCCTGTCCCCGATTGATCAGGATTTGACCACAGCCTGTTAAGTAGGGGTTCGAGCGTTAGAACAAAAATGAATGGAGACAGGGGGCAGCCCTGGTGAGTCCCATTGCTTATTGAGAAGGCATCCGACAGGTGGCCATTAGCTCGCACGCTAACGGTAGGTGTAGAGTACAAGGCAATTATGTGCGACAGTATAAAAGATTCAAGCCCAATTGCCATCAACACCTCTCGCATGTAGTCCCATGCCACCCTGTCAAATGCTTTCTCCGCATTAAGGGAGAGGAAGAAGCCCTGGGTCTTAGATGTTGTATGCCAATGGTGCAGGTTGAGCGCTTGAGTGGTGTTATCCCGAGCCTTCCTGCCTGGGACAAATCCCACCTGGTCTAGGGAAATAAGGTCTGGTAGATGTGGAGGTAGTCTGTTGGCCAACACATTGGCGTAAAGTTTAATGTTGACAGTGAGTAGAGAAATCGGCCTATAGTTTGAGACTAGTGCATGATCGTTCCCCTCCTTTGGTATCACAGTAATGTGATCGTCAAGCAGCCGCCCTGTAGAGACCTGAGGATCAGCTAGAGCATTGAACGTTAATACTAGTTGTGGTGTCAGTACTTCAGAGAAGTGTTTGTAGTACAGGAGGGAAAGGCCGTCCAAGTATGGGTTTTTGCCAGGTTTCATATGAGTTATGGCCAACTGTATCTCCTCAATAGTTAGTGTTTTTCCCATTTTGCTGGATTGACGGGTATTGATTGCCTTGGGAATATACTGCGCGAGGAATTCTTTGATTAATGCTATGCGCTGTATCGACTGCACAGTTGCAGAGAAGGCAACCTCCGATTTCAGGTTATAAAGTTTAGAGTAGAAGAGTTCGAATTGTTTTGCTATCTCCTCATTTTTAGTTAGGAGTGACCCCTGATGGTCCCTAATGTGATGGATTATTGAGGGGGTTTTGGAGGATTGAACAGTGCAAGCCAGTAGCCTCCCACTTTTGTTCCCGTGTTCATAAAACACTTCTTTCCCAGCTCGTCTAGCAAAAGAGAGCGTGTATGTAGTAGGTCTTGTAATGATGACTGAGCAAGAGAGCATTTGTGAGATGCTTTGAGACATCTAATTTTATCAATTAATGTCTCAGTGATTGCTTGGTGTTGTCTTTTGGTTTTCGTTTTCAGGGCTATAAGTTCTCGAATAACGCATTTATGCGCCTCCCATACAGTAATTGGAGAAGTGACTGAGGCAGTATTCTCTATGAAATATTTTTGTATGCGGGATCTAATTTGGGCAACATTGCCTAGGTCCTTGAGTAGTGAAGGATCCAGTTGCCATGTTTTCCTTCTCTGTATCGAATCTGGGAAAGTTAATGTGACTGTAATCGGATGATAATCAGAGAGGAACATAGGTTCTATCGTAGCTTGACTGAGAAGTGTTAGATCCCGCTGGGTGTCAGGTCACCTGTGGCCAGGTGACAACTGCACCCTGTTGGAGGCAGGGGTGCACCGCAAGGTAGTGAACCCGATAGCAGAATGTTGCGGATGGACCAGAACGTGAGCCCAAGATTCCCCAGGGCGCGGAATCTAAGACCCAGCAGGTGTTCACCAGAGCCTCTAGTGGTGAGGATGGACTTGGCTGCAGCTGGGCCCAGGTTGCGGCCCCTGGGGTCCCCCGGGTCACGCTCCGTAGGGAGAGAAGGGAAGCAGCCACTCAGGACACATGGAATGGTGATGGGTAAGCCGAGGTCGGGGTAACAGGCAGACAAGGGTAACTAAGGGACAGGCCAAAGCTCAGGGTAACAGGCAAACAGGAATAGTCAGAGACAAGCCAAAGTCGGTACACAGAAAGGTAGATCAAGCACACGGCAGACAGGAAACAGGAAACAAACACTGTTGAACAGCAAAGCAGACCTGCAGTGCACTGGTTAATATAGACTTCCTGTGATGACCTGGGGTGGGGCAGGAACAGGAAGGAGAGATGATAAAAAGGAACCAGAAGTGAAGTCTGGCCTCTAATACAGATGTGAAGGAACAGGTAAGCTGCCAAACACTATTGCAAGTCCATGACACTGGGTAAGAAAAAAGTAGTCTATTCTAGAGTATTTTTGGTGCAGATTTGAGTAAAAGGTCTTTGTCAGTATGGAATAGAGTACTCCAGGTGTCATGTAGTGATAGGGTTTTAGGGTTTGCAGTTGTAATTTGGTCTGACGGAGCGCTCGATAGGTAAGCGTGGATGTTCTCGTGGATATATCTATGGCAGGGTTTAGAGGAACATTAAAATCCCCACCCAATAGGAGCACACCCTCTTGAAACGAGGATAATAGGTCACAAACTTTCCTGAAAAAGGAGACCTGGCCTTTAATAAAAATTAATCTACCGTCATTGTCTACAAGGTAATCTGTCACTTGGAAAGCCGCACGTTTAGATATTAGTATAAATACCCCTTTCGTTTTGGAACACGAGCTGGTTGCGTAAAAGGCTGTGTGATAGGTGTGATTGGTGAGTTTGTGGATTAAGTCATTGCGAAAGTTGGTTTCTTGGAGGAATATGAACTGTGCCTTATGCTTGGTTAAGGTTGACAAGACTTGTGACCTCTTTTCAGGGAGGTTCAAGCCCTTTACATTAAGCGATACACACTTCAATGAGAGTGGTACTTTAGATGTCAGGCCAGGCTTCATATTGTGTAGATGCTATCTCAAAACTGGACGTAAGACCAAGGAGAGAGGCAATAGGTCTAAGGATGGGGAGGGGGGGGGGGGGTGGGGGGAAGAATAGGAAAAAGGGAGGAGAAAGAGAGAGAGAGAGAAAAAAAGAAAAAAGAGGGGGAGAAGAGGGGGAGAAGCGAGAAGAACAGAAAAAGTACGAGCAGGGCCGGCGCTCCCGCTAGGCAAACTAGGCAGCCGCCTAGGGCGCACTGCTGCCTAGGGGCACACTGTTTACTAGGGAAGGGTGACCAGACGTCCCAGTTTCCAGGTGAGGAAACTGTCCCCAGCTTGTATCTGTCCCCATTTTGTCCCCGCATTGCAGGGCCAATACTGGGTGGGTGCACCGTGAGCTGGGGCAGGGGGGGGGCACGCCCAGGGCCGGCCCTGCCATAGGTTCTGCTGAGCCTATTTGGCTGCCTCCAGAAGGGAAGGGGGGGGCAAGGGCGAGTGCCACCTGAATAAACAGAGCAGGGTTCTTGTGCTTACCCAGAGCAGCTGCTGTCATACGAAGTCCCACCTCCTGGACCGCCACCAACCTATGATAGACAGCACACTGGTGACATCTATCATAGGAGCTGGTCCAGGAAACAGGACTTCACATTACAGTGGCCGCGCCGGGTAAGCATAAGAACCCTGCTCTGTGTAATCAGATGGCAATCTAATCCCTATGCACTGGTCACTCTGCATTGATGGGGCACTGGTTACTGGTTACTCTGCATTGATGGGGGCACTGGTAACTCTGCATTGATGGGGCACTGGTCACTCTGCATTGATGGGGGCACTGGTCACTCTGCATTGATGGGGCACTGGTTACTGGTTACTCTGCATTGATGGGGGCACTGGTCACTCTGCATTGATGGGGCACTGGTCACTCTGCATTAATGGGGGCACTGGTCACTCTGCATTGACAGGGCACTGGTCACTCTGCATTAATGGGGGCACTGGTCACTCTGCATTGATGGGGCACTGGTCACTCTGCATTGACGGGGGCACTGGTCACTGGTCACTCTGCATTGATGGGACACTGTTCACTGGTCACTTTGCATTGATGGGGCACTGGTCACTGGTCACTCTGCATGGATGGGGGCACTGGTCACTCTGCATTTATGGGGCACTGGTCACTGATCACTCTGCATTGATGGGGGCACTGGTCACTCTGCATTGATGGGGGCACTGGTCACTCTGCATTTATGGGGCACTGGTCACTCTGCATTGATGAGGCACTGGTCACTTTGCATTGATGGGGCACTGGTCACTGGTCACTCTGCATTGATGGGGCACTGGTCACTGGTCACTCTGCATTGATGGGGGCACTGGTCACTCTGCATTGATAGGGGCACTGGTCACTCTGCATTGGATGGGGCACTGGTCACTCTGCATTGGTTGGGGTCACTGGTCACTCTGCATTGATGGGGTCACTGGTCACTCTGCATTGATGCGGGCACTGGTCACTGGACACTCTGCTTTGATGGGCGCACTGGTTGCTGGTCACTCTGCATTGATGGGGGCACTGGTCACTCTGCATTTATGGGGGCACAGGTCACTGGTCACTCTGCATTGATGGGGGCACTGGTCACTAGTCACTCTGCATTGGATGGGGGCACTGGTCACTCTGCATTGGATGGGGCACTGGTCACTCTGCATTGGATGGGGGCACCGGTCACTGGTCACTCTGCATTTATGGGGGAACTGGTCACTCTGCATTGGATACGGGCACTGGTCATTGGGCAATGGTCACTCTGCATTGATGGGGGTACTAGTCACTCTGCATTAGATGGGGCACTGGTCACTCTGCATTGGATGGGGGCACCGGTCACTGGTTACTCTGCATTGATGGGTGCACTGGTCACTGGTCACTCTGCATTGATGGGGGCACTGGTCACTTTGCACTCTGCATTGATGGGGGCACTGGTCACTCTGCACTCTGCATTGATGGGGGCACTGGTCACTGGTTACTCTGCACTGATGGGGGCACTGCAAACATAATATATATACAATAGCAACAGTCTTGTGTGACAGTAAGAGAATTATTTTCTATTTTCTACTCTTTTTTTCTTGGGGGGCACAAGTAAATGGTCTTGCCTAGGGTGCAAAATATTCTAGCACTGGCCCTGAGTACGAGGGTAAGAGATGTCAGAGTGACAATACAGAATAGAGGAGAGGGGTATAGTATAACAAGAAGGGCCCACCAAGTGGGTAACTATTGTCTACCAGATGCGAGGGCAGAGACTCTGTATTGGAGCGCGGGGGGGGGGGGGGGGGCTGCACTTTCTATTGGGATCACCTGGTGGCAGCATAAATAGAGGTCTACATCCACTTTAATGCATTCACACATCCATTCTCCGAAGTTCAGGCTTGTACAAGATACATTGAGCTACCATCAATCAGATTTCTGGAAGAAGAGGTTAAACCAGCACTTTTAGAGTCCATTCACACAGGGGCAACACGACTTGCTGGGGCGACCTGTGAAGTCGCGGTGCGACATTGAAGTCAATGCAAGTCGCCTCCAGGTCGCCCCAAAGTAGTACAGGACCCTTTTTCTAAGTCGGAGCGACTTGCATTGACTACGGGTCCTGTGCTCATCAATGGCAGACGACCCACCGCGACTTGTCAGGCAACCAAGTCGCCTGACAAGTCGCGCTAGTGTGAATGGGGTCTAAAGGACTTGTTGTTCATTCACATTTTTTGTGCTGATTGCACTTTAATTTTTTTTAAAGTATTATGTATTGTGATTTAAATATTATATTTCTGCACAAATAATGAACAGAGATACATATTAAGCACTTTATGGTTAGACAGCGCTGGGTACACACATAAAAATACCATAGAGGAACTATGTTCCTCTTGACTTCCTCTCCAACTACAATACCATTGCAGAAGAGCGCCATCTGCAGTAAAGAAAGTAGACTGCACCTGTCTACACGCACATACACTCACTGCCCACTTTATTAGGTACACCTTGCTAGCAGCGGGTTGGACCCAGTGGCGGCTGGTGCTCCACACCATACCCCTCCCAACCACTCCAGCTCCAGCCCACACTGCCCCCCCCCCCTGGTCGCCTGTTCCCCACCAGTTCCAGCCCGCACTGCCCCAGTCGTCGGCTCACTCACCCGGGGCAGGTGGCGGCAGCCGAGGCGGCTTCCTCCTCAGTCTCCTCCCTCCTCCTCGTCCGCTCCTTGGCCAATATCATGGCTTTTCCTTTCGGCCAATTGGGAATCGGGTTTAGGACCCGCTTACTGATTGGCCAGGAGGAGAATCAGTGTGGCAATAGCGAATATTCATTGGGCTCATGTTGCAGCTCTCTGCGCCCCGAGGCCACCCTTTTTTGAAGCCTATTAGAGACTTTGGCTATAATCACGTGCTTCAAAAAAAAAAAAAACCCATTGCAATCCATGCGTCCGGCACCCTGCATGTAGATTAAGGGGCCGGACACATGGATAGTGGGGGTGGCGCCCCTGCACCCCCAATGCACCAGCCGCTACTGGTTGGACCCCCATTTGCCTTTATTCTTCGTGGCATAGATTCAACAATGTGTTGGAAACATTCTTCAGAGATTTCGCGCATTAGTGACATGATAGCCTCACGCAGTTGCTGCAGATTTGTCGGCTGCACATCCATGATGCCAATCTCCCGTTCCACCACATCCCAAAGGTGCTCTATTGGATGATATGTGGTGAATGTGGAGGCCATTGGAGGACAGTGACCTCATTGTCATGGTGAAGAAACCAGTGGTGAGAAGATTGGAGCTTTGTGACATGGTGCATTATCCTGCTGGGAGGAGCCATCAGAAGATGGGGACACTGTAGTCATAAAGGGACGGACATGGTCAGCAACAATACTCAGGTAGGCCGTGGGGTTTAAACCATGCTCAATTGGTACTAGGGGGCCCAAAGTGTGCCAAGAGAATATCCCCCCACACCATTACAAGACCACCAGTCTGAACCATTACCCCCCCCTTCCTCCCCCACACCATTACATCACCAGCCTGAACCATTACCCCCCCCCCCTGCCCAACACCCCACAACATTACACCACCACCAGCCTGTACCATTACCCCCCACCCCTCACCCCCCACCATTACACCACCACGACCTAAACCATTGATACAAGGCAGGATGGATCCATGTTTTCATGTTGTTTACACCAAATTCTGACCCCACCATCTGAATGTCGCAGCTGAAATCGAGACATAATCAGATCAGGCAACATTTTTCCAATCTTCTATTGTCCAATTTTGAGCCTGTGAGAATTGTAGCCTCAGTTTCCTGTTCTTATCTGAGAAGAGTGGCACCCGGTGTGATCCTCAGCTGCTGTAGCTCATGTACTTCAAGGTTCAATGTGTTGTGCATTCAGAGATAGTATTCTGCATACCTTGGATGTAACGAGTGGTTATATGAGTTACTGTTGCCTTTCTATCATCTGGAACCAGTCTGCCCATTCTCCTCTGACCTTTGATCTCAACAAGGCATTTTCCTCCACACAACTGCCGCTCACTGGATATTTTCTCCCAGAAATATCTCCCAGAAGTATAATCCCAGAAATACTCATACCAGAAATTACTTTAATTATGTAGTGATTGATTCAGTTGTGACACAAGGACAGTTCTCATTGCATCCTGGTAGCCAGGCTTTTTTGGATTCTTGGTTCACACCTTCTCAGTTCTACCATGAAATTCAGTATCTACAGTCTAACTCTACGTGTAATGGGATTTTCCACCTAATTTAGAGATTTAACTAATCCCATTGACGCTCTTTCATCGATAAAAAAGATAAAAGTTTAATTTCCGTTTTCATATCAGTGTTCAGATTAATCCCTTTGTTTTCCCTCTCTTGGAGTCCAACTTGAATCAGGAATGTTGTAAATTATAGCAACAGAGAGTCCTTCCACTGCCCATGTTTTCCCTAAAACTACTATAAAGCAAAAAGACCTACTAAATAGCAAAAAGATATGTATCTGCCGAGTTACTGGTCTGTAAACTCTCACAGATGTAAAATCCAAATCCAAGATTTACATGGCTTTTGCAGGCAGAAAAGGTTACCTGGGTCAGACCTAGATGGAACCATTCAAGGAAAATCTTACAGATAGCACCAAAATATAGGCTGTTGGTATGTACTTATCTTGGTCTATATTTGGTAAATGATTTCACCTTGGATACCTCCGACCCTAGTGTGGCGGTACTCACTGTCACTGGGAGTGAAAGACAGATACGTAATGGTTTAGATTGCTTCAAATATAGTCCGTATTTACACTTATGCTAATGTGTATTGTACTTCAATGTCAGACAGGCTCTCCCTATTGTTTGTGTAATGAGGTGGGATGTGTTTTCTGTCCAGACAGCTAGATAATTAGTTCAGGTTAATTCTATTTCTGCATATGATAATGTAATCAGGCAACCCCTGACCTGTGTGTGGTAATATGATCAGGATAGAGAGGTCCATGCTGTATATAAATTCTTACATAGTTACATAGTTACATAGTAGGTGAGGTTGAATAAAGACAATAGTCCATCTAGTTCAACCTGTGTAGGTGTGTGTGGCTGTAATCATCTCACATACCCCTGAATGTTCTGATCCTTGAGATGTACGTCTAAGAGTCTTTTGAAAGCCACCATACTTCCTGCAGAAACCACCTCTTGTGGTAGAGAATTTAAACAATCTTGTTGCCCTAACAGTAATTCTGTGTGACTGTTCAATAAAGAGTGATTCCAGTACAAGCTAAGTTGTTGGCTAGCTTTGTATGGGGGGGGGGGGGGGGGTGCTAGGATTTGATATCTATGTTAATGAGGACAGGCTAGGAAGCCGTATACTGACGAAAGACCACAAGCACAGTGTGGGTCAGTGGTTCCATTACACCTAGGTTTATAACAACTGTCATCGACCAGACCTGTCATTCGGCAGGAGTGAAGTGATGGGACTAGATACGCATTGGCAGTCAGCAGATTTTTTTCTTTTGGTGGGTCGGTAGGCATTGTGATTGACATGATTCTGAGTCACTGGATGCTGTGCTAATGGGTTTACATTGTTGGATTTTTTGGGGTTTTTCTTTGTTTTTTTTTTTTCTTTTATTAAAAGAACTGTGAAAAAACGTGTCTTTATTTACACTTTACTCATTCACAGGGAAAGGGAGTGGTATTTGGGTGCCCCCATATTGTTATGGCTCCAAAAGCCTCTGTATTATTGCTCTGGCAGCCCTACCTGACTCGATATTGTGGCCAATAGTTGAGACACTTCATTTAAAATTTTTGCACTAAGATAGAAGGGTGGACCTGGTGGACCTGGTGGCACTGACATCCAAGCTCAGGGTATTGAACTTTTCTGAACTGCAAAAAATATCACTAAAATGTATTATAGGCTAAGATCATCCAAATTGTGAGATTCAGTCCAAATGTAATGGTAACTGAATTCCAAGTACACAGAAAAAACTAGGGGGACCCTTAGACATGCAAAATGCAAAAGACAACATAGAGGGTTTCCAAGCAGATAGCAAACAATATAGGTAGTTATTGAACACAGAATACAACTTTGGTCATCCCCTGGCACACAGAAGACAATTAAGGGGATCTCCAGGTACAGAAAAGATATTAGGAGTGTCCCCAGGCACATGGATATAAACTTGGAGGTCCCTAAAAAGACAGAAGACAATGTAGTCAGTTTCAGGCACACAAACAACTTTGGGGGTCCCCAGGGACACAGAAGACAGCGTGAGGGGTCCTCAAGTACATAATAGACAATAGAGTAGTCCTCAGGTACAGAAGATAACTTGGGGGTCCTCAGGGCCACAGAAGAAAACTTGGGTAGTTCTCAGGCACGCAGGAGACAACCTGGAGGTCCCCATATAGATAGAAGACAAGTAGGGTATCCTATGGCACAAATAAGACCACATTAAAGGGCTATAGGCACACAGAAGGCAACTTAGTTCTGGTCTCTAGAAGCACAGAAGTCAACTTGGGAGTTTCAGCGAAATAGAGGTCAATAGGGGTGTCCCAAGGAACAAATAATACACCTTTGAAAGTCTCTGGGCATACAGAAGACAACTCTGGTCGTCCCCAGGTGCAAAAAAAGAAGGCAGCTTGGGCAGTTCCTAGGTCATATTTAGAGGCATTTTCATTCACTTTGTAATGCCAACGGGCTTTAACTTTGACCATCCAAATCAGCTCGTCAGACGCAGGCCAGAGTTTGGCAGAACCTATTTCTCAACCTTGCTGAAGTCAAACAAGCAGCTTATTGTTCATTTTCAGTGATACCGATGCCAATGGTCTGAAGGTCTGGGATCCGTGGATTGCATACAATGACATCCTAAATCTTGGCCTAACCCTGCTCTTAACCTAATGGTCTCTTCTGTAGCCCCTCTCTTCCTGTCCCCGCCCCCCCCCCACCCTCCAAATCCCCTCCTTATTTTCCTCTCCTAACCTTTTTCTACTCTTCAGCTTACTAGAACCTCTGTGGCTCCTCTTTCTGCCCCCTGGTTTGACCGGTGGCATTTAGGTCACTCCTCGCTGTTTGTTGGAGGCCACAGTCATCGTTCCCTAGGAGCAGGGATATTTACCTTAATTATGAAGAGTGTTTAGAAGTGCTTGATTTATTCTCCCTGGAGAAGAGACGCATGAGAGGGGACATGATAGCAATTTACAAATACCTCAACGGTGATCAGAGCATAGAAAAAAAAAAACTATTTAGTCCAAAGGAATGCATGAGGACACAAGGTCATACACTGCGTTTAGAGGAGAGGCGTTTTAACCTCAGGCTACGCAGGGGGTTCTTTACAGTAAGGGCTACGAGACTGTGGAATTCTCTACCACAAATGGTAGTAACCGCGGGGAGTATGGCTACTTTTAAAAGACTCTTGGACATACATCTCAAGGATAAAAACATTCAGGGGTATGGGAAATGATTACAGCCACACACACCTACACAGGTTGAACTGGATGGACTATTGTCTTTATTCAACCTCAACTACTATGTAACTATGTAACTATGTAACTATGTAACCTGTTACTGAACACTTTTACTAAACCATAGTCTTGTGATGTTATAGAGAGAAAACAAAGAAAAGGTGCCTCTGAGTATGGCGTGAGTGTTGGAGGCAACATGTATATTTATTTCACTGAGTATGGGCTGAAGCAGATTTTATTACAACAATAACATAAAACTCACATTCAAATTTGTGAAATGGAGCATATCAGATGCCCAAACGTCAGAAGTAGACAGAGCTGTACTGGTGCAGTCCCGGGGTCTTCCTCTCTGTACCGCTGGTTCCGGCCGGATGATGGTGACAAGCGGTGAACTCCGCGGCTAGGAGCAAGAGCTGGGACACACGGTGGAGGGTAGCGTCGCTCCTCTGACGTCACAAATGGTGCTATGGTCGAGACTCCCATCATTGCGGCTTGCATCCACATGATGTAAAACAGTGATGGGGAACCTTGGCGCCCTAGATCACAGGTGTCAAACACAAGGCCCCCAGGCCAAATGCGGCCCCCATGGCCATTTCATGTGGCCCTCGCACCTCTCCTGCAGCTGCGGCACCCCTCTTGTCTCTGCCCCCACCTTGTCTCTGTAGTCGACAGCAGAGAGGACAGAACTCCTTTGCCAGATCCTGCACTCCTCTGTGCAGCTGCAGAAAGGCTCCTCTTTGGACATGGGGTGCTCTGGACATCGAATCCAACAGATATAACTGGCCCTTTAAGGGCAACCATAATGCTGATGGGGCCCGCGATGAAATGGAGTTTGACACCCCTGCCCTAGATGTTTTGGAACTACATTTCCCATGATGCTCAACTACACTGCAGAGTGCCTAAGGATCATGGGAAATGTAGTTCCAAAAAATATGGCGTGCCCAAGGTTCACCATCACTGATGTAATGGAAAACGCGATTCATTAGATCAGACCACCTTCTTCCATCGCTCCGTTCTCCAGTTCTGATGCTCACATGCCCTTTGTAGCCACCTTCGGCTGTGGACACGGGTCAGCATGGGCGCCCTGACCGCTCTACGCAGCCCCATACACAAGAAGCTGGGATGCCCATTTTTTGCTTTGCTGCAACAACATCACCTTCAGGGACAACATGTTCACTTGCTGCCTTTCAGATTCCATTGTAACCAGATAATCAATGCAATTCTTTTCCTGTCAGGGATCTTAGTGTGATGGCTGATCTGTGATATACTGTATATACAGTATATATATATATATATATATATATATATACACAGTTTATCCTCTTTGTCACCTTTTTTCACACACCTGTTCATTGCCACGTTTTCACACCTGTTCATTTCCATGTTCTCTCCTCCCGTTGAACATACAATTTTTGTTCTTTTTGTTTACTTCTAAGGAGGAGAACATATTTTATTGTCCCTATTTAATTTTCAGGGTAAATTTTATCTCTGCCAAAACACAGCATTACCCAAATATTTCCCACAGTGCTTTGCTCCTTCAGAACATAATCAATATATAAGGCAAGGCACTCACCATACAGGCTATGCAGCGCAGAGGAATCCTACAGGTGGGCTGGATATTTCGATATCAGGTTTTATTCTTCTATTTAGATACAGCGATCGTTGTTACAGAACCAACACAAAGGGATATTTATTTATTGCTAAATCCAGATCCAATGACAGATTAGGAAACTGGAATTGTTTGGATCTCTGGTATTGAGTATTATTTTATTTAATCAAAGAATGTCTTGTTTTTTTAGTAATGTTCTATTAAATTAGAAAAATAATTTGTTCTTAAATATTTACATTTAAATATTTACCAAAAGCAGTATTAACCCCCCCCCCCCAAAAAAAAAAAATAACAGTTAATATAAATCAAATAAATAGTTATATTTAAATATTTACCTAAAGCCATATTAAACTGCTCAAGAATATGAAATTAATTTAAATTAAATAGTTATATTTGAATATATGCTTAAACCAGTATTAAACCCACAAAAAAATAGCAATTTATTTAATTCAAATAAATAGTAATATTGAAATATTTAGTTAAAGCAGTGTTAAAACCCCTGAAAATGAGCAATTAATTTAAATTAAATAAATAGTAATATTTAAATATATACTTAAAGCGGTATTAACCCCTCAACCCCCCCCCCCCCCCAAAAAAAAAAATGCAATAAATTTAAATTAAATAGTTATATTTAAATATTTACTCAAAGCCGTATTAAACCACTCAAAAATTAGAAATTAATTTAAATTAAATAGTTATATTTGAATATATACTTAAACCAGTATTAAACCCACAAAAAATGAGCAATTTATTTAAATTAAATAAATAGTAATATTGAAATATTTAGTTAAAGCAGTGTTAAAACCCCTGAAAATGAGCAATTAATTTAAATTAAATAAATAGTAATATTTAAATATATACTTAAAGCAGTATTAACCCCTCAACCCCCCCCCCCCCCAAAAAAAAAATTGCAATAAATTTAAATTAAATAGTTATATTTAAATATTTACTCAAAGCCGTATTAAACCACTCAAAAATTAGAAATTAATTTAAATTAAATAGTTATATTTGAATATATACTTAAACCAGTATTAAACCCACAAAAAATGAGCAATTTACTTAAATTAAATAAATAGTTATATTGAAATATTTACTTAATGCAGTGTTAAACCCACTAAAAAATGACCAATTAATTTAAATTTAATAAATAGTTATATTTAAATATATACTTAAAGCAGCATTAACCCCCCCCCAAAAAAAAATAAAATAAAAAAAATTGCAGTGAATTTAAATGAAATAAACAGCTATATTTAAATAATTACTTAAAGCCATAATAAACCACTCAAAAATGAGAAATTAATTTAAATTAAATAAATAGTTTTATTTGAATATATACTTAAAGCAGTATTAAACCTTTCAAAAAATAAAATTACAATGAATTTAAATTAAATAGTTATATTTAAAAATTACACAAAGCGGTATTAAACCACCCAAAAATTTGGAATTAATTTAAATTAAATAAATAGTTATATTTCAATGTATACATAAAGCAGCAGTAAACCTCCAAATTTGCAATGAATTTAAACTAAAAAAAATAGTTATGTTTAAATATTTACTTAAAGCAATATTAAACCCCACAAAAAAATGAGCAATTCATTTAAATGAAATAAATAGTTATATTTTAATATTTACTTAAAGCAGTATTAAACCCCAGAAAAGGAGCACCTAATTTAAATTAAATAAATAGTTATATTTAAATATTTACTTAAACCAGTATTAAACCCACAAAAAAATAGCAATTCATTTAAATTAAATAAACAGTTATATTTTAATGATGTGTATATTAGGGTGTATGGTTCCTGCGCTATCGTGGATTCTCTACCAACCACATTAATGCTGCATCACATAAACTGATACTATAAAACAGTCACAGATATGGGTTTTGGGGGGGTGTGATGCGCTTCGGGGTGTTCTGAATATATATCAAGTGCTTAGTGTAATTTTCCACCTATTAATCAATTATCTATATTAGAATTATTATAAAATCCTATTGCATATGTTTCATCCCAAAATTCATAAATACCTCCTTAGTTCATATAAATATAAAGTGCTTGTGGAAATATCCCATTCAGAAAGTATTATTACCAAAAAGTGAATGAATTTAAATTAAATAGTTATATTTAAATATATACTTAAAACAGTATTAAACCCCCCCAAAAATGTACAATGAATTTAAATAAATAAATAGTTAGATTTAAATGCTTACTTAAAGCCGTATTAAACCACCGAAAAATTAGAAATTAATTTAAATTAAATAAATAATTATATAAAAATATATACTTAAAGTAGTTTTAAACCCCCCCCCCCAAATAATTTGCAATTAATTTAAAAATATAGTTATATTTACTTAAAGCAGTATTAAATCCCACAAAAGAGCACTTAATTTAAATTAAATAAATAGTTATATTTAAATATAAAAAAAAAAAGACCTTCCCAGGAATTCCCGACATGTTTTGCAGTACACCGTTTCCTCAGGGGAATGGGAAAAAAAATCCCCCTGAGTCAGCGGCTTTCTGCGAAACATGTCGGGAATTCCTGGGAACTTCTTTTATACATATATATATATATATATATATATTTTTTTTTTTTTTTTTTTTCTTTTTTTCAAATTCCTTTTTATTGAAAATTTCTGGGAACTTCTAATTGACTCTTCCTGTATTGGGGTAGTCTTTAGAAAAATTATCTCCCTTCTGGATTGTGTATAACTCCACTTGGGTTTTAATGTTTTTGTAAAAAAAAATATATGTTTTGTGTATAATGTACTATTTTTGTATGTGATAACATTTTGTTAAATTTTCTATATATGCCTTTTGGTCTGACTATCTGTTTAGTGACGGTACCATTAAAATCCCTCTTGCTGACCCCCCCATTCCTGTTTTTTTCATGGTAAGAGAGATATATGGCATTGTTTATTTTGGATTTAATATTGCTTTAATATTATCTACAGGTGTTTGCCTATTGATAATAAAAAAAAAAAGGTTTAGCTTTTTATCCGGTTCCAGACCGCCCCAGTGCCGATTTATGCCTGCACGACATGGCATAGACCTACGTCGGTGGTGCACCTGCAGCTAGGGGGCGAGCGCGTGTTGCCAGCAGTGCGCTCCTGCCCCCACTCGGCAAAGGGGACTCCAATTCGTGGGGCAGGTGACTCCGATTGCCGCCTGACACCCGCGATCGTTCCCCACTGAGAGAGAAGGACGGTTGGATGTTGTAAACACAGCCGCCCGTCCTTCTCCCTGGAATGATCACAGAGTGCCTGTGATCCTTCTATATAAGATCACAGGTCTCTATAATCATATCACAAGCCCATCCCCCCACAGTTAGAATCACTCCCCTAGGCTCACATTTAACCCCTTGATCACCCACACTGTTAACCCCTTCCCTGCCAGTGTCATTAGTACAGTAATATTTTTAGCACTGATTACTGCAGTAATGTCACTGGTCCCCCCAAAAGTGTCAAAAATGTCTGTTAGGGGTCTGATCTGTCCACCGCAATGTCGCAGTTCCGCAAAAAAAAAAAAAAAAATCGCAGATCGCCGCCATTACTAGTAAAAAAAACAATAAAAATTACATAAATCTTTCATGTAGTTTGTAGACATGATACATTTTTACCAAAAATATGTAGCAGAAAACAAATTGGCCTAAAATGTTAAAAAAATTAGATTTTTTTTGGGAATGTTATATAGCAGAATGTGAAATATATTGTTTTTTTTTTTCAGAATTGTCGCTCTTTTTTTGTTTATAGCGAAAAAAATAAAAATCACAGAGGTGATCAATTACCACCAAAAGAAAGTTCTATTTGTGGGGGGAAAAAAAAGGACGTAAATTTAATTTGGGTACAGCGTCGCACGACCGCGCAATTGTCCGTTAAAGTAACGCAGTGCCGAATCGCAAAATATCGCCTGGTCAGGAAGGGGGTAAAATCTTCCGGTCTTAAAGTCGTTAAAAATACGCTCATTGAGAATTTTTTTTGTCAAAGACATGTAGCTAAATACATTTTGGCCTAAATATATGACAAAAATTGAATATATTGGATATTTTTTAACTGTCAAAGTAGAAAATGTCAATTTTTTTGCAAAATTTTCACTCTTTTTTTATTAATATCGCAAAAAATAAAAAGCGCAGAGGTGATCAAATACCACCAAATGAAAGCTCTGTTTGTAGGAAAAAAAGTACGTAAATTTTTTTTGGGTACGACGTTGCATGACCGCGCAATTGTCAGTTAAAGTCACGCAGTGCCAAGTTGAAAAAAGTGGCCTGGCCATTAAGCAGGAAAATCCTCCGGTCTTAAAGTGGTTAATTATATAAGATCTCATAACTGTGTTATTTTTTTTTCTTATCTTTTATTTTTTCCCTACAAATTATCATCGTGTGCCAGGCCACTTATATATGTGGTTTTTGTGGATAAACATTTTATAATTATAATGATTGATAACCCGGACATATCCTGCTAGGATTTAAATTGGGATTGTACTTTTTATTTGCCTGCAAGGTATTATCTCAAACCTGATCAAATACAGCTCATGCCTTTACAAACTCACTAACTGTAGAATTTCTGGGACTCCAGCCAATAATTACAGTAGC
Source organism: Pelophylax lessonae (assembly GCF_965119305.1). Taxonomy (NCBI): domain Eukaryota; kingdom Metazoa; phylum Chordata; class Amphibia; order Anura; family Ranidae; genus Pelophylax; species Pelophylax lessonae. The sequence continues at coordinate 202,211,128 of NC_138780.1, forward strand.
TTAATATGCTTTCCATTACAGGACATTAATTGGGCGTTAATTATTCCAGGCTATCTAGAAAGAAGGATATTTGCTGTGATAAATAATTTTAATTAATTAAAACAGTAAATATTTGTCATTGTTCCATTGCAGTAACAGAGAAGCTAACACTTTACATTCTTTAGAATTTCGTAGTCATGCCCAACCTCTCATTTTTATATTGCTGACAGCATGGCAATCTGATGCCAGGAAATCCTTTGTTTGTGTGTGACGTGTATTGCCCTTCCTTGTGCAGCTTGCTGCTAAGGCTAGTTATAGGTTTGGGTGTTTGCCACTTTTTTGCACAATATGACGCAGCGGGAGCAGGCACAATTTTTTTCCTCAATTTAATATAAAATCCCTCGCACTTAAAACTTCAGTAACAAAAATAAATTAATAAATAAATAAATGCCGCCGCTTTCAATTAATCAAAATATATAACAAAGTGAAAATCACACCACATTAAGTGAAAACCACCAGCAGCGCAAAATGAATTAGTGAATACATGGTTAATTAATGATTAATTAATTAAATGTGAAGAAGGTACTCTTAAATAGGAGAACTATAACATAATCCAAAAAATATGAATAGGTCCAATCATAAATCCTGATCAGTGCACAGTCCAAAATAAAATAATTAAAAACAGTATTGTTAATTTAGTGTGTCCAAAACTAGATGTAAGTCCCGTGAATGAAGGATAAAGTCCTTCATTCACGTGAAAAGTCCTTCATTCACGGCAAACCACAACCGCTGTGTGATATTCACTTCCACTCCAATTAGATGGACACTTACCAAATATTTTTGCCATCTCCATTCACATGGTTGGGCACAAGCGCTGATAAACTAAAGAAGTTTAGTGGAAACCTCTAGATAGGCCTAATCATCTCCTGCCCTTTTCTCTAGTGGTCAATGTAAACGCCGGTCCAGATGAAGTCGGGGTGACAAAACGCGTAGGATAGAGCCTAGTGTCATTGCACAACAATGTCTTTTTTACATTGACCACTAGAGAAAAGGGCAGGAGACGATTAAGCTCAAGCACTGATAAACAGAAGTTTAGTGGAATCCTCTAGATAGGCCTAATCATCTCCTGCCCTTTTCTTTAGTGGTCAATGTAAACGCTGCTCCAGATGACGTCAGGGTGACGAAACACGTAGGGTGGAGCCTAGTGTCATTGCGCAACAATGTCTTTTTACATTGGCCACTAGAGAAAAGGGCAGGAGATGATTAAGCTCAAGCACTGATAAACAGAAGTTTAGTGGAATCCTCTAGATAGGCTTATTCGTGTCCTGCCCTTTTCTCTAGTGGTCAATGTAAAAAGATATTCAATCGCTTGTACAAACAGGTCAGGAAGTCCAGGTCGCCCTGCATTCCACAGACAGAAACCGGAAGTTGTGCAATAACGCTAGGCTCCGCCCTACACGTTTCGTTACTCTAACGTCATCTGGAGCCGCGTTTACATTGACCACTAGAGAAAAAGGCAGGGGAAGATTAAGCCTATCTACAGGATTGCACTAATTTTTTGTTTATCAGCGCTTGCGCCCAACCATGTGCATGGGGAGCAAAAATATTTGGTGAGTGTCCATCTGATGGACAGCAACCCCGCTGCCTAGTGTGGGCGGGAGCGCACCGCCGGCGACCGCGCGCTCGCCCCCCAGCACCATGCGCGCAGCCAATGTAGGGCTACATCAGTTCATGCAGGAGAGGTTGCTTGCCGCAATAAATCTGCGACGGGCGGTCTTAACGTGGTAAAAATGATGGACAGTCTAAAGGCCTCCTTTAAAAATTATGGACACAGTTTCGAGGCACCCCATTCTAAATCGTAAAAGCTATTCTATTAATTTTACATAATGCAGCAACATCCACCAGTCTAAGATGGACTCCCAACTTTAAAGGTTATTTATTGTTCCAAAGCAAATACACTTTTGCAAAGTGGTACTGACTAGTAGTCCAATGTTTTTCTTCTTTCCCCATCACTCAGCTAATGTGACCCCCAAACACTGATGGACAGGGGCAGGGGAGGAACAAACAAGGATGCTATGCAGGCAACTGACATCCTCCTTGATGCCATTGGGCATTAGGACACCGGCAGTTAGAAGGATGTAATGGTGCACAATGAAAAGCTGTGGCTTTGTGTAACCAAATGGCAGGCTTGCTCCATCTGCTGGCTTACAAACAATATTTAGGCATTTTGCCAAGGCACCCCTGAAGAAACCTCAAGGCACCCCAGGGTGCCTGGCCACCCTGGTTGAAAAAGGCTGGTCTACAGCATGTTTTACACCTGCCTAAAAACTTTTGCACAATACTGTGTAGCACCCTACAGGTAGGTGCTAGGTAAAGATGCAGTGGGCCTTGTCTGCCTAACAGCAGGGCTGTGATTTATTAGTCAGGGTGTGATGGTTTCCAGGTGTGCCTGCTGAAGGGGAAGTCTCCCCACTGGCTCCTGTGAGAGGTTTCTCATAGGGCGGTGGAGGAAACCCAATCAGGGGACACATCCAGGCTTGTAACTACCCCAGAAGGCAGATTGTGCTGCAAAGGATTCTGGGAGTGGGTATACGTTTGGGGGTGGCACATGACACAATGTCTTTGGTGGGAGCAGAGTCCCAGGATGGAGAGTGCGGCTGTCTCTGCTCCTGTCTGAGGGAAGAGGATGTCTCGGGGTGCCGCCAGAGAATCCAGAGAGAGCTGAGTTGAGCTGAGGGGATCCGGTGTGCCGAGAACCTGCGGAGAGAGAGAGAGAGGGGTTCAATCCCAGGAAAGCCTACACAGGTCGTGAGTACTGTGGATCGCCCCTGGGGGTCTGCCAGAGTCATAGGGGACCACTCTGGAAGAGGTTCTGGGATCCAGTGCCAGCTAGCTGAAAGGGGGTACCTAGGTTGAGGACCCTGAAGTTACAGAGGGGGGTGCCTAGATAGTGAACCCCGAAGAGTTCAAGGCTAAAGGGGGCGCCTACTATGGGCCCTGAATTGTACAGTGTGTGCCAGTTGGAATGTACTGTTTGATAGGATTCTACAATATACTACCTCAAGCCAAAGCAAGGCAGGAGGGAAGTATTCAGTGACTTGTTGCAGTATAACAGTGTCGTTGGTTCTACAATTTCACCATCCTGGATCTTCTGGACTACAAGTCGAGGATTCAGCACTTCTCTTAAAGCGGAGTTCCGGCCTCAAATACCTTTAACTAAAAATACCCCTATAATACTAATCCATCGCCCTTTACAGAACCGCTATTCTCATACTTACAAGGTGTACGGTATTCGATTTTAGTCAAAATCTTACTTTTAAAAACGCTGTCTGAGCGCGGCCATCTTGGATGTGGGCATCTGAAGACGCAGTGTAATCTGCTGTGTCCTTCTTCCTGATTCCAGGGAGTGTTCTGGGAGTTCTTCCTGATTCCAGCCTCCTGGGAGTGATGACAAACAGCTCCCAGGGTGCAATGCAAAAGCGGAAGTGATGTCAGGGGCCGTGGCCACAGAGAGGGGAGAAGGAGGAAGTACAATCAAAAATGCCCTGAAAATAAGGTAAGGGACCCCCGAAAAAAATTAAAAATGCCCAATTGTTGATCAGCATAGTGAGCACTCCAGGAATCACTAAAGTTGCAAAATAGGCCGGAACTCCACTTTAACCGCTTCCATACAGAGCAGTTAGACACCCTTCCTGCCCAGACCAATTTTCAGCTTTCAGCACTCTCACACTTTGAATGACAATTGCTCAGTCATGCTACACTATAACCAAACAAAATTTTTATCATTTTTTTCACACAAATAGAGCTTTCTTTTGGTGGTATTTGATCACAACTGGGGTTTTTTTTTTCGTGATATATGCAAAAAAAGAGCAAAAATTTTGAAAAAAAAACACTTTTTTTTAGTTTCAATTATGAAATTTTGCAAAAAATAAATTTTTCTTCATACATTTGGGCCAAAATGTATACTGCTACATGTCTCTGGTAAAATTAACCCAAATTAGTGTATATTATTTAGTCTGTGTGAAAGTTATTGAGTCTAGAAGCTATGGTACCAATTACTGAAAATTGATCACACCAGATGTACTGACTGCCTATCTCCTTTCTTGAGGCCCTGAAATGTCAGGACAGTACAAATACCGACCAAATGACCCCTTTTTGTAAAGTAGACAGTCCAAGGTATTTAGTAAGAGGCATGGTGAGTTTTTTGAAGTTGTAATTTTTTCCCACAATTCTTGGGAAAATGAAGAAAAATTTATTTTTTTTCTTTTTTTTCCCACAAAGTTGTCAATTTATAAGCTATTTCTAACACATAGCATGTACACAGCAAAAATTACACCCAAAGATACATTCTGCTACTCCTTCCGAGTATGGCGATACCACATGTGTGAGACTTTTACACAGCCTGGCCACAAAAAGAGACTCCACGTCCAAGAAGCACATTCAGGCGTTCTAGGAGCATAAATACACATAAAACTTTCTTACTACCTATCACACTTTTCAAGGCCCTAGAGCACCAATACAATGGAAAAGTCCACAAAATGACCCCATTTTGGAAAGCAAACACTCCAACGTATATTCTATGAGGCATTATGGGTCGTTTGAACATATCATTTTTTTCCACAGGTTTTTGGAAAATGTGGGAAAAAAATTAAAACTTTTTTTTTTTACACAAAGTTGTCAATTTATAGGATATTCCTAACACATAGCATGTACACAGCAAAAATGACACCCCAAAATACATTCTGCCACTCCTCCTGAGTATGGCAATACCACATGTGTGAGACTTTTTCACAGCCTAGCCATATAGAGGGGCCGAACATCCAAGGAGCATCATCATGCATCCTAGCCACTTGCCTAGGCCTATTTTTGACATTTGGTGTTTACAAGCTAAAATCAGTTGTTTTGCTAGAAAACTGCTTAGAACCCCCAAACATTATATATTTTTTTTTAGCAGAGACCCTAGAGAATAAAATGGAGATTATTGCACTATTTTTTATCACACCGTATTTGCGTAGCGGTCTTCCAAACGCAGTTTTTTTGGAAAAAATTCACTTTTTTTAATTAAAAAATAAGAAACCAGTAAAGTTAGCCCAATTTTTTTCCATAATGTGAAAGATAATGTTACGCCGAGTAAATAGATACCCAACATGTCATGTTTCAAAATTGCGCACGCTCACGGAATGGTGACAAACTTTGGTACTTAAAAATCCCCATAGGCGACAATTTAAAAATTTCTACAGGTTGCCATCTTTGAGTTACAGAGGAGGTCTAGGGCTCAAATTATTCCCCTTGCTCTAACGATCGCGGCGATACCTCACATGTGTGGTTTGAACACCGTTTACATATGTGGGCGGGGTTTCTGTATGCATTCGCTTCTGCGCGCGAGCTAACGGGGACAGGGCGCTTTAATTTTTTTTTTTTTTTTTTTTTACTATTTATTTTATTTATTATTTTTTATTTTTACACCGTTTAAAAAAAAAAAAAAAAAATTGATCATTTTTATTTCTATTAAAAGAAATGTAAATATTCCTCGTAATAGAAATAGGCACGACAGGACCTCTTTTTTGTGAGATCTGGGGTCAAAAAGTCCTCAGATCTCACAAGTACACTAAAAGATAGAAAAAAAAAAAAAAAAATAATAATTATAATATAAAATGAAAAAAAAAAAAAAAAGGACCTTTAAACTGGTTGCTAGGCAACAACATTTTCCGTAGCTCCGGTCCTCCAAGACCATAGAGTCAAGTGAGGGCAAGCTTGCCCTCACTCGACATCCTGTCTGTGAGGATTCGGGACCGGATCGTTTTCCCCGCTGCCGGCGGGTCCGGTAAGCGGGGAAAAGGACCGGAACGCGTCGGGAGGGGGGGGGCGCCTCTTCCGCCATCCCGGAAGGGTGATCCCACGGCGAATCCGCCGCTGGGACCACCCTTATCGGAAAGCCAACCGTCCACCGTTTAAAAAAATACCAGGGTTATGGCAGCTATCTGCTACCATAACACCGGTATTTAGGTTTAAACGGACGACGTATATAAACCTTTTTGGACTTGGACATGGTGGCTGTATGAAGGGTGACAGGTACTCGGGTACTTTGTTGGGCAGGTGACAGGTACTCTGGTACTGATGAGCAGGTGACAGGTACTCGGGTACTCTGATGGGCAGGTGACAGGCAGGTGATAGGTACTGATGAGTAGTACTCACTGACTGATAGGTGATAGGTGATACTGTACTGATGGGTACTGATGATCAGTACTGATACGTGATAGGTACTGATGAGTACTGATGAGTAGTGATGGGTACTGATGAGCAGGCGGCAAGTACTTGGGTACTTCAGGCGTCAGGTACTCTGATGAGCAGGTGGAAGGTACTCGGGTACTCTGATGGGTAGGTGACAGGTACTCAGGTACTCTGATGACGGGTACTCCGTTGACAGGTACTCAAAGTACCCGAGTACCTGTCATCAGAGTACCCGAGTACCCGTCATCAGAGTACCCGAGTACCCATCATCAGAGTACCCGAGTACCTGTCATCAGAGTACCCGAGTACCCGTCATCAGAGTACCCGAGTACCTGTCATCAGAGTACCCGAGTACCCGTCATCAGAGTACCCGAGTACCTGTCATCAGAGTACCCGAGTACCCGTCATCAGAGTACCCGAGTACCCGTCATCAGAGTACCAGAGTACCCGTCAGAGTACCCGAGTACCTGTCATCAGAGTATCCGTCATCAGAGTACCCGAGTACCTGTCATCAGAGTACCCGAATACCTGTCACCAGCCCATCAGAGTACCCGAGTACCTGTCATCTGAGTACCTGATGACAGGTACTCGGGTACTTTGATGGGCTAGTGACAGGTGCTCTTTATTGGGGGGGGGGGCAATCAGTGTGGTTGGGGTGCACTGTAGTTGGTAACTAGCTGTTACCACAATCTCCTCCTCACACAGGATCAGTGTGTGAGGAGGAGAACACGGTGACAGCTAGTTACCGTGTTCTCTGTTGACATTTGTGACCGGCTGTGATTGGACACAGCCGGTCACGTGGTAAAGAGCCAATTTCATTGGCTCTTTACCTAGATCGGGGATCGACTCTGTCCGAGGGACGAGCCTCGTCCCCGATCGCTGCTCTGCGCGCCCCCGGGGGCGCGCATTGCAGAGAGAACGAGCGGCTCGTGCTGGAGCCGCTCATGTGATCGGCTGTGATTGACACAGCCGATCACGTGGTAAACAGCCAATTTCTATTGGCTGTTTACCTTGATCAGTGATGGGCTATGTCCGAGGGACGAGCCTCATCCCTGATCGCGCCGCTGCGCGCCGCCGGGGGCGCGCAGTAGCAGCTAGAACGGGCCGACGTCATATGACGGCGGCCCGGATCTAGACAACCACCTTGCCGACGTCATTTTACATGACTCGGTAAGGAAGTGGTTAAGGTACAGAGTGTACTCAGAGAGAGAGTGGGCGTTGGCTGGCGTCGGCTGGCGTCAAGGAAGGGCCAACAGGCATTTTTTCAGGAATGAAGTCCCAAGTGTATATAGTTGAAGCCTAAAGGAGTATCCCACTCATTCCCTTCTCCCATCCCCTTTTATCTACAATAAAACAACACAAAGATCCCAGGGTTGTCCATGTCTCAGTTCTCACACCCCGGGCCACAGCTCACATGGGCTGGAGAGGTAACCGATAACAATGGCAGACCCACATCAGGCCACAGGCCTGGAAAACCTGCTACAACTGTATATATAAATTATAGTGTTTTGTTTGTTTTTCAGGAGCATTCAGTGTGAGCAAAATCCAAGAGGAGGAAAGATGAAAGCCCTGCTCTTCCTGTGTGTGAGCGCAGCCCTCGTCCACGTGGCCGTCTTATACGATGGTTACCTTAAACTGAAAGTTAACAAACATTACCCACCTCTGAATCCCCAAGACTATATATATATGATCGTAGCATTCAATACAGATGCTCTGGATGACCTGTTTAATGCTCTTGAAGATCCTGACAGCATCGTGCACCCCAACAAAGACGTAACCATATTCGTCGACAAAAACTGGCATCCTCAAAACCCCAAAATCCAAACAGTGTCCAAAGATTTTTCCTCCCCAGATGCAGCCAAGAGCAGTGTGAATGCCTTCGTGAAACAGGAAACCAGTGGAAAAATCGTCGGTTTAGTGGGGGATCTTAATGAATACACAGTGACAGCTATTGTCAACACCAACAGTAAGTTTGGAGGGCTTTTATATGTTCTAGGTGTAAGCCATTCATATATTTATAATTGTTTTTAAATGGCAGCTCCACGTAAAGCTGGTATTCCAAATTTAACTAGGATTTAGTAAATAGAATACCATCCAATGGTGAGATTTCCTTACTCTGCCTTATCCCACGTGGCTGTAATGTTCTAACCCAGTGGTCTCCAAACTTTCTAAACAAAGAATACTGTCCCTCAAACTAAAGGATTGGGGGGGGGGGGGGGGGGGGAGAAGGCCACAGCGGGAGTAGAAAACGCCTTATTATATTATATTACATATAACCTGTGGCACACAGGAGGAGGAATAGTGCCCCATCATTGACATTAGTCAGAGGAGTGATGCCCCATCATTGGAGTCAGTAAAAGGAATATTGTCCAATGATTTTAAAAGTGGGAGGAATAGTGCTCCATCATTGGTATTGGTGGGATAATTAGTGCCCATAAGTTGATGTCAGTGGGAGGAATAGTGCCCCATCATTGTTGTCAGTGGGAGGAATAGTGCTCCATCATTGGTGTCAGTGGGAGGAATAGTGCCCCATCATTGGTGTCAGTGGGAGGAATAGTGCCCCATCATTGGTTTCAGTAGGAGGAATAGTGCCCCATCACTGGTGTCAGTGAAAGGAATAGTGCCTCATCATTGGTGGCAGTAGAAGAAATAGTGCCCTATTATTGGTATCAGTGGGAGGAATAGTGCCCCATCATTGGAGTCAGTGAGAGGAATAGTGCCCCATCATTGGTGTCAGTGGAAGGAATAGTGCTCCATCATTGGTGTTAGGAAAAGGAATATTGTCCTATCATTTGTAAAAGTGGGAGGAGTAGTGATCCATCATTGGTATTGGTGGGAGAATTAGTGTGCATACATTGATATCAGTGGGAGGAATAGTGCCCAATCATTGGTTTTAGTTGGAGGAATAGTGCCCCATCATTGGTTTTAGTTGGAGGAATAGTGCCCCATCATTGGTGTCAGTGGGAGGAATAGTGTCCCATCATTGGTATCAGTAGGAGGAATAGTGCCCCATCATTGGTATCAGTGGGAGGAATAGTGCTCCATCATTGGTTTCATTAGGAGGAATACTGTCCCATCATTGGTGTCAGTAGAAGGAATAGTGCCCCATCATTGGTGTCAGTAAAAGGAATACTGTCCTATCATTTGTAAAAGTGGGAGGAGTAGTGGTCCATCATTGGTATTGGTGGGAGAATTAGTGTGCATACATTGATATCAGTGGGAGGAATAGTGCCCCATCATTGGTTTTAGTTGGAGGAATAGTGCCCCATCATTGGTTTTAGTTAGAGGAATAGTGCCCCATCATTGGTGTCAGTAGGAGGAATAGTGCCCCATCGTTGGTGTCAGTGGGAGGAATAGTTTTCCATTATTGGTTTCAGTGGAAGGAATAGTTCTCCATCATTGGTGTCAGTGGGAGGAATAGTGCCCCATCATTGGTATCAGTGAGAGGAATAGTGCCCCGATTTTGGTGTCAGTGGGAGGAATAGTGCCCCATCATTGCTGTCAGTAGGAGGAGTCGTTTCACATCATTCAGCTTCGGGTGTGGCTGCAGGAAGGTTCTCTGGCTGTGTGTCTGCTCCAGGTGATTTCTGTGAGAGGGGAGTTCGGTAAAATCTCTCCCAGCCCTGCTGGCCCCTATCTGGGGAGGCCATGCAGGCCAGCAGGGCCTCTCCTGCTGGAAGCTCTGAACCATCCCCTGGGCTGATGGATGACACCCCTGCTCCTGGACAAGCCATGGCTGGAGATCTCTCTGCCCCTGGTGAGGATGAGGATACCGAGTCCATTCGGGAGCGAGTGGTGGCCGGGATCAAGGTCCTGAATAGGGAGAGAGACCAGCTCTACAAACTGAGAGCAGAGTTGAAACGCCTGCGAAAGCAACGTGAAGGTTTGCACAGCCGCAGCCGTGGATCTATGGATTCGGAAATCCAGTTGGCAAAGGTCCGGGTTCAACACCAGGAAACCATTGTGGCCATGATGGAAGGTAAAGAGGGGCCCTTTAAAGAAAAGTTCTGCAATGACCGCAGATTTGCAAGGATGGCAAAGATGGAGGTGGAGGAGGGGACCCCAAGTTCTGACCCCCTGCCCCCCCAAGGTGAGGTGAGCAGCCCGTTGCCTTCTCAGGGCTCAGGAGGCATGCTTAAAGTGATCCAGGCAGTGGAGTCTCCAGTACGGGCGGATCAGCTGGTGTTTGGTGAGGAGAACATACCTGATAATGTGCCTGATAAGGTAAAACCTAGCAAGTCACAAGTGACTGATAAAACTATTTTTGTGCCATTTAACACCTTGGCTAATACTGATGTTTTGCCCAATGACACCCAGGCTGGTAATTTTGTATCCAGCAATATTTCAGCTGCTGATGTTTCCTTGCAGGAAAAACTGCGTTTAAAAAATGACATTGCAGCAAAGGAACTACAAGAGCCTGAACAACCCATTAACCCCCCTTTTGCTGAGCCCAAGGCTGTTTGTCCAGTCACAGCTGTTGTTCAGGACTCTACACTGCAGCATCAGGCCACCTGTGGTACTACAGCAGACACTGTGATAATGAATGGTGATTGTAACGATTCTTCTAACGATTCTTCTATTTCAGGTGTTCTGAATAGTGCTGCCAATATGTGTGCAATGGATAATCCTGCTGGCTCAGTACAAGCAATTAATAATAAGGATAGTAATGTACCGGCTAAAGTCACATCAGTGTGGGGTCTTGGCCCTGATAAGCCCTCTTTTGCTCAGGTGGTACGCTCTGCACCTGGTAACATTATTAAGCCAGGGCTGCAGCCAATGAGGAACCCTGCTTCCAGGCAGAGATTTACACCACAGACTGCCACTTTGAGCACCCCTGGTTCCGGTCTTGGGTCTCTGGCTTCTGCTGGGGGTCCAAGGCGTAATGTAGTCATTCTTAAATGGGAAGGTGGTGCAGTCTCTCCAGCACGGCGTGTGGTGGTGGATATGATTTTGGAGATGGGCTTTGGGGCGAATGACCTTTATGCCCTAATACATGTAGCTGGGAGCCGGGAGTACACAATCAGCTTCACCAGGCCAGAGGGTCTTGACCTGTTCTGGGAACGATATGAGGCTCGGTGCAGGTCAAGACCCGAATGGGAAGATCTGGCACCAGTTGCTGTTTCACAAAGATCAACGGTTAAAAAAATAACCATCATCCTCACTAACGAGAGTGTTCCTGCTCGGGACTTGGAGGTCTGGTTAAGGAACTATGGTGAGGTTTTGACAACGCCAAATAAAATCCTTGATGAACGTGGCATCTGGACTGGGGGTTGGTCAGTAACGGTCAGGTTGGCCAGGGATGGGAATGTTGTCCGTCACCTGCCCTCCTCGGCTTTCATAGGGAGGGATAGGATGACTGTTTTTTATCCTGGTCAGCCAAAGCTGTGTCACCGCTGTGGAGAAAAGGGGCATTTTAGCTCCTCCTGTTCAGCCTTAATATGTTCGGTATGTCGGGGACAGGGTCATGTGGCCAGGGACTGCACCCAGGCGATAAGGTGCAACCTGTGCTTGCGCCTTGGCCACCCCTACAGCCGATGTCCGGAGGCCTGGCACAATATGGAGAAGGAGGTAGTAGATGAGCTGTTGAGGCTGGACAGGATGGAGGATGAGGCCCCTGGTGTACCATCCTCCTCTGCGGTGACTGACCCCCCAGGTCCTGTTCAGGATCCCTCCCCAGTTTCTGTGGCCAACCCTCCTGTGTCTGTAGGTATTCCTTCTGTGGCTGTCTCTGTGTCCCCCCAGCCTAATGTACCCGCTCCTCTTGTGTCAGAACCTTCTAAGTCTGTGCCCCCCGAGTCAGTCTTGCCCCATGAGTCTCCTAGGTCTGACTTAAGGGAAGGTCCCCCCCCACCTGGAGCGGTGGCATGTGCCAAAAAGGGTGCTGCTGCTTCTTCTGTAAAGAAGTCTTCTGCGAAGACTTTGAAGAAAAAAACAAGAGATGAAAACATCTCGGAGTCTGACCTGCAGTACCTGGAGGAGAGAAGGAGGGTTGTGAGGCGGAAGAGACGGGCGGTGAGGACGGAACAGGGACAGGAAGCCCCAGTGTCTGTCCCCAACCGTTCTAGGGCTTCCGCTTGGGATATTTCCTCATCTGGAGCTTCCTCTGAACAAAATTCAGACTCAGAAATGGAGTTGGAGGAGGCCTCAAGAAAAAGAGAGGCTTCTGGTGATGAGCAGCAGAGGGGAGCTAAGAAGCAATCCACCCAATAACCCAAATGGCGGTTCCCCCTCCGTTAAAAGTGGTGACAATAAATGTCGCCAGTATTAAGTCGGTAAGAGCTCGTTCTATGGCCTTCTTTTTGTTCAGCCAATTAGATGCTGAAATTTTATTTTTGCAGGAGACTAGGCTCACCTCCTTGGCAGATATTCATATGGCCAAGAGAGAGTGGAGGTATGGTCCACCTTACTGGTCTCTTGCGGCCGAGCCTTACAGCGGGGTGGCGGTGTTGTTTAAAACCGGCATGGTAACTGTCCGGCGGGTTATTGAGGTGGAGATTGGGAGATGTATGGTCTTAGACGTCCTTGTGGGAGGGCAGGACCTGCGCCTAATTAATATTTATGGGCCGCACACAAAGTGGGACAGGAAATGCCTTTTTACAAGGATCAAGCCATTTCTTTTTACATCCCGGCAAGTGGTTTTTGGAGGTGACTTTAATACTGTGACTAGGCCCAAGGACAGGAAGGACTTCAATGACAGGCTGGGATATGATAGCGTTTTTTTAAATAGTATGGTTAGGGATGCTGGTCTTGTGGATGTGCACATTAAGCACCTTCCGGATGACACAGGGTTCACCTTTCATCGAGCTAATAGTCAGAGTAGGATAGATAGGTTTTTTTTGAAGGAGGCCTCTGCTTTCTCACCCCCAGTGGTGCAGGCAGTGGAGTTCTCTGATCACTGTATACTATCTGTGGTCTTGAATGCTTCAGACTTCCCTCAGAGGGGCAAAGGCATCTGGAGATTGAATTCGACTCTCCTTGAGGAAGAACATGTTAGACAATCCTTTGAGGAATTCTTTCAGGCACAGGTGACCATCCTGGACTTTTGTAGCAGCAAGGCTGAGTGGTGGGAGCTGACCAAAAAAAGGATTGCTGGATTCTTCAGGGGCCTAGCCAATAAAAAACAGTTTAATAGATACATGACCTACCAACGTTTGCGGAGGAAGCTGGATATTCTTGTCTCGAGAGGAGGAGATCCTGGGGCAATCTCTGAAGTGAAAATCCTCCTCAGGAAGTGTCAATATGATCGGCATACCTCTTTGGTTCTGGAGCGGGACTATGGGAAATACCACTCGCCTGACCCTTACCAGAACTGCAAACAGGGTGTAGCTGTTAAGATGGTCGTTGGCCTTAAGGATAGTACAGGTTCCTTGACAAAGTCCAGGTCAGGGATCCTGGAGGTCGTGAGGTCTTTTTATGCTGAACTTCTTGGGAGGAAAGAGCTTGACCGAGACAAGATGGAAAGCTTTTTGGACTCTACTCCAGGTCTAAATGGTGGAGATGTCCCTTTGATGAATTTGACAGAAGAGATCACAGTTGAAGAGGTGACGAGGGCAATTGAACAGCTTGCCATCAAGAAGTCACCTGGACCGGATGGTCTGACGGCTGAGTTTTACAAAGCCTTTAAGTCTATTCTGGCCCCACATTTGGTAGAGATTTTTAACAGTTGTCTTGCTGTGGGGGTGCTTCCCCTTTCCATGAGACACTCAGCTGTGATTCTTCTTTCAAAAGGTAAAGATCCTTCGATGATTGAGAATTGGCGCCCCATCAGCCTTCTCAATGTCGATAGAAAGGTGCTGGCGAAGATACTTTTCTGGCGCCTATCGGCAGTAGCAGAGTCTTTGCTTTCTCGCCATCAGCACTGTTCGATCCAGGGTAGGAGCACCTTCACAGCGGTTTTAGCTGTCCGGGAGGCCTTGGAGCAGTGCAGGGCTGCAGGCTGGGGAAAGTATTTACTGGCATTGGATCAGGCAAAGGCTTTCGATCGTGTCAACCATGAGTACCTGTGGTTGCTCTTTAGTAAGTACGGTCTGCCGGGTGGTTTTGTTGATTGGTTAAAAGTCTTGTATAAGGGGGCAGAAAGCTTCCCTCTTGTTAATGGTTGGGTTGGACAGTCCTTTGAGGTTGGTTCTGGGGTGCGCCAGGGTTGTCCCCTGAGTCCCCTGCTCTATGTGTTTGCAATCGACCCCTTCATCAGGAGGCTAGAGAGCAGCATGTTGTGTGGGGTACCAGTGGGAATCCCGGGTGAGCCGCCTTTGAGGGTTGTTGCCTATGCGGATGATGTGTCAGTGATTGTCACTGGGACAGATGAAGCAGAGGAGGTGGTCTCTCTGACATCACGGTACTCTGAAGCATCAGGCTCCAAGATCAATCAGGAAAAGAGTGAAGTTTTTTGGATGGGAAAGGAAGGTGAGGGGTTTGATCTCCCGGACACCTTTCCAGTGCCCCAGGAAAAAATTAAGATATTAGGCATTGAATTCGGACCTGGCGATTATGGCCTTAAAAACTGGGAAGGCAGGCTGGAAGTTGCCAATACTAAGGTGGTCAGCTGGAAGAGATGGAAGTTATCTCTGAGGGAAAGGGTTGATCTGATTAAGACTTACCTGATACCGATCTTCTTGTATGTCAGCCCTGTCTGCATCTTGCCAGTGTCTCTCTATGCTAGGATCTATAGTGTGTTCTTCCAGATGCTATGGGGGAACAGACTGAACCCCATCAAGAGGAATGTCACCTATCTATCCAGGAGGGAGGGTGGCTTAGGTATGGTCAACCCCGTTCTTTTCTTTTCACTGCTATTTCTCAAGTTTAACATTGGTAGTATGCTTGCAGTGGAACCTCCTGGATGGGCAGGCATGTTTAGATCTTGGTTTAGGCCTTTTCTGCGACTTTGGGAAGAAGGTGGCCAAGTGAAGAATCTCAGGGGTCATCGTGGTCAGCTCCCAGCCTATGTCGCTCCGTGTCTGAAGTTGCTGCGGCAGTGGCGACTGTCGGCTGAAGATCTCAGATCTGCTCCGAGGAAAGTCCTTATGAGCCGAGTCTTGAGCGAAGTCTTTCATGACCCACTGGCCTTAAGGGATTGCCCAGGCCCAATTTTGAGGGAAGGGTTAAGATTGATTAATTTGGCTAGAGTCCCCCTTAAATTCAGGGATCTGGCCTGGTTGTGCTTCCACGGGAGGCTCTATGTTCGGGGCAATTTGAAATTCCGCAGTGGGATGGATCGTGGTTGTCCTCGGGAGGAATGTTCAGGTGAGGAGGAGACTATGGACCATTTTCTGCTTCGTTGCCCTTTTAACATAGAGGTATACAAACAGGTGGGGTGGGCCCTCGGTGTTCCTTTCCTCTCCAGGCTGGGTTATGCTGAGTGGGTGTATGGAGCATTCAATACTGGTGGGGGCTTTTGTTTGGATACACTTTTTTTAGTTAGCTTAGTAGTCCGTTATTACACCTGGAACGCACGGTGTCAGGTAACCCTTCGGCGTAAAATCCTTCCTGTTCAGGTGGTGGTGTGTGACATTCTGCATGAGGTGGGGAAGATTCGGGCGCTTGAGAGAGACAAGTGGGGTCAGAGGGCTTGGTTGAAGGCCTGGAGGGGTTTCAAGCCTCCCTGACTGCCAGGAGTCTCTGTCCTGGGTGTGGCTTTCTGTCTCTTATCACCCTAGATTTTTTCTTAATGCTTAGTTTTTGATAAATGGCTGCGTACATAGGTGATGGGTTGTGCCTCTTAGGCCCTCTCTGCTGCTTTATGTAAATAGTTTTCTAAAAATGTTGGAAGTGGATTATGTATATATTGTATATATTCTGCACATGGATGTGTATTCCTTTGTTTTCTGTTGGAATATTGTACTATAGTTATGTTTTTTACTTTTGTATAAAATATGTTGCTTGATTCTTTTCAATAAAAGATCAATAGTGCCCCATCATTGGTGTCAGTGGGAGGAATAGTTCCCCATCATTGGTATCAGTGGAAGGAATAGTGCCCCATCATTGGTATCAGTGGAAGGAATAGTGCCCCATCATTGGTGTCAGTGGGAGGAATAGTGCCCCATCATTGGTGTCAGTTGAAGAAATAGTACCACATCATTGGTATCAGTGGGAGGAATAGTGCCCCATCATTGGTATCAGTGGGAGGAATAGTGCCCCATCATTGGTGTCAGTGGGAGGAATAGTGCCCCATCATTGGTATCAGTGGGAGGAATAGTGCCCCATCATTGGTTTCAGTGGGATGAATAGTGCCCCATCATTGGTATCAGTGGGAGGAATAGTGCCCCATCATTGGTATCAGTGGGAGGAATAGTGCCCCATCATTGGTGTCAGTGGGAGGAATAGTGCCCCATCATTGGTATCAGTGGGAGGAATAGTGCCCCATCATTGGTTTCAGTGGGATGAATAGTGCCCCATCATTGGTGTCAGTGGGAGGAATAGTGCCCCATCAATCTTTTCAGTGGGATGAATAGTATCCCATCATTGGTGTCAGTGGCAAGAATAAATGTCTTATCTATCAAATCAGTGAAAGGAATTGGGACCCATTATTGGTGTTAATGGAAGGAATAGCGCCCCATCATTGGTGTCAGTGGGCGGAATAGTGCCCCCTTGTTCTCAGTGGGTAGAATAGTGCCCCAACACTTGCAAAAGGATATATGTGTCCTGTGGGCCACAGTTTGGAGACCACTGGTCTAACCTTTGAACCTTCAGGAGTAAGGGTGGTGGAGTATTAGACTCTAAGATTAGTGAAGGTTCTGAATTAATCAGAAGTTTGTTAACAAATGAACTCTCTAATTCCATGTAGGGCTCCAACCGGGTTCTTTGGAAAATCAGCTCATGTAGAGTGAAAGGATCCTGGAAGGTTTAGCCAAGATATATTTTATTTGTTACAATATAAAAAGGATGAAAGAATGAAAGAAAAAGAGAGAAATTATATAAAAAAAATAAAATAAAAATAAAGAAGGAAAGAAAGAAGAAAGGGGGAGGGTAGGAAGAAAGGAGGTGGGAAGAAAGTAAAAGAAGGTAGGAAAGAACGAACGAAGGAAGGAAGGAAGAGAAGAGTGAAGAAAAGAAGTAAGGAGAAAGAAATGGAGAAAGGAAGGAAAGAAGAATATAGTACCAATATATAAGACAGTACATAATATTTGCAGTACTTTATTCATTAATATGTTTTTTGTTTAATTAACCTTCTTCCCACAGATGCCTTGAAAGTCCCATCTGCAGGTGGAAGTGGCTGGACAAAGCAATTGGATGGACAATACAAGATGGTGGAGAATAAAGCCCAGGGGGTCACTGTCATTGAAATACCATACAGCCAATATTTATCCATTCTTCTCGCTATACCTTCTCCAGGAAAAGAAGAAGAAGTGGGCAAAAGCCTCACCTCACCAACCATCGAGGCTCTGAGGAAGTCTATGACTCTCCAGTAAGCCATAGTATTTTATTCAAATTTAGGCCATCAAAATGACATTCCTCTGCAAGCAGACAGATAAGTCTGTGATCTGATTTTTTTTAAAGAACAAACATATAACACTTCCCTCCTCTGCGCAGTTGGTTTGCACAGGGCAGCCCGGATCCTCCTCTTTCCGGCTCCCTCTTCGCTGCTCCTGGCCCCTCCCTCCTATCGAGTGCCCCCACAGCAAGCAGCTTGCCTTGGGGGCACCCGAGCCAAGCTGCAGCTCCGCGTATCCATTCAGACATGGAGCTGTGGTGGTGCCCCGCCCCTTCTCTCTCCTGATTGGCTAATTGACTTTGACAGCCGCAGGAGCCAATGATGCCGTGGCTGTGACAATCAGGAGGGAGAGTCCTGGACAGTCGAGGGACTCGTGCACATCACTGGATAGAGATGGGGCTCAGGTAAGTATTAGGGGGTGCTGGGGAGGCTGCTACACACAAAAGGTTTTTTATCTTAAGGCATAAAATGCACTTTCTGCCTTTACAAGTCCCTTTAAGGCTCTATTAACCTCTTAACGATCACCCGCCGCAGTTTTACTGCGGCAGGTCGGCTATGTCCCAAGAACAATGTAATTCTACGTCGCTTTGCTTGACCGTTAGCGGGGGCGCCCGCCCATTCGCCACAGAGGTAGCTGATCAGCGGGTCCAGCAGCCGCGATTGCCGCCGGGCACCAGCCATCGCTTCTCGTAGAGACAGAACGGCGGTCTGCTGTTGTAAACACGGCAGACCACTGTTCTTCAGTTATGAACACATGGGCTTTAAGAATGACCTGTCATCTGCCTGCTCAGTGGGGATCGGCGGATCGATCCCTGCTGGGAAAAACATAGTCTCGTGTGAAAGGACCATAACTGACTATTTTGAGACTTTTGGGGGGACCGATGACATTGCTTCAGTAATCAGTGCTAAAAATATGCACTGTCACTGTATTAATGACACTGGCAGGGAAGGGGTTAACACCAGGGGCAATCAAAGGGTTAAATGTGTCCCTAGAGAGTTCTTTCTAACTGTGTGGGGGATGAGCTTGCTGTATGAACACAGGGATCCTGTGTTCACAAAGCAAGCCAATCCCCCACTGAGCAGGCAGATGACAGGTCATTCTTAAAGCCCATGTAAAAGGGGCCTTAGGTGTCCGATCTGTTTGCCGCAATGTCGCAGTCCCATTAAAAATCGCTGCTCGCCGCCATTACTAGTAAAAAAATAAATAAATAAATAAATAAAAATGACATAAATCTTTCCCCCGCGATAACTTTTGCACAAACCAATCAATATACACTTATTGGGTTTTGTTTTTTTTTTTTTACCATAAATATGTAGCAGAATACAAATTGGCATACAATGCTAAAAAGTTTGATATTTACATTGTTTTTAAATTGGGAATGTTATATAGCAGAATGTGAAAAATATTGTTTTTTTTTTTTTTTTCAGAATTGTCGCTCTTTTTTTGTTTATAGCGCAAAAAATCTAAAAATCGCAGAGGTGATCAAATACCACCAAAAGAAAGCTCTATTTGTGGGAAAAGAAAGACATCAATTTTGTTTGGGTACAGCGTTGCATGACCGCGCAACTGTCCATTAAAGTAAAGCAGTGCCGAATCATAAAATAGGGCCTTGTCGTTTCTTCATATGTTAGAATAATTTGAAAATGTATTTGAATTCAAAAGTGCAGTATAAAAGTGAAAAAAGATGATGATTCCTACTTATGCTGCTGAATAGAATATAACAGAATAGAGGAAAAGAAAAGAATAGGATATATTCTATTCTGTTTTATTTTATTCAATTCTATAAAACAACCTAAGTAGGAATCATCATCTTATTTCACTTTCATACCTTACTGTATTGATTGCGATATGTTTCCATTTCAAATTCATTTTCAAAATCAAATTTGAATAATTAATTTATTTTTAATTTCATTTGGATTTGTTGAAATTCATTACTATTGTGATTTGGAAATTCAGATACATCCTATTCTCCAAAAAACAAAAATTTTGATGGAATTTTGACTCGCAACAAAACGAATCGCACATGTCTAGTGACCCCTTTTGCTCAGGCACCTCTGAAAGTGGCAATACTGAATACTAGGGAGCGGCACAGTCACCAAGCAGATATAACACAATGAACAAAGTCAAGTCAGGTCAGGTTACAGGTCATGGTGTTATGAAATATAGATCTGAAGAACACACAGTAACCACGGTAAGAAATGCACCTTGAATAGAGCATGTGAAGCCAACATTGGCACAGGGTGTGCATACAGATGCATGCCCACCAAAAGTGGCCTTCTGTGTAGGACAATGGGCCAGCAGATGATGTATTTGAGGCATTGTCTGAGGAACTTGCTAAGTTGGCTTCGTCTGGACTATCCCTTCGTCTGGACTGGGCTAAGTCTGGACTATCCCTGGTCCTATCCTCTTGTCACCAGTTTGGGCCCAATGGGACCCTTCTGAAAAATGTGGATGGCACCAAACTAAACCCTGTTAGCATTCCTCTAACCAGCCACAAGCATTTAACCACTTGCCGACCGCCGCACGACTATTTACTGCGGCGGTCAGCCCCTCACAGGCAGAGTGACGTAGGTCTACGTCGCTAGCCTGTGAGGGTCTAGGGAGCAAGCGCGCACCCCCGGAGGCACGCTCCCGAGTGGTCACGGACCCCCCGCGCGTGTGACCGGCGGACCCGATGTCCGCCGGTCACTCGGCGATCGTCGGGGGAGAGGGAGAAAGTCAGGCGGCTAGTGTAAGCAAGCCGCCTGTCATTCTCCCCGGTGTATGAATGATGATCATACGGTTCTACTATGTAGAACAGTTGATCACTGTGCATATATCTGAAGCCACAGCCAATCACATTTAGAATCACGCCCCTAGGGACACACATAGCCCCGCCCTCTCAAAAAAAGTTAACCCCTTCACTGCCAGTGTAATTTTACAGTAACAGTGCATATTTATAGCACTGATTACTGTAGAAATGTCACTGGTAACCCCAAAAGTGTCAAATTATGTCAGTCAAGGGTCCGATCTGTCCGCCGCAATGTCGCAGTACCGCAAAAAAAATTGCAGATCGCCGCCATTACGCGTTAAAAAAAATGACAAAAATCTTTCCCTTTGTTAGTAAATGCGATAACTTTTGCGCAAACCAATCAAAATACGCTTTTTGCCATTTTGTTTTACCAAACATATGTAGCATAAAACAAATTGGAGAAAATGTTAAAAAATTTTGATTTTTACATTTTTTTTGGGGAATTTCATATAAAAAAATGTGAAAAATATTGTTATTTTTGCAAAATTGACGCTCTTTTTTTGTTTATAGCGCATGATCAAAAAATCGCACAGGTGATCAAATACCACCAAAAGAAAGCTCCATTTGTGGGAAAAAATTTGTTTGGGTAGAGCGTTGCACGACCGCGCAATTGTCTGTTAAAGTCACGCAGTGCCGAATCGCAAAATACCCCCTGGTCTTTTAGCAGACAAATCCTCCGGGGCTTAAGTGGTTAATGGATACTTCCGGGAATGGGCCAGCTATCTAGGCTGCAGACCTGGTGGGTTCTTATACAGCTGGCACAATGGACAATGAAAAATGTATGCACAGAGATACAAAATACCTTCCTTAATCTGACCTCAACTGAAATACCTCCATAAGTCTTAAAATGGATACACAAAGAGGAACACAGCTCAGAGTTTCTTTTAATGCTTAACACTTGTCCCATGTAATCATACGGACCCTGATGAAGAGTTTAATCCAAGAATTTCACCTCTGATTCAGAAGAGGTCACATGACAAAATGCCTAGGCTTGTGGTTGGGTTGTTGTTGGGTTGTTGGTTGGGTTGTTGTTGGGTTGTTGGTTGGGTTGTTGTTGGGTTGTTGGTTGGGTTGTTGGTTGGGTTGTTGGTTGGGTTGTTGGTTGGGTTGTTGGTTGGGTTGTTGGTTGGGTTGTTGTTGGGTTGTTGTTGGGTTGTTGGTTGGGTTGTTGGTTGGGTTGTTGGTTGGGTTGTTGGTTGGGTTGTTGTTGGGTTGTTGGTTGGGTTGTTGTTGGATTGTTGGTTGGGTTGTATGTACTCTATTAGTATTGATTTATTACATTTATTGAAAAAAAAATCCATTACAAATGTATAAACTCATAGACAAAAATGAATTTTATATTCACAGGCAAGTACGTATGGAGGTTCCCAGAGCCACAATTTATGCTGCGTCTTTCATGGCTGTGGACATAGTTCCTTTGGATGATCAGGAGCTTATCAAAACTAGGGTAACATTTTACATTTTATTATGATTTTTTAGGGGATTGCTTAATTGAGATATGCAAACAATGGAAAGTCTGCTCCTATTATAATTTTGCTTTGTAAATCTACCCAATGAGGACAGGAAGTGACTGTAAATCTCTACGGGAACAGGAAGTGAGGGGAAAAGCTCTACACGGAGGAAAGTAACAGGATGTGAGGGGAAATCTACCCAGTGAGGGCAGGTAGTGAGGGGAAATCTCTACATGGGGGAAGGGAGCAGGGTATGAGGGGAAATCTACCCAGTGAGGGCAGGTAGTAAAGGGAAAACTCTACATGGTAGAAGGGAGCAGGATGTGAGGGGAAATCTACCCAGTGAGGACAGGAAGTGAGGGGATAACTCTACATGGGGAAGGGAACAGGATGTGAGGAGAAATCTACCCAGTGAGGGCAGGTAGTGAGGGGAAATCTCTACATGGGGGAAGGGAACAGGATGTGAGGGGAAATATACCCAGTTAGGGCAGGTAGTGAGGGGAAATCTCTACATGGGGGAAGGGAGCAGGGTGTGAGGGGAAATCTACCCAGTGAGGGCAGGTAGTGAAGGGAAATCTATACATGTGGGAAGAGGCCAGAATATGAGGGGAAATCTACCCAGTGAGAGCAGGTAGTGAGTGGAAATCTCTACATGGGGGAAGGGAGCAGGGCATGAGGGGAAATCTACCCAGTGAGGACAGGAAGTGAGGGGAAATCTCTAAATGGAGGAAGGTAACAGGATGTGAGGGGAAATCTACCCAGTGGGGACAAGTAGTGAGGGGAAATCTCTATATGGGGGAAGGGAGCAGGGTATGAGGGAAATCTACTCAGTGAGGACAGGTAGGGAAGGGAAAACTCTACATGGTAGAAGGGAGCAGGATGTGAGGGGAAATCTACCCAGTGAGGACAGGAAGTGAGGGGATAACTCGACATGGGGAAGGGAACAGGATGTGAGGAGAAATCTACCCAGTGAGGGCAGGTAGTGAGGGGAAATCTCTACATGGGGAAAGAAGCAGGAAGTGAGAGAAAAATGTACCTGGTGAAAATAGGAATGAGGGTACATCTCTAAAGGGGGCACAAGAAGTGAGGGTTAACCTCTCAGGGGGACAGGAAATGAGAGTAAATTCACCCAGTGAGGACTGATATTGAGGTGAAGTTTTACTTGCGAGGAGAGGAAGTGAGGAGAATTCTATACATGGTAGAAGGGAACAGGAAGTGAGGGAAAAGTGTATCCAGTAAAAAATAGGAAGTGAGGGGGACATCTCTGAATAGCAACATGAAGTGAGAAGAAAGTGATAGTGAAAATAGGTCTACTCAGTGAGGACAGAATTTGAGGGTACATCTCAATCGGGGAGGAGCAGAAAGTGAGAGTTATTCCACGCAGCAGGACAGAAAGTAGGGGGGGGGGTGGGGGATTTCACTGATAAGAAAAGGAAGTGAGGGGAGATCTACACAGTCAGGAGAGGAAATCTCTATGGGTCAGAAAGTGAGGGTAGATCTACCGGCAAAGGAAAGGAAGTAAGGGTAGGAAAGGATGTTAGGGGAAATCTACCCAGTGAACACAGGAAGTGAGCGGATATTTCCAACTGAGGGACAAGACGTGATGGTGAAAAATCTCTCCAGCATGGACACAGCAGTAGAAAACTGGGTCTGACTCTTCCACGCTCTAACAGAGATAGTCAAAGGGTGCTTCTACATGTTTCGGCCATGGGGCAGATGTGATTGTTAGAGTAGCTTTGGCTTTATTATTTGTATTGTTATAAATCATTAGCTTGTGATACTGCCTTAATACATGCTTTATTTTGTATCTACAGTATGGCTTTAAAGTGGCCGCACAGTTCCCGTAGACGGAGCATATACCACCCAGAGTTCATCCCACATACTACTCCATATGCCAGGAGCTTATTTGAATCCTCCACACAGCACTGTGTAGTGTTCATCTTAAATAAAGATATATCTCACATTACTCTGTTGTCTTCATTGTCTTTAAGTAAAGGACTCATAGATCTCCTTCTAGGCTGAATGAACCTGGAAGCACTCAGATATGGGCACTTCTGGGTTCAGAAATGTGAGAATCCCCATAGCAGAAGGGTCAGCAATAGCAGCCAGCGTTCTTTCTAAAAATGTATAAAATAAAGTTCAATATATTACAGCAGGAGTGTCATACTCAATTTCATCACGGGCTGCTTCAGCAGTATAGCTGCTCTCAAAGGGTTGGTTGTATCTGGAGTGTGCTATGTATAGAGTTCAGGGTTCAGGAGTGTGTTACGTACAGAGTGCAGAGTTTAGGATTATGCTATGTATAGATGGCAGAGTTCAGGAGTGTGCTACATAACTCATCCCCGACTCCCTTCCCAAAGCCTCTACTCTCTCCCACTTGGCCCAGCTCTAGTACCTCCCTGTGTAGGCGGCTCTACTATCTGTGTATTGGGCTCTAGTACCTCCCTGTGTAGGCGGCTCTACTATCTCTGTATTGGGCTCTAGTACCTTCCTGTGTAGGCGGCTCTACCATCTCTGTATTGAGCTCTAGTACCTCCCTGTGTAGGCAGCTCTACTATCTCTGTATTGGGCTCTAGTACCTCCCTGTATAGGCGGCTCTACTATCTTTGTATTGGGCTCTAGTACTTCCCTGTGTAGGCGGCTCTACTATCTCTTTATTGGGCTCTAGTACCTCCTTGTGTAGGTGGCTCTACTATCAGTGTATTGCACTCTAGTACCTCCTTGTGTAGGTCGTTATGCCTACGCAAGGAGATTGTTCTCTCTCTCAGATTCTGGAGATCTGTACCCGTTGTGCCCCACCATGAGTGCATGCAGGGATCTGTAAAGCTGTCCCTTGTAAACACAGAAAAGCGTCTATTTGCAAAAGGCTGCGGGGAGTGGAGAGTGAAAGCCGGAGATCGTAAAACAGAGTTCAGCCACATTCAAACTGCAAAACTGGGTGGGAGGGCCACATGACAAGGCAAGGCGGGCTCAATTCAGCCCATGGGCCTTGTGTTTGAGATATGTGGATTAGAGAATACTCTTACAAGGGGGGTTTACGAAACAAACAAAAAAAAAAACAGAAGAATACATCCAAATTTACAAAAAATACATAATTTGTTGTTACAAGAAAACAACATACACAAACTTTATCTTCACTGGTTGAATTGGCAGAAGGGATGGTGAGGGATATAAATGGTACGGCAGGGGAACTTTTTGCTATCTTATAACAGTGGTCCCTCTGTGGTCCCTGTTCGTACCATTATACCTTTTCTTGGGCTGTCCTTCTGCTCTATTTGAGAAGCTCTATGCTTCTTTTTGACACTGGCTATTGTCCTCTCGGTATCAGGACAATATCCCCCCGGACATTATCCCCCAGGCAATATCCCCCGGGACAATATCCCCCCGGAAAACATCCCCCTGGACCTAATCCCCCCAGGACAACATCCCCCGGGACAATATGCCCCCGGAAAACATCCCCCTGGACATAGGGTTAGGGTTAGGGTTAGAGGGTTAGGGTTAGAGGGGGGATATTGTCTAGGGGGATATTGTCCAGGGAGGATATTGTCCGGGGGGATGTTGTCCAGGGGGGATATTGTCCAGGGGGATGTTGCCCAGGGGGGATATTGTCCGGGGGGATATTGTCCTAGAATCTGTCCTCTCTATAGGATGCTTCCATTGTGTGACCTATACTTGCCTATGTAGGAATATCAGGAGCAGTGCCAGGACAAGGCCATCCAGCACCCAGGGCAAAGATGCCAAACTGAACCCCCTCCTTTCCTTAGGGTTAGGGTCAGGGTGCCCAAATCCCTGCAAAAATCATTGTGCCCCGGGCAGCTTCTCCTCCTGCCCACCCCTTGTCCCGGCCATGCTCAGGAGAAAGTTTTGGAAGTTTTTATCTTGCCTGGAGGCTATTGCTCTTCATGTTTTTGGTGCTACCCACCACTTATTTCGCCTTTGGCCCTGATTAGGCAGATTATCTAATGTTGACCATCTTTCTTTTCCAATACTTTTATTACCGTTTCTGTTCTGCCTCTCCAGTCTAAGCATTAAAAGTGTGATCTCTGTAACTTACAGTTGTGATGAGATAGTGATAACCCTCAATCTTAGCTGAATTAACAGACAGTGACTCAATCCAGATGACACCTTGGGGATCTTGTGAAGTTTAATCCATAGACAGTGAGCATCTTACAACAAAGAACATCGGATAGATCAAAAGATCAAAATGTGATCCACTCCATGAGACATGAGGCTGAGATGCATAACTGGGAAAAAAAAACAAAGGGGTGGAGCTATCCATACAGGATACACTGAGCTAAGGGGAGGGGAGGAACCAGGGGCTGGAGAATACATATAACATTTAAAGGCATATCACAAAGCATGTGAAACATGATAGTTAAAAAAAAAAAAAAACAGAAGCCAACAGTTTAATTTCTTGCTGATCGCCCACTGCAGATATACTGTGGCAGGCTGGCTCGGCTGTGCAAACCGCCGTACCTGTACGGCGATTCACGGGAGCGCTCCGTTAGGCAGTGTGGAAGCTGATCCAAGGGGCCGGCGGCCGCGATTGCCACCGGGCACCTGCGATCGTTCCCTGTGGAGAGAGAACGACTGTCTGCTGTTGTAAACACATCAGACTGTTGTTCTCTCTGGAATGAACAGAGAGCGCCTGTGATCCTCCTATTTAGGATCACAAGTCTCTGTGTTTATTCTATAAGCCCATCCCCCCACAGTTAGAAAACACCCCTAGGCTCACATTTAACCCTTTGATCACCCCTGGGTTAACCCCTTCCCTGCCAGTGTCATTATTACAGTGACAGTGCATATTTTTAGCACTGATTACTGTAGTAATGTCACTGGTCCCCCCAAAAGTGTCAAAAATGTCAGTTAGGGGTCTTATTTGTCCGGCGCAATGTTGCAGTCCCGCTAAAATAAAAAAATCCCTGATCACTATCATTCCTATTAAAAAAAATAAAAAATGGCATAAATCTTTCCCCTAGTTAGTAGACACGATAACTTTTGCACAAACCTATCAAAAAATGCATATTGGAATTTTTTTTACCAAAAATATGTAGCAGAATACAAATTGGCTTAAAAGGATGAAATAAATTGATTTTTAAAATTTTTTTTGGTAATGTTATATAGCAGAAACTGAAATATATATATATATATATATATATATATATATATATATATATATATATATATATATTTGTTTTATGTTTATAGCACGAAAAATAAAAATCGCACAGGTGATCAAATACCACCAAAAGAAAGCTCTATTTATGGGAAAAAAACAACATCAATTTTATTTAGGTACAGCGTCGCACGATTGCGCAATTATCCGTTAAAATAAAGCAGTGAATATACTACAGTAATCAATGCTAAAAATATGCACTGTAACTGTACTAATGACACTGGCAGGGAAAGGGTTAACCCAGGCGCAATTAAAGGGTTAAGTGTGAACCTAGGGGGTGCTTTCTAACTATATGGGGACAGTGCTGAGTCACAAAAAATTACCTGGTCATTAAGGAGGCAAATACTTCCGGTCTATAAGTTGTAAACACATGGCAAATGAAAAATGTCTCCAGAATCGTTGAGTAATAGTAGGTGGTAACAAAATTAAACTATCCAGTATTGTCAGTTATCTCTGAATACAATGTAGAGAAATACTAAGGAAGTCATGTCGCGAAAGCGTAAGACGCCATGCGTATAGGGGGAGGAGACCTGGACGGACGAGCAACAACCCACCAGCACGGCTCCCGACAGCTACTGTTTTTGGCGTGTACGGTCCGCACAAGCCCATTGTGCCGATTCATGTGAGTGCAATTCTACTTTGAATGTGAATCAATTAAAGGATAATAGCAGTGTACACTTAGATGCCTCATTATCTTTATTCACATATCATGTCCATGGGATGGTGAGAGATCGATTCAGAAAGTGGCATTCCCTATACTGGTCTTATTGAGGATTCAATGCTGGTTTAATGCTTCAGTGAGATTGATTCAGGAAGTGGCATTCCCTATACTGGTCTTATTGAGGATTCAATGCTGGTTTAATGCTTCAGTGAAGTGAGAGGCCATCTGGTGGCTAAATGGTGGTGGTGTCACTTGCACTTTTATATGAAACATCTATCAAGCACCTTATTGAATTTTAATCCACGGTTATATTTATATTTTAGTGGACTCTTATGCACTTTACTTTGAATGCACTTTATGGACATTATATATTGCACTTAAGAGGAATATATATTGCACTTTAAGCGAGTTTATTGATTTATATGATGCACATTGTCACTTTATTTGATTTTATATAGCGCTGTATACATATTTGTTTAATGTAGAGAAAATGTTTACCATCTTTAATGGCTGAAAATATAATAATAATAATACAATGTATTATAAGATAAGATTATAAGATGAATAATAAGATGTTAATGTCTTAGACCAAGGATTCCCAAACTACGGCCCTTCAGCTGTTGCAGAACTACACATCCCATGAGGCATTGTAAAACTCTGACATTCACAGACATGACAAGGCATGATGGGAATTGTAGTTCCTCAACAACTGGAGGGCCAAAGTTTGTGAATCCCTGTCTTAGACAATACATTGGATTTGTTGATATATGTTTATAATTATAATATTATGTATATAAATAAATATAAAAAAATGCTGTGCAAATACAGTATATATAAATAAATATAAGAAAATTGCTGTGCAAATACCGTGTATATAAGTAAATATAAAAAAAATCGCTGTGCAAATATCTGTGTATATAAATAAATTTAAAAAAATTGCTGTGCAAATACCGTGTATATAAATAAATATAAAAAAATTGCTGTGCAAATATCCATGTATATAAATAAATATAAGAAAATTGCTGTGCAAATACCGTGTATAAAAATAAAAAGTTGCAATGATCACCATTTCTTTCCTCTAGGGTCTCTTCTAAAAACATATATAATGTTTGGGGGTTCTGAGTAGTTTTCTAACAAAAAAATTATGATTTTTACATGTAGGAGAGAAGTGCCAGAATAGGCTTTTTTTATTGGATATATTTTTATAGCAGAAAGTAAAAAATTTTGTTTTTGTCTTTTCAAAAATTGCTGGTCTTTTTTTGCTAATAGATGAAAAAACTGACACAAATTTTATTAGGGTACAGCGTTGCCGTGCAATTTTCAGTTAAAGTAATGCAGTGCCGTATCGCAATAAATGGCCTGGTCATGAAGGGGGGAGGGGTAAATCTTCCAGAAGTCAAGTGGTTAATCCCTACAATTAAATATTGGTAAAATAATTCAGGCAGGATTCATGTTTTCAGTATATCATTTAATTCCTGTTTCCTCCCCTAGAACAAACAATTTTGTTCTTTTTTGTTTACTTCTAAGCATCAGAACATATTCTATTGTTCTTGTTCAATTTTCTGGGGAAAAGTTTAGTCCTGCCAAAGCACAAAATTAACCAAATATTTCCCACAGAGCTTTACTTCTCAGAACATGATCCATATATAAGGCAAGGCACTCACCATACAGGCTATACAGCGCAGAGGAATATTACAGGTGGGCCGGATTTTTCTAGATTTCTATTTATTTTTCAGTTTTGATAAGCAATCATTACACAACCAACAAAACGAACCCAAGGGATAATCATTTACTGCTGAATCCAGATCCAATGGTGGATTAAAAATTTAAATTGATTAGATTTAGTTATAAAATGTATTTATTTATTTATTTTTTTTTTATAAAAAAAAAAGGCCCTTGTTTTATAGTAATGCACTTTTAAATTAGTAAAATAATTTGCTCTTAAAAAAAAAAAATATATATATATATATATATATACCTGTGTGTATATATATATATATATATATATATATATATATATATATATATATATATATATATATATATATATATATATTTATTTATTTATTTTTTTTTTTCTTTTTCTTTTTGGGGGGGGGGGGGGCTTCAAAGTTAAGAGTGCACTCATGGAGTGCCAAAAGTTGAAATGCAAAAGTAAAAACATTACAATTACTAAATGTAAAAAAGGAAAGGAAAGTTCCGGCCATTGAGGGACATGTAATAGCCAATACAAATAGTGCAAAAGTTGCAAGATTACAAAATATGAAAATGAGAATTACAATAAATTCCCTAAATACATATTTATATTTAAATATTTACTTATTGTGGTCTACAGGTAACAAAAAAATAGTTGAGCTTTTTTTTAAAAAAAAAATAATATTTTTTAAAAAATTAACAAAATAACTGGCTTACTCTTTCTGAACGAATGAGTTTCTATGTTTTCTAGGACTCTATTAGATCTCAGATATTTATTTCTTATTATTTCTTTTTTAATAGAATATTTTCTTTTTTTTCTTCTAAAAATGTACGTATTATTTCTTTTTTAATAGAATATTTTATTTTCTTCCTTCTAAAAAAATGTACTTTTAAAATACCAAATTAATTATTTATTTAAATATAATGTATAAAATAATTTACTACCAATAATTTAATATACTACATCATTTCAAATACAGTAAAACCTTGTATTGCGAGAATAATTCCTTCCGGAAACATGTTTGTAATCCAAAATAATTTACTAATAATAATCGAATATACAACATAGTTTCAAATACAGTAAAACCTTGGATTGCCAGAATAATTCCTTCCGGATACATGTTTGTAATCCAAAGCACTCGTAAATCAAAGTGAATTTCCCCAATAAAAAATAATGGAAACTCAGATGATTTTTTCCACAATCATTTATTCATAAATCCTTCAGTTTATAGTCCATATAAAAAGATTCTAGCAATGTGATTGGTTGTGTAAACATAAAATGTCCATCCAAAAATGGCGCCTCCACAAGGGGATTAGAAGCAAAATCCAACAGGAGCTACAGAGTATAAAAGAGAAGAGAGGGCGCCTCTAAGTGTAGCAATATGGTTACATTTAATGAAGGTTCAACATTTAGCAACTCACATGGTTGATGTCTAAAACCGGCACATCTAAGTATGCAGGCATCCGGGGTAAAAAAAGTCTCACACATGTGGTGTTCCCGTACTCAGGAGAAGCAGCAGAATATATTTTGGGGTGTCATTTAATCTATAGTCATGGCATGTTTGAGCAATGTATCATTTAACCACTTAAGGACTGAGCCCATTTTTGACACATGACGTTCACAAGTCAAAATCAGTATTTTTACTAGAAAACTACTTAGAACCCCCAAACATTATATATATATATATATATATTTAGCAAAGACTCTGGAGAATAAAATGGCGGTCATTGCAATATTTTTTGTCACGCGGTATTTGCGCAGCAGTCTTTCAAACGACATTTTTTTGGGAAAAATTACATTTCACTGCATTTAAAAAAAACTAAACAGTTAAGTTAGCCCATTTTTTTTGTATATTGTAAAAGATGATGTCACGTCAAGTAAATAAATACCCAACATGTTACGGTTTAAAATTGCGCACACCCACGGAATGGCGACAAACTACGGTACATAAAAACCTCCATAGGCGAGGCTTTAAAATTTTAACGGTTACCAGTTTAGAGTTAGAGAGTAGCTCTTTTATTTTATATTATTGCTCTCACTCTGGCGATCACGACAATACCTCACATGTGTGGTTTGAACAGCTATGTCATTTGCAGGCGCGACTTACGTATATGTTTTCTTTCGTGCGCGAAATCACGGCGACGGGGGGCGGCTAAAAAAAATTTTTTTTTTCCTATTAATTATTTTTATTTTTTTAATTTTAGCAAAGGTTTTTTTAAAAAATTTAAAAATCTGATCACTTTTATTGCTGTCACAAGCAATGTAAACATCCCTTGTGGCAGCAATAGACAGTGACAGGTACTCTTTATGGAGGGATCGGGGGTCTAAAAGACCCCAAACCCCTCCACTGCACTTCAATGTATTCAAAATGCTGAAAACTGCATTTTTGAATACTGTCACTTTTTAAATTCGGCGCCTTTAGCAGCCGAGTAACCCGGACGTGACGTCATGGACGCCGCCTCCGGGCTACGTCATCAGAGACCCAATTGAAGCCATACCTGGCATTGATTGGGACTCCAACCAGCTGGCGGAGCCATGGAGGGCGGTGGGAGGGGGGAGTCATCCCCTCCCGCTCGCTGGTGTAACAATTGAGCGGCTCCCAAGCCGCATCGGTTGTTACCGCCTGAAAGCCGACCGCCGGCTCTAAAAAATGGTACCGGGATGATGCCTCTAGCTGCAGCCATCACCCTGGTACAGCCACTTATGGCATCCGACGTAGGTCTACGTCAATTTGCGGTAAGTGGCTAAGTGACAACTTTGTGTAAAAAAAATTGTCTTTTTCCCGAAACCTGTGGCAAAATATAAAATATTGCCCAAACTCAACATGCCTCTCAGCAAATAGCTTGGAGTGTCTACTTTTCAAAATGGAGTTATTTGGGGGGTTGGGTTGTGCTATCTTAACATTTCAGGGCCTCCGAAAATGTGATAGGTGGTGAGGAAGTAAAAAAAGGCAATTTACGGCCTTAGAAAACCCGAAGGTGGTGATTGGGTTTTGGGGTCCCGTTGACAGTTAGGCTCCCAAAAAGTCTCACATATGTGGTATCCCTGTACTTAGGAGAAGCAGCATAATGGGGTGCCATACCACATATACCCATGGAATGTGTGAGTAATGTATCATTTAGTGACAAATTTGTGTAAAAAAAAAAAAAAAATAATGATTTTCCCCAAACTTGTGACAAAATACAAAATATTCCATGTACTCAACATGCCTCTCAGCAAATAGCTTGGGGTATCTACTTTCTAGAAAAGGGGTAATTCAGG
The DNA here is from genome assembly GCF_965119305.1 of Pelophylax lessonae. Classification (NCBI taxonomy): domain Eukaryota; kingdom Metazoa; phylum Chordata; class Amphibia; order Anura; family Ranidae; genus Pelophylax; species Pelophylax lessonae. Next base: position 202,243,806 of record NC_138780.1, read on the forward strand.
GGGTGTTTGAACTGTCCTGGCATTTTATGCCCAATATTAGAAGCTTAGCCACATATCACCCACTTATCTAACCACTTGAAGACCAAGCCTTTTCCGACACTTTTTATTTATGTTTTTTTTTTTTACTAGGAAATAATTTGAACACCCAAACATTATATATTTTTTTTAAAAGCAGAGGCCCTACAGAACAAAATGGTGGGTGTTGCAAATTTTTTTGCCACACGGTATTTGCGCAGGAATTTTCCAAATGCAATTTTATGGGAAAAAAAACACTTTTTGGTAAAATATAAAAGAGGATCATAGATAACAGACATGACATGCTTTAATATTGCGCAGACCGTGCAGCGGCAACAAACACCGTACATTTTTAAAAGCCTTTACAGGTTACCGCTTTAGACTTACAGAGGAGATGTACTGCAAGAATTACTGCCCTCGACCTGACAATTGCGGTGATATCTCACATGCATGCTGCAATTGCTGTTTACTTATGACACTAGACTGATTCTTGCATCCGGTTTTGCGCAAACGGGGGGGGGGGGGGGCAGGGGTGCTTGAATTTTTTTTTTTAAATATTATTTATTTCACTTTTTTGTTTTATTTTGACACCTTCCCTTTCAATTTTATTTTTTTTTTTATATCATTTTTTTGTTATCACAGTGAATTTAAATACCCCCTATGATAGCAATAAGTAGTGACAGGTACTCTTTTTTTAAAAAAAGGGGGTCTATTAGACTCTAGATCTCGCCTCTGCCCTTAAAGCATCTGACCAAACCAAGATTGGCGTGATAACATACTTTCCCAATTTCCCAATGGCGCTGTTTATATCTGGTAAAAACGAACTCATGAAATGCTCGTAGCTTCCGGTATCTTAGGCCATAAAGATGATTGGAGCCATTCTGGTCTCCAGTCAGCTCTATGGTCAGCTGATGGAACCACCGGCTGCAGTCTCAGGTTACCTGTGGAACAGGAGAGCCCAAGAAAACCGTGGAAGCTGGCGGGAAAGGGGGGGGGGAAGTCCCCTCCCACTGCTTGTAAAAGCAGTCTAGACAGCTAATTATCTGCTAGGAATGCTTTTACATGAAAGCCGACCGCTGGCTATAAAAAAAAAACTATACCTTTACCCACAGTTGATCCAGAGGAAGGTGAAAAAACCCCAGCAAAGTATTATCCGATTTGCTACAGCAGGGGAAACAAAATCCTTCCTGATCCCCCCCCAGGGGCAATCGGATATTCCCTGGATCATCTTCACCTAGAAATATTAAACATTTTTATTAAGTACACCTAGGAAAGAATCCAGGCCTTTTTAAATCTAGTGAGCTGGCCAGAACCACCTCTGGAGGGAGTCTATTCCACATTTTCACAGCTCTTACTGTGAAGAAACCTTTCCGTATTTGGAGATGAAATCTGTTTTCCTCCAGACGTAAAGTGTGCCCCTTGTCCTCTGTGTTGACCTTAAAGTTAATAACTCAACACCAAGTTCACTATATGGACCCCTTATGTATTTACATGGTGATCATATCCCCCCTTATGTATTTATACATGGAGATCATATTCCCCCTTATGTATTTATACATGGAGATCATATCCCCCCCCTTATGTATTTATACACGGTGATCATATCCCCCCCTTATGTATTTATACATGGAGATTATATCCCCCCTTATGTATTTATACATGTTGATCATACCCCCCCCTTATATATTTGTACATGGTGATCATATCCCCCCTTATGTATTTATACATGGAGATTATATCCCCCCTTATGTATTTATACATGTTGATCATACCCCCCCCTTATATATTTGTACATGGTGATCATATCCCCCCTTATGTATTTATACATGGTGATCATAA